>NC_045595.1:126472612-127090469 GCF_009762305.2 Zalophus californianus | reverse complement strand
AAGACATTTCCACTTAAAAAAATTAACCCTAGAAGGCTGTAATAAAAAAGACAGACTGCAGACAAACTGGAATTCTCATATATTATTGGTGGCAATGTAAAAATGTGCAGCCATCTTGGAGAACAGTTTGAAGTTCTTCAAAAAGTTTAAACATAAAATATAATCTAATAATTTCACTCCTGGTTATATACCCAAGAGAATTAAAAGGATGCATCCATACACACACACACACACACACACACACACACACACACAACAAACCTTGTATACAAATGTTTATATTAGCATTACTCATAATAGCCAAAAAAGTAGAAAAAAATATTTACCAATTAATGAATGGATAAACCAAATATAGTATATCCACATAATGGACAATTACTTGACCATAAAAAGGAATGAAGTACCGATGCATGCCAATACTTGAATGAACCTTGAAAATATTGTGCTAAATGAAAGAAAACAGTCACAAAAATGACATACTGGATTATTCTATTTATGTATGTAATATGTTGTGTTATTCCATTTAAATGAAATACCTGTAATAGAGAAATCCATAGAATCAAAAAGTAAATTTGTGGTTGCAAGGTAGCTTTCCCAGGTCCCTCTTTTAAAATGTGGGTTAGTTTCCTCCTAAGTGATCTGAGAGCCCCTATATTTACCTCTATTGTGTATTTTCTACACAGTGCTACAAATGTCTTTTAATCTCTAAGCCATTTGAATACTAGACTGTTTCATGTTATGTGACTGAAGCTCCAGTGTTTTGAATCATTCATTCACTCAGTGTATAGTTTTGAGTAGCTACCATATGTTAGGCAATAGGGATACAGCAAGACCCCAAACAAGATCTCTGCCTCGTGGAATTTATATTTTAATAGGGTACATATTGTGTTTTCAATAAATATTTAATACATGAATAAATGTGAAAAAATATATTTATTTTTTATTTTAAAATCAACTACAGTTCATAAAAGAGTGGCTACATTTAAAGTAAAATGTTAAGTAGAGGTGAATACTTGGTCTTTTTGAATTTATACTCATCAGGGTTCATCAGATTCAATAATTTTGACCAATACATAGATGCCAGCCCTCTTAATTCCATTACAATATTAAAAGCATCATTCTAGATTCAATTAAACCTATTCACATATAGTGATAAGAAGCATTCAAGCTATTAAAATGAAAGTGAAATCCCAGAGGCAAAACAAAAATCTACTTGGATTATCTGCATAATTAAACTTACATCACCTCTAAAACAACAAAACTTGTAGAGGGTGCATTCAGTGCTTAGTTCTAAAATAATCTGGAGTCAGTTAGGGACTCATAAATTCCTATTAAAATTAATTATACCACTAACCAATTTAATGCAATATGAAAAACCACAATTGTTTCAGCATTGACCACTACATAATGATGCCTCTCAATTACAGTGAATGAAGCCAACATACATACACAATCCATCAAATCTATTTTGTTAAACTTCAAGTATTCACAATTAGTCATCTCATACAGTAAAATAAGATCAGCATACTTGAATAATTAAGTTTAATTTTCTGTAATCTTTTTTTTTTTAAGATTTTATTTATTTATTTTGCAGAGAGAGAGACAGCGAGAGAGGGAGGGAACACATGCAGGGGGAGTGAGAGAGGGAGAAGCAGGCTTCCCTGCTTCTCCGCCGAGCGGGGAGCCGGATGTGGGGCTTGATCCCAGGACCCTGAGATCATGACCTGAGCTGAAGTCAGATGCTTAACAACTGAGCCACCCAGGCATCCCTTTTCTGTAATCTTCTGATTAAGATTAGAATTAGGAAGATTAATAAGATTAGGAATTAGATTAAATAAACTATATGCCTCCTTTATATCTACAATCTATGATTCTATGAATTCATTTGAGTTACTTTGACCCAAATGTCTTCACATTTTAGAAATACATATTTTTCAAGACAGCATCTTTATCATTTTCTTTTGAAGAACATTAATGTCCTGCAAACTATTAAAAATGGTTTATGGCAGGAGAAGGAGAGGCCAAAAAATTTAGAAAATGTTGGATTTTAAAAATTAGTTCATTGAATGAATTTTCAGATCCTTGTTATCCTGACATATTAACTGATTCTCAAGTAGGGGAAAAGAGGATATCTAGTCCCCCTTCAACTACAGAATTTTTTTTAACATACCGCAAGTTTTCCACAAAACTCAATTAGGTACACTATTTATCTGTAAATTTTCTTAATAACAAATGTTGAACATAAATCTTATACAATACTCAGTTTCCTTAGATTACAATAAACTTGAGCTTCAATGGGTATGGTTTTGTGACTTAGACCAGAAGTCAACAAACTTTTTCTGTAATTGCCAGATAGTAAATATTTTTGTTATTTTCTGTTAACGACTACTCAACTCAGTTGTTTTAACATGAAAACAACCATAGACCCTAATAAATAAATGTGCATGGTTATGTTTGAATAAAACTTATTTTCAAAACAAGCAGTGGACCACAGTTTCCCAATCTATGTTTTATACAGTGGAAATTGATTCCAAAATAAGTTTAAATCTGCTGCAAGAAACTGCACTAAGTAAGCTATATGTTGATGTCTAAGAATAAATTCATTATGGTTCTATCAAATTCAGATTTCTGGCTTTAAAATATTTTAAATCTATCAATCTCAATATTGTAGTGTTTTGCCGAAAGAGGGATATTTTCCTTCAAATATGGGGCATTGTATTGTTGAGCTATCAATTTTTTCCTAATTTAATAAAGAACAAGTGGCAAAGTTCTACATGAAATGTTAATATATTCTAAGTTTGATGTACACAAGTTTTGAGAACTCCCATTATGTTCTTAAACATCATATTAAACAAAAAGAAAGATTCTTGTTACAATTTTTATTTCACAAGCATGGGGGTTTTTGTTTTAGACCACCTGGCATGTGTTTACTCTTCAAACTCTTCAATTTTTTTTTAAAAAAGTATGAAATAATGATATTTTGTTTCATGAACCATTTGGAAAGATTTCTTTGCATTTGACTTCATTTATTCATCTATTTTTATCTAGGACTCTTTCCCTGAGTCATTTTCCGCTCTTATCCAAACAGCATGCTTATATCCTGGAAGGTGGAAAAATAAAACAGTACTTCAGTTCTCTAAGGCGCTCCCCTCCTGCGGGACCGATATCCTAAATTAAGAGCTTCCACTGAAAAGTGTTTAAGAGTCTGTATCAAAGATAGGACAAGACACAGCGGTTAGTCCAAGAGAAGGGCAAGTGAGCAGTGTGGTAGTAAGTGGGTTAATAGGAAAAGTAGGGCACTGAGGATCATCCTTCAAAATAGAGCAATCTCATCACACTGACAGGTGACATCAAAATTCTGACAATCGGACTGTTGCTGGCAATACTGCTGCTCTTCTCACTGCCCCAATTCTGCAGTCACCTGTGGCTCCACAGATGAGACAGATGTCAAACAGAAACTTGCACTCTTCTTTTAAACCTACTCAAACTAACTTTTACAAATCAATTACCTTCCATGACAAAAGAAAAATAGTAATTTCTAATAATTTAAACTGAACCATTTACAATTTTTATGAGCCCTCATTTAAGAGAACAGAAACACAATATCACTTGCAACTCTAGAATATTATTCTTATGGACATTCAATAAACAAACATACTAAGAAATTAAAATATATTTTCCATTAAATAAAGTACTTGAACATATTGACTAAGCTAATTATTAAAATTTGGTATATTTCTTTATTTTAGAAGATTGTTATGAATCATCTCTAATAAATATGGACTTTTGAGACTTGAGTATAAAGATTCACATACTCACGAAAATGTCAAATGCAGAAAATATTTTTAGAAAAAAATGCTAAATCGATTTGTTACTAATTTTATTTATATGGGAGAAATATCCCTGGTATTTGTCTGCTTTTCCTTCTCCAAACAAATTTGAATTGCCAAATGGAACTAAAATAATTGTTTTGCATAGAAAAACAGCTATAAACATATTAATGTTTTAAATCACCACCTGGAAAAAGAACTTCATCACCAAAATTACTTTAAAAACGCAAAAGAAAAAAATTTACTCCTCCCCTATGATTATAGGAGGCTTATAACAATAGATACTAAATTACATTTTACTAAATTGACCTAAGGTATAAAATGATGGCCAAGTATGTCCATTCTGCAATAAAATACACTTTCAAGTTGTTCAGTATAAAATCTATTGTTTTTTAAACAGTTTATATAATCTTAAAAATGAGATATAGTCTCATAACTAATGCCTTATATGGTAAAAGGTAACTTTCACTAATTCTCCAATATCTGCCTCCTCATAAATAAGAAATATCAACATTAAAAAAAGATGTTAAAGATTTAAAAATCAACACCGCTTAAAATTTCATAACTTAATAATATTGAGATTTCATTGTATTCAATTTCCCAAAGGAGAGTTGCTATATTCTGTGAAATGAAAAATGTGATAGTTAAAGAAATGCCATTAAGTCAGGTCTGCATAAACACAGACAATATGCCATTAGCAGTTTCATAAACATTTAAAGCTTTACATAAAATCCATAGTATGTTACTAAATATATAATTTCTGAATATCTAGAGAGAAGGACTGATTTCTAAAGTACAGGATGAACTAACTCACTATGAAAAGATCTAAATGTCCTTTTTTTTTCATTTTCATAAGTCTAATCAGTTGGTAGACAGGATGCATAGATATTGTATAAAGGGGTTTCAGTGAGAAATTAGACATTTTTTGTCATGTGATATCTTTTCATACAAAATTGAAAAATGACACCTAAATGAAGGAACAGTAAGGTAAATTCATATCTTATCAAATATTAGTGCTAAAAAATGTCAAGCTAGCAAAAGGGCTCTGCTGCTGTGGTTCTTGTGTTTAGAGAAGAGGGGAAATGCATATCAAAAACACATGGAGGGGCACCTGGGTGGCTCAGTTGGTTAAGCATCTGCCTTCGGCTCAGGTCATGATCCCAGGGTCCTGGGTCCTGAGATTGAGCCCTGCATCAGGCTCCCTGCTCTCTGCCTGCCACTCTGCCTACTTGTGTTCTCTCTCTCTGTCAAATAAATAAATAAAATCTTTAAAAAAAAAAATGCATGGAACTAAATTTTCAAAATTACACATGCTTAAGCCACCTTTTTGGGTGGATGAGGCAGATAGTGATGGAAGAATGAAAACACATGGACATAGGTATTTTGAAAAGCCCTTCCAGGTGAATATATACAACCTTCCATAACCCATCTCTTAGTTTATTGCATCATCCCACAACATTGAATTTATATTGATTATATATGTTATTCTTTGATTATATATGTTATTCAATAATTTGGATGAAAATATAAAACCCTCTGGATCAGAGCTGTGGTGATGCCATACCCAGTCAGATACACCTTTGAGGAAGATTCACAAAAATGGGCACTTAAAATCTAAGTTGTGGAGAATTGTTACTGGAAGCCATATGAGATATGAGAAAAACAATCTAAGATAAAATTAGACAGGTAGATAGGAGGTCAAAATATGGATAGTTTACATATGGGTCAGAATTAATAAAGAGTGTGTAACGGACACTTTTCTGTGCACTTTGCATATATATTAACTCATTTATTCCTCACAACATCTCTATGAGCTGGGTGTTCTAATGATCCCCATTTTACAAAGACGAGTAGTACAGAGAGGTTAAGTCACTTGCCCAAAGCCATAGGCCATTAACTGGTGGGTCCAAAATTTGGACTGAGGCAATTTTTCCAACAAATCCACACTCTAAATGACAAGGAGTTGTGGCATTTTATTTGTACTCAGCCTCGCCACTCTTCACAGGCCCATTCTCAAGTACAGAAATAAGTTGGACCCTTAAAAACATCTAGCCAATGAAAAACTTGGAAAGTCAGCTAATGCCATAATCAAGAGTCAAATAATGGGGACTTGTTGAAAGATGGATTTCAACCTATAAGGTTAAAATAACTAGAGGTAATGTGAAGTCCTGAGTTTAGGTGCCTAAAACATCCACTTCCAGCCATGATAAAGTAACAAGAACAAGATTAGCCCTCCCATCATAACTAGAAAACTAGACAACCATTATTTTTCAGGTAGTGATGACGGTGAACCCTGAAAAAAAGGAATCAAATGCATTAAGTCTTAGGATTGTCCAAGTTTTTTGCCTAGAAATATTCTTCAGAAGATTAAGAAGCACAGTAGTTGTGCTCAGCTGAAAAGACAGACATCAGATATTTTCAGCACTGGATAACGTGGGGGTTGCAGGGTTTTGCAGGAGAGAATACAGGGAAGGAAGAGCTTCACACAGAAGGAGCTCCAGCTGTCTGCATAAAGGTCTTCTTGAGACTTCAGATGCATACTGACATGTGCACCCACAGGGTGAGACTCTATGAGGCCAGGTCAAGAATCTCAATTAGGAAACACAAAGTGAAAGACTACTGGTACACATAAATAAATAAACTGTCTACCAGTACAAAGCACAGCATACTTTAAAGAAATACAGTAAATCCATATATGTATCCATGTAGCAGTCAAAAGGTTCAGCAGCTAACCAAAAATAGCTACAATGTGAAGAAGCAGAAAAATGTAACACATAACCAGAAGGAAAAATAAGACAATAGAAACAAGTTGCAAAATGAAAAAAAAAAAATGAATTTACTTGAAAAAGACAAATAAAAACCCAATTATAAACAAATTCAAGGATTCTAAGAAAAAGATGGACATAATGAACAGTGAAATGGGACCAAAAAAATCAAGTAAACCCCTAAAACCAAAACCCACAATATTCAAAATGGAAAACTTACTGGAAGGGTTTAACAGTAGATTAAAAACTGCAGAAGGGAACACTACATTTAAAGTCATAGCAATAGAGCCCAAACTGAAAAAGGTGAAGGAAGAAAGGCTAAAATAAAAGAAGAAAGTCACAGTGACCTGTGGGAGAATATCACGCTATCTAATATATGCATATTGGAGTTCCAGACTTTTGAAGTGGGGCAGGAGAAAAATATTTGAATAAAAAAATTGCAGAAAAAAATTTCCTGATTTAATGAAAAACAAGTCCACAAATCCAAGAAGCTTAAAGAACACCAAGTAGGATAAAACACAAAGATAACTATAATTAGGCATATCACAATCAAATTGCTTAAAACAAATGATAAATAAAATCCCCTTAAAACTCTGAGAAGATGAGATATATTACACATACAGGAAAATAAGCATAAAAATAACTTATCAGAAACAATGTGAGCCACAAATCAATAGAATAATATCATTAAAGTGATGAAAGACAATTAAGGGGGGAAAAGGCACTCTACAGTAAAAATATCTTTTAAAATGAGGACAAAATAGCAATTTTCAGAAGAAGGAAAGAGGGAGGGAGGGAAGGAAAGAGGGAGAGAAAGAAAGAAAGAAGAAAGAAAGAAAGAAAGAAAGAAAGAAAGAAAGAAAGAAAGAAAGAAAGAAAGAAAGAAAGAGAAAAAGAGAAAGAAAGCAAAAGAGAGAAAGTGGAAGGAGGGGGAGAGGGAGGGAGAGGGAAAGGAACGAAGGAAGGAAGGAAGGAAGGAATGAAGGAAGTAAGGAAGGGAGAGAGAGAAAGAAAGAGAGAAGTCACTGGAGACTTGTGCTATAAGAAATGTTAAAAAAAAACAAAACAAAACAATATGTCCTTTAGGCTGAAGGAAAAAGTTACCACATTGAAACAGATACACACACACACAAAATGAAGTGATCTAGAACTGATAAATATGTGGGTATATATAAAATATTTTTTTCCACAATTTCTTCTGTATAAAATAACAGCAATGTATTGTCTGGTCTATAGCAATTGCACAATTAAATATTATATAATAGCAAAAAGGACAGGAGGGACAAATAGAAGTATATTGCTGTACAGTTCTTACAATTCCAGTGAAATGGTATAATTTTACTTGAATGTACTGAAACAAGTTAAAAATGCATATTGTAAACCAGAGAGCAACCATGGTGGGGGGGAAGGAAGGCAGAAAAAGGATGTATAACTAATAAGCTAATAGAAAATGGACACTAAATAATAAATAATATGAAAGAGGGGAAAGAGACAAAGAATAGAAAAAATAGAAAAAAGGAATATGGTAAATATATACTAAACATCAACATTTAGTTTAAATGTAAATTAGAACAACCTATAAATTAAAAGTTAGAGTGGATAAAGAAGAAGCACCCACTACATATTACCTAAAACACACTTGAAATATAAAGACAAATTGGTTAAAATAAAAAAGATGGAAAGAGCTGGAGTGGCTATACTTGTATTAGACAAAAGAAGCTTTAAGACAAGAAATACTATCAGGGATTTTAAAAAGGACATTTTATAATGATAAGGAGGACAATTTACCAAGAAGACATTAACAACACTAAACAATAACGGAGCTTCCAATTTACATTACTGAAAAAAGTTAAAGTAGATGTAAATAAATGAAGAGGTTTACCAGGTTAAGCTGGCAGACACAACACTGTTAATATTTCAATTCTTCCCAAATTGCTTTATGCATTTAACACAATCCTAATCAAAATCCTAATAGGTTAAGTTGTAGAAATTGGCAAGTTTATTTCATTTTATTTTAATTTTTAAAGTAATGACCAGTTTAAAAAAAAAAAAGAAAAGAAAAAAATGATAATGCTTTAACCACATTAACAAAGAAAAAAAAGAGAGAAGACTCAAAAACCAAAATGTGAAATGGAAGAGAAAACAATACAACAGATGACAGATTACTATAAACAATTATATACTAACAAATCAGATAATTTAGGGAAAAAAAAAACAGATAATTCCTAAAAAGGCACAAGTTACCAAGATTGAATCATGAATCTTGAATCCAAAAAGTAGGAAAATTTCTTAGACCAATAACAAGAATGAAAGTTGAATTGGGAACAAAAATCTCTCAGCACAGGAAAGCCCAAGACCACATGGTTTCATTGGTGAATTCTACCAAACATTAAAAAAAAATAATGACAATCGTTATCAAAATCTTACATATAATGGAATAGAGGGCACGCATTCAAAATCCTTCCATGAGTCTAGTACTACCCTGATACCGAAGCAGGATAAAAACAATACAAGAACAAAAAAATCTAGTTTGTCTGATATAAGTATTGCTACTCAGACTGACTTCCTTTTGACATCTATTTGCATGATAAATGTTTCTCCACCCCCTCACTTAGCAAGTTTACTTTAAAATATATATTGAAATTCAAAAGGCATTAAAAAACCAACATAATTTTAAAAGCTAAAAAGAAATCTGGAGTACTAATCTATATATATATATTTTTTTTTTATTTCAAGATTTAACTACAAACCCAGTGTAATCCATAGAGTTATAATGCTGTAGGAACAGACAAATAGATCACTAAAACAGAGTCTGGATGATAGACTCAACGTTATAAGATCAATTAATTTTCAACAACTTTAAGGTGAATAAATAAGGAAAGGGAAGTCCACCAAATTCTGTTGGCCAACTTAACAGCCACAAGGGAAAAGAAAAATTGCTTTATGCTTATTATGCCAATAAACACAAAAAAAGATGCTCAAAATCATTGATTATTAGGGAAATGCAAATTAAAGCTACAATGAGAGTTAAGTACACATATACTAGAATGTTAAAATAAAGACTTGACAAAACAGGTATTTTAAGGATGTGGAGGAAGGGGATGGTCATATATTACTAGTGGGACTACTACTTTGGAAAGCTGGTTGGCATTTTCTTAGCAAGTTAAACATACAGTTACCGTATGACCCAGCAATTCTACTAATCAGTATTTGCTAAGAGAAATGAAAACCTGTATTTTCAAAAAGATTTATATATGAACCTTCATCTGAGGTTGATTCATAATAGCTTCAACCTGGAAATAATCAAAATGTTTATCATCAAGAAAATGGATGAGCAAACTCTGGTATGTTGCAAACAACAGCACACACTCGGCAACATTCAGAAACAAATTAATGATATATGTCACCAATGAATTTAAAAAAATACATTGCACAAAAGATGCCACACTCACAAAAATATATATGATTCCATTTATATGAAGTTCCAAGATTGACAAACACATAGTAATGGAATTTTGATCAGTAGATTCTTGGATGAAGTAGTGGTAGGATTAGCAAGAAAAGAGCATGAGAGGACTTTTTGGGGTGACGTAAATGTTTTACATTTTATTCAGGGTGGTGGCTACACAACTGTTTATATTTGCCAAAGCTCAACACATTTTACATTTAAAATGGGTACATTTTATCATATATAAATTATATCTCAATAAAGTTGATTAAAAAATAAAATGGGATAGGGTAATCCTAGCTTTGCTTCATTCCATGTGAAAAAATTTCAGATGGCTTTGGTTGGTTACACATTCAATTTAATCCAAACAGCTACTACTACTACTACTACTACTACTACTACTACTACTACTACTACTACTACTAAAAGAGACTTCTTACGTGTGAGGCTGTCTGTGTGGAAAGGCAGCAACCATAGGTTAAGAGTTAGCATTGCCAACTCTGGCAATATGACCAACTGTAATATTATATCCAGTTCTGCATGCTATATATTAAGACGGCACTTTATGATGCTGCTGCTCTTAATGAGGGCTCTCAGAAGGAATGTTTAAAGTAGCTAGAATTGCTTTTAGTCTGGGAAAGAGAAAACTTGGGATCTTGTAGCTGTCCTAAAATAGAAGGTTAATGTGGCAGAGACTGTTTGAGGCTACACTGATTTCCCCTTACTTCTTTATTAATTTATTAACAAGAAAAAAAAAACATTTTATTAAAATTTTATATTAACAGAATCTCAATTTCGTTGCGTATGGCTATGTGCCCAGGTATAAAAATTCTTTTCTCAAACCCCATTTTAGCTAAGGCCAATGAGATATAAGCAAAAATTGGGAGTTAAGACTTTAAGGAAAGACCTTAAAAGATCAGGCCAACTTCATGAACTTGCTATCTTTCTCTCTCTTCCCTCCAACTGGAGTGCAGACATGGAGCTTCTGTTACCAACATGAGGTAAAGGCAGAGATTTTAGGTGTAGTATCTTTGAGATGCTGAGTTTATACCGAGCCTTCTACCCAACTACTCATTTTGTGAGAAAAACAATTTGGATAAGTCTACTGTTTATGTTTTTGTTGTTGTTCTATGCAAGAAAAACACAAAACCTCAAAATGCTACTACGTAGATATGAAGAACACATAGATGTATTTACTTTGACTTCAGAATAGTGTGAGTTATAGATACATAGGTATTTGGTTAATATAAGAAAGTATTTAATGGCCAAGCTTTACAGCAACCGAATGGCCTTCTAACAATGTAGTGACTTTCCTGTGCTACGGCAGTTTCGCAGTCTCTGGAACATGTCAGCCATTTTAAATGAGGTCTGCCTATAAAGCAGTGGGTAAGAAATGAGGTGAGCTAATTCCTAAGGGTTATTCCTTTAAACTCTAAGATAGTATGGCTGAGCTTTTTTTTAGACTAATTGCATTTGCCTATTTCTTTGTTGTGACAGGAATTTGGCCTAAGGAAGTTAAACTATTTTACCTCGGTATGGTAATATTTCTTCTAGAAACTATTAGGAAAGTAGAAGGAACATTTTTGTGGATGTAGGTTTCTAAAGGTCGCATAGAACTTCCAGGTATCACAGATTTTTGAAATATGAATGATAGCCATTTTAGTGACTATCAAATCATTTTCAAAGGAGTTGTGTGGCACACAGAATGGTTTGTAAATAATATCATCTGTAATATTAGTGGATACTCCCTTTAGAATTCTAAATACAGCATTTTTGAAGTATTACAAACCAAAAAGAATTTTTAAGATAAAGCTAAATACAGAGAGAAATAAGAAACGAATTACTGCAAATGACTATACCTATTATAATTTGAAATTTTGTTAATTTGTTAATCATTCCCTTGGGATACTGCATTCCATAGTTTTCAAACCACCCTTCACCCTATAACAGCAGTCGTGGCCCAGTGATTCACATTTTTAATCGACAGTCTTATCAGACATTTCAGTGACTCTAAACATGGCAATATTATGACATTCAGGGCTAGAGAGCAAGGGTTCTATACTTGCTTCCAGTTGAAAGCAAAGAGGTTCTCAAAAGCTGTCAGCCTTTTTCCTTTATGTTCTGAAAGCTGCCTGAACTTGTCAGTTTGCTTTCACTGCACTTTTATTGAAATAATGCAAGAAAAAAAGTTATTGCAGTGTCCAATACCTTTACATTTCTTTGTAATAAGGTAGAGATGTCACAGGGCCACAGTATGTTGGAATCAGAAGAGTGTTTGGATATCATTAAGTTCAGTATCCCTATTTTATTTATTAAGAAAGCTGTAGAGGCCTTAGGACCTCTCAAAACCACACACATAGTCAGTAACAGAGCAGATCTAAAAATATTATGTGACACTTAGGGCCACTGGTCATCTTACTCAAAACAAGCAAAGAGAAAAAGCAATTTTTTATATAATCTCCCCTATATATTGTCAGTAATTGTAAATTCGAGTCATTTTTTAACCCTTAAAACAAAAGATTAGAAGCAGCAGTAGGTAATAACTTCAATTTTATATAGAATTTTATGATTCACAAATATGTTTCATAAAATAAGTTTCCAATATTTCATTTTCTTATATTAGGTGCTTTAGAAAGAAAAAGAACATTCTATTAAAATTTTATATTTAAAATTATAGGTAAGAATAATGAAAGGTTTCTCCTACTATCTTTGCTCTCCTACTAACATAATAACCAGATTAATGACTTCCCAGGAAAATGGATAGAATCACATAAAATATTTTTTCGTATTTGCTCAGGGTTGACAAGGAACGATGTCTGAATATTGGAATAATCATTCTTTTATCCTTTGTAGTCAGACTTACTTTGTGCAGTGGCAACATGATCAGACAAGCAGCTCTCAGAAGACATGTGACAATATCACATTCAATCTTAGCAAGCAGCTCCTCAATTTCACACTTGTGGTAGTCTGGATTAATCCAATTATTTTTTGGAGATTAAGGGAAACTTTACATTTGCAGAATACCACCCTTCAGAGATCAGGAGGTAGAATTTTGTTATCTCAACAGAATCTTATGGAAGCAAAAGATCAGTTAGTCAGTTATTAAACTTTAGCAGATAATCAGAAGGGAGGGTTTTGAAGGAAATAGGTATGATTCCCTAAAAATGAATTCTGAGTTCTTCACTTTGATCCTCAGAAATGTGTGAAACTTGAGACTTTCATTTAGCACATCTGTCAGGTAAAATATGTCCAGTGTACCAGTCCCAGGCTCTTGGTTCTAGCACCGAATATATATATATATATATATATATATATATATATATATATATATATATATTCCTGTTATTGCTCTTCCAAAGTGTAAAAAGAACTAAACTGAAACCAGGTAGAGAATCAAGTTTGTAAAATGAAACCATTTTCATTACAGAAGATTTCAAATTTATCAGACACTTTACAAAATTATAGTAACTTCCGTTTACAATACATCAAAGCCTCGTCCTTAATGTTAAGCATATCTTTATCTTTCATATCTCTGATTGTTTTATATTGTCCAATTTCAAATGTTTATCGCACTCAGAAGAACATGCACTTTTTAAATTTTTTTTTTTAATTTATTTGAGAGAGAAAGAGAGAGAGCAGAAGAGGGGGTAGTGTCCGAGGGAGAAGCAGACTCCCCGCCGAGCAGGGAGCCCGATGCGAGACTCGATCCTGGGACTCCGGATTATGACCTGAGCCAAAGGCAGTCCCTTAACCAACTGAGCCACCCAGGCACCCCAAGAACATGCACTTTTAAACCTGTTTTTTGATTTCTGGAATGTTATTTATATATATTTATATAACATTTACATGTTATTTCAACTGGATGGAATATGGAAAATGCGTAAAATCTAGTTTTATATAAATTTATCAAACTATAAACTAGGTCATAGATGATTTAATCTTCATGAAAACAGAATAGGATTTAGAACCACAAGACTTCTGTTCTGACTGCCATTTACTAGAGGTATAGTACAAGAACTGTGAATCAGGATCAGTTTCCTGTTCCGTAAAATGGGGATAATAATACTTTCTAAATGGGTTTTTGCAAAAATTAAACAAAGTAATGAAATCATATAATCTGTAAGAATGCCATGTCAATATTAATTTGTTATTACTATATAAAAACAAATGAATGATGTAACTTGTCACTGCAAGTAGCCCAAAAATATACCGTTTCTCATGTGTTCTCAAATAAAATCTAGATTAATTCCAGAAAACATTCACTGTAAAATTTTCAGATACACTTGCTTTATTTTTCTTCCTAAAAACAATGTGAATGATATGCAATCAAATATATCATCCATTCGATTGTCCCAGAAGGAATTTCTTAGTATTGAATGGAGTAGATCACATGAAAGGGAGTGCTATATGATACACAATTCTCCTTTAGCAGTTTAAGAAAAAAAATTATCTCAGTGCAGACAATAGCAGATTTTCCAGCAGAAATGTATATCCTCCATGTTACCAGAAGGAGTTACAAGGAATATGAGTCAAAAAGTTTAAAATTGTCAGTTTGATTTCTCTCCCCTCTAAGATATGTCTTTTTCCAAGCTAACTTGTGATATTATCTTTGAATTCACCCCCACACTCATTTTATTGTCATAAATACTTTAATTACAATTAAACAAACGTAAATTTATATTTTGCTCCAAACAGAGGATACTACAGCCATCTACCATTTTATACCTGGTTCAAAAGAAGGTTTTCTTTGCCTTCACAAATGGAGACTAGGACTACATTAATTTAGAAGGAACTGGTGGGGCTAGACATGCTGTGAGGACATCAAGCTTGGGTCTTAGTTACTGTATTCCAAAAATAATTTCCTTCACTACAGTCTGTGCCTTGCTTGACTCAGGGGAAATATCAAGAAAAATTGAGTAATTTAAACAAGAATCTAAAAGACTGCGGATAACTGGTGATGTCACCCCCAAATCTACAACCCAGGGAATTATACCACTAGGAGACTTCTACTCAATTTCTCAGAACATGGAATCTGCTTCATTTCTCTAATCATCTTCCCTTTAGTTTCTTCTTTCCTTCCCTCACTATCACATTCTCTTCCTCTGATTTGCAATCTTCCCCACCACTGGCATTAAATGGAACTAATCTTTTGGTTTTGTTTTATACATAGGGATAAAGACTTGTATTTCCTCATCTTAACAACAACAACAAAAAAAGAGATGAGTTAGGCCTTTCATATTCTAAGAAAAGGAAAAGGGAGAGAGAGAGTGAGAGGGAGAGTCAGAAAGAGAAACAGAAATAGGGAAAGACAGAATCTTATTTCATAAAGGGAGAAAACCCACTTGACAAGTATGGCTTCTTTGTGGCCATGTACAGACTCAAGTTCTATTTTTGGAATTTTATTTTTAATATAAAGGTCAGCAAAAGGTCAGTACATATTTAAGGAAAAGCCGTATTATAAAATAAACAAAGCAAACAGGTAGGAGGAAAAAAGGAAACAAAAACATGCACAGAAAATAATACATAGAAAAAATAGCTGGAAAAAAAGTTATAATTTGTATTACAGGAAAAACTCTACATCCATTCAAAAGGCACGGTGTATATAAGAAAGGATACAGCAGAGCTCAAGAAAGAGCCCCTAGAAATTGATGATATGACAACATAAACAAAAATTAAGTAGAAAGTTGAGAGACAAAGTTGAGGCATAGAACCAACACAACAAACAAAGGGATGAATAATAGGAAAGAAAATTGGAGGTTACAGAGGTGGTCAAATACCTGAAGAAATGTCAGAAAATGGGAGCAAAGGAAATGAAGGGAAGGATTTTTATCAAATAAACATTTAAGAACATTTCCCTAAACTGAAAGACATGTGTATCCAGATTGAAAATACCCACCGTGAAAAAATTGATGGAAAAAAAGATCCATTGCACATTATCATATATATATTTAAAAAAAAAAAAAAGATCCTAAAAGTTTTCTGGGGTAAGACATGGCAAAACAGGCCATTCAATTAAAAAGGACCAGGGATAATAGCATTGAACCTTTTAATAATAACATTGTAAACTAAAAAGTATTAGAAAATCCTGAAGAAAAAAATATTTCTCACTTAAAATGTTATACTTGTCAACATAACAGCCAAGTATGTGGTTGAATAAAGACATTTTCAAATAGACAATGCCTCAACACGTCTACCTCCTACTCAGCCTTTCTCAGAAATTACTGGAGAATATTTTTCTCCAAAATGAAGAAGTAAACAAGGAGTAATAATACGTGGGATCCAGGAAAAAAATGCAAAAGAAAAGCAAAGGGAATCATTAGGCTGTTTATATAAAGAAAATGATAAAGGTAAAGAAAGTAAAACAGTGACATACTCCTAAAGGATATCTCTAGAATAAAGGAATGGAATTGAGAGATCATCTAACATATCTGTATGTATTTAAAGATCTCACAGTAGGGTTCAAGAATTTGGGAAGGAATTTATGACAGAAACGTTAAAGACTAAAAATGTGAAACAAAGCAATTAAAGAGTCACACAAGAAATTAATGTCATTAGATTTTACCATATGGCCAATTTGTGAACAATGCTTTACATAGCTACAAAAATAAAAACAGTAAATACTAACTTATTTAAAAATTGAGAAATAGTTACACCATACAAAAAATTAACTCAAAATGGATTAAAAATTGTAATGTAAGACCTAAAACCATAAAACTCCTACAGGAAAACATAGGCAGTAAGTTCTTGACATCAGTGTTGGCAAAGATTTTTTGAATTTGACACTAATATCAAGAGCAACAAAAGCAAAAATAAATAAGTGGGACTACATCAAACTAAAAAGCTTCTGCCCAGCAAAGGAAACTATCAACAAAACAAAAAGGCAACCTACTGAATGGGAGAAAATATTTGCAAATCACATAAATGATAATAGGCTAAAATGCAAAATATATAAAGAACTCATACAACTCAATAGCAAAACAAAAACAAAACTTAAAAATGGGCACAGTTACCTGAATGAATAAACCTCTTTCTAAAGAAGAAATACAACAGGTCCATGAAAAAAATGGTGAACATCACTAATCATTAGGGAAATGCAAATCAAAATCATAAGATATTACCTCACACCCGTTAGAATGACTATTACCAAAAAAAAAAAAAAAAAAACAAGAAATAACAAGTGTTGGTGAGGATGAGGAGAAAAGGGAATGCTTGCGCATTGTTAGAGGGAACATAAATTGGTGTACCCTCTATGGAAAACCTCTATGGAGGTTCTTCAAAAACTTTAAAAAAAATTCTAAAAATAGGACTACCATATGATCCAGTAATTCCACATCTGGGTATTTATCAAAAACAAACAAACAAAAACCAAAACAAGAACAACAAAAAAAACCCAAAAGCAACTTGAAAAGATATATGCACCCCATTTTCATTGCAGCAGTATTTACAATAGCCAAGATATGGAAACAGCCTAAGTGTCCATGAAAAAATGAGTACAAACTGAAAATTAAATAAAATGAGAAAATAGGGGGGCACCTGGATGGTTCAGTCAGTTAAGCATCTGCCTTCGGCTCAGTCACGATCCCAAGGTAATGGGATCGAGCCCCGCATCGGGCTCTCTGCTCAGTGAGAGCCTGCTTCTCCCTCTCCCTGCTGCTCCCCCTGCTTGTGTTCCCTCTCTCTCTCTCTCTCTCTATGTCAAATAAATAAAATCTTTAAAATAAATAAATAAAAAATAAAAATAAAATGAGAAGATAGGAAGTGAAGGATGGAGTGTATTGAGTGTTAGTTATGCAAAGATGTCTAATCATGTCCTTTCTTTTTTTATTTTATTTTATTATGTTATGTTAATCACCATACATTACATCATTAGTTTTTGATGCAGTGTTCCATGAGTCATTGTTTGCGTATAACACCCAGTGCTCCATGCAGTACATAAATAAATAATAAATAAATAAATAAATAAATAAATAAAACAAAGGCATCAATTCAACATTCACAATATAGTATAAATACAGTATTTGGATAAATACTTGACCCTTGAACAATGTGGGGGTTAAGGACACCAACTCCCTGCAGTCAAAAATCTGCATATAACTTTTGACTCTTCAAAACTTAACTACTAAATAGCCTACTGTTGACCAGAAGCCCTACTGATAATACAAAAAATGAACAGATATTTTGTATTGTTATATATTGTCATATGTATTATACGCTGTATTCTTTCAATAAAGTAAGGTAGAGAAAAGAAAATGTTATTAAGAAAATCATAAGGAAGAGAAAATGCACTTACACTACTGGACAGTATTTATCAAAAAAATCCATGTATAAGTGGGCCCATGCAGTTGGAACCCATGTTGTTCTAGAGTCAATTGTAGAATTAATGACAAATGACATAGTTAAAATAATTTAAGGTGGTTCCTTTTAGAGAGTGGGCCAACGAGTTCAGAAGAAGTGGAATTGCTTACCTTTTTTTTTCTTCCTCTCTCCCTTCCTCCCTCCCTTCCTCTTTTTCTTTTCCTTTTTTCTCTTTAGTTTTTCCTTTATTTCTGCTCTTAGGTTCTATACTTCTAAACTACATATACCTATTAATTCAATGAAAAAACTAAATCAAAAGGTAAGTCCATACAACATTTAACTTAATGATATATCTGTATTTCATATAATTTACTGTTTAATTTTTCAAAGATTTTTGTGTTCTATCATTTCACCGAAATCATACAAAAGGGAATAGAAGATTGTTACTACTCATGTATCAAGCATTGGTGACTTTTTTCAGTGTTAAGATACTGAACATAAGGTACATGGTATGCACAAATTAATATTTCTTGACTCAATCAAAATGAATTAATAGTGTCATTATTTCTACCTCCATTAGATAGTAAGAATATGGAAGGCATAAATTGAATTTTAGTTATTATTACTCAATATTTTTACCAAGTTACACTTAGCACCATGGAGTGGTTTGTTGTTGTTATCATTGTTTTAATTAAACTGGATAACTGTGGCATGTTTTTCTGAGATAGTCTTTGAAAAGTCATTAATTCGAGTGGCTATTTGCCCTTGGCAAAAAAGCATGTAATGCTTCCCCAAGGTGATTAGATGGGGGGGTCATTTTAGTAAGCTGGATAATTGTTAACTAATTATTTTAAGTGATGATTGTGTATTGGCAAGAATTGAATATTTAAGGGTAATGAGTTTAACTGATAATAGGAGATTGCTACTTTGGAGATTATACAATAAGTGCTGGTATCCATTTACTGCATGCAATAAACACTGGTAGAAAGGAATTAAATCTGCATTTTCAATATGCTAAAAAAAGATTGCTTCCTTCAATGAGAAGTGTTGAAACAGCATTTAGAACACTAGAGAAGATCCTGTGTATCATTATTTTCCAGCTCTATTGCTTGTCACTTGAATAGACCTTTGCCTTCCTCATGGCACTTGATAGCTAATGGGACTCATCCACTCCCAGAATCAGTCATCCCAAAGGAGTGGTTCTATACATTTTAAAATTATTGTGCCAAACTCTTGAGAATAAGCATATTTTGTGTTGTGCTCAAATTTTTACTTTTCCCTTGAAGGATTTTTCCCTTGTTGGATTTAGGGTAATGGCTATCAGCAATAAAAAAGGATGTTTATTGGATTATCACTTTGCCTTATCTGTGAACTAGCACTTCACTGTGTTGGAGCCATGCAAAAGTAGGATAGCAGAATATAGCACAGAGGAAAATTGAGTCTACCTCCACCTTTGGAGAAATTCTACAATAAAGTTATATCTTAATTCACAACAGAGAGAATAATATTCCTCACTTTCATAGGTTCAATAGCTCAAGCTCTTAGTCTCCTATTGGGGGTTGTCTTCTTTAGTTTTAATAGGACATTTTATCTTGTTGACTTCCAAAAAAATAAAAATGAACTAACCTCCTAATGTAGTGATTTAATCAGATTCCCTAAGGCAGAAATCATTTCTGTAAAAAATAATGGGAAATCCAAAATACTACTTAATTACATAAAAACATAAATTGGATACTCTGAGTCAAGGTAATAAAGTGAAATAAAGAAGAAGAAAATGACTGCACATTAAATCTAGGAAAGCAAACAAACAAAACCCCAAAAAACAACCATATGTATGTGTGTGTATCCAAAAAGGGAGACAGAGACCAGGCCCACAAGTAGGAATCTTACAATAGACAAAATCAATAATCCATTTCTTCTACTGGTTGGTTCTAAGAACTTTATGAAAACTAATTATTTTAAAATTTACCTCACTTGAGAATTTTGTGGTTTTCACACCATGGCACACACTTCAATTCTTAAAGCTCTTTTTTCTTCTGATAATACCACAAGCCAAGCCCCTTCTGCTGACCCAGGGCCATTTTGCACTTAGGTGCACTCCCCACTTTTGCCAGGCTCTGCTCTGTGTTGTAGAAGGCCACAGACTTGCTAGCCGCATTCTCCAGGATTCCATGTCAGTTGGTTTTTGGCTCTAATGGTCTTCTGCTATTGCTTACCTCTAGTTTCCTCACCATACCCCATTTGGCTTTTCAGCTGTGCTGGCCTCTTTAAAACTGTCCTGATAGGCCCTTTCCTTAAAATACTTGAAGTTGATCCTCCCCACCCCCACAATCAGACCTTGATTGACATGGCAGTTGTTAACACAGTTACCCATTTTTAAATGTTTATGTTACTTTATTTTTGCCAGAACCTTGGGTTAGGCTCAGAACTGGCTGTTGTAAATACCATACAACAACTTTGTTAGCATGAATAATGGCATATTTGTAAGGTGGCTGCTGACCAATAGCATTAGACTTCACATCAAAAAATGGCATCCAATAATGCAAAGGGAAAAATCTGTGAGGCAAACTTTTTCTTTTTTTTAAAGATTGTATTTATATGAGGGGGGGTAAGCACAAATGGAGAGTAGGAGGGAGAAACAGACAGCCCGCTGAGCAGAGAGGCCAGCGTGGGACTCAATCCCAGGACCCTGAGATCATGACTTGAGTCGAAGGCAGACGCTTAACTAACTGAGCCACCCAGGCACCCTGGCAATCTTTTCTTTTAAGAAAGAAATAATTTTATTTTTAATTATAACCTCCAATATATCTATAATTATGGAATTCCAACATTAAGATAAGGAATGATCCTTCTCTTTAGCAGAGAATTAAAAAAAAGGTAGTAAGAATGTTGGCAGAAATTTAAGCCAGATTTTCCTAAGAAAAACCCCTTCTCTAATAATGTCTTAGTTGTTCATGATCAATGTAACCAGTTTAAGATGAGTCAAGCCTAAATAATACAGCAGCATAGCCTGTCACTTTCTCTCAATTGATCTTTGTGACCTAATTCCTTAGTGGAGGTTACTTTTCTCATTTTTCAAAGAGTAAGGAGAAAATGGATTCCATGCAGATGGAATATGTCTATTAAAGCAAGCCAAGTGGAATAAAAAAATAGGAGAGGATATAAAAATGCATAAGGGATTATTTTTCACTTTAAGAAGAGAAGAATCCATCACTCATTGAGAGTGAAGGGAGATGACTGGGAAGGCAGCATAGTTTGAAAATAGGGTAAGCGAAGGGACTGCAGTGAACACAAGGGATCTGAGGTATGGGAGAGTTCTGTCTCCCCAGGGGAGACCCACTCTTTTACATTCTGACCTGAGAAAGGAATGACAATAGGAGTACTACTAAGAACGGGTTCACAGCTCTTCCACATGTCAATAGACCATTTCAACTGCAGGGGCCTTGTTAGAAATGAAGTTAGTGGTTCCAAAAACATGTCTTACGGAAAAGTTACACCTGTCACAGGTCTTCATCTTGCATCACCACAAGTCCCTTTTCTCCTGTGGCTTCAAATTCATCTCCGCGACCCTACCCTCTCCTCACCTTCCTTTCGGCATTGACTCTGCTGCTCGGTTTGTCTCACCATGACACCAATTATAACTGCCGGAGAACCTCTTCGTGGCTCCTGATGTTTCCATCTTCAATGTGAATGAAATGATATTTTCTTACTTTAGGGCAGAGGACTATGTAAGTCATTGCCATTTCTTACAATTCTAGTAGCCATTTTTCTAAGGATTTCTGTCACATCAAGGGTCTTAAGGACTTTGTTCTTTTCTCTGTTTTATAGCCCACAACTTCCTCCACAAATTTAGTGCAGAGATGAGAAACCACTTGATAAATATCGTTTAGGATCTTCTCTATTAGTGCCCAAAGTCTTCTATCAAAATGACCTTATAATCCTATTAAAACTATTTTCTTTTTTTTCTTTTTCTTTTTTTTTTTTTGCTATCCAAATATGGAGTTGTCACTACATACCAGTCAGGCTGCTCTTAATGTGCTCAGAAATCTCATGATCTCCCTATTTCTGCTTATAATTCCCATCACGGAATAATCTTTTTATTATGTTCCTACCCAGTTGTCACATTGTTGTTCAGGTTTCACTTGCTACATTAGGTAACACTTCTAGTAACTATTGTACTCATCCAAATTTAACTGTTAATTGTTCTCTATTCCACTTCGGGTAATAACCACAGTAAGAGCTAACATTTTCTGAACCCAGACTGGGATTCAACACGCTTTAAGAAAACATTGCATTAAAGCTTTGTTTATATTAAATCCTTCCAGGCACTTTCTGGAGTGGATATTGCTGTTGTTTATTATTACCACGTTACAGGTGAGAAAACCCAGGACTACTGTGTTTAAGTAAGATTCCTAATGTCATAGTAAGTAGCAAAACTGGATTAAAGTCTTTGGCTTCTGAAGTCTAAGCTAGAACTCTTAATGTGATACAATCTCACTTGACACTTTAATCAACCTGAAAAATCAGTAAAGGTAGTTACAGTGACATTATATTTTTCCTTTGTCTTCCATAGTGCCTACAATATTCATCCTCATGTATTTGCTGGTTGATGGCCTGAATTGGCATCTCATTTTACAATTAACATTTTGGGGTACCTGGTTGGCTCAGTCGATTTAGCATTTGCCTTCAGCTCAGGTCATGAGGTCAGAGTCCTGGAACTGAGCCCTGGTCAGGCTCCCTGCGCGGTGGGGAGTTTACTTCTCCCTTCCCTCTGCCCCTCTCCCCACTTGTGCATGCATGTGTGCTCTCTCAAATAAATATTAAAAAAAAAAACAATTAACATTCTATTATGCTTTAGAAGTTAGTTATGCCCAAAAGTATTATATGAAAAGTTTAAATAAATCAAGTGAATTGAAAAAAGAAAGTAAACCAGTTTTCTGTTTTTAAAACTCAAGTTTTAAGTTAGAGTACTGAAAAAATATAAATGTGATAGAATTGTTCCTGAATAGGAATTGACAACATTCTTTAGGTGTCAACAACTCTTTAATGTAACTAGATCCTGAAATAAATATTTTCTTCTCCCATTCACTGAATATTACTAATATTAAGATTTTATCTCTTCCTACTATCAGTTGTAAGTTTATAAATTAATTTTGTTTCATGCATTTAATTTTTCACCTCAATTTTGGACAATCTTCAGTAATTTCAGATTATCCTTTAGTTTGTTAAACAGTAAGGATTTCTACATAATTTTAAATTAAGACTGGGTTGGATTACACCACTGATCCTTTCCTACCTCAAAGTTTTAGTCGTTATGAAGATGTCATTGATAAGATACATTACTGTTTCTCCTTTTGTTGAACTTTTTTTTTTTTAAATGACTTATTAGACTTGTAACAAACCAGTGGAAATGGAGGCTGCCAAAGGAAGAAGGGACATGGGTCTAGAATGAGCTGCAATTGCGAACAAGGATATAAGAGTAAAATACCTCCCTAATTTTAATTCTAGAAGCAATATATAGGTATGTAAACAACCAATGTTTTACATGTATGATGTCAACTTTCCAGCTGTTGGGCAATTCCAAGTGACAGAATTTCCATATAATTGTTGGTTATCATGAAGGCACATCTTGTGTAATTTTAGTTTTCATTTGACTGTTTCATAGACACAGAAGTTATTTTTGTATACTAACCAGTTTGACAAAATATGTTGAGTGAAAAACCTGCTATATTTGAAAACTAGATTCAGGGGAATTAGATAAGATGTTTCAAAATAAGTGGTTGCTAGATTTCAAATCTTTTTCTTTCAAGCCAGCTTGCATATCAACAAAACCTAAATTTTCTTGGAAATATTTTAAATTTCTGTGACACCGAAAATAATAGAACAACAACTGGCTGAAAAGCAAGAAACCAGCTCTGTTACTTGGTAGCCTTGTGACTTTGAGTAAATCACTTGGAACTGACATGCCTCAGTCTTCTTGACTCTTGAAATTCTTTAAAGTAATAGCAATATATGGTAAGGTATTTATATAGAAAACTAAGCTGTTTTATCTTTAGGTTTTTAAGGACTTTTGAGTAATTTGGGGATCATGGAATACCCAAAGCATGGAGTGAATATATACTGAATGGATATATTTTTTTTCAAATTTTCTAAAATTAAAAAGAAAAAGCATAGAATCAGATAATGTAGTCCAGAAATAAAATACATCAACATTAAAAATGAATAACAGTACAAAACCAAACATACATACACACACATAAACATACAGTATCTTAAAAGAAAATAACAGAAACTCCATTACATCATCCTTTTGAATTAGTGTGAATGGCCTATCCTTCTGAGTTCATTGATTTCAAAAAAATAATAAAACAATAGCTGGAGAAATAATGAATATCTGCTGAAGTTCAAGCATGCCAGGAATAAGTGACAGGTTTAACACTCAGTTATCTGTGAGAGCTCATATTGGACTAAAACTTCTCCTTGTCTTTTTGTTCTCTAACATACTTATACACACACAAATGAAATTCAGCAAAACTCTGACAGTGATAAAACATTTTATTTTGATTCTTTCTATCATGACTTCATGTCCCTTCTTTTAAGCTTCTGCTCAATTTTCTCTGTTCCATCTTAGTCCAAAGACAAATCTTGAGCTTCACACTCCTTTGCTGAAATGCACTGTGGTTTTGGTTGTTTTATGTTTCACATTGTTCTAACAATGATATTTTTCCCTTGTACCTAAAAGTCCAAACATGCGGGCTGTTACCACTTCAAAGTCTCAGTAAAGAAATATGATGTTTTTAGGATACTGTATCATTGCCTTTAATACAAAATTGCATGAATAAGTGAAAACATCTATTTAACATTTCAATCCTCTCTGAAAAAAAAAAAAAGATGCACTGTGTTAAGGTATCATTCACTGATACTTCTGTGTATTTGCTTCTTTTTAAACTCTGAATGCCCTAGGGATGGATCTTGAAAGGACAGGACTTTATATACTACAACTGGCAGAAAAAAAAAATATTGGGAAACTTTATATAGCTCAAGTAACAAGGTAAGAACCTTGAAGTAATGCCTTAAACCTATCTTAACTCTTGACTAAATTTTCTGAAATCAGAATTTTGGGGGTAGTGAAGGTGAGGACTCAGGAGATTGTACATTAGGATCCCTTTGTGTGACAAGGAATCTGACTCCATTTTTTGATGTCTGGCTGCTGACAGCTTTTAAGCCTTACCTGCCCCTCTTTCCCACGGCCCCACATAAGGGCAAATGGATAAGAAAGCCCAGGTGCTCTCTCCTTTGGTGCTAGAAGTCCAAACCACACACAGGACACCTCAGTCTGGCTCTATCCCCAAATCACCATAAAAAACCAAGCCAGTCTCCTTTCCTTGCCCTGCAGGCCATTTTAGCTTTGCTTTCAAGCTACCTGCTCTCCACAGAAAGGCTCACATGAGTGATAAACCTCTTAACATCCTCTTGGTGCATGCATAGCACATTATGAGTCTTGACCTCCAAACCAAATTTTGCCTACAGGGTCCATCTTGTTACAGTGGAGTGTCCACCACACCTTGTTAGCTCTGATAAACTTGATGGAGTGTTAGCGGAATACCTTGTTTATTCTATGATACAGTATCCTTAAGATCAGGTAAACACATTCTCCTCCCCGGAGTACTTGACTGGGAATTTCCTGGAGAAACTCCAATTGTTACTTCCCTTCCCCACCTCTCCATTTAGCATGTTGCCATCATTCTCCGATTTGACTGTTTGTTTAAATAACTTGTACATCTCGGGGCGCCTGGGTGGCTCAGTTGGTTAAGTGACTGCCTTCGGCTCAGGTCATGATCCTGGAGTCCCGGGATCGAGTCCCGCATCGGGCTCCCTGCTCAGCAGGGAGTCTGCTTCTTCCTCTGACCCTCTTCCCTCTCGTGCTCTCTATCTCTCATTCTCTCTCTCTCTCTCAAATAAATAAATAAATAAATAATCTTTTAAATAAATAAATAAATAAATAACTTGTACATCTCCATTAATACTCTATAGATACCCCAAACCTTACTGTGACCTCTCTAGCTCTGAATATGAGAATTCACCAGTATTTGTCAGTCCAATGTGGGGAAACCTAATGAGGTTCATGTTTTCTATATTCTCCTTCCTCGAGCCTTCTAGTCAACTTCTGCTGTTGCCCAAAGTAAAAGATTAAACTTTTCACTTATTCAACATTTTTAATCTATAGTACTAATTACATATGACAAAAGTATTTATAGATGGAAAATACCTGTTTGGATGTATGTATATAAAAACATAATTATTCATGTATAAACTGCACTTCTAATTTTTCACTATATATAAGACCATATACACACCTGATCCACTAGTTTATATGGTTATGAATATTTATTATTTCACTGACACAAAAGGGTACTATTTTTAAACAACAGAAAGATACTATAGATAACATTAATAAAATGAATGGAGCTTTGCCAAATAGAATCTAACACTATTACATTTCACCTATGCGGCCTTGAAAAGTAAGGTTCACTGAAGTCATTATATGAGGCAAACTGTACAATTTACAGGTTTGTAGCACATTTACTGAACATATTAAATCACACTCCAAATGATGTGTAATTCACATTCTATTGTTTCAAAGCTGTTTTCTCCTCAGGAAAACTATTTATATGCTAAGTTAGTTATTCTAAGGTCATCATCTCTTTCTGTTTTTAATAATAATAATAATAAAAGAGTTCCAGGACTGTTTGTATGGATGTGAAAGTACCCATTTTGAGAAAAAGGAAGGATTGGATTCATAGCAGAGATAATTTTACTTAAAATTTACAGTTAACTTTATTTTAGGATTTTAGAGTTTCAATAAAAGGTAAGTTCTTTTTGAAAATTTGTTGTGTGTTTTTTCCTCCCCCAGAGGCCACAGAGTTAACAAGAGGGATAAAAAGTTACAGGAAAGAGGCTACTCTAATCCAAGGCTCACCCACACAGATGTTTCAAATGGAGAGACTCTCCTCCCCAGGAGAAATCCCTATTATCATCTTCATCTTCTCACCCTTCTCTTTTCCTGTTTCTCAATAGCAATTGTCACCTGAAACCTAAGCAGGACAAAAAAAGATCCACGAGATGGGTATAATGCACAGAGGAAGATGTGGTAGCATCAATGTCCTGATTCTAGAATCTCCCACCCCAATTTCTGCCAATGACACCTCTGGAATTACCACTCAGACTGTGTCCTTTGGAACATGGTTGCTCATCAGAGTTTCAAAGGTCAGTTCAGGTGCATTCTCAACTCATCATGCAAATAATCAGAATGAACCAGTAGGAAAAGAGCCCCCGCTCAACCTCCACCTGGGATTTTTCCCTGAGAGACAGATAACTGCTACCCTCACCCAAGGTAGGATTTAATTAAATGGGGAGTTAATTTTCATTGCTTTATAAGAATAATGTGTTAGAAACAAACATAATTTTAATTGGCTAATTGATTCATCTTGCTTAATATTTTAATATATTAACAAGGAAGCAAAATAAATAGAGAACGGGGGTAGTAAAGAAAAAGAAAAAAAATAAGAAAGTAAACAAGCCTACTAAAATAAGGGGGAAAGGTATTACTGAGAATATTCTTTTCTGAATGAAAGACTTTATTAAGGATTAATAAGACTAGGGGCACCTGGGTGGCTCAGTTGGTTGTGTCCAACTCTTGATTTTAGCTCAGATCATGATCTCAGAGTTGTGGGATCCAGGGTCTGCTGGAGATTCTCTCCCTCTCCCTCTGCCCCTCCCCCCACTCTCTCTCTCTCTCTTTCTCAAATAAATAAATAAATAAATCTTTAAAAAAACAACTGATAAGACTACCTTTTTTTTTTCTTTTTTCCAATCAAGCATTGGATTTGTAACGAGAAAGGGTGAGAAAAGTATAAGGATTACTTAAATGCTTCCTGGGAAGTCACATATATGGAAAAAGGCCCAGAAATTAATGATAGTGATAAGTCTTCCTGGGAGTAGAGTAGGGGTGAGCCATCTTTCCTTACATTCAGTATGTGGTTGTGCCAGACATTGCACCATGCAGGGAGAATACAAAGAGGAAAAATAAAATTAAATCCATGTCCTCTAATGCCTAGGAAGTTAAGCTAAGGGTTCCTCTTCCACTTGGCCCACTCAACATGCTAAACAGCCCCTACTCTGAAAGGAAAGCTGATGAGTAGGTAAGAAGTTCCCTAATTTCAGGACTCAACAGATTCTTGACAGATTCTTGACATAGTTGAAAACAGAGGGGTGTACTGCTATTGTGGTGCAAACAGAGTGGGGATTTGGCTCTCTATCTTTCCTGCCCCAGTAGGGAAATAACAAACCTCTGTCTCCCTACACTTTCTTTCGTTCACATTCCCTCATACATCATCAACATATTCAAAAAGGACAGCACTTGTTCCTAACATATAAACCACTTACCTCTTGATCACAGCTGATTCATCTTTTCTCTTTTAGCACATTCCAGTCTCAGAGGCCTCCTTTGATTCTGTCTTTTTTACTATACTACCTCCTGCCCCAGGCCTTGGTACATTCTCTTCCCCCACCCAGCAGGACTCACTATTTCTTATTCACATAGTCACTTCTAAGCATATTTCAAATCTAGGCCCATTCTTTCCCTGGGTCTCCCACCATGGGCTCTGACTGCATGGGCAGATGTTTTGCAGCTCTTGCCCAGTAGATTGATTTGTGTGATTAGGATTCTCTCTCGGACTCTTACTAAGGAGGGGGGCCATGTTTGCTTTTAATCATTTCTATAACTCCAGAGTACAATATGACTGGCATAAAAGAGTCTCTCTCTCTCTTTTGTAACTTTGTGTTCTTCTAGGTATATGCAGAGGAAAAATATATGTAAACGTTAAAAGTATCTCTTTAGTAAGATTAAAAGTGATGCCTTATTTTTGCTTTGTGTTTCCCAAATGTTATAAAGAAGTATTCTACAATAGTACCAAAAAACGAAATAAGAAACAAAAAAGAAATGAAGGCTGCAATGAGTTGAATTCCCTCCCCTAAAAAAACAGGATAGATTCATGTCCTAACTTCCAATATCTCTGAATGTGACCTTATCTGGAAATACGGTCTCTGCAGATATAATTGAAATGTAAGTTGAAGCTACACTAGATTCGTGTGGGTCCTAAATCCAGGCACACACACAAAGCAGACAGCCATGTAGGATGTAGGCAAAAACTGAAGCCATGCTGTTGAAAGCAAAGGAATAAAAGTATTGCCGGCAACCACCAGAAGCTAGACAAATGCAAGGGAGGATCCTCCCCTGGAGCATTCACAGGGAACATAGCCCCACTGATGCCTTGATTTTGAACTTCTAGATACCAGAGCCATGGGAGAATAAATTTATGCTGTTTTAAGTCACCCAGTTTGTGGTACTTTGTTACAGCAGCCCTGGGAAACTAACACAAAGGTCTATGACAATCCTCTACAAACATCCTTCTTTATATCAGGAACACTGCCGAGGGGCACCTCCATGGCTTATTTGGTTGAGTGTCCAACTCTTGATTTCCACTCAGGTCATGATCTCAGAGTCCTGGGATCAAGTCCTACATTGGGCTCCCAGCTCAGTGCAGAGTTGCTTGTCCCTCTTCCTCTGCTATCCCTGCCCTCTCTGCAATAAATAAAATCTTAAAAAAAAGAAAAGAAAAGAAACAGTGCTGAGTAAGGAAATGGATTTTTGAATATAGAACTGAGCCTTTTGAAATCTGCACTGGTCTCTTAAAGCTGTCAAGTCTTGCTGTGCTTTTTCTGTGTGTTACCTAAACGTATGTCACTTCTTTAAAGAAATCTCAACATAAAGCCATGTTCAAGCAAGCACATGGACTAAAATATTTGTTGTTGTTGTTGTTATTGCATGTCTGTGTAGATAACGGTGCTGACTTTTTTTTCCTTCGCCTCCTGAACACAACTGTGTGGTATAGTATATCCTTGTTAAAAAAAAAAAAAAAAAAAAAAAAAAAGTGGATTTTAGCGCTGTTTCTCTCCACTGTGCTCCAGGTATAATATGAAGCCCAAGGGGGTAGACCTACTACATTTGGTTTTAAATACTCCACTTAAGTGCATCATCAATAGTCAATTTACATAGCATCAATTCTGGTTCTAAAATACAAAGCATAAACTTGCTTTACCAGCTAGTAGATCCTGGGCTAGCCAATTAGAAAGAGATTAGACAAACTCCTCACTTGACAAAAGGGGGGAGATGTCAGCACTATCAGTTGAGAGCTGAAAATTAATGCTGAGGGAAGCTTAACAAGGCCTGAGTCACCAGCCTCCAGGTTCCCAGCGCTGCTGTTGGAAGGCAGCCCAGGACAAGAGCAGCACAGACTGTGGAGTCAGAAGCTGCTTGACGTGAGCAAAGGACGGGCCTTTTGTGCGCCTTATTTTCCTCCTCTATAAAATGTCAACAAATTATACTTGGGTTAACAGTAATACTTGCCTAGAAAGACTAAATTTGTATAAAAGCCCAACACAGTTTCTGATAGTGAGTAGATGCTCAATAAATGGTAACTGTTATTGTTACTGTTTTTATTTTGTTTTGCAAGGGGGTTGCTCACCTTATAAAGAAGATGTTTCGCTTCTTGGCATAGGGTAGCCTGCTTTCTGCTTCTAACAGGTTTTTAACGTGAACAAGATATTTAACCCTCTGGGCCTCAGTTTCTTCATCTGTGAAATGAGAGACTTGAAGTTCTTGAGAGCCCGCACAGCGTATGATTTTTAACCACAGCGCACAGGAACTGAAAAATGCCAGTTTTCTTTCTGTCATTCTGTCTTGGAATCATTGAGCCACCTTGACAGATTTTTTAAAACACTCACATATATAACAAATAAAATGTTGATTCCACTAGAACGGTTAAAGGAAACCCCTAGTTTTCACTAGGCATCTTTTGTGAGGTAAATATGCATTTGGATTGAAATGAAAGAAAGGAAATCCCACTGTCCAGGGTGGGGTGAGGGTGAAGAGTTTTAGGGTGCTGACACTGGGGGAGATGGGCAGACGAGACAGCATATGGAATACATATGATCCTATTAGGTAAAATTATACATATATACATATTTTTGTTTGGGTATAGCTACATATATTTATATATATTATAAGTGTATTATAAAGATACGTAAAAGAGGGCCATTCAGATAACAGCAAGGGTATCTCACTGTGGTAAAATTGCAAAGGCCTTAACTTGCTTCCTCATATTTTTATATACTCTGTGAATTTTTATAACAGATATTTATATATTCAGAAAAAAATGTACATTTACATCTTTAAGAAAAAGATGTACATATTATACTCAAATTTGCAAAAAAGGGCGGCTTAATTTTTCATTTTACTGCAGCTGATGTCTACTTTCTCATGAATCTCCTTTGTCCCTGGATAACTGGAAGAACAAATTTTCTAATTAAAGAAATTTCAATCCATTACCTTTATATCATTTTAGGGAGGGTAAATTTTTAAAGATGGTGTTTGGTTCAATGAGAAGCTTTCTATTGTCCTTGTAGGAAAGTGGATCTAGTATCCATATGCAGATCATGTGGGGGTCTTGTGGCATTTTGCAAGCCTCAACAGCAATTTCCCTTGTGTCAGCTGGTTATTAAATGTTCTATTGGCAACTGCTATGGAAGTCATTGGATGCCAAGAATTTATAATAAATCCTTTTCCAGCTCTACTTTGAAGCTCATATTCATTTAAGAATTGATCTCACTCCTGTTCTAATAATGTAAATTCCCTAGCTCTTGGTCACATGGCTTAGTGACTACCTATCCAAGATTCTCTGTTACAGTGCTATAGGTTCACAGGTGTCCTGAGCCAGGTCAACAGATTTGAAAATTTTACATTTCACATCTCCCGTGGGTTCCATTCCATGATGCATAAATGCTGAGGAAGATTTCTCAGTGCCACAGTGGGACTTCTCTTTGCCAAACATGGCACACTGCTATTTCACCTCCACTGTGATCACCATGTGGGATAGAGTTGGAAATCACCTGCCAGGTGATTTACTTTTAGACTCCAGAAGACCAAACACACCATTCTAGAATTTGCTCTCACTTTCACTTTCTCCTTCTTAGAAGGACCAGAAAGGTCCTTTCTGACTATAAGAAACTTCCCTACATGATATGCTCATTCTCCAAGAAGAGGCATTGGATACTCTGTTTCCTGTGTCCAATATGATAGGAAGGGAACTGGAAGAGAAATTGACCTCAAAAGGAAGATACATCAGAAGGTATTTTTAAAATATTATCCCTTTCATACTTCTCTTTAAGTATTATTTAATTGAACAAACATTCACTGACTACTTCCTAAGGGTCAGCTGTGATATTAGGTAGCTATAGTATTAATCATGATTCAGTGTAATATGGAAGAATAGAATATATGAAATAATTAGTACTTTAGGAAAGTTACTTGATGTACCTGAGCTTCAGTATTATTTTGTTTGTTTTTGGGGGGTTTGTTTGTTGTTGTTTGTTGTTTGTTTTGTTTTGTTGCAAAGCAGTGACAATATTATCTGACTAACTAGTTTAAACTGGCTGCATAATGTGCTGAACACAGGCATAGGCTTTAAATTCAAAATACTTCAATTCAATCTCAATTCCTCTACTTATGACCTTATTTGGGGAAACCTGGTTAATCTCCTTTTACTTTGGTTTTTTTGTCTGTACAGTGGAAGTTAATAATAGCAATAATGATAACACCTACCTCATATATGTTTGTGAGGTTCAAAGAGTAAATACTTGTACAACATTTATAAAAGTGCTTGGTACATAATAAGTGTTCAATAAATGATTGCTTTGCAAAATTGCCTGAATATTAAATGATGAAAAATGGTTATGAAAGAAAGCAGTGATCCTTGAAGTATTTTACAAATCTAGTTTATTATACTACCAGCATTAATAATATACTGTCTATATTTGTACTTCTCTGATATTTCTGGGTAAGTCAGAAAAAGTTTTTTTTAATTTTCAAAATAGATTCATAATGTCAATAATCCATAATTATCAAGTAAATAATACAAAGCAAAATACATAAACATTACCAAAATTTTAATTGTATCCAAATCATTTCCATAGTTCAAATAACCCATTAGAGCAGAAGAGAAGCAGGAAAGGAAAGTTTTTGGCAGAAAACATGTTTCTTATAGCCCCATCTAGAGAGTTGCTTTGGACAGAACAAGCATAGTGGACTAATGGACATCAAAGTGTGTGGGATGTACAGGGTAGGACTTCCTGCCTTTCCCACTATTGAATTCTAGCCATGCTGCAAAGTTGAAACAGATTAAGTAAACCGAGAGACTGTTACCACACAGAAGTGCTCATTTTTACGCACCTGGTAAAGAAACTGCCAAATACAATGAGATCTACCTAGATGCCAACACATAAACACTTTGGACTCTTTCTTCAGCACTAGTAGGACTCTTCCAAATATTTGAATAGCAGTTCAAGATCATGAGTGATCCTGGCAGAGAAAATAACAGTTTGTAAGTATTAAACTGGTGTTTCTCAGAAGTAGGTTTATGAGAGAGAAATGGAGTTATTTCAAAATTGAGATAAGTTCTAGAATCTTACAGCATAGAAGGAAGAAGATTTTGGTTTTAACCAAAACTTATTCAATAGACTTCTCTTTCCTTTTTGCAGATGAAAATGTAGGTCACTCAAAGAGCGCTTCCATTCATTGTGTCTTCTCATTCCACTTGTTCTCTTTCCTGCCCCTCTACTGCCTTCTTTCACTTTTAATACTTTTTAAATAAATTTTATTTTCTAACCATTGCCTTGTATATAATGCATACTTTTATTGATCTCCCTGACCCTCACTTTTCTATTTGATCATTAGGAAAAAAGAAAAACATAACCAACACACAGCCTCCAGGTGGATGCATAAAAGATTCCCATAAGATGAATAAAAATGCTCAATGAACTAAACAGCACCACAAACACTTAGATTGTAAAATGGTCTAAGTTTCCTTGCTTAGTTTCCTTAATTTAATTTTTTCTTGGTTTCTTGGACGTCAGACTGGGCCATCAACACATTTTAGAAAGATACTGAGCCTGGGTGGCTCAGTTGGTTAAGCGTCTGCCTTCAGCTCAGGTCATGATCTCAGGGTCCTGGGATGGAGCCGTGCGTTGGGCTCCCCGCTCAGCAGGGAGTCTGCTTCTCCCTCTCCCTCTGTGTTTTCTCTTTGCTTTCTCTCAAATAAATAAATAAATAAATAAATAAAATCTTTAAAAAAGGTGGAGGGTGGGGGTAATAAGTGGATGGATTGAGATTGAATTGAAGTATTTTGAATTTAAAGCCTATGCCTGTATTCAGCACATTATTTTAGAAAGTTACTTAAAAAGGGCACCTAGGTCACTCAGTCTGTTAAGCGTCTGACTCTTGATTTTGGCTCAGGTCATGAACTTGGGGTGGTGAGTTGGAGCCCTGCATTGGACTCCATGCTCAAGGAGGAGTCTATTTGAGATTCCTTTCTTCTCCCTCTGCCTCTTTCTCCCCTCTCTCTCTCTCACACTCTAAAATAAATAAAAATATCTTTCAAAAAAAAAAAGAAAGTTACTTAAGCTATTGTAATTTATACTACTTTAATGACTATCTAGAATTTATCTATAAAAATAAGGAAATGGGTTGGAGACAAAGGGAAGCAGTGTTCCAATTCATCAAACCTCAATGTTTTCATCTGTACAACGGAGAAATTCTATATACCTCAGGGTATTTATTGCTGTAGAAGTTATTTGTGATGAGAAAACTGAGATAATTAATAGCACTTGCTATTTATTATTGACACAATTCTTACCACACAGAGTTTTTCATGACTATTATAGAAAATGCGCAGTTAAGACCATAAACCTATTTCTGGGGCCTTTAAAAGAAATCTTGGGGAATTAACTATAAAGTATCCAGAGCACCTCCTGAGACTTACTTTGTATAAACAGAACTCAACATTATTTGGGAGAGTGTTTTGGGTTACTTTAAAAAATGTGTGTGTTTCCATACTCACACCCATATCCCAAAATAACTCCAACGTTTTGCAAATACCCAGAGAGAGTATTTACTTTAACACTGAAACAAGAAAGACTTGCCATCAACTTTAGCGACTCTCCACTGCCTGTAGGATAAAAAACTGCCTATCGGATCAAATGCTTTGTGATCTGGCCCCACCTATAGTTCCATCCTCATATCTCAAAATTCCCTATCCTCTGGTCCAGCCACATTCAGTCATCAAATACCTGCTTCTTTGTCTCAGTGCTTGTGATTGCATGGCTCTTTACCTGGAATCCATCTCATGCTTAGACTTTAGTTATATTCTCTTTGTTTTCCTCTCACACTTCTTTATCCAAAAGCATTTCATCCAAGAAATTTGATCTCTTCTGTGCCTGGCCATCTCCAAATCATCTTTTAAAATTTAGTCCAAGTTTCATATAGAAATGCAAAGTACTCAGAATAGTCGAAACAGAAACAAAGTTGAAGGACTGACACTTCCCACAAACTATAAAAACTTAATACAGACAGTATGGTGTTAGCATAAGGATAGACATATAAATATGAATAGAATTGAGAGTACAGAAATAAATCTATATACCAATGCATAATTGATTTTCAACAAGGATGCCAAGACATTCTATGGGAAAAAGAAACTCTTCTCAACAAATGGTACTATAACAGCTAGATATCCGCATGCAAAAGGGTACATTTGGACCCCTGTATCATACCACTTCCAAAAATTAACTCAAAATGAATCAAAGACCTAAATGTAAGAGCTAAAACTATAAAACTCTTAAAACATAGGTATAAATCTTGAACTTGGCAACCTCAGATTAGGCAGGTTTCTTAGATATGGCATCAAAAGCACCAGCAACCAAAGAGGGGTAAAAAATAATTTCATTTTCATCAAAATTTAAAACTTTTGTGCATCGGTGTACACTATCAAGATAGTGAAAGACAACTTACATAGTAGGACATTTTTAGAAATCAAGTACTGATAAAGACAAAACTCAATGACAGAAGTAGACAGGATCAAAATAGGCATTTCTCCAAAGAAGATATACAAATGGTCCATAATGACACAAAAAGATGCTTAATATCTTTAGTCATTAGGAAAATGCAAATTAAAACCACAATGAGCTACCAGTTTATACCCACTACAATGACTATAACTTTAAAAAAATAAAAACAGAAATAAACCAATAAAAAAAAACAGAAAAATAGCAAGGGAAGGTAAAGGTATAGAAAAAGTGAACCCCTCATATATTTTTGGTGAGACTCTAAAATGGTACATCTACCGGGAACAATTTGGCAGTTCTTCCAAAACTTAAACAGAGAGCTGCCATGTGACCCATCAATCTATGAGGGGTATATACCCAAGAGAACTGAAAGCATATGTTCACACAAAAACTTGTATAGGAATGTTTTTAGTAACAGAATTTGTGATAGCCAGGAAGCGAAGGAAAGTGAAGTGCCTGTCAACTAATGAATGGATAGACAATAGGTGCCATGCCCATAAAGTGGGAAATTATTTGGCCATATAAAAGGAGTGAAGTGCGGATATATGACATGGATCAACTTTGAAAATTTAATACTAAGTGAAAGAAGGCAATCACAAAAGACCTTTTATTGTATGATTCCACCTGTATGCAATATACAGGGTAGAGAAATCCATAGAGACAGAAAATGGAGAGCAGTTGCCAGGAGGTGGAGGGAGGGATAAATCAGGAGTGATTACTAATGGGTACAGGTTTTCCTTTTTGGAGTGATGAAATGTTTTGGGATTAAATAGTCGTGATTGTTGCCGAACTCCGTGAATACACTAAAATACTAGTGAACTGTACACTTCAAAATGGTGAATTTTAGAAGTGAATTATACCTGAATGATTAAAAAAATGAAAAATAAAAATAGAAACTTTACTGGAAGTTGTCCTCCTTTGTAACTGACTTAGGCAGAGTGAGGAATGTGTCCATCCCATTCCTGTAGGACCTTATTTTTCGCTCTGGACTACTGTTACATTGTTTTGTAATTCTCTGTCCCTTCTGGATCTTTACCTTCTTGAATAAGAAGACTCTCACCTTTGCCTTCTTGTGCTTTGTTTATAATAGTCACTTGAGAAATGCTTATTGATTGAATAAAGGAGGGCCCTCTTAGGGCATATAAATATATCTTGAGGGAAAGAAGAATCCATGATCAAGAATATCTCTTCTTTACTTCATCAAAACCAAAAGGGTGCTGGTAAGCACATTGAATAGTGCGACAGGGGCTTGCCTCCACACTCTAGGGCCACTTGAAGAAGCTATGCTGCCGCAAAGCTACTCCTAAAACTCCCTACTGAGAACTGCCTTCTCTCTATAGAAGTAAGAGGACAACGAGTTGTCCAACTGCCCTGGGTCCCAGTTGGAATTCCTCCCAGAAGGGACAATCCAGAAGTACCAGTGGGCTTTATCCCAACCATTGACCTCGGCTCTATCCTCCAGGAGCTGCACAGTTCACTGATCTCTGGCCTTGTTCACCATTCTGATGTAAAAGTAATGATCCATGTAACTTAATTATAGACTGTTAAATAGTGATGTGTTGAGATTACCTTTCTTTCAGAAAGTGATGCAACTCTTTGCTGACTACTCAGTGTCCAGATTTTAACACATTTCTATATTAATTTTGAACCTTTTGCCCCTAGGAAAATCTTGATCCCCCTAATTATATTCCCCTTATTTTACTTCTGAACACAAGGTCTATCCAAATAGGCAATGAACACCTGAGGAAAGAAATTCTTAATCTGGTTTCTATAAATCCATAAGGGGGATCATCTAGAGATATCTTTTTTCTAGGGGATCCATGAATCCTCTAGAATTATAGGTAAATTAAGTATGTTTTTATGTATGGCTCTTTGGGAAGAGGACATATGTCTCAAAGTTGTCAGTACCTCAAGTAATAATTGCCACTTATTTTTGTGCTTATTCTCATTAATGGCATTCACTCTTTTGTTCAGGTATAATATGTCCACTGAAAGGGATTAAAGACAAATACCAGGCAGCATTCAAATATTCAGGTATTTCGTGGTGCAGTCGAAGAGACAAGTCTGGTATTTCTTCATTTTTATATGGAACATAGTGCATTTGTGACCTCCAAGTTCCCTTTAGGTGCTAGAAATCTAAAATTGTGAATCATTATTCACACGTAGCAGTGGAGTTAAAAAGGGAGAAAAGAAATAAACAATTCAGGATGTGTTGTACTCCTTCACCCTGCACTCACCTAAATTGAGCCTTGCAATTTCAAGCTGGAAGATCCTTAACGTGGGATCATCCTACCCCCTCATTTTGCACAGGCTCTGGAATTTTGACTAGTGATTATAGTCCATGCGTGATGTGACTGCCACTAGTTGCAACACTGACTCCAAGATTTAACGCTGTCTTCCTGAAGTCTGCTGAAAACTGGCTTTGAACTGCACGCCAGTCCACTGTGTCAGCTCAGTGGTGCCCAGCTCCTGGTTCTGCTATGTTGCCAGAGGCTGTACTCGAGGCTGTGTTTGGTGACTCTTTCAAACTCCTCCTGCCCTAGATGTAATTACCGCACTTCACCTCTGTACACCAGTGGTGCAGTTACTGGGCTGCCTTCCCTCCTTTGCCTGCAGCACTTTGGTTAGCTCAGCTGAGGCGCTGACTCACTCACTTCCTTGAACATGCCTTCCTCGTCGCCTCAGTTGACCCGACAGGGCCACGAGGCTCAGTCCCAGAGCAGGTGTAGGACCGATCTGAACTTTATTTAAGGGGAACCCAAAGGAGTCTTGCATCCCTGTTCACATTTCAGCGACTGTGATTTGCCTGGGACCTGGAACTCTTCATACTGGTCTAGGTACCCAGTCACTGTTTTGTTTTTTGTTTTGCTTTTTTCTTGTTCCTCTGCCTTTCCTAAATTGATAACCTGCCCAGCATCTCTGCTGCTGTAAAACTGGGACCCTGTAACACTTTTTATAATTTTCTCATGGGAACTGGGTCCCACTGCAGAACCCATTGCTGAGACTGCCCCAAGCTCTCAGCTCCGTCCCACCCACAACTATTGCCCCTTCCCTGCGTCTTCCCACAGCAACCTAATGTAGAGTTGTTGTCTTTTCTAGGCTTTAAGAGAAGGCTTGGGATGAGATACCAAAAAAACCCAATAATTTAATATTGAATATTCACCATCACTACACTTAAAAATGGATCAAATCTGTCCCATCACAGGGACTTTCTTTCAAATCGTGTCTTCTCTTAGGGTCAACTGAACGCAGACTGTTCCACCTCTCTTTTAAGAACCTCTCTTGCACCACAGAATCACATTCCTCACATAGCTTTGTGTATGTAAAAGCTCATTTATATGCTTTGCTACTGTAGAAGCTGGGAAGTCCAGTTTCTCCTGTGAAGGATTAGGACTGATCAATTAAGCAAAATTCCATGCCCTTCTTTCATCAGAGCTGATGCCAGAGCTAGGGTGCTAGGGCCTGGTTAATACTGGATTGTCCAAGTGATACCACCATCAAGTCGTAAGCCAAAAAGAGTTACTTAGACCTAATCTGGAACAGAGGCCAGGAAACGACCATAATAGTTGCTGCACTCAGCACTTTCTGTTTTTCTTCTTGAGGACTGTGAAAATAGAGGCATGCTAAAGGTGTATCACTTTCCTTTGTACTTTTTATGATAATGTCAAAGAAGCTGTTTCTGTATCTTCCAATTGTATTAGTTTGCTAGGGCTGCTATAAAAAATACCATCAATTGGTTGGCTTCAACAACAGAAATTTGTTTTCTCACAGTGCTGGAGGCTGGAAGTTCGAGATCAAGGTGTCTGTGGGGTTAGTTTCTTCTGAGGCCTCACACCTTGGCTGGTAGATGGCCGTCCATTCTCTGTGTCTGTCCCACTCTCCTCTTCTTAGAAGGACATCAGTCATACTGGAATGGGGTCCATCTCAATGCTCTCATTTTAACTTAATTGCCTCTTTAAAAACCCTGTCTCCAAATACAGTCTGAGATACAGGGAGTTAGTACTTCAACATACGAATTTGTTTGGGGGAGGGAAATTTAGCTCCTAACACCCCTTGACTGAAAATCACCTGGATTCCACGGTCAGATCTATTAGGAAATCTTAGTTCTAATCTAAATAGTGTCACCATATCATCCAGTAAATACCTGTTATTTTAAGTAGCTGTTCATGGCAACCCCTTTTATTCATTCTCAAGTGTTCTGGTTGGTCTGTATATTGCATAGTTACCCTATTAAGTCTAAAAAAAGTTCCTTGGTTTTGTCCCATTTTCTCTAGTATGCCAGAAACCATCCCAGGAACAGCAGACAAAACCCTGATTGAGGTTACTGAACAGTAATCTGGCCTGTGACTACTCAGTTTAATATTCATCATGGATTCCAAAGCTTCCTTGAAATATTGGAATGACTGAGATTTTCAGAGTGATATCACAGCAATAACTTAAGCATGTTTGTGGAGCAAGTGAAAATTTCAATAAGATGTATTCTAGAAATAATTGCCTAAAGCACATTATCTTTTTGGCCTATTGCTTAAAAAATGTGTATATCTGTATTATCTTAAGAACTGTCACTTTATCTATCTATTTTTCTCAGGATAAAAATGCATTTTCTATTCTATTGCTGAAATAAGAAAAGTCACCTGAGGGACTGACTGGTTAAAGAAAGCTGTTTAAGAATTTTGTTCAGATTGGTGTTTTAAAAAACAGATTTTTGAACATGGTCAGCAATGAACCGGAACAGATCATGCTGAGTAAAAGATTAGCTGGGATACACTGATTTTCCAGACTCGAGACTACATGAAAAATTCAATTATAAATCTAATTACAACTTTAATTGTTAAACAATCAACCAGATTATTTTTTTGTTGCCGGGTGTTTTGTTTCCTGCTGACTCATAAGCAGGTGTTAACCTTGCTGTCACCACGTGACCTAATCAGCCTTGCCCTTTCAACTTTCTGTATTACTTTTTACATCGTATCTCAAGCTACAAAATGTGCAAAAGCTGAGGTACAAACCATACATCTCTGTGTAGGGGCATAAAACTAGGGAAGGATTTGCAGCAGAAAGGGGATGGGGCAGGTGCTACAGGCCAGCAATCCCACAGTACGTTTGACTAAAAAATAGTTCTTCCAGATGCTCCTCTGAAAATGAACTCCATAGTCAAATAAATTTGGGAAACCTCCCAGACTACAGTGCTTTTGGAGTTTTGGAAAACACATCACAATAATAGGTTTTAAAGGTCTGTAGTAAAGAAATCTGTGTTGCTTAGTTTAACCCTCCATTTCCTTAATAAATGTACTGAATATACTTCTGTAAATGTTATCAAGTCAAAAGCCTGAGGAATTAATGAGAAGGAAAAGTAGAAAAGAAAGGCTTTCAAGAGATTCTGTGCCCAGTAGAAGGCAATGAGGGTATTCAATAATCATATGGGGTATATGCATGTAAGTCACAATTTTTGTGAATATATAGGTAGTATCACTTCATGTTATTCAGGAATCAAGGAAAGAAAGTTAATTATCTGACCTGTTTCCACCAAACAGAGTTAATTTTTAATGCAAAAGATGTACCAGAGTTTGGCTTTCAACTTATTGCAAAAGCAGTTCCCCTTTATACTCCTCAAAACTCTAACACTGAGATGGTTATCTTGCAAAAAAAACCCATAATATTCCCCAGACTTAATTTTTCAATTCTCACTGAAAAATTTAGAACTGAGTGGCTGTTGATAAGCAAAACAAAAGTAGAACATATTTTTTCATCCAGGATGTATCTCTCAAATGAAATTGTATGGGACTAAAATTTACAATGCCGCAGTTCGAAGCAAATGCAATAACACTTTAAAGTAGCATTACAAGATTTATTTTTACATACTTAAAATTCAAAAACTCTTCAGAGAATACTGGAAATGGAAAATGTTTACTTTAGGAGCACTCAACTATGTTTTGGTTCAATACTAAACCATAAAATAATTCATGGAGCATACCCAACACGTGGTTCTTACAGTCTGCTTTGTAAATAGATTTTAAATAATTCAAGTGGTAAAAAAAGACAAACAATCTTTGATTCTCTAAGATTATACACAGAAGAAGTCTCGTGGATGATCTAAAACAGTAGTTATCACCAAATTTTGTATAAAATCACACTTCTTTAGGCATTTATTCATCCAATAGATGTTTTCTTAATCACAGAAATGCTCTATAATAGCCACATGTGGCTACTGAGCACTTGAAATGTGGTCCCTATGACCGAATTTTAATTTTATTTAATTTTAATTAATTGAATTTAAAATTAAATAGCCACATATGGTTAGTGACTACCATATTAGACAGCACAGATTTAGACCTTGTACCTCATGACCAAGAATGGAGCGAAAGCCAAATTTCTGTAGTTGACATAGTGATGTCATGTCTTAATATGCCACTCTGTCAAGGAGGGTACTTTTAAAGCTGATGTTCTCAGCGCTCTCAGCAGAGAGCCACCAGCTGTTAAGCTGAGCCGAGTTTGCCTTAGTCATGGAGAATCATTTCACCCAGTGGCATGCCCTCCTTGGAGAGGCACACATCCAAAGACTGGCTTCAGAAGAGGCATAAAGGCCTGATCATTCAGTCCACTCATGAACAATTCTGACAGACCATATACTCATGGGTGTTTGGACTGTTCTGTAGTTCCACTTCCAACCCTGCCCAATCCTGCCTGTGCTCTCTTTTTCCCATAAGCATTAATCTCTAATAAAAATCCTGCCAACTACACTTTCTCTCAGTACCTGCTCCTGGAGAACCCAGCTAATGGCAATCTTTAGGAACTGATAGGGAGAGGTTTTTAGAATTGCTCAATGGAAAAAAAAAAATACAAATAAGTATTAAGGTATGCTACATTTATGTAAAATTGAAGGGAGGATAAGAGAATATACATTTATCTGCTTATTTTCTACAAAAAGAAATACAGGAAAGACCATTAGGGAGTGAGTAAAGGGAAATGGAAGAATTTCATCCTATGAGGGGAAGAGAGTGACACTACTCTGAGTACTCATGTTTGTATAATTTTGACTTTTGGAACCATGTTATATTTTGTACTAAAAGAAGTCATTAAAGACAGAGGGAATAAACATTTAAAGTGAAATATAAATAGAAACAAATAAATCTAAATACATTTTGAATAAATAACAACCACACTAAAGAGAGGGTGAGGATGAAGAACTAACCCAAGAAATTTCTGATGACAGTATTTTTACTGCATACCTTTGGTTCAAAGAGAAGAACCGTGTGCATGCACGCCCACACACACATGCATACACACACACACAGAACAAAAGTTCTTTGTACTACTCTACCAATCTGTATTTAATCTTAAATTATATCAAAATTTAAAAATAACAAAAATAAACTGAGAAAATAAATTTATATGTATTAATATAACTGCTTTTAGGAAAATCAGCAAGATCTCATCTATATTCTTCTATTGCATCCACAGTTTCCCTATTGCAGCATATATAATCTTATGTAACAAGATCTCACACCTCAGTTACTGCACTTTGCTATTTACATATGAAAATTGACAAATATGGGTGCCTGGTGGCTCAGTCGGTTACGTGTCGGACTCTTGATTTTGGCTCAGGTCATGATCTCAGGATCCTGAGATGGAGCCCCGCATCAGGCTCCTCCCTCAGGAGGGAGTCTGCTTGAGATCCTCTCTCTCCCTCTCCCTTTACCCCTCTCCACCATGCGTTCTCTCTCTCAAAAAAAAAAAACAAAAAAACAAAACTTAAAAAAAGATTGACAAATAGGTAGTTTCAAATCTTGGTCTATTTAGCTATATTTCCACTTAAAGTTTAGATTTACTTTATAATAAATTTGCAGTGAAGCTGTAAAGAAACTAAACATCTTTACTATGTCTGGTTTTGCAGAAGGAGAAAAATACACAAAAATCAAATGCCATATATATAAAAACAGTTTAGCATTTTTATAGGCACATAAAGTAAAGTAATTGATTAAAATTCAGTAAATGATTAAAAAATATTTAGGAAACAAATATTGTTAAAGAAATTTAGTATTATTGGCTACTACTAATTTTAAAAAGAGATTGCTGGAGGAACTAAGAGACTGCTATGCATAATTTTATGTCAACAAAGTGGACTATGTAGAAGGAATGGATAAATTTCTAGAAAAATATGACCTACCAAAATGAATCATGAAGAAATAGAAAATATGAACTGACAAATTACTAGTAAGGATTCTAAATAAAAAAACCTCCCAAAAAAGAAAAGTCCAATTGGCTTCACTGGTGAATTCTACCAAATATTTAAAGAAGAGCTAATAGCAACCCTTCTTAAAATCTTCCAAAACATAGAAGAGGAGGGAATACTTTCAAAGTCATTTTATAAAGTCAGCATGAAACTGATATCAAAGTCAGACAGGGACATCACCAAAAAAAAAAAAAAAAAGAAGAAGAAAATCACAGGCCAATATCCCTAATGAACATAGGTGCAAAAATCCTCAACAAAATAGTAGCTAACAGAATTCAGCAGTACATTAAATGGATTATACATCATGATAAAATGGGATTCATTCATGGGATACAAGGATGTTCAACATATGTAAATCAGTGTAATATACCACATTACAGAATGAAGAATAACAATCACATGATCTCAATAGATATAAGGAAGGCATTTGACAAAATTAAACATCCATTTATGATGAAAACTTTCAACAAAGTGAGTACGGAGGGAAAGTACCTCAAAATAATAACGACCATGTGTGACAAGCCCACAGCTAATATTCTCAACAGTGAAAAGCTGAAACTGAAAGCTTTTCCTCTAAGATCAGGAACAAGATCACCACTGTTATTCCACACTGTACTAAAATCCTGGCCAGAGCAATTAGGAAAGAAAGACAAAAATCCAAGTCAGAAAGGAAGAAGTGATGAAAGATGACAATACACTAAAGGCTCCACCAAAAATCTGTTAGCATAAACAAATTTAGTAATGTGGCAGAATACAAAATTAATATACAAAAATCAGTTATGTTTCTGTACACTAACAATGAACTACTGGAAAGAGAAATTAAGAAAATAATTCCATATACAATAGCATCAAAAAGAATAAATTATTTAGGGGTGCATGGGTGGTTCAGTCATTAAGCATCTGCCTTCGGCTCAGGTCATGATCCCAGGATCCCGGGATCAAGCCCCGCATCGGGCTCCCTGCTCTGTGGGAAGCCTACTTCTCCCTCCCCCAGTCCCCCTGCTTGTGTTCCCTCTGTCGCTATGTCTCTCTCTGTCAAATAAATAAATAAAAACCTTAAAAAAAGAATAAATTATTTAGGAATAAATTTAACCAACAAGGTGAATGTTACGTATGCTGAAAACCATAAGACCTTGACTTGAAAAAAATTGAAAAAAAAATGTAAATAAATTTGAAGATATCCCATATTCTTGGATTAGAGGAATTAATATTGTTAAAATTTCCATACCAAAACAGATATATAGATTGATATAATCCCTATAAAAATATTAATGGCATTTTTCACAGAAATAGAATAAACAATCCTAAATTTTTATGGAACCATAAGACATCCCAAATAGTCAAAGCAATCTTGAAAAGAAGAACAAAGGTGGAGGCAGCATGCTTTCCAATTTGAAACTATATTACAGAGCTATAGTAATCAAAACAGTATGGTGTTGGCAAAAGCAGATGAGCCCATAAATAAACTGATGCACACATGGATAATTAATTATGGACAAAGGAGACAAGTATATACAATGGGGAATGGATAGTCTCTTTAATAAATGGTGTTGGGAAAACTGGATAGCTACATGAAAAAGAATGAAACTGGACCCCAATCTCACACCATTCACAAACATAAACTTAAAGTGGATTCAAGATTTGAACATAAGACAAGAAATTACAACTCCCAGAAGAAAATATAGGTGGTAAGCCCTTACATTGGTATCAGCAATGATATTTTAGATTTGGCACCAAAAGCAAGGCAAAAAAAAAAAAAAAAAGCAAAAATAAACAAGTAGAATTACATCAAACTAAAAAGCTCTGCACAGCAAATAAAACAATCAACAAAATAAGAAGGCAACCTATGGAATGGGAAAATATATTTGCAAATCACTTATCAGATAGGGGTTAGTATCCAACATATACAAGGAACTCATATAATTCATGAAAGAAAAAAAGAAAGAAGGGAAGGGAAGAAGGGAAGGGTCCAATTGAAAAGTGAGTGAGTAAAGGACCTGAATAGACATTTTTTCTAAAGCCCATACACAAATGTCCAGTAGGTACATGAAAAGGTGTTCAACATCACTAATCATCCAGGAAATGCATATCAAAACCAGAATGAGATACCACCTTATACCTGTTAGGATGTCTATTATCAAAAAGTAAAAGACAAAAATGCTGGTAGGATGTGAAGGAAACCCTTGTCCATTGTTGGTGGGAATGGAATGTAAACTGGTACAGCCAGTATGGAAAACAGTATGGAGGTTCCTCAACAAAAGAAAAATATAACTACCATATGACCAAGACTTCTGTGTATGTGTTGAAAGGCAATGGAAACACTATCTCAAAAAGATATCTATATTCCTATGTTTATTGCAGCATTAATCACAATAACCAAAGTATGAAAACCACCTATGTGCCAATCAACAGAGGAATGAACAAAGAACAAAGAAATTGTGGTATACACACACAACCAAAAAATAAGGAAATCCTGCCATTTGCAAAAACTTAGATGAACCTGGAGGGCATTACACTAAATGAAATAAGCCAGATGAGGAGAGACAAATACTGCATGGTATCATTTATATGCAGAATCTAGAAGAAGAAGAAAAAGAAGAAAATGGAGAAGGAGGAAGAGAAAGGATAAATAAAGAAAAGTTGAACTTACAGACTTATAGAAACAAAGTAGAATGGTGATTGCTGGGTCTGGGAAGTAGGAGAAATAGGGAGAGTCTAGCAAAAGTGTATAAACTTTCAATTATAAGAAGAATAATGGCTGAAGATCTAATGTAAAACATAGTGACTATAGTTGCTGATATTGTATTATATAGTTCAAATTTGCTATGAGAGTAAAAGTTAAGTGTTCTCAAGAAAAAATAAAAAGAAGATAAATAAATATGTTAGGTGAGCAATGTGGGGATCCTTCGCAATTTCTACGTATTGACTCATCATACTGTATACCTCAAATATACTGAACTTTTGTCAAGTATACCTCAATATAAAGCTGAAAAATGGAAAAAAAATAAAAAGGAGTTAATGAAAGCCGTAATTACCTTGACCTATTTAGATTATTAAGCAAGAGTGTCACATTTAACATGGATATAGAACGTTTTACTGTAGCCCCTATATAACTAAGTATTAATTTTCAAGTTGCTTTAGCATAATATGGATTATTTTCTGCCACTAACTAGAAAAGAAAAAATGAACAGAAAATCGTGCCCTATTTTCTAAAAGACATCAACAAAGAATACATTTGAGTTGACTATAATTGCTGATTTGGAAATCACCTTAAAATACTGAGTCTTAATATATAAGGCTATGAGAATCCTGTCTGATACTTCCACCATGTTAATTTGCCACATGTTGAAAATTCACACTTCATAATCAATAGTTTAGAAATAAAAACATTGCTATTATTTTTATATTGCCTTTATCATTTGATAGTGAATATAAAAACAGACTACAGTGATTTTTTTTAAGTTTCTGTCTGACATTAGTTCTATTAATGATATTTTCTCTAAGATAGCTTAAGTTTGTCAATAGTAAGACCTCCTGCTACTGTAGTTTATAGGGCCTTACCACAGCAGATAAAAAAGTATGAAAGCTGTCTGGGAAAAGCAAAATTAATTGTGTTGTGGGGGCACCTGGGTGGCTCAGTCCATTAAGTGTCCAACTTTGGCTCAGGTCATGTTCTCAAGGTTCTGGGATGGAGCCCTGCGTGGGGCTTTGCACACAGTGGGGAGAGGATTCTCTCTCCCTCCTTCTACTTCTGCTCCTCCCCTGGCTCCTGCTCACACTCTCTCTCTCAAATAAATAAATAAATCTTATTTTTTTTTAAAGATCTATTCATTTATTTGGGGGGAGCAGAGGGAGAGGGAGAGAGAATCTTAAACAGACTCCCCACTGAGCAGGGAGAGTTGGGCTCCATCTCACCACTCTAAGATCAGGACCTGAGCCAAAACCAAGAGTCAGACACTTAAGTACTGTGCCACCCAGGTGCCCCAGTAAATAAATCTTTAAAAAAAATTGTGTTGTACAGCATGATTTATTATTTCTCAGGCATATTCCTGCTCTTTTATGCAACTTCAGCTGATATATTCTGCTCAGCTACTCTCTAGTACCTTGAAAAAGTAAGTTGTACCCATGATTAGAACAACAATTTGTATCTTTGAGAAAGATAATCAGATGACTGTATTTTACATGGTTTAAAGCTATTAAGTAAAAAGGTTAATAAAGTTGGGGAAATGACAGGTTTTGAATATATTCCACTAAAATAATCTATATAATTTTGTGGTTGAAAAATAAAACAAGGTCCATTGTCATTACTGTTTTATCTCATATACTTTAGTTATTTGTTCAATTTATTTCTTTTAAAATAATTTCTTTTATAATTCTTGTATTTTTGTAGATAAGAGTAGAACAAAATACTCTGGAAGAATATTGGCAATTGCATATGATTCAATCCAAATTTGTTCTGATGTCATATTGATATAGTCTAAACCTGCAGGCAAGCTTTATAATTTTACCATTATATTTTATATTTCATTTTTAACATTACACTTAAGCATGTGTTAAAAGTAGGGAGAAAACAAACAATTAAAGCCAAGTGTTCTTTAGCATTAAACTTAATCATTTGATGTCACACCAAATGCAATTCTTATTTTCATAAATCTAATTTACCTAAACTTTATGGTTGATGCAAGATAATATTAGTGGAACCCCCGTTAGGTTAGAAGTTGGCAACTTGGGATTTAAGTACTTTGATTAAAGCTCAGTTTCTTTAAGGATCAGTTTACTCATCTAGACAGTAGGGACAGTAAAAGCTGTCCTGTTGAAAGATCTAATAAGATAAATCCCACAAAGTACTATAAAATTGTAAAACTAATTTTTCTGTTGTTTCAACTACGTTGTTATCTTCATTGTGATGGAAATTTACTGATAAATCATTTTTTCAAGCAGTAGATTTTATCATCTTCTTAGAATCTCCATAGATTTTTGTGGAAACTTCGATTCTGAAACAAACTGCTTGTCTCCACTGATAGAGTATGTGTTTCGTTTAAAATAGAGTTCTGAGTACAATAATAAGAACATTCTGACGGACTAATAAACCATGTGGAATACATATTGTCTATGAACAATAATCATTCAAAAATATTCTCTAAAGGGCTGTAATCTTAGACATTTCAGCAATCAATTATAAATTTCCCTGTTTTGGACCCAAAAAACTTAATGTAACTAAAATTATTTTTCAAAACAAAATTTAGATTTTTGAAAGGAACAGTTTGAATTTAAACAATCTATCTTTTCAAGATGTTGCAAATTAAACTTACAGAAAAAAAAATCAGCTTAACAGGGAGCCACTCTTTAAATGGTTCTTAGGACCAATTTGGACAATATTTAATGTAAATCTGAAGCCTTCAGGACACATACAAGAACCACCAGTTAGAGTAAAATAATAAAAATACAGACACTTTATTTTTTCCCAACAAAGTGACAAGGCATTTCATGCTGTGAATCTCTAACACTTTGACAACTAGGCACGTATTTATATTTCCTGCTATTCTAGTCAGGGGGAATAGTTCAACACTGTCTCAGTTGATTTAGTGCCAACTCAAGTCAGTCTTTAGACATTTGTCCAGGTAACTGGACCAAGAACACCTGGAGAAGACTTGTCACAAATTACAGTGATATTCTTTATTCTTTGAGTGGTTTGAGTTGGCAGAGGTGATGTTGAACAGACAGTGGATAAACAGCACACAGATCCACTGAATTGTAACACTGGGAATATTAAAATAAATTGTGTCGTTTGATACACTTCACTAGAGTAAAACCACTGAAACAACTTTCTTCTCCAGAATTTAAAACAAAGAAAAAATGGGGGAGAAAACATGATTGTAACAAATAGAGAGGGGGACATACAAACAAAACTTTAAATCAGGATGGATTTCAGTAAATGGGGTATAAGGAGAATTAAGCCTAAGGCAAGATAAAAGAAAATTTGGATTTCAATTAACTAGTTGTCCATAGATTAGACAGACAGTCATCTGGAGATGGTACTAAAATTAAAATAAACTCTAGAGCCAGCAGAGGTTTCAGAAGATAAATTATTAAAAAAATATGGAAAGAAAAGGATTTCTAACCACTAATACTATTTCTAGTCTGGTTGTCCGACAATCAGAAGCTTACAAATTGGGGAAGGATTTTCTTTTCCATGTTTCAACATAGACTAAATCACATACTCCTTAAAGGTGTCCATTTCTTACCTCCCTATTTTTATTCTCATCCATAGCTTTCTGATTCCCTCTTTGTTTTGAACAAAATCAATTAATTATTTTATTTATTTATTTATTTTTAAGATTTTATTTATTTATTTGACAGAGAGATAGAGAGAGAGCACAAGTAGGCAGAGCAGCAGGCAGAGGGAGAGGGAGAAGCAGGCTCCCCACTGAGCAGGGAGCCCAGTGTGGGGCTTGATCCCAGGACCCTGGGATCATGACCTGAGCCGAAGGCAGATGCTTAACGACTGAGCCACCCAGGGGCCTCCCAATTAATTCTTTTAAGCTAAGCATATATTTGATTATAACTGATCACTGGTGTTATAATTATGACCAGTTACTGTAAATGTCAGCTCATATGCCGCAGTTATATGAGCCCCTAGCTAACATGATCAAGTGTTTGTGCCTCAAAACTATATGAACCTTATATGAACCATAAAGTCTCTCTTAGAATTCTAAAATTAGATGGTTCTAGTGAATGAAGTTTGCTTAGATCATAGTTTAATGTTTGAAATACTTGTAGCAAGTTGGTGGAAGTAGTTATGATGAATCTGATATTTTGGACACTTAATCTTTGACATATTTGATAAATTATCAAAGGAATTAAGAGAATAGATTAGACTTTTAATATCCTAATATCTTAAGCAGATTTTCTGCTGTTGTGAGTGGTAGAATAGGTATGAAAGAATTGACAGAAGCATTTACGGAGAAAAACCATGTATTTTGTAAACAGACCCATCAGAGGTACATGCTTATACACACTTTTTTTTTTTTTTTTAGTTTTAATTAGGTTAATTAAAGTCAGGGTATAGCCCAGATTCAGAATCATCACAGACAAGTAGTCATATTAAAGGAACTAGTTATTCACTCCATCAGTATCTACTGAGAGCTAATGGAGTACAAAAATTGGGTCCAGGATCCAGAACACAAATATTCCTCAGTCCTGACTGACATGGAGGCAGGGAAAATAAAAGGCAGCAATATAAGATGTTGAAAGAAGGGTAACATGAGGTCACAAAGTTTAGGTCAGTAGTCCTAGTGGCCCAACTATGATTTGGAAATGAAGCATAAAGTTCTCTAGCTCAGTAGGTCTCAAAATTCATTTGCATCAGAATCACCTAGAGAGTTTGTTAGAATACAGATGGTTGGGCCCCTCCCTCAGAATTCCTGTTTAAGTTTGGGGCAAAGTTTGAGATAATGTATTTCCTAACGAACAATCTTGTAAGATCTGTATCTACATCTATATCGTCTATATATCAACATATATATTACATTAGTATAATTCTTTTTAAGGTAAATAAAATAAGGCTCAGAGTGATTAATATGCCAAGCGAACCTAAAGGCTTGTTTTTATTAAAAGAATGAGAAGACATTATTTTCTGTGATATAGGAGAAAAGGTTTTTTAAAACCTTTTTTTTATTCTTTGCTGTGATTGTACAATAATTAAGAACTTTTTGGATATGCAATGAGACTTACTGAACAGAACTATCTTTTTTTTTTTTAGTGTATAGTTCTGCAAGTTTTTTTTAATTTAATTTTATTATGTTTTGTTAGTCACCATACAATACATCGTTAGTTTTTGATGTAGTGATCCACGATTCATTGTTTTTGTATAACACCCAGTGCTCCATCCTTAATACCCATCACTGGGCTAATCCATCCCCCCCCACCCCCTCTAAAACCCTCAGTTTGTTTCTCGGAGTCCATAGAGCAGAACTATCTTATAGGAAGTTCCTGTGTCTTATTTGAATAACCCATTTGGATCATATGTTGTGGAACAGTGCCTTGGCATTCTTATTAAAAAAACACCTACTTGAGTCAATACAAACTGTGGTAGGCTTCCCAACAATAAACTGTTACATGGAACCACAAATAAATATCAAAGACATCTAAGCAAAAGCACCTGCACATAACATAATATATACTCCATGATAAAAGTGACACTGGTACTTAGCAAGGGCTGGTGATGGGGAATGACTCTGAACTTTCTGAGGTGATAAAAACGTACTATAGCTAAATAGGCATGGAAGTTACATGGGTAAATCCTTTTGCCAGTTAAGTTGTGTATATTTCAATTTATGTGATTTTTTTCTGTAAAAATAAGAAGTGGTGCTATGCGGTGTGAGGAGATATACAGACCACATAAAAATAGTAGAATGTAGATGTTGACGAAGCAAGGTGAGGCATATGGAAAGTTCATTATGCTATTCTGTTTATGATGTATATATTAAAAACAAACAAATAAAACCACCTACTTGGATTTGTATTATTCTATACCCTTCTTTAGGACTTCATTATTCTTAGATTAATTAATAGGACAGAGTTCCTAAAATTGGAAAAAGAGGTAGTTTTATATTAATTCCTCTAATAATCATTTACCTGACAATATTGTAGAACATTAAGTCAGATGCTGTTATTCACTTTGAATAAATTATTATTTGTAGTTTTTATTTACAATTCACAAACTGCCTTCTCCTCCTCCTTCCCTACCCACAAAATTGAGGAGGGTTGTGTTATTTGTTTTTAAATGTGAATAAAACTATAAGACACAGATATCTTAAGATAATTGCAAGAGAAAGGGATAAATGAATCAGAAGCCAGTGGTATAAGTCACTACAGTTAATCAGAGCTTCTTAGCAAATAGGGCAAAAAGAGAAATACAATGTATTCAATCTTTTCCTTTTCTGTGTATTTTATAGAGATTAATATGTGAAAAAGAGATCCTCTCACCACACCACACTACACACACACACGCGCGTGCACACGCCACTGGCATGATACAAATACACTGGCATGATATTTGTAAAGGAAATTTTCATGTGACTCCTCTGTAAGTACTTTAGTAATATAGTAAATAATGTTATTTATTACACTGATATTTTTGTAATTGAGTCTAAGAATTTTGACTTATAATTTTGCTCAAAATGGTTAGTCATTTCACGGTTGTTAAGGAATGTAGGCAGCACGGATGACTACTCATATTATAAAAGTGTTTTTTTAAGCAGGATTACAAAGGGATGATAGAAATAGAAAATCATGATTTGGCAAATAACCATAGAAATAATTGTAACAAAAAAGAATCATTGACGAATGCTCTTATTTATGAGGAAAAGTAAAATAAAAAAGGATATTTAGGTAGCCTCATTATTATATCTTGTATCTTCCCATAAGATATCCATTAATTACATATGGGAAAAAAGAGTACTTATCCGGTAGAGAAAATTGGCAGCCACCACCATAACCAAGAGATACAACTTAGCCTCATGAGATACAACTTACACCCGTACGTGCAACATGTACCTCTTCATATAATGCATTGAGAAGAGCATACTATCTCTTCTGCAGTATTTCTGCCAAAAATTTATAACCACAACCTAATCATTAGAAAATATTGGATAAGCTCGATTGAGATATTCTACAAAATAGACTTCGAGTATTTTTCAAAGGGTCAAGGTAATAAAAGAGAAACTGAAGGACTGTTTCAGGTTGGAGAGGATTAGATATTATGGAATTCTACAATTATGAAATGATCTGAGCCAAAAAAAAAATGTTAAGAGCAAATTTTGCCAACTGGTCGATTTACCAACTTAGAGTATTCATAAAGTAGCTTTTTGATAGTGTTGTAGCCCATTGATTTGTCACAAAAAAAGTTAGCTGTCAGATGCGGACTCTTGAAAGCAGAGGTGTTATAACCCAGGGAAGTTAGAGCATTTGCAAATGAGAGAGGCGGACTGACATTTTTGGTGATGTAGATGGACACTTCCTAATTTTAATTTCAAAATTCTAATAATGAGACAATAGACTGTAGAAATACATACCAATAAGGTCTCAAGGAAAATTCTTAAATGGATTGTTAAAAGTGTACTTTAGAGGACAAAGCAGTAATCAGTAGACCTAACAAAATTTATAAATTATAACGCATATTTGATTGAATTTACTTTTTTGTTGGAGAGTTATTGATTAATCAGTAAAGTTAATATACATAGAGAGAGGACAAGTGGACTTGAACAAAATAATTAGAAAGTCTTTTGTGACATTTTGTAGAAAACGGAAAAATTTTGGCAGAACACACGAATAATTAAGTGATTTTTTTTTTGTTGTTAGTTTAATTATTGACATGGTCAATGGGTTACTGTCACCCTGGAAGAAGGTTCACAGAGCTTCTTCCCCAGCCAAGACTATATTAATGGACTACTTGTCAATGATACGTTGGACAGAAATTCAATGATGCAGGGAGCACCCGCCAAATTCAGTTGTCTTCTTTCTGCCACATGACCCTCCAATAACATGAACAACTTACTGAGAAAGAGAAGGATGTTTGATGCAAAGATGGCCATTTTCTATGCTGCCAGTGAGTAAGATCCCTTCCCGTAGGGAGTCAGACAAGTTGATCCTATTAATGCCATTCTTCTCCAGCATCATTTCCCACTACTTAAGTCACCTAACCAGACCATGTGTACCCTTAGACTCTGTACTTAAAGTAATTACAGACACTCTAAAGCAGCAGGTATTTCATCTTTCTAGGTATTTGTATATGTTTTCCACCTATATGAAGTGCTTGTTCCGCCTGGTATTAATTTATCTTTCAGTCAATCAATAATAACATATAAAATATGTTTTTCTTTGCTAACAATACTGCAATGTATCCAGACAAAAATCTATTACAGACTTTTAAAAAGTTTTATTCCAACAAAGGGATAGTCTATAACTTGAGCAGATGAAAATCATTTTTTGAATATGGGGTGGTAAGAATTCTTCAACTTTATCCCTTGATTAATTTAGCATGTACTTATAAATTACAACCTGTAATGCTTAAAAGAATAATAAAGATTAACAGCACACTTACCCACACTTGGATAACCAGGCGTTGAAGGGTCTCCTCCTGGGTTCAGTGACACCATGAAGGTATCATGGCTAAGATTTGCAGTCTTTGGTAAATCACAAGGATCAATATATAGAAGAACACCACCAAATCCAGCCTTTTCCAATAAGGAAAGCTAAAAGAGGAAAAGAGAAAACTATTAAAAATATGATCATATGCATTGGAAAGTACTGCCATTTTATAACTGTCAGCAAAATAAGATGACTCCCCCCCACCCCAAAAAATAAATAAATAAAATAAAATAAGATGACTCTCTTTTCTGGGTTTTTTCTTTTAAAATGAGCAGGCACTTCAGATTTCCCAATTATCAAGCCTAGTCAGTTAATCCACTGGCTTCTTCCTTTTTTCCTCTGTCTCAACATTATTGTAGCAGCATTCCTATAATGTCTATTTGATTTCAGTTGTCTGCACATGGAATTTCTCCCTCTCTCACTCTTAATTATCTAAGTAGATCCGGAGTCTCACTTTCATGAGATTAACAAAGGATCTACTGAAGACAAAATTCTGCTGTAGAAGAATTTTTCTGGCCACTATCATGTCCTTCCCTTAAAGCAGAAGTCACCTGCAGCACTTTGAGATTATTTCCTAGAGGGCTAAGCCTGTCATACTAGTTGCTAATATGTTGAAATACTTTTACACCGTTTGGCAAATAGCCACTGTCCTGAACCCTGTTGAGGGCCTCCGTAGTCACTGAGCTATGCCCTGGATATTCCAGTCATACCGTGCAGATACAGCAGCTGAGGGATGGGAAGAACAAAGGGGCCTCCTTCTGAATGGTCAGTTCCTGCTCTTTGTCATTAAAGATTTTGAAAATAGTTCCTGATTACTTCATTTGAGACGTATCTAATGCAGATTCCTCTTTGTTCTTCAGGATGTACAAACTATATAAGTATGATGGGGCAGATGAACTTGACATTTCATTTTGTTTCTGTTTGAGTTTGGTAAGTTAATTTTTTTGGGTAAAGAGCTTAGTGTGACTTACCTAATGTGAGAAACAATAATTATAATTTGGTAATCCATGTGTTTCCCATGAGAGAGGAAAAGCATGTAGGGGGACACTGGGGAGGGAAATAATGGAGACTAAGACTAGGAATCATATGAAATGTAGGCAGTTGCTGTTCATTGTGTGACTCTAATTAACACCTATACTTCACTTCCCAGGAACTGCTTATCTTATTTATTAAGTTTTACAGTGGACTAAGCAAGGTGGCAGTTAACTGGGCCTAACTGGGCCCCTCCATGAGGACAGCATCATGCTTATCTTCTGTACCAATGTACATATGCACTTAGCAGGCCAGAGTAGTCATTCACCAGTATTGCTAAATGAAGGGACAAACGAGAAAGATGCTGGCTTGCCACAGCAACGACTCTAAAAAAAAAGAGAGACTTCTGAGGAAATACTTAGGATGCACTTCTTTTTTCGTTGTTTTAAAGATTTATTTATTTATTTATTTAATTTATTTTAGAGTGCATGTGGTGGGGAGGAGCAGAGGGAGAAGGAGAGCATCTCCAGCAGACTCCCCACTGAGCACAAAGCTGGATCCAGGCTCGATCCCAAGACCCTGAGATCATGACCTGAGCTGAAATCAACAGCCAGATGCTCAACCCACTGAGCCACCCAGGTGCCCTAGAATGCACTTCTATTGGAAAAATAAAACATATGATTGGATATATAATACGGTTTTTATATAAAAGAAGTTATATGCAGAAAAATAAAAAAATAATTGATTTAAGTACATTACATTAATGGCATTTTTTCAACTCCTTTAAAAATATTCTGTGTAAAAAAAATAAAAATATTCTGTGTTTTCCAATTTTTGAGTAATGAACAAGTAGGTATTATTTAATTAATATATGAAATAAGATCTATTTAATTATTAATCAGAAAAAATAACCCTTAGAACCTAAGCAAAGAACAATTGACTCATATGTTGAGTTATGATTTTCTCATCCGAGGGAGAAGAATTTAGGGAGAGGGGAAAAATGAGAAAAGGAAAAAAGAGCAAAGAATATGTTAATAAAAGGGCCAGATTTAAGACTGACCTTCCAAAAGTTCACACTGAAGTCCCTAGGGAGGGCTTCTAATATTTAGATGCTGAAATTTCTACTTTTAAAGAGAATGATCAATGGAATGATTTTGAATGTTCTGCTTACTATAGAAGAATAAATCAAGAAAAATATGAACAATTCCAGAAAGCAACTTTTAAATATAAAAAATTGCTTTTTAAAAATTTATTAAAGTGACTTGTGATCAATAGAGAAAAAAAGATACAGACAAAATAATAATGATAATTAATGATAACAACAGTCCTATTATCCTGTTATTCTATCAAGAAATATTCTATCTCTTATTATCTTATCTTATTATTCTATCAAGAAATAGCAGATGTTAATATGTTGGAGTTTCTAAACCTTTCTATTAGAGCTTAGATACATATACACATATACTAACAAGATAAGACCATACACCATAAATTTTGCAATCTATTTTTTTCACTTAGAAGCACATACTAAATATTTGTCCATGCTGATAAGTACACTTTTATACAATATTAATAGCTGTATACTCTACATATGTGAATGCTATAAATAATAAAATATAGAAAGGCTGAAATCATGCCATTTGCAACGATGTGGATGGAGCTAGAGTGTATTATGCGAAATAATTAGAGAAAGACAAATACCATACGATTTCACTCATATGCAGAATTTAGAAACAAAACAGATGGACATATGAGGAAGAAAAAAGCAGAGAAAGAGGAAGCAAACCATGAGAGACTCAACTATAGAGAACAAACTGAGGGTCAGGGGTTGGGCGATGGGCTAGATGGGTGATGGAGATTAAGGAGGGCACTTACTGTGATGAGCACTGGGTGTTGTATGTAAGTGATGAATCACGAAATTCTACTCCTGAAACCAACATTACACTACATGTTAACTAGAATTTAAATAAAAAGTTGAAACAAAAAAATATATAGAAAGGCTATCAAATATTATCTGACCAGTCCTTGACTGTTGGTTTTCCAAATTTTGAATTTTTTATATCATACTTCAACAAACTTCCTTATAGCTAAACCATTGCACAAATATATTTCTTCATGAACTATTATTTCCACAGGTAAAATTTCTAGGTGAAAGTATTGTTATTTTTATGATTTTTGATAAACTATTTTCCCTCCAGAAAAGCTATACCAAGTTACATTTCTACCAGTCATATATCTGAGTACTTGTTTCCTCTATCACCAGCATTGAATATTACTTTTTAAGAAATATTTGCCAATCTAGCCAAAAATTACTTGTCCAATTTTTAAATTTACAAGTGAAGTTAAATTTATTTTTGTTTGTAACTTTGGCCACTTGCATACTTTTTTTGAGAATTACCTGCTAGTGAAAATTTTTATGATTCCTGGGGTACTTAATCATTCACAACTATATATTGTCACTTTTGTGCAGGTAATATGCTGGCATTGGCATATGGAGATAAGTAGGGCAAAGTCCCTGCTCTGCTCTCAGGAAGTTCAGTTAACCAGTGGAATGATGAATAGTTTTCATCTCAAGTGTTAACCCCAATTAACTGGCAATGAGTGGCTGCCTGGGGGAAGCATTTTGAGGCCAAGTTCAGGGTCAGTGAAAAGAGGACAATGGCTCTATGAGAGATGTCAGCCATGGACACATGAAAGGAAAGTGGTGATTCATTTTTTGTTGTTGTTGACCCTGTGTTAGTAGGATAGTCACATTATCTTTAAAAATCTCTTTTAAAAAGCCAGTACATTAACTATTTGACTATTGAAAGTTTACGATGCCAAGTCACTTAGAATTTATCATCATCAAAAATAAAATGCTACAATTGCATATTTTGTTTCTTCTGATTATGTTTGGTAATACACTGTGAATCCTTTTATAATCAATTTATAACATGATATTTTTCTATACATGACAGCTTACAATGAGGCAATGCAGTTTAATAGTATGGTGTCTTTTGCCAGAGTTAATTCCCTACAACCATGAAGAGATAACCCTCTATGTGATTTTATTCCCCTCTTCTCATCCCCTGCCTGCAATGGTTGGACCGAGGTTTACACCTCTCCAGTGTTGTCAAATCTGGTTCACGATGCTATCCCTTGTTGGCTGCCCTAGAGCTCTTAAATAAGTAGCTTAATTTGGTGACCCAATTTTAGAAATTATCTATTGTTGGATTTCCCCTGAATTTGGCAATTGAGGAAACTGCCTATATTAAATCAGATTTAAAAAAAAAAAAAATGTTCCTCTGCGTTGTTAGCGTTGCATTTTGAAGATGGTGAGGTAGTGGTTGCGTAAAATTTCCAAAGGATGTACTATTCTGGTGAGATCATATTCTTTAAAAATGCATTCAAAGGCAAGTCAATATAAGAAGGATGAAGCCAGCTGTCATTGGGCTGTCTGCTTTTGACTGTCCCTGGAAGCACAGGTAAAAGTTGTCAGCCCCGCCCAGCACCTTTCATACCTTCAGATCACTTGGGCCTAGGGTGATGATTATACTAGGGGTCTAATTCATGAAAAGAGAGGGCAAACGTCAGGCTCAGATTTCCTAATACTGAACTTTGATTATCCTTTGCTTCTCTCTCTCTCAAGTATATATGTGATAAGTTTGGGATTCTTTGTCATGCTTTCCACTTCGTAAACTAAGACAGTGTAAACTAAGACACATAATAGAGCCAGTTAGAAATTGGAATGGAGACATAAAAAAAGGAGTCAAGCAAACGGTATTGAGCTCAACTGTTATAAGGTCATGTACAGCAAGCCACGGCCACGGGCCAGGATACTGTATGACGCGTTAGGCTGTATCATCCCGCAAGGGCACCATTTCCTGATTTACACCAAGTGCCATAGGGGTATGTTTCTATGAAAATAGAAATCGTTAAACAGCAGGGTCCTACTCACACAGCTTCCACCCTTTTATTTCGCTCAAAGATTACTAAGTGCTGAGCCAACATGAACCTTGCTTCAGTATTCATGGGTACTAAGATCTCAAGACACCTGAGATGCCTGAGATAGGTGCTGGGCTAGAAACAGAAATGGTCAATAGTCATCCTGGGACACTTTTCCATTTCCTTACACAGAGTCACTCAATTCCCTTCAAGCTAGGTCATGGCTCCACCAACAAAAGAGACATCATTTGAAACAATTATAGTCCTCAAAGTAAAATTTTATTGTCTTTTTTATCTCCAGGAATTCATAAGGATTTGAAGGGTACTTTTAGTAGCACTAGACTGTGATCTACTTGAAGACAGGAATGCTATAGGTTTATTTTATATCCCCAGTGCCTAGTATAGTACCTGGCACCAAATGATTTCTCTATTGTTGAGTTAATGAGTAAGTTAGTGTATGTATCAATGAGTGAATGAATACATAATGCATATGGGACAAATGTATTGCATGAATGTTATTTTATTCCATATTTCACACTCACTGGCTGGAAAACATGCAATACATTTTGTTTGCAGCATTTTGTATACATGTCTGCTGGAATATGAATGTATTAATCCATCTTGTTTCTGAAATTAAAACACACACACATACTCAATTAAATGTGTTGTTTTCCCCTTAAACTTCTATAAAAATGTATAATTAAAATAGAATTTGTTTTGATTTTTGTTTTATTTCATTTTATGTTTTGTTATCTAAGAGAGATAAGGAGTAGTGGAGACTAATGCACTGGGACTTGAACATGTGAGTTTGTCTTGTTGACAGGGTCTTGCAGATAAAATGTCTTTGGCTAACTGCAAGGTGACTGATCCCATATTTCTTGTTGTGAACCATATTAATACATTTCTCCTTGTGTGTAGTGTATAAAGCTAGGTCCTAACAGTTGCCAAATAATTGCCTCTGAAATAAACGGTACTACAAATCCATGGGCAGGATACAGCAATCTTACTGAGCAGATCTTACAAAACTCAAAGCTCCCTGAAAACTACTCATGCAGGGAGTAAGTAGTCTGGTACCTAAAAATGGTCCAACAGAGGTTTATATTCTCATTGCCTTAAGATTGGCAGCATGTGGGTGGCTGCATGGTATTCATACATTCAGGGAAAAAATCATTCAAAGGAGATCAAAGCCAGGAATCATGAAAGGGAAAGGACCCTGTTCTGATTCTTGTCACTTAACTTCTTCCCTTCTTGACTTTTATTCTAATCAAAATGTTTTTTCTATTCCAAAAGGAGGATGCTGTTATGAGTTAGACAATCCACTTCTCCAGTGTCTTCACTGTGAATTCCACAGCTAGACTTTAATCCATTTACAGATGTTCCTAAGTTATCAATTCATCCTTTTGAACCCATTGAATGTCAGCTTTGCTCTTTTTATTTGCACTGGTTACAATGTGTGGAATCCCTCAACTACATCCGATTTCAAGAATCGAAGTTGGAAGCTTGTGATTTTCTGTTATTTAGCTTCTTCAAAACATTGGCTGAGCTCTAGAACCATTTCTCTGGCCTCCATGGCTAGAAAAGCTTTCTGAGTCTTCATGTGGAAAACAGGAGCAAATATAAAAAGAGGGCCTTAGTTTTACAAACAAAATTAAGGTCCGCTGTTATGGACTGAATTGTGTTCCTCTAATATTCACAAGTTTAAGTCCTAACCTTGAGTACCTCAGAATGTGACTGTATTTGGAAGTAGAGCCTTTAAAGAGGTAATTAAGGTCAAATGAGGTTATAGTGATGGACTCCAATCCAGTATGACTAGTGTCCTTAAGAAGAAGAGAGATAGACATCAGAAATGTGTGTACATAGAGAAAAGGCTATGAGGACACAGCAAAAAAGGAAGCGATTGGCAAACCAAGAAGAAAGGCTTAGGATAAACCAAACTTGTCAACACCTTGATCTTCAATTTTCAGTCCCTAAACCTGTAAGAAAATAAATTCCTCTTGAAACTACCCAGTCTGTGGTATTTTGTTATGGCAGCCCTAGCAAACTCATACATTCACATAAGGTGCCAAAGACTCAGGAAAATAATTGTGATCAGAATCTAAGTCTTCTGAGTCTTTTTTAAACCAAATCATCAAGTACTAATTACATATCTACTATGAGCCAGATACTGTCCCCAAAGTGATTTGTCATTCAGAATATCTGATATGTCATTTCAATTCCCACTATGTAGTTGTTGAAATTGTGATTCAGAAAGGGCAAAAGGCTGATCCACAGTCAGAACTATTAAGTGGTAATTCCAGGGGTCAAACTAGAATTTTCCAAATTCAAGTCTGGCAATCTTTCTGCTAAAGCACACCTTTCCTTTCAGTTATACATCCATCCTTTACAAAAACAAATAGACTGGCTAAAGGATGAATTTATAAAACACATCAGATTCTCTTGCTGTGATCTGCTTTCCAAGAGGACACTGGAATCAATACTGTATGAATTATATGCCTGTTTATTTAGATTGCTAAAAAGACCTGGATTTTTACAAAGTACTGTCAGGGGTATTAATATGCATTATAACAGAATGTGTTAAGGATTCATGGCCATAGTAACAGAAAAATAAAAATAAACTTAAAAAAACCCATGAACCTAACATTTCAGAGCACATTCTTATTCATGTAAATTACATGGCTCTGGCATAGATGAAAAATAAAAATATTGGACACATAATATGTGATCATTCTTTAAGCAGATATTTTGGCTTCAGGGCTTAAATTTTATGTTATTCTTCTTTCTTGATATTGTTTTCCTTGTTAATAGGTTTGTTGTTTTGCCCTTTAATTATGTATTGTATTGTTAGTATACCATTAAAGAGATTTGTAAGATTCCCCTTTGCTTTGTTATGTTTCAGAAATAAACTCACCTTCCTTTGTTAAAGAAAAAAAAAAAGACTATTATGGTGAGGAAGTTTCACTGTAATCAGACTGACTATATCCAAGGCATAATCACAGCATTCTTTTTTGATTTCACCAAACACCTCTACTTAGATTTCAAATTGCTTTACTTAATGTATCCGTAGTTATTTAAATAATTTTAGTGAGATTAATAAGAAGCAATGACCTTCTGCTTTTGTGAAGAAAAAACCTGAAGTTATGAAAAAATTTAAGCTTGCTGTTGAAGTTCTAAAAAGAACCTCAACTTTTATCACACAATTCAGGAAGGCAGGAAGGAAGGAAGGGCAAGAGGGAGGGAAGATTTCCTACTTTGTAAGTTATCCTCATGTATAACATTTTTATTTCACTTTAAATTAATGTCTCATTGTTCCCTGCACAATTATTCTCATTTCACAAATGAAGTAATCATGAAATAAGTATGACTAGATCATGCCATATAGTTAACAGTATATTCAGAGAAGAGAAATTTATTTTCTTGTGCTTTTCCCACTAAACTATGTTACTTCCAAATCATGAAAAAAATGTAAATTTGCAAATTTCTTTCAATTTTTAAAATTCATATTATTTTACAACCTTATAATGTTTGCTATATAGCAGAAGCTTAATCTTTAAAAAATTTAAATTATGGTATCATTTTTCCAACTGTAGCTTCAAAATATTGAAGAGAATGCTGTATTTTATTTCTACATTTCCTATCTTTCCTATCAGTGATGGATCCACCTATGTTACATGGGTCCATTATTCTAGGTTCTAGGTTGAGAATACAAGGATAGAGTGTGGATGAGCAAGTATTAACCTAAATCATTTTATTTTCAGGGAGAGGGATTTGAGATTGGCATAGGAAACACAGTGACCTGGGGTCTTTTCCTCTGTCAAGGAGATTAATGAATTGATAACACATAATTTTTTTCTGACATCTTACTCATATTACTTATAGTCAATATTGAGGGAAAATATACAGTTGCTATTAGTAAATAAATTGCTGATATTACCAACTTCATATACTTCTTTTCCATCTGTAGGCATGCTGTTGCTCTACCAAATAAATCATGTTCAAAAAGAACAAAGAATAATAATTTTTAATGTATGTTTCTAACTTAACTAAGAACATAGTGAACTAAAGCCATTATGGGGAGAAACCATAGATAATAAATAAGAATTATATGTCTCTAAAGATATCACAGAAATTTGTTATTGTTTAGGTTTATTGACATAAATAATTTTCCAATGTGTCACTGTGTTAAAGAATCAATATTCAAAATTTCTATTTCTACTGCCTACAAAATTAGTTCTTTAACAGAAATCCTAAATAGAGCTGCCAATTTTATACACAAAGAAAGAAAAAAAACCTAGATATATATTTGATATTCAATGTTTTCTTAATTTTTAGTATTATGGGTCATCATATGAACATTAAAAAAATAGAGTCAAGTTTCCATAGTGTTTTTATTTTTTTTACATATATATGTATACAGGTGTATCAGGTAAAAAAAAAATACCATATATATGTAGATAGATAAAATATAGACATACAAGGTATATGTACCTTCTCCAAGGTGGGTGGATATGGAGAGAATATATGAGGAAAAATTAAATGAGTAATATTAAAGAGCATATTTTGAATTACTTTTAAAATTTCACCATAGAAAAACTTCAAATCTTGGACTACCTGCAAGTGTCAAATAATGTTCTAAGTTGTTAGAAATACATCTGAATTTATGGAGTTGTTTTGCTGTAGCTTGGCTTGCAAGCAACATGGCAGATGAAAAACCAATGAAATGAGAGGAAGTCTTGAACTGGACCAGCCATTAGGCAAGGGATGCTGCGGCTTGCCACTGAAAAGCTATACAGTTCAATTTTCTCATCCTTAAAAAGAGATGACATTTGCCCCGCCAGTCACACAAAATGATTGGCAGATTCCAAGGAGATGGTCTGTCTGAAGATGTTAAGAAGTGTGAAATGCTCTATAATGGGTGAGGTTGTTTTGTTTTGATGATAAGAAGAAAGAAGACAAGGTGGAGCACCAGTTTGATAATCGAAAGAGTGTAATTTCTTTGCATTTTTCTGGGATAGGGCACACTCTTAAGGAAGAAAAAAATTCCCCAAACTAATTATCTTGAAAAAATGTTTCTTGACATAAAAATGATGAGATTTCATAAGGTTTATTTCCAAAAGTAAATATTCATATGACTTAAATCTACTCTTCCATTATCTTTCACTTATTACCAGTCTCTGTTTGCTTTTTGTTGTATCTTAGAGGAAATGTGAAAAGAAAAATTCTAAGATCCTCCAGGCATACATTTTTCCCTAAACTTCATTAGTGTCTTTTAATTTTTATAATTCTATTACTTGAAATGTTATTTTATATCTTTTAAAATTATAATAATGATTATTACATTTACCTTACCAATCAAGGAAACACTATTTTTGTTACCTTCTTATTGATTTTCCTCATTTAAAAAAAAAAAGGCAGTCTACTCCACTGAGACATAATTTCTCAATCCCTCCTGAAATTAATTTATTTAATTATATAAAACCTGAGATTTCAGTCAGGCACAGGACAAGTAACCAGAAATGAACAGCTGAAGGATGGTCTTATTCCCAGGCACATGAAAGGATTACATATACAGGGACATGGATTATTTGCAGCTTTTTTTTTTTTTTTCCTAGAGAGCAAATCTGATGCATAGGTCTTGCAGAGAATTCAATAAGAATAGAAATAATTTCCATATTATTTTTTCTAATGGCATTAATTAGAAAGATGTATAGTTGCCAAACAACAGGCAGAGTGTATGTCTCTCGTCCATGCAGTTAATAGATCATGAGTTGTCTTTACAATTCTGTCTGGCAAAAATTGGCAAGGCCTTTTTATAACACAAACACATCAGAGGTCACAGAGTTTCCACTTTCCTGATGCAGAAAGGCTTTTGATTTTCTTGAGAATCACTATGCCTTTTGGATGAAAAAAATTACCTATATGTACATTTTCATTCAGATTTTAGATATTTTTTTAAGTAGGTAAGATAGCAAAGGTCCATCCTGCCTCTGAATTATCTTTTGAAAACTATATTCACTGTTAAGTCTACTTGCTATATTTTTCATTGCAGATGCCTAAGAGTTTAGGTCAAAGTATTATTTCAATGTACTATGTCCCAGGTGACTGAGGCATCCACTGCAATCTTCTCCCAGCCCCTACGACTGTATTAAGACAAAACTCTGGGCAAAGAACACATCCAGTTTAATGCCTGAGTGCACAGAAATGAAGGAGAAAGATAACTTGCGTGTATAGTTCTCAACTAGCCCCAGTGTGATGAGCAGCATTAGACTACCACTAAATACACAACACACACACACACACACACACACACACACACACACACACACACACACACACAGAGGTATGAAAAACTGAAAAAGGAGAAAACATTAGCATAACTGATTTTATGGTTCATGGCTTCTTTCCATGCAGGTTCATCAGAGTAAGTCTCTTTTTCCATGAGAGAATGGTTTCCTATAGAAAAATGTCTATCCCATATAACTTTATACTTTATTAAAGCAGTACTATTAAGCGAAAATGATTTTTACCCAATATCTACCTTTCCTAGGCATTTCTAGATGTTTAAAAGCTATTGTGAACCTCAAATAGGAGTAAATAATTACTTTACTTTGCTTTCTCTTTTAATTGAATAGTTTTGCTCATGTTGTGATAGGTTTATTTGAAAGTGAAAGTAATTTGTTATAGAATAGCAGCTTTTATAAATGGAAACTTCTACAACAGAACATTGTGAGATGTTTAAATATTAACCAGACATATTGTTCACTCTCAACACTATATTTTAGAAACTTAATACAAATTAAGTACATACATTATATTGTTGGGTCTTGCTTACCAGTGCTAAGAAATCCAAAATGTTCAATTCTAATTAAAAATGAAATTGAACTGCAATTCCCTGGAAACAAGAGCTGATCAGACTCAATAAGCTTTACTTAATTTATTTCAGAAACAAAATAATTGAATTACTCGTAGACAAAGAAAAAAATGCTTACATTGTTAAAGAAATACATGCTTACAAATCGTTTGCAATTCTATTATATTTTCTAATGTTCACAGTTGATTGCATATCCCATATATATGTTTCAAGACACTTAAGGGTTTAAGAATATGCCAGATATCTTTATTATTCACAACTTCTATACGTACATTTACTAGGGCTGCACCATAAATTACATCCTTGAACTTTTCCTTTTTTAATTTTAAAAGATATAAAAAGAGTATTATTCTTCATTGTAAATTTTTTACTTGGGTTAGTTATTAAAATAAAAAAAAAAAGACTTTCCCAAATCCTTGACTAACAATCATTTAATTGTCACACCACCCTGGGAGATTTTTAAGAGTACTCTTATTATTTTTCTTTTTTGTATTTGGTTTTGCTTATTCAACTTCAGAAAACTGTGCCTCAGTGAGGTGATATAGTTATATATCCATGGTTATATAGCCTGTAATAGTGAAGATGGAAACACTGGTTTTAAAATAACAGGAAAAATGGAAAAATAAACTAACCACGAATGAAGAGTATACTGTTGGACAAAGAGTGGATCAAATTATCCCATGCTCCCCCCTCTTTGTGTTTTCAATTGTTTTATATCAGGATTCGGTTTGAGATCACAATGGTCCTAACACGACTAAGGCCAGAAGGTTGAAAATGGAATGGCTCCCTCATCTTCAGAAAGAGTGTTCTTTGGATATAAAGTTGGATTAAGGAGCAATGATTCTAGAAAAATCCTAGACAGTATCTCTACCCAGCTCTGGACTTTTGTAAGAACAGACAATGCAACAGTTAGAGTAGCCAAACAATGAAATAAGCAGGAATACTTCTTCAGGAGATAGAATTTACGCAGGAGAAATGTCCATCTGTCGGGGATTCGTAGAAGTCACCCTAACACTAGACAGAAGTTTTATCTAACTCTACTTCTCTCATAGTATTTGCCTTGTTCAGGTAAAATAAATAAGATGAGATAAATGAAGTGATATATGATAAGACTTTTAAACAGGCATATGTAAGACAGTGTCATCATCATAATTAATCCTGAAGTACACTTTTTATTAGATCTCAAAAATGTTTAGGAGAATAAAAAAAAAGTATGAGTGTAATAAATTTGGATGAACACATCAAATCAGAAAATAGGGGAAAAAAGACAAATAATAAACATTATGTACGATGAAAGAAAAATAAATAAAGCATATAAATTTTTACGCTAAAAAAAAGAGATGAATCATCCCATTAAAATCAGAGATGTCTGAAAAGGAACAAAACCTTAGCAATATGTTTTTTACAAGAAAGCTTTTTGAAACAAAATAATAAACACTGAAGGAAATGATAAGCAAATAGGCACTGGGCAAATAAAAAAAATCTAGAAGAGGCAAATTCATATAAAATATCTGAAATTAAAAGCAATAAAGATTAAAGATATACCCTACGGAATACCTAAAAATAAAATCAGCAAAATAGATAAAGGATATTCCACAAACCTCAGTGTACTAAACAGCATAATGGCAAACTAAAAATATATAGAAAATGCAAGATGAAATTCTAAAAATAGACTTATATAGGGGATATACTTCTTTTAGAATTGGACAAATTCTAAAGCCAAAACTGTAAAGATATACAGGAATCAAATAAATCATGAATTTTATGAACTTAACATTATTCACAAAGCTCATGTACATCCACAAATAATCATTTTACATGAACTCTGCCACAAAGAAAAATTCTAAAAGCTGTATTTGTATCGGTGATATTAGTTACCATAATCCAATCAATTAGAAATGAATAAAACTATGAGCAAAATTAATTTATTCCTTAATAACTAGAGATCACAGAACAAGTGAAAAGTGTCTGGAACACACTGAAAAGTAGAATACATAACAATGAAACTTTTGTGATACAGTGGAACTTCTATTCGGCTAAAAACTTAATAGTTTCTGTAGTTCACATATAGCTTACATAGGCACTTGGTTTTCTTTTTAATAAATTAGGAAATGAAACAAAATTAGTTAGAAAGAGGGGATTATTTAATTCAGAAGCAGAAAATAATGAAATGCAAAACAACAGAAAAGAAAAGCATATACTTTTTTTTTTTTTAGAGGTGGGGGAAGGGGCAGAGGGAGAGAAGGGTGAGAATCTTTTTTCTTTTTTTTTTTAAGATTTTATTTATTTATTTGAGACAGAGAAAGAGAGATAGAAATAGTGACAGAGAGCATGAGTGGGGAGGAGAGAGAGAGAAGCAGGCTCCCCGCTGAGCAGGGAGCCCGACGTGGGGCTTGATCACAGGGCCCTGAGATCATGACCTGAGCTGAAGGCAGACACTCAACTGACTGAGCCACCCAGGTGCCCCGAGAAGGGTGAGAATCTTAAGCTGACTCCACACTCGCAATAATGGGACTCAATGTCACAACCCTGAGCCAAAATTAAGAATCGGAGGCTTAACCAACTGAGCCACCCAGGTGCCCCTAATGTACGGATCTGAAGAAGTATTTGCACATTGAAATATTCCATACAAATATTAAGTATGGAACAAATTCATCACAACTGACAGCAAGTTGAAAACTGTGGCAGCTGGGTAAATTAAATATTTCGTAAGCAGCCTGACCATGTCCCTAGACTCAAATCAGACAAAGTATCCAGGAGTGGAGCATCTGGTCCTGCAGCTGCTCAGCACACCCTGTGAGTAGCAATGAACACCGGCTTCCCTTGGCAACTAAAGATGAGGTTGCCAAGGGGAAGGGCCTTTAATAAAGCCAACAATGGGCAGAAACAATGCCAAATTAATATAGAAATTAGTACAGGCATGTGCCATTTTGTCTCAATTACAAAAGTCAAATCTGCAAAGAGGGGAGTCATACCAGGCTTCAATAGAGGCCTGTGATTTTTAAATATTTAAGTCATAAACATTAGGGCATACATGAACATGTTTGTAACCTCTCTGGATAGGAGACAATGGAAACTAAAGGAAGGTCGGTTTCTTCTATAGCTGCACAGTTGAAGAAAGGAGATTGCTCACTAACAAGTTCATTTCTGCAAATCGAAAAGCTCATGACTCCTGATTTTTTGACTGACACTGATGTAAAAGGAAGCAGACAGGTGATGATAACTCACAGGGAGCAGCCCGTTTCTCTCTCACTTCCCCTTCCCCCCCAGCCTGGACAAATAGTGATATTTTTTCTTTACTGAACTCATAGTGAATATGCATCTTAAAAGCCTGAAAGGTAAAATAAAATAAGAAATTTGTTGATTTGGTTGTGTAGGTCAATCTCTGATCTTTCTCTCATCTTAAGGTAGACAAATAATTCCTATTCTGGGAAGCTAGCCACCAGGACTTCCTTTGGGTTACTAACATATAGTTTTACAAGCATGTCAGGAACAGAATGAAAAGCTCCATAGTAAACCCCAGCTGCTCTCCACTGCTGTCCTATTGGCTTCCTAACTAACATCTAGAATGGGGTGCAGTGAACCAATGCAATAGGTAAATCATAAAATCAAATTATTGAGAAACCACACCATTTCAGAACCGTGACATTTTTCACAGAAACATTTTTCATGTCTTATCAGTAAAAAGTATCTATGAGAATCATTGTTATTATCTAGCTTCTTCAGTAGTATGAGCTCTAAAGAAAACTTAAAAATGGAAATGGAGGCCAAATAATTGTGCTAGAAACATTGTGTGGGGCAGTTTAAGAAAAATTATTATAACCCTATTTCTATATAAAATCTTAAAAGGAAAGTAGTAATATATAACATGAGATTATCTGATAAGGAGACTCAGGTCAGGTCTTGGTATACATTTTAGGGGTTAGAAAGCAGGAAAACCCAGTTAGGATCTGCTATACGGGAAATGGATTTCTTGATGGTACTTTCCTTGTTCATACTATGCAAATATCAAAAGCTTCTTAACGAAGCTCGTTCCAGCAGCCTTAAAAATTACATGATTTTATACAACCAATTCATGGGTAACTAGGTTTTATCCTTAAAAACTAAGAACTACCATTTATTATTTGCCCATATCTTGACTTATACTTTGCAGTTGGAGCTACACAATGCAGAAAGATGGGTGTCATATATATGTATATATATATACACACACTTTTATATGTACATACATGTGTATGTGTGTGCAGAGATTGAGAGAGACTGATTGATTGATTGATTCATTCATTCATTCATTCACATTTGTGGGTAAAATTTAAGTACCAGGAGGCCTACTGTCCTGTATTTACAAAATCCCTGTGCTACATGCCATTTTCTAACATAGTATATTAGAAAATTTCATTTTAAAGTACAGGTAGTTTTAGTAATACAACATATCAAATACATTAAAAAATATATCTATCTTTCTTCAATGTATGTTCCATTAAGTTAGCCTATATATGGGGATAAATTTATATAGTATTTGCATTTCCTTAAAGGAAGTATATATTAAATACTATATACTTCAGATAGTAAGAAAAGTTTACTGAGAAAGTTTACTACTCTGAGGAGTGGCTACTGAATAATAATTACTATTCTAAAATCTCTTAAGCCCCAGCTAGGCTATCATTAATTAAGGTGGACAAATAAAAATGGCCTAAAATTTAATCCACTGAAAAACACAGTTCAGTAAAACAAATGTTTGCCTTTGATTTATTCTTGCCCATTATTCACTTAAAAAATCATTAATTTACTTCTTTCTCCTTTAAGTATTACTTAATTCCTATGATATTATATGGTCCAAACTGTACCTCCTTGAATATTGTAGTAGTTAATAACTTAGGCTCAGCAGGGGAAAAAAAAAAAACTTAAAGGAGAATTATAAATTGAATAGCTCAGAGTGCTTAAATAATTGTCCACATTAAAAAATTTAAAAATATATATTTCTTTCTTCTTTTAAGATTGTTACTGCTTACTGCATCCTTGTGATCAAATTCATTCTATACTTTATCTTCTTTACGTAAATTGAACTATCCCTCATGCCTCTGGGTAACAGCTGGTGAGTCACAAGAGTAGGTCTAATCAATTTACAGTGTCCCCCACTGGAAGGGCAACTAGATTTACCATATCTGCACATCTTTCTTGTATTTTGTCTCAATTCAGATTCAAAGCAAAGAGCCTCAGATCCTCAGACTGTGATAGCATCAACATTACTGAGTAATCCACAATAAATATCCACTGCAACTGGTGTTATAATTTACAGCTAGATGCCATTCTTCGCTTAACAAAAAGGGAGGATTATTTTGGTCCAGTAGAACTTCATCATTCACATTCTTTCTGGTATATACATCAGTAGTTATCAATTCTGCCAACATTCTGTATTTCAGTAATTATTTTTTTCCTTTTTTTCTCTTCTTCACCCATCCTCATTATATCAATAGACTAAATCACAGCTAATTAAATGTGCTTCAATATGAGTTTTCATATTCAGTGAATCAGAAATATGTAATAGAGAAATTGGAATGAACAGTGAGTTAGGAATGCAAAGGAGAGAGACAGCTGCATGCATTTTTATAGTGGTATCTAAGCTGTTCCACAGACTTTGCAGTCATTACTTTGAGAGGATTGACTTAAAACTTAACCCCAATAAATAAATATATAATAACACAATATTACTTGCACTTAAAAATGTTCCAAAATATAGCCCCAAAGGTAATTTAAGGGAAACACAAAGATTTAACAAAAGGATAAGAATAAACAGTGATTTGCACCTCATTAAGATATAAGGTATTCCACAAAAAGTGTAGTTTCCATATAAATGAAAGTTGATCTTTTAAGTCCTAAAACTGTTTCCCAGTTAAATTCAAATGATTTAGCTTTATCCTGATTTAAATAAACCCAGTATAGAAATAGAAATGCACAACACACAACAGAAAAAAGACTCAATCTTATTGAAGGCCAGGCCTTTGGAGAGGAAACAGAAAAGCTGGGTTGAGAACCAGGGTGTCCAAAAGAATGGAGCTGGGGGGGGGTGGGGGGTAGGCGGGTAGCAAGCAGAGAGATTTGAAAATTCTACAACTTTTTTTTTTAAAGGTTTTATTTATTTATTTGACAGAGAGAGACACAGCGAGAGAGGGAACACAAGCAGGGGGGGTGGGAGAGGGAGAAGCAGGCTTCCTGCTGAGCAGGGAGCCTGATGCGGGGCTCGATCCCAGGACCCTGGGATCATGACCCGACCTGAAGGCAGACGTTAAACGACTGAGCCACCCAGGTGCCCCAAAAAATTCTACAGCTTTTAAAACTTAAAATTGGACAATACAAATCTCAGAAATGGGAAGCTCACAAAGAACATTAAGAATTTCTTTTGTATTTACTCCTTTTGTGAGATACTTGCTTTAACGATCAAAGAAAATTATGCATTATTAGAAGTCTGTTGATTGAGTTTTATCAGGTTCAGGAAGAGTAATCTGCATTCTCCACAAAGTCATAACTAAGATGCAACAATCAGAGCTCAGAAGCAGTAAAACTAATGGAAGCATCTGCTTAGGAATATCATGTCTAAGACTTAATACTAACAAAACCACAAAACAAGCTTCTAAGTCCATCTAGCCCATCACTCGTTAAGGTCACCCAATGGAGGTGCTTTACCAAGTAGGGGAGGAAGAACTTCCTACCCCCTTCAAGGTCCTTCTAGCTGGACTAAGAATAAAATCGACATGAGACAGATTAACAGAAGAAAATCAAGTTTAGTTTTGTGTGTACCAGGATTCCATACAGATGGAAATTCCAAAGACAGGCAAAATGAGTTATGTATGTCCTTCTGAACTAAGGTGAATTGGGCAGGGATCTGTGACTTCAAAAGGAAGAAATGCAATTCACAAGAAGATATAAAAGTAAATGTTTGGTAAACAAATGTTTGTTGGCCCTTCAGAAATAATGGGACATACAGGAGTTTGATCAGACAGGCCTTCCTTGCTAGCTCCATGCTGTCTACCATATCTCGTTCATAGTATAATGTAATCATCTGTGCTGATAGCTCTCCTCCTGGACCAGGTCCTCTAGCTAAATTCTTTTCAGGCAGTTGTGGGGCAGGTAAAAAGGTTTTCCTGAATCTGCTGGGTTTTGACTGCTTTTTTAACTGAAAATAATCTTCATGCCAATGTGGGTCCATCTTGTCCCCCACAACCACAAGTTAATTTTGAATGGACAACAGTTACATTAAAAACCTGTATAAAGCCCAACAAGAGAATGGGGAAAATTCAGTGGTTGGATAGGAGCATTTTGCTGCTTTCTCCCCTCATGTCTTATTTGTGTAAGTTATGAAATGGAAATGCATTATTCATTAATTCAGCTATCATTCAGCATGTACTTATTTGGGGGGTGCTATATACCAGGCATTGTTGTAGGGTTTGGGACACAAGAATTAGCAAAAATTATGTGCAATTATTTCCAGCCACTTTTTCAAAGGGAGACAATATGTTCATAGGCATGAAATTTTCAGAATCCATCATATGTGACAACACTAGATTTTTACATAAAAGAAATTAAAATAATATTTTTAGGTAAAATGGAAAATGTGTACATTAGTTTGCTGCAAGATAAGTTATCCAACCTGCACTGTTATAAGTATGTGCCACTGACAAAAATACAACAAAATCAAATCCACAAGTGGCTATAGTAACATCAAGTATCAGGCAAATTTAATGTGAATTACCCACGGTTAGTGAGTAATACCACAATAAAGTTATACCTAAAATGCAACAAAAATGACTAAACATTAGGGAGAATCTGAGATAGGCATACTCTCCAAATTAGACAAATAGAAAAAAGCTATTTTGCCAGATAAATCATTTTTGCTTAGGATCCAATTGCTCATTCATAAATGCTGCTCTATAAAGTGGTTCATAAACAACATGAGGAAGTTTTTAGCAGTCCATGCTGAAAATCGCAGCTTAAAATACACTCCTGGAAACAAAACTATATTTTATTTTGGAATTTTATTCTGGTGATTGCAGCTGATAATTTGTTTTGATACACTAACATGGTTAAATAAAAAGGAGTACTGCGTTGAACACTTAATTTTCTGTCGGCTTTTTGCTGGAAGCATTGCTTTAGAACAGAAGTCAGCAAATGTTTTCTGTAAGGGCCAAATAGCAAATATTTTAGGCATTGCATGTCATATGGTTGTTGTAACTACTTTGCTCTGCTGCAGTAGCACAAAAGGAGCCATAGACAATACCTATGAGCCATAGACAATACACCATGGAACATAGTGACTATGTTCCGATAAAACTTTACTTGCAAACACTGGATGTGAGATGGATTTGGCCCATGGCCAAAGTATGCCAACTCTTGCTCTAGAGCCCTTCTGTAGCCTTTTACGTAAGCCAGGCTGGGGGATTATTCAAGCGCCCACATGGCCATTCTAAGTCATCTGCTCTTGCTCCTCCCATGGACATCAGCCAACCTATCAGTCATAAAAGGTAGCCGCTTCCTCCCTGAAGCATAGAGAATGAAGTCACTCCATTTCTCTTAGTAAAACTCTGAGAGGCAGCCCAATGTACATGCTCACTCGTGTACATCCTAATAAAATTCATTGCAATTATTTTTATTATTTAGCATTTATACTGTAAGCACATTCAAAATATATTCTGGAAACTTACAGAAGAAATTCTAATGGGACATGAGGAATAAATACATCTTCCAAGAGAAAGATAGAAATACTAGTCTTCTTGGACATTAAACCTGAGCTTCCTGTTGTCCAGGGTAAAAGAAAAAATCATGGGGCTATATTAGTGACTTCTAAACAGCAGGTATGTATGTATGCCCTGTATGTATAATTATAGCTCAATAAAATTGTTTGCTAAAAAGAAAAAGAAAAAAAAGGAAGGTATATCAGAGTTACTTGGGAAACTATTTAAATACATACATGCCTAAGATCTGGGTTAGCAGATATGTGGTGAGACCCAGCTGTTTTGAGTCTTGAGATAAAATGCCTTCATGATGTATATAGTCAAATGCAGAATTTCTCACAGGAGATATATTTGGCATTTTGGCAAAACAGCTCTTCCTCTTGGGATTGTTCCACACAATGCAGAGTATGGATTCTCTGTTCCTGGCCATTTACAACCTGTAGTGCCTCTTAGCCATTATGACAACCAAAAGTACTCTACATTATTTCCAAACGGATGCTGGTTGTGGTCCATTGATCTCATGAATACAAAGAGAAGTTAGTTATAGACTGTGTCCTCAGAGGGTATGGCAAATTTAATATTATAGTTAGGGAAATGATACAGATATGAATGGGGTTTTTATGAGAAAATAGAGAAGGGATCCTTAATTAGGCATTTAGGGTAAGAAAGCTTCCTATGATAGCTGAGACTAGACCAAGTCTGAAAGCTTTTGGTCACTGGGAAAGTGCTTTACAAACAGGGAGACAACAGTAGCAAAGACACAAAAGTGAGAAGAGCATGGGTTTGCATGAGGATTATGATCAGTTCATTTTGATTGATGAAAAAGTATGAGGCAGGAAATGATGAGTGTTGAGGCTGGAAAAGTCAAAAGGGTCAGATTATGGAAGTCTTTGTATGACTGCTTTAGGACTTCAGATGTTTGTCCTGAAGATGTTTGAGAACCATGGAAGAGTATGGGAGCATGGGTGTAGGGAACTGACAGACTTAAGCAGGGAAGCATCATTGTCAGACTGTTTCTGGAGAATGCTCTAGCAGGAGCACAGAGAGTATGTGTGGATTAAAGAGGCCCAGAGCCAGGGAAAGCTGCACCTGTGGAACAGAAGCACAGCTGGGGAAGACAGGAAGGATTAAAGGCACGGTTTAAAGTTGTAAACCTTGATAACTTTTTTTTTTTTTTAACTAGGGCATGAAGGAAATGTGAAGAATCAAGGTGACTTACTGATTTCTAACTTGTGTAAGAAGGTATATTGCTGTACTCCACCAGGGTGAAAAAAACAGAGAATTGGCAAGGGTAGAGGGAAGAAATGGATTCAGGTGTGTCCATGTTTAGTTAAGGTGAAGCATCTAACAGAGCATCTAAACAGAGTTGTCCATCACTCAGTGGGTTGCACTGTGATGGATAATCCCACTTTGCAGACATTATGATAAAGACAACACCAGTCTACTGTTTGATGAAGGATTTGAAACTCTCTGTAAACATGCAGAGAATACAGATGATCAGCTAATTTATTTTCATATGGTATTATCAGTGACAAGACAGTCTATGCATATGTTTCTTTGTCCCTGAATTTCTGGAAATATATAATGATGTTAACATTTACTGAACACTTATTCTATGCCAAATACTCTTCAGCATGACTATGTATATTAACTCATGTAATCCCTCACAGCAAACCCATGAAGCTCTCTTCATACATTACCTTTATTTCTAGTTTCACAAAAAGAAGCTTTTTATTTTCCTCTTAAACTACAAATAGTACTTATCAACAGGCTTGAGTTGAGTTGGAATACTGACTCTGAAACCCACAAGCTATATGATCTTGGACAGGCTGACCCAGAGCCATAATTCATACCTATAAAAATATTCACCATATTTTTCTTTTGGCTGGGCTATCTCGGTGCCCTTAGCAACTTCTACTCTACTGGCTATGTTCTAGGTCTTTAGGGAATTTCTCCAGGATCCTGCTCCCAAATACTCTATCAAATTCTCTGGCTAACATTTCAATTTCCCTGGATTCTTTTCTTCTTCCCTAGTATCTGTTGCTAGTGAATGTGTCCTGAGATGTTGGAAATGCTCTGCCTGGCATGGTCTGGCTTTGCCTATTCTTTGTGATGCCTTTGGCTTCATGACCTGAAGATCAAGGACCAAACAAGTCTAGTTCTCTGAACTGCTTGGGCTACCAGACCTGAGGCCACACATTGGGTTGCTCAAGAAAATGTTCTCTCCTGGAAAATTTATATATTCAGAAAAAAAAAAGTTAGTTTGCTAATTTTTTCTATATTAGTAGTGATAATGATCGCTATTAATTAATTGCCACGTGACATGCAGCAGGCTAAGCACCTTAGATATATTATTTAAACTTCAAAATGAATGTGTGGCGATATATATTATGTACTCCAGAAGACATATCTGAAGTTCAGGCCGTGGCTTGGTAGCTGTGGTTATCTGATATCTACTATGCAGCTTTTCCCCTGCAATGTCCACCTACTTACAGAAACAAGCCCAGCTCCAAGAGAACTTATCATAAGGTGAGAGTTTGGAAAGGATTATATCTTCCTCTGCTAGACTGTACACAGCCACTGTGTAAGATTGAATGTGAAAGATTAAATTCTTTTCAGTGGTAACCAAGTTCTCTCCATTTTTACAACCCTGGACTCTTGCACACAGCCTACTACATTGCTGATCATTGAACATTTGCTGAATGGATGACTGAATTCTCAGAGTGGCTCCAGAATGAATCTGGTAAACCTAGAATCCCCTTGGGTGTCAAAAAAAGATTATTTAAATCCCAACTAACAATCAGATGACTGACCATGCATTTGCAGAGGCTCAATTTATTGTGTGCCATTGACAAATAGTGACAATTATCCATAGACCAAACCAAAGAGTTAAGCATTGTGTAGCTAGAATTTACCAAGATAAAAAATGGCAGGCCACAAAAATCACTCCACACACACATACCAAGTTTCTATCATTCAAAGTAGAGGTATATTTTAAAGCTTTCACAAAGATAAATACCAGCTTATATTCCCATGACCTAAAACTATAAATCAGGGTAGTCCTCAAAGACTTTAGGCAAAAAGACTAGGGCAGAATTCTTCATACTGCCTACCAGTCATTTGCCGGGCTTTGCTTTTCATTTTTGTTCATTTTCATTTAAATTGATGTGGGAATTTGGGCCACATGGCAAACTCTGTATATATAGCCAATAGGCCAAAGTCTGGTGCTTTTATTCAAGTGATGAAGACATCAAAGGAAGGATATCTGATGAGGAAGAGAGCACTAGTACATTTCAACATATGGGAATGAAGTCAGTGCAAGTTTTGTTGTTCAAATGGCATCCTCTGAATAATTTTGTAAAACTATCTGCAAGGCTAATATATACAGTATATTGCAGATTAATAAGAGATTAAAAAGAATTTAGAAATTGTATTTGCCTTGTATATATGAATAAATGAGCCTTTATTAGTATATGTTCTTAAAACTCATAAAAATAACAATTATCCTCAGTCTTTTAATCACTAATACACATTTAGTACACTAGTAATTACAGCTTTAGAACCTCTGATAGATGTTTTAAATGTGATTGCTTTCAACAGTCTTGATTTGAGGATTCTCTTTCCTCTCATCATTATGTCACTGCATAAATATCATTGTACTAATGGATATCCTACCCCCATAAAATTCTGTGAATACTCAGTACTTTCATTCCTTGAGATGAAGTTCCTGTGTGTCACACTTTTTGTGTGTCACAAAAAAAACCCTAAAATTATCAGCATATTCTCTAGTATTTTAAACATATTATTTTGAAAACATTTAAACAACTTTGTTCTGTCTTAATTATTTCCAGCTTGAATTACATATGTAACCCCAGGCATGGGTAGGTATATATGAGTTGGAATAAACTAACCAATTAATATTTTACATTCACTTAAAAATTAGACATCTGATCTTTAATTACTCAGTAAAGCTTATCTTTTTAAGTAAATAAGTATTGCAAGATAAACTTATTTATCATTCTTATTGGAAAAATAGATACAAGTAGGTAATAAAACATAATGAATGGGAAAAACCCCCTAATTTAGATCAAATCAACTGTCACCAGAATATGCTTGTATTTGGAAGTAATTACAAGCATTCAGTAACACTTGAACGTTTAGGGGGCTATATACCTTAGGATTCAGAGCAAATAAAGCACTGGGTGTTATACGCAAACAATGAATCATGGAACACTACATCAAAAACTAATGATGTAAAAAAAAAACACTAATGATGTAATGTATGGTGATTAACATAACATAATAAAAAAATTTTTAAAAAAGCAGTTTTGTTTGGCTCTGAAATGAACTCACATAAAATTATTTTCTACTCAATTATTGATCAATAGACATTCATGTTAATAAACCAAATAGACATACTTGCAGCTTACTTTCAGTCTAAAGAAAACCAGCAGAGGAGAAATGTCAAAATAGTTCATTATAATGCTTATATATATGCTTATATGTAATGTATACACATATATATACCTATATATAATAGCATTATTGCCCAAAGAAATTTATATTGTTACTTTTCCCAATAAAGTTATTGCTTTGAGGAAAGTCTTGGTGGAAAAAAAAAATACATGATCTCTCTTTCTCCATCGAAACTGAAGATGTATATTTAACTTTCCTATCACTAAGAAGACAAGAAAACATGGAGATCTTGGAAGAGCCTATGTAATTTAACATCCTATTCAGTTGTTACAGTAAGGTTTACAAACTTTCATTTTGTTTGACATTTATTTATTTTTCTATTTTAAAGATTTTATTTATTTATTTGACAGAAAGAGAGAGAACACAATCAAGGGGGAGCAGCAGAGGGAGAGGGAGAAGCAGGCTTCCCGGTGAGCAGGGAGCCCGATATGGGGCTCAATCCCAGGACTCTGGGATCATGACCTCAGCCCAAGGCAGGCAATTAACTGACTGAGCCACCCAGGTGCCCCCTTGTTTTATATTTTAAATAAACTTTATTGAGATGTAGTTTCCATACTATAAAATTTATTAGTTTTTAAGTGTATATTTCAACAGTTTTGAAAAATATATGTGCCCATGTATCCACCACCACTAACAAATTATAGAATATTTCCATCACTCCCAAAAGTTTCCTTCTGTCCCTTTGCTGTCAAATCACCAATCACTAATCTACTTTCTGTCTCCATTGATTAGATTTGCTTTTCTTTTAAATTTGATATAAATGGAATAACATAATGTATATACTTTTTCAGATCTGTTTTTAGTTTAATATTTTTTAGATTTATTGTTTTCTTGCCTATATTTCTTTTTTATTGTAGTGTAATATTTCATTTTTTTCCTAGACTCTGTCCACTGACCTGTGTATTTAACCCTTTTCTAATACCACACTGTCTTGATGGTCATAGTTTTATAGAAATCTTGAGATAAAGTGGTACAAATACCTCAAACTTCAGTTTATTTTTAGTATAACATATATTTATTTGAAACTTCATAGCATATCAGCTAATTCCTTAAAATCTAAAAATTTCACAGAGCAATCTGTATTTTTAAAATAATAACTGATATTTATGAAAAGATGTCAAAAGATATTTATTTTCTTGCTGATCATGACACAGCAAAAGATGTACAAATATAATATTTAATATTAGAGATGAGCTCTAAAAATCTTACACAGACCCTATAAAAATTATCTAAGTCACAATTCAGAAGAAATTACAAGTATACTAAACTTCAAATATATCAATTTTTACTAGGTTTTCCACACTATCCTTATATTGTCATGCTTGCTTTCAAGAGCTATAAATCAGCAGTTTTCTCTCTTCTGATCTCCTAAATAGTCAGTTTTACCAAAATGAAAAAGTAGGAAAAGCTTCTTGGAAGACATCCAGAGTTCAAATGCTCGAAGAAAAAGAGTCAGTAACAGATTTAGTTTGGCAAAAATACAGTTCAGCATCCCACAATAATACAGTCATGCTACCAGAATATATCTAGGTTCTATTCAAGAGTAATATGAAAAATATTCAACTACCTTGCACCAAGGAAACTGACCAATCAGAATAGATTCTAAACAACTGGCTCTGGTATGCTAGAGTGTGTGTTGACTGAATAACCGTCTGGATATCAATCTACAGAAACATCCTTGGTGGAGGAGTTGCAAGGAAAACAAAGGATGGATGGATGAATGGATGGATAAATTGAAGAATCATGCTGCTTTCCCACACATATTTAATTTGAGATGTTATAATGGTTAATACTATGTGTTGACTTGACTAGGTCATGGAGTGCCCCATTATTTGGTCAAACATTATCCTGGGTATTTGTGTGAAGGTGTTTTTGGATGAGACGAACATTTAAATTGGCAGAATGAAAAAGCAAATTGCCTTCCCTATTGTGGGTGGGTCTCATCCAACAGTTGAAGGCCTGAATAAAACAAAAAGACTGAACCTCCTCTGAGTAAGAAAGAACTGCTCCTGCCTGACATCCTTTCAACTAAGGCTTTTCCTGCCTTTGAACTCCAACTGAAACATTGACATTTCTTGGGTCTCAAACCTGCCAGCTTTGGGACTAGAACTATACCATCAGCTTTCCTGGGTCTCCAGCTTGCCAACTTCCTTTCGTATTTTGGGACATTAGGACTTTCCAATCACCATAATAAATCCTTTATATATATGTATATATGTAAGTATGTGTGTGTGTAACACACACACACACACAATATAGAAATATTTCTATATATTCTTTTTTATTTTTTTAAAGATTTTATTTATTTATCTGACAGATAGAGAGCATGAGAGAGAGATCACAAGCAGGGGGGAGGGGTAGAGGGAGAAGCAGACTCCCCCTTGAGCAGGGAGCCTGAGGCGGGACTTGATCCCAGGACCCTAGGATCACGACCTGAGTCAAAGGCAGACATTTACTGGACCGAGCCACCGAGGCACTCTCTATATATTATTTTCTATATATTTCTGTATTTCTAGATATAAAAATATATCTAAAATATATTTTTTCTATTTCTATTTTCTATACCCATATATATTATGTATATATAGAAAAATATATATTCCTATATATATAATGAATTCTTTATATATACATGTGTGTGCACATATACATATATATCCTATTGGTTCTATTTTTCTGGAGAACAGTAATATAGGTATAGAGATTTCTGGTGAAAGAAAGTATAGAATATAGGCAGACACATAATTCCTACAGCAGCTATGGAGATCTTGGATTGATTATAACTATTGATTACACTCTAGAAACTCACCTGTTTCTTTTCCTAAAATTTATATAAGTCCAGGATTGGGTCATGTCCAAATCCTGGTGAGTTAAACATTAAAAATTAAAACACTAAACATGTTTAACTTTGATATATCATGAGATGCTTATATGATAACATAAACATGGAATGTTAATATTGAAAGAAACAAATTATTAGAGTTTATAACAAGATCAGTAAGCGGAAAATTGTAGGGACACGGCCCAAATGTTTCTCTTTTCTTGTATTCATTTGCCATGACAAGGATAGATTTATTCAAACCAGATTTACTGAGACTATATTCTGCCCTAGGCACGATGCTAGTCATTGGGGATTCAAAGACAAATGTATCCTCTCTATTTCTCAGGGATCTTGTACTTCCTCCCTCTCTATCCCACAAGATGGAGACTATGCCCTGCCAGATGTGGTAGGGTTTTATGAAGGATGAGGCTTTAGCTCCATCTGTAACAATTCAATTACTTAGCAAAGCATGGCATCGTGGGTAAGAGCACATGCTTTGGAGCCAAAAGGCATGGGCTGGAATTCAAATTCTCAGAGTCACCAGCTTTATAACTTCCACAAATTATGTGACCTCCCTCTGTCTCAGTTCCCTCAACTATAAAGTGGTGATAATTGTACTTTCCTTATTATATTGTTATGAGAGTTACTGAGTTAACACATGTAAAAGCATTTATACGAGTGCCTCATGTATAATAAGCACTTCAAAATGCAGTTTTTATAGTCTGAGGCAACTAAGTGTTTTCTCTTGCTGAGTATATAGGTGACATTGATGTCATTTTTTTTTTTTACTATGCTGGATACTTGAAATATGTACTCATTAATTTTTAAAAGAAAAATGCAAGAGAAAATTAAGTACTATTTACAATAACAATCAACTCATAAAGTATCTTTGAATTAATTTGGAAAATAACTCAGAACACTTTTATGGGGAAATAATTAACACTCTATTAAAGACATGAAAAAAGACCTGAATAAATGAAGAAACATAGGCATCATGCATGGAACAAGACAACATTGTTAATATGGCAATTTTCCACACAATGAGTTTTAAATTAAAATTAATTTTAAAATGTTTGTAAAATATAACTACAACAATTTGGAAAAATAAGAAGACTGGCATTACCAAATGTAAATACATATTACAAATACATAAAAATAAAAGGTGTAGCACTGCTACAGAAACAAGCAATGGAATAAGATAGAAAACCTAGTAGATCTGTACACATTATAGAGATAACCCCACAAGCACTTGGGGAAAGAATGAATTTAGTACATAGCTCTGGAAAACCTGGTTCACTATTTTGATTCTTAGACACATAAGAGTCTTCAAAGCTCTAGTTCTGCTGAGTCTCTGTTGTAAAACTCTTACAGCCTGGGTGGACATCATATCCTTCAAGAAGTACTTATTCTAGCAGCGCTTTAACTCTGTTCTCATTTTCAAAAGAACTGTTTCTGAGAAACTACATTGACACCACAGCTTCAACCCAGTTTGATTTCCATGTAGAGTAACTGCATAAATAAGAATACTCCAAGACCTAGCAATTCCATTCTTTCCTTTATATCCACCAGCAGTTGGTATATAAGTTCATCAAAAGACATGTACAAGAATGCTCACAACAGCACCATTCATAATCATTACAAAATAGAAATAACTCAAATAGCAAGCAACTATAGCATGTATCAACAGATTGTGGTATATATTCATATAATGAAAGGCTGTACAGCAATATGAACGCATAAAACTACAATGACAGACAACAGCAATATGAATAAATCTCTCTCACAAATATAATAATGAGCAAAAGCAAGCACTAAGTGTATATACTATTGAGTCTACTAAATGTAGCTTAAAACAGATAAAATTAAACTATTCCAACAGAAGTCAGCTGTTTTTCTTAGGGCTCAGTGATTGAGAGAAGATATAAGGATGGTTCTGGGTACCAGCAACATGGGTATATTAAAGTCATTTAGTAGTATGCCTATACTTTGTGTGTTTTTCGTTGTGCGTGTGGTACTTCAATAAATATTTTATGAAATAGAAAGTTTAGCCACATAAGAATGAAAAATTAGAAAGTGATTTTTTTAATGGTAATGACTTGTTAGGTGTTTTATGATCATTTAATTAAATATGCTTTAGATCCATTCAAATTAGAAAGGAAGAAATAAGATTCTTGCTGTTCATGGATGACATGATATTACATATAGAAGAGACTCCACCAAAAAATTGTTAGAACTGATAAACTAATTAAATAAACTTGCAGGATGCTAAATCAATATACAAAAATCAGTTGTGTTTCTATACATTAACAATGAACTCTTTGAAAGAAAAATAAAGGAAACAATATCATTTATAATAGTATCAAAACATTTGCAATACTTAAGAATAAATTTAAACAAGCAGACGAAAAATCTGTCCCCTGGAAACTATAAAACACTGATGAAAGAGACTGAAGAAGACACAAATAAATGGAAAGCTACCTAAGGCTCATGGATTGGGAGAGTTAAAATTGTTAAAATGTCCATAATATCAAAGCGATCTACATATTCAATGCAATCTCTGTTAAAATCCCAATGGCATTTTTCATAAAAATAGAAAAATATAATAAAATTCATATGAAACCATAAAAGATCTCAAATAGTGAAAATAATCTTGAGGAAAAGAAAGTTGGGGGCATCACGCATCCTAACTTCAAATTATATTATAAAACTATAGTAACTCAAACAGTATGATATTGGCATAAAAACAGACACATAGATAAATACAACAGAATAGAGAGTCCAGAAATAAACCTATGTATATATAGTTTATTAGTTTTTGACAAGGAGCCAAGAATACACAGTAGGAAGAAACAATCTGTTCAATAAATGGTGTTAAGAAACCTGACAGCCACATGCAAAAGAATAAAACTGAACCCTTACCTTACACCATCCACAAAAATAAACTCAAAAGGGATTAAAGACTTGAATGTAAGAACTGAAATCATAAACTACTAGAAGAAAACAGAGACTGCACTCTTTGACATTAGTCTTGGCAATGATTTTTTTTTCTTTTTTCATGTACACCAAAAGCAAGGGCAACAAAAGCAAAAATCAACAAGTGAGGGGTGCCTGGGTGGCTCAGTCAGTTAAGCATCTAGCCTTCGGCTCAGGTCATGATCCCGGGGTCCTGGGATTGAGCCCCGTGTCGGGCTCCCTGCTTCTCCCTCCCCCCACTATTCATGTTCTCTCTTGCTATCTCTCTCTCTCTCTCAAATAAATAAATAAAATCTTTAAAAAATAATAAAAAATAAACAAGTGAAACTACATGAAACCAAAATGCTTCTGTACAGCCAAAGAAACCATCAACAAAATGAAAGACAACCTATGGAATGGGAGAAAATATTTGCAAACCACTTTTTTGATAAGCAGTTAATATCCAAAATAAAAAAGGAACTCATAAAACTTAATAGCAGTCATCATCATCATCATCGTCATCATCATCATCATTTGATTAAAAAAAATGGGCAAAAGACCTAAAGAGACATTTTTTCCAAAGAAGACCTACAAATAACCAAAGGATACATAAAAAGTTGTTCAACCCCACTAATTATCAGGAAAATGTAAATCAAAATCACAATGGAGAGATCTTGTTAGGATGACTATTACAAAAAAGGCAAGAGATACAAATGCTGGTGAGGATGTGGAGGAAAGGCAAACCTTGTACACTGCTAGTGGGAATGTAAATTGGCACAGCACTATGGAAAACAGTATGGAGGTTCGTCAAAAAATTAAAAATAGAACTACCCTATAATCCAGCGATCCCACTCCCAGCAATATATTCAAGAATAATGAAATCACTATCTCGAAAAAATATCTGTACTCCCTTATTCCTTACAACATTATTCACAATATCTGAGACAAGGAGACAACCTAAGTATTCATCAACAGATGACTGGATAAAAAAATGTGGTATAAATATATACTATGGAATATTATTCAGCCTAAAAAAAAAGAAGAAAATTCTGCCATTTACAACAACATGGATGAACCTGAGGGAGCACTATGCTAAGTGAAATAAGCTAGACAGAGAAAAACAAACACTGCAGGTATCACGTATGTGGAGTCTTAAACAAAGAAAAAAGAAAGAACAGAAGGATGGTTGCCAGGGGCTGGGGCCAGGGAAAGAGAGAGAGGTTAGTTAAAGGGTTAAACTTTCTGTTATGAGATGAATAAGGTCTGAGGATCTAGTGTATAACATAGTGACTATAGCTGATAATATCGTAGTGTAGAAGTGAAATTTTCTGAGAGTATCACTTAAGTGTTCTTAGCACACTTAAAAGCAGTAAATATGTTGAGGTGAGTTCACCCAGACATAAACTGTTTCCATCAACTGCCATTTATCAATCCACCATAAGTTTCTTATTGTGTAACACTTGTAGGACATTAAAATAATTTGTCAGTCCAGTTAAAAATCTGAAAAAAAATCTGAAAAAAATGCCTAAATAATTTACTGAATTAACTGACCAGGTATTTTGACATGAATATTTGTATCTTGCCTCTTCTTCAGTGTCACTGATAGGTAGAGAGCTTGCTTGTATTTTAAAAACTGACAAACAAATCTGAAGAATTGGTTTAGACTTGAGGAAAAAGTCTCAAGACAAAACAGACATTTTTAACTTTTTCTGTGTCCACAGAATGAGGCTCTTTGCAGTACATTATTGGGGTTTAACTGACAGTCAACAATAAAGATGCTGCATCTCCAACCTGGACTTTAGACAATTCACACACCTGAATCCAGACTCCAAATGTACCATGATACCTTCCCCCCTCCCCCAAACACAAGGACAATTTAGTGCCCAAACATACATTACAAAACACTGGTTTTATATCATTTTCCCCTTTTCTGTTATGAAACATTGTTTATTCTATCTGATGGAAGAATCTGATTCTTAAAACCTTCCAAGAACAGGCATTTGTTTAGGATAGAGATAAATCTCTCTAGAAATTAAGCCTAATTCCCTGTTGTACAATGTAGAAATATCTCCAAGATAACAACCAAATGACCACCAGACATGTTAAAACATACTTCCAGAAAAAGCTCGGGGGTCTCTAGTAAAATGTTCAGGAAATGGACACAAGGTGCAGATCCTTGTCCCTCCAACAGATAAGAGAAGTTATTGTTCTGTCTTGTACTTTTCGGTATCAACTGTATGAAACTTTGCCCTAACTCTGTAGTCAATTTTGTGCTTATGTACAAGTAAATCTGTTAATGCTTACACAATGATAAATTATGTTCTCTCTCGCTTCAGCATTGATATGGAAGGCTCTTTTTGTTGGCAGAAATGTTTTATTTCTCTAATAGGAGGAAGAAAATGAACATAAAATGAGGGCCAACTGCCTGTCAGACCTGTCCGATAGAACAAAAGTTCTTTGTAAAGTACGCTGAAGAAGTAACTTCTGTTAACGTCACAGATTCTATTATTTTATGTAATCCAGATGACAGCACCAAATATAAAGAATATTTTTCAGGTAGAAAATATAAACTGCAGTCACATTTTATTTGAGATTTATGCTTCTTTGTGCTTCCTATCTGCCTAAGCAACCTACAAATGTAAGGGAAGGAGAGGGAAAGAAGCCATCATGCTGTTTTTAGTATACTATGAACTGAATCCTAAAACATGCATGCAAATGGATATGGAGTTCATCTGAATCCTTAGAAAAATATTTTGTATTCTTTATGTATAAATATATAAAGAACATAAATATTTATAAATATAGAAATAGATAGATATAGGTATTTTGAGTCCATTTCCCATCCCCCTCAACTTATCAATGTTGAAACAAACGTTGTGTCTATATCTCCTTGTAACCCTGCTTTTGTCAGAATTAAAAAATTAGTATTGATCACTGTCATTGCTGATTCTGTTACTGTTGAATTTCTGTTAGAGAACAAATCCTGAATAATCGGAGAATGAAGAGAAGTAGATATCAAAACAGAGATAATATCTGTTTATTTCACTCTTGAAAGAAAAGACAGCCACCCTCTCCCTCTCACCAAAATAAAAATAAAAGGTTGAGTCACAAACTCGAAGACATTGGGACAGAGGCTATAAAGAATCAAAATTGCAGAACTACAGCATTACCCTTCCCTTCTCCACCCACTGAAATTTCCTCTTAATTAAGAGATGCTAAGTTGCTGAATAAATGCACTAAACATTACCTAAACTTTCCCTATAAGAATGGTTCATGTTTCTGATGACCCCTAGGTGAGGGGGGCTTGAAGAACTCTTCAAAGTTAATTCATTTTTATCCAGACTATTTTCCTTTTACTCTCTCTCTGCCTATTTCTCCTTGAGACATTTAAAGGAATTTAAAGCCTGACATGATGGTTTTAAAGTTATAAAAGTAGCTGATGTCACAGGCTTTCAAAGGATAGAAAATAGAAGCATGCGATAACTGCAGCCTGCTAAATGTTCTTACAAGTATACTAAGAATTGGAAATTTTCCCTGACCAGCTCTATCAAGGAACAGAACAGCAAGCCGTAATTTTCTGGTTATCTCACTCATGCCACACTATCATAGATTGACTTGGGTTAATTGTAGGAACATAAGCCAGGTTTTAAGGCTTTCTGATATGTATAGAAAAAGTGTTTCAGTACTTCATTTGTTTATTTGTAAAACACATATATATATTAAATTTCTACTATGTGTTACTATTTACTGTATTATAAAATGATTTAATCATAAAATATTTTAAAGTGAATTTTACGTGTCTATTCCTTGATTTTGGTGGAGAAAAGGAGAAACTAAAAACAGAGATATCAGAGAAGCATAAAACATAATCCTTGTATTTAATTTGCTTTGTAAAGATACAAATTATGTGTGTGAAACAACAACAAAAAATGATTACAGTACATTTTCAATGAGAGATCCAAGTCAGCTAGGATAGTGGGGAAGGCTTTGTAAGAGAAGTGGGGCCTGTGATAACCCAAAGTGATGGAGAAGAGCTTACACATTCCACATGGAAAATGAAATAAAAAATATTTGGGAAACAAGAGAAAAACTAGATTCTTTGTCTAAACAAAATTCAAATATCCACAAGAATAAATAAAGCTTTATTTAGGATGTTGCAATCCCTAATTCTAAAAAATAAAAGCTTGATTATATACATGATGTATTATGTGAGGTCTTGTATTGTGGAAGGTTCTAGATAAAATGGGGTGCTCAATTCAAAGATGGCAATGACTTGTAGAGACACACAGTCTGAACATGGTTCTGTATTGTTTAATTAAAAATTGGTTTTGTGTACTTTTAAAATGTTTTGGGTTTATCAACTTGATCAAGTAATTTGGATAAAACAGTTGAACCTTGAGAAAATACAAACATTGCAAAAGGCTTTTTAATTTATTATCAAAACCAATAACATTTAAAATTGAGACCGGTTACAAACTACTTTAAGGACCTTACACACAGAAAGTGACACTAGAAAAGGCAATTAAATTTTACCCCATAATAACAAATTCTAAGAAGTTTGGTTTTTTTTTTAAGATTTTTATTTTTTATTTGACAGAGAGAGTGAGTGACAGAGAGAGAGAGAGAGAGAGAGAGAGAGAGAGAGAGCATGAGCAGGGGGAGTGGGAGAGGGAAAAGCAGACTTTCCACTGAGCAGGGAGCCTGATGTGGGGCTCGATCCCAGGACCCTGGGATCAGGACCCAAGCCAAAGACAGACGCTTAATGACTGAGCCACCCAGGCTCTCCAAATTCCAAGGAAATTTTTTAAGGAAAATAATAGAAAATATATATACCATGTTAAGATCCTTTAAAATTCTTCTATGAAGTTAGAATTATGGACTGGAGAAAGTTTTAAAAAGATTTTCTGAGGGGTGCCTGAATGGCTCAGTCAGTTAAGTGTCCGCCTTTGTGTATTCCGTTGTGTATATGTGTGTGTGTGTGCATATATATCTCATTTTCCTCATCCATTCACCTGTTGACAACCATTTAGGTTGTTTCCACATCTTGACTATTGAGAATAATGTTGCTATCAACATGGAAGTGCAGATATCTCTTTGATATACTGTTTTTGTTTTCTTTGGATCTATACCCAGAAGTGGGAAATCAGAATAATATGGTGGTTCTATTTTTAATTTTTTAAATTAAAACCTCCCTCCTATTTTGCATAGTGGCTACACCAGTTTCCATTCCCATCAACAGTGCCAAAACCTTCTTCTTTATCCACTAAGCTTAAATGATACACAGCTGTGTTTATGTGGTAAGTGTATCAGGAAGAGGAAAGGCTAATTTGTTTCTCTCAAACTGAGGTTATTTTTCAATTTCATATAAAGATTCCTAAGCAAATACTCATGATTTTTTCACTGGTAACAACATATTTTAACTAGCATCTCTCACAGTTTTCAATGAGATGTGACAACCTCCCTAATCTTACTCTCTCTTAGTTCTAGCAGGGTGAAATAGGATTTTTTTTTTTCAAACACACCCGATGATGAATGTGTAACACATAGGAGTTAAGATGTTAATCACAAACTAACAACAGTAAGTCCCCTTTCTTTTTTTTTTTCTGAGTATATGCATTTCTTCACAAATTTTTTTTTTAAAGATTTTATTTATTTATTTGAGAGAGAGAGAGAATGAGAGATAGAGAGCACGAGAAGGAAGAGGGTCAGAGGGAGAAGCGGACTCCCCGCCGAGCAGGGAGCCCGATGTGGGACTCGATCCCGGGACTCCAGGATCATGACCTGAGCCGAAGGCAGTCGCTTAACCAACTGAGCCACCCAGGCGCCCCACAAATTTTTTAATGGCTTTATGGATTCTGGTAAAGCTAGAGGTAGGTGGGGGCACTATCTTTACCTGGTTCTTTTCAAAGTAGATTTTTTTTTTTTTTAAATAGAGAATGTTTTCAAGGGTATAAACAGAAGTAATGGTTAGATGGAGAACAAAGAAAAAAAAAACTAAACTGAAAAACTAGAAAGGTATAACTAGTTGAATAGCTGGTAGAATAGTAAGAAGAAACAAAGGTTCCTCATCTTTCCAATTACAGGAATATCAGATGCCTGCCAAGAAATAAATGGTAGATCGTGAATGCTATGTCCCTGGATCCTCTCTTAAAATAATATTTAAAAGTATCTAAAATGAAGGTGTGAAAACAAAGACTACTTTTTAGTTCATTTATTCCATCAAAAAAGAAGAAAAAATTCTTGTCCCCCACAATTTCCCAACATAAATTTGCATGGCTTTTTGTTTCTAAAATTCTAGCAAAGTGCATATCTATCAGTGATTAATTGCCATAATCATATATTTTAATATTCCAGTGCAGCTTGTAATGTACAACTTTATTTCTAATATATACATATACTAACATGTAGAAGATCTTATAAATATTGTTGGAAAATTCAGAATCATTTTTTATCATATTGGCCTTCCCGACATTATCACTCTAGATCATTCTTCCCTCTCCAAACTTCAGGAAGCAATCAGACATAATGTAATATCTTGTGCCATAAACAAAACAAACAAACAAAACAACCCAGATGGTTTGAACTAAGAATTAAAGTATGCAGTTTTGAAGAGACATAATATATGATTTTATTCCTAGAATGTATTCAACCAACAGATTTACTATGTGTTTTAAACCAAATGGGAACATTAAAAAAAAAAAAACCTTCTTATGCTTTTAATTAAAGGTATATTTTCAATCAAAAGCATTAGCTCTTTACATATGAATCTAAAATGAAAACTGACATTAAAATCCACATTAAGGAGGTTTAGCTTTCAGGCAGAATTATGCGTAGTAAATTCTTCTAGATGGTAGGATGGACTTTCTTTTCCTAGAGCTAAAATATTTTGTTGCTAAAATAGTAATTTCAATGAGTACATTGGCAATTATAAGAGTAAATCTCTGCAGTTAGCTTAGATTAAATATCCACTTGCTCTAGGGTTCCATATAAAATGAATACCAGTTTGAGAGTTCCTTTTGTACCCGCCTTGTCACTATCAATGGTGTATTACTTGTAGGGAGTGTTTCTGGTGACCTGTCTACAATAAAGTTCTAATTGCAACTAGTAGATATATTCATAGCTAAAAAGTTAAACTCTTCTAAAATGAAGGACACTGTGTAGACTCTTCCAAGAGGAAGGAAATGTACACTCACTCCATCTGGTATATAGAACTGTTGCATAAAACAACACAACAAAAACAGCATCTCACCTTTGGAGAAGTTACATTAGGAGATGGTAGTTCCTATCTCATAGATAAATACTTCATATATTTCCCTTCATATACAGATGGAATTGCTACAACTTAGCATAGGAAAAGGACGAGTTTTCCAGTCATGGATTCCAATCCCCCAGTCTAAGTTCTTCCACCCACTAAACTGTATAATTGCAAAAATAATTAATCACCAAGGGCCTCATTTTACCTGTATGTGCAGTGAATACCTTAAAATAAGGTCGTGGAAAGGACAGAATGTAAATGAAGTCACACAAATATATCATCTGGTACAATGCAGTCACCTGCTCATTGGAACAGTTTACTTAAATCGGACTTTTCCACAGGAGTACTACTAAGCAAAAAGGAAGTATAGAGCTGCAAATCCATCACACTGTGGATAAGTCTCTATTTTCAAAATTACTCTGGTCAGGGTTTGGCTAGTCACACCCTGACTAGCATTCCTCTTGTTCCCTTGAACTTGAATGACATAAGATGATTAAACTTAGCTATTCAACCAGTTAACAGGGAAGAGTTCTAGAGCTGAAAACAGAGCTAGATTTGAGATTTCTCTCTGATATATTAACCAGATACATTAATTAAATTATTCATTAATTCAACACACAATTTTTTGAGACACACCTAGCATGTACGGAAGATGGCATCGTCTTAAAAGCTGATGATACAGTAGCAGGGAAAACCAATGTCTTTTCCTTTATGAATTTATTGTCTAGTAGGAGGTCACATACTATAGTACACAAATACATCAAATTATGTAAGTGATATTTATTAAGAAAGGGGCTATTTATGCTTCACTAACATATTCTTTGGAATTAGGGAAGTATTATCTAAGGAAGTAATATTATATTATATATATGTGTAAGAAAAAGGGTAGGGGAAGGAAGACTCAGGTAGAATAAACTAGAATAAATAAATGTCCTGAGATAGGAGGGCACATGGTGTATTTTAGAAGGTAAAAGATGACAAGTAAAAAAAATGAAGTTGTTATATGCAGACAATGAATCATGGAATACTACATCAAAAACTAATGATGTAATGTATGGTGATTAATATAACATAATAAAATAAAATTTAAAAAAGTAAAAAAAAAATGAAGTTATAAAAAATGAGTTAGGCAAATGTCAGATTATTAAGGGATTTGTAAGTAATACTAAGCATTTTGGGCTCTATGTCAGTGGAGAACGTCCTTATGTTAATGAGGACCACTGAAGAGTTTCAAGCATGTATTGTTACGATCAAGTTTGTGTAAGAAAAAGATCACTTTAACTTTTAAATGAAGGATAGACTGAAAAGAATGAAGATTGAATTAAGATACTTGTATATCTGGAAATATGGTCATTTTACTAACTTAACATATTACTTCCAATTTTTCAAATCTCTCCTATATTGGTTTGTAAATCCATGACCTTGCTACAACCTTTAGGTTTCCAGAAAAGGTAGAATAAATTAGGAACTATGTCTTGATAATCACCTCAAAATACAACTTATATTTTAGTCAAAATATAGATGCTTGACAAATCAGAGTTAAAGTCGTATTTGATAAAATCAAACACAAATTTCAGTTTGTAGTGCAATACATGATGATATTAAAATATTGGCTGTCAGTGGTTTTATAGCTTGGGTCTTTGATATTGGAAATCTTATTTTTTACAGTTATGAATGTTTTTTCTAAGTTGTCTTAAGAATGATTAAAATTAGGTCCCGCCAATAGTTGTCAGCATACCTTAGTGTCTCTGGAATTGAGAATGGGATGGGAAGGTGAAGTGAGCTGGTAAATAAGAGGATTAGTCAAATTAGTTGGATTGCGCTATTGAGGTTGGAAGATGAAAGAAGTGGATTTTGTGTTAATGAAAACTGAACTTCTTCATTACTCTGTATGGTTTCATTGTTAGCATTCTATTTTCATCTATCCCAATTATAAAAGCTCTATTTGAATTTTTTCACATCTGCTTAGTCATTTTTACATGATTTGCCTAAACTGCTTTCTCATCAAAAGCTGTTGACAACTTTGGGGTTCAAGAATACATTTGCAAAGAGATCCTCAAAAGCCTTGTTAAGGCAAAAATTATTTTTAATGATACCACAAAGAGAAATGGAGACCTTGCCATTGAATAAACTCAACAATGAACAAATTCTGTTTAAATGATAGATAAAAGGCACTTTGTGGTGGGGTGCCTGGGTGGCTCAGTTGGTTGAGTGTCAGATTGGTTTCGGCTTAGGTCATGGATCCAGGATCAAGCAACACCCCCATCCCCCACCCCATTCACCCTCCATGCTCAGCAGGGAGTCTGCTTAAAGACTTACAGATTCTCTCCCTCTGCCCTCCATCCACTTGTGCCCTATCTCTCTCTCTCTCTCTCTCAAATAAAATAAATAAATAAATAAATAAATAAATAAATAAATAAAATCTTTCTTAAAAAAAAAGTTATTGGGACACCTGGGTGGCTCAGTAGGTTAAGTGTCTGCCTTCAGTTCAGGTCATGATCCCAGGGTCCTGGAATCGAGTCCCACATCGGGTTCCCTGCCCAGCAGGGAGTCTGCTTCTCCCTCTCCCTCAGCCTGCAGCTCCCCCTGCTTCTTGTACTCTCTCTCTCTCTCTCTCTGTCAAATAAATAAAATCTTAAAAAAAAAAAAAAGTTCTTCATGGTAAATCTGTTTTTTTTTGTTTTCCTTATGTTACTCACCTTATAGAAATTTAATGATTACTACTATTTATAGTATAGTATAACTTTTATTAAAATATGAAGCAATTTTTTCACATAGTTGCATTTTTATTAAAATTCATTATTTATGACTAAAAAAATAACATTAAAATGTTTTATATCATGCAAGTGCCATACTAACTTCTGGTGAGTACCAAAGTTGCAGTGATGAATTCTAGGGAAAAAAAAAAAAAGAACTTTGGAGTTTTGTTATTATTATTACATCCCTAAAATTTTTATTTATAATTACTATCTTTTAATAAGAATAACTAAAAAAGTACTCATATATTTTGTTGAAAGGCTAGGCATAGGACTTAATATTTGATCTTCCTATTTTAGGGTTAAAATATGTCATAATTTTACATTGGTTAAATTTTTAGCTCTTACTAATACACATAAAGATGCCATATGGGTAGAGGCACATGTAAGACAAGTGTCCTCAAGACACTTGACTTACATATAGATTTTGTTAGAAGGAGACATTATACTACTGTTAGCCAGAAAACAGATGTAAAATATACACAAATCCCTCATGTTTATGTTGTAAATGTTGCCCCATAAGATGTAAAGGGTGTGACTGGCACAACTGTATGCAGTGTACCCTGATAAAGGAACTCCACACTTGTGTATAAATGAAAAGGTTATGTGAAATTTTAGTTTTCTGGAAATATACAAGAAAAGAAATTTATTTAATTTTGGGGACTCTTAAGATCTTCCTGAAAACATTAAAAAAGTAAACTACTTCTATATGAATATAGTATATTCTTTATTAAGCTAGTTGGATGAATATTCTCAGAAATTGAGTATTCTCCTTCTACATCTTCCATCAGTAAACATCTCTTTACTCATAATGAAATCCGAATATGACCTTTGATTTTCACATTTTATTTTTTTTAGTTTTTTTATCATGTTATGTTAATCACCATACATTGCATCATTAGTTTTTGATGTAGTGTTCCATGATTCATTGTTTGCATATAACACCCAGTGCTCCATTCAATACGTGCCCTCTTTAATACCCATCACCAGGCTTACCCATTCCCCACCCCCCTCCCCTCTAGAACCCTCAGTTTGTTTCTCAGAGTCCATAGTCCCTCATGGTTCATCTCCCTCTCCAATTTCCCCCCTTCATTTTTCCCTTCCTACCATCTTCTTTTTTTTAACATATAATTTCTACCACCTCGGCACTTCACCTGCTTTCTATTACTAGGAAAACTTAGTGCTAACATATCTTTACTGCCACCATTTCAAAACAAGGAGGTAACCTTAGCCAGTAAAAAGTATATGAGGACAGGGGAACTGTTTGGAGAATAAAGTGAAATAAAAAGGGTCACAAATAGAGGTGTTTCGTGTTATAGTTCTTAAGATTTCCTGAGGGCTTATTTCTTATATTCATCACTCTGACACATTTTTCTCAATTAAGTGAATATTGTTTTGTGTGTGTGTGTGTGTGTGTGTGTGTGTGTGTGTGTGAATCATCTTCAAGAGTAGGGAAAGAATAATTATGTACAACGGAATAAAATATAACTCTAAATATGTGAAAATTATGGGTCCAGTTTATCTAACTTGCAAAAACTCTTGAAGTCAGTTTACTTTCACTTGACTTAGTGAATACTTTATGGCAAGTATAATTTTAATTTTACAGATGAATAGATGAATTTGTAGGTGAAGTGGTCCTCTTAATGTCATAGGTAGAGCCAAGATTTAAGCCCCCAAATGTCTGCTTCAGAGTCCGTGCCATTTAGCACTAAGCTCTCCTGCCTTATTGGTTAATTTTGTGGTGCTATTTCCAAGTGAAAACAAAACAAAGGAGTTCACATAGCTCATAGCTCACTAATACTCTGAAATTCGACCATGTAACCTGTTAATAGAATAGCATTCGAAGTTTGAAATTCAAAATACTGTCCATGTACTATATTTTACTTTCTTTTATTGTACTATTATGCTATTTTGAGTATTTGGGGAAACATTTCTATTTCTACTTAACGACTCTATTAATCTACAGTCAGTTTATCTAGAATATTCAAAGAAATGCCTATTATTTAAGAAACTTTTTAAATTTGTTGAAAATATAATAGTAATACATGTTTATTGTAAATTGCTAATAACAGAAATATATACAGAAAAAAATCTAAACTCTGTATTTCCATCACAGATGTATATTCAAAATAAAATGCAATGGAAATATCAATCCTTTATCCCCCACCCCACAAACACAGAAGATTCACTTGAAATTCTCTTACATTAGGGGTAAAAAGGAGAATACATGGTCTCCTTGTGATCTATGTAAAAACTGTTTGACCTATGCAAGTTTCTTAATCTCTTTGTATATCATTTAAAATTAAGAATTTCTTATAGATAATCTTGTTTTTTTCTTATAGATAATCTTCAATGACAATGTTTCCTAAGTGAATGAAAAATATAAGATTCTAATATGGATGATAATGTAGTATAACAACTGAAAATCCTTGGCACTGCTTTGGAATAAGAAATTTATATTATAATAGAATAAGATAAAATACTTAAAGGAAGATAAATTATCTTGGTTACTTACAAATATGCAGCCAAAATAAATTTGGTGAGTAAAGAAGATGAATTTTTCATTTTTATAGACATATACGTGGAATGAATTGTAAGAACATAAACAATACAAATAAATAAATGCAGAATTCTATCAGACACTTGTGTTGCAGTTTACAATAAGTATTCGTGTTCACATGGACCTCTAGGTAAATCGTAAACAACATGAAGCCTAATGTTTTACAATTAAAATGAAAACTACATTAAAATCATTATGGGATTCTGATATTAAATTACATAAGCCATGAATTTAAATAGACTAAATGTGTAGAGGTAAGCCTATGAAAAATGGATACTCCATAGATGAAGTATAAAATATAAATAAATATTGTTCCTTTTCTTATCCTAATCTGTAATTTATCTGCATGGTGTTCTTATAAGTTATTGCTGTGTTACTATGGCTACATTTGTTTTTCTTACACTTTATTAAACCATAGTTTCCCTCTCCCATATAAAAGAATATATTTGAAAGAAAAATATCAATGCTTTACCTTATATCAGAAAAATAACCCAAAAGAACTGAATGGATTATTAATAACATCTGGTTTCTATGTACTTAGAATTACAGATGGAATTATCCCATTTGATAGGAGAAACATGATGCATATTGTATGATTTTTCACTCTCCCCAGATATATTTTCTACATTGAAAAAGTAATACTTTAAACTGTTTTGTGGGATAGAGAGGGCAGTACCAGGGATGACATATTATCACAGAAGTAAGCCTCTCAACCCTCAATATTTATCTGATGTCAAATGCAGCAGGTTCAATGCATCATACATTTATGTTATCAAGTAAATTGCTAGAAGCAAATTTGACATTAAGATGATAAACATGGCTATTAACAGAAATCAGGGTCTACGGTAATCAGATCCAATAAGCTAATTAATCTTAGCTCTGTCACAAAGATTCCTTAAGACTGGAATGATAACATAAAGCATAAGCAGCACATCTCAAGCAATTTGGCCTTCCATCTTCTATGTGGTAAACACGAGCTGGACAGGGCCATGGTAACTGAGACTAAATGCTCTTCTTTTTTAGAGTCTCTTCTGGGAATATGTATAGGAATGCATTATTAGACTAGTCCCTTTCAGACATCAGAATTATAAAATTTTCCAAGTAACTTGTTATCATAAGATCAATTTTTAAAGTTATAAATGACTTTAAGCAGAAAAGATATGAAACAAATCAACAAATTTATCTGGATAAATTAATGTTAGAATAGAGGCATTCTTTCCATACTAACCAACATAGTCCAGATATGGATTTTATAGCCAGAGATGCATGGACACTGGTCAACTTCATAAAGGAAAATGGTCCATCTACCTACACAACCCCATTTTTATACTAAAGATTAATACTTCACATAATTTGATTGAAAATATGATAAATACATTTTCTTAGCAAAACCAAAAAAATGGTCCTTTGATTTTTTTAAATAAAGACACATGTTAAATTGATGCATTCCTGGAACAGACTTTACAAAGTACAGAATTTGCCAAAAGTTGAATGAAAAAAATCCAACACCTTACCTTCTACTAGAATGAATTAAATGATTTTATAAATGCTGAGGCATTTGCTTTCAGAAAGGGCAGATTTCTTGGTTTCTTAGATCACAACCATTGTGTGGTCACATTCTGGGCCTTCTTATTTTTTGCCTGAACGTTTTCTAATCAGGGGCTACAGTAAAAAGGTAGACATCCAGTATGCAACAGATAATAAACAACTCCATACTTTGTAGTGAACTGTCAAAGATTATAATAAATAAATATACATATATACTTATCAAGAAATGCTATATAAAGCATTAGGTATTCTAAATATTCTAGAAGCAGTCTGGGGCAACCATCTTTGAAAGACTTTTCTAGTATTTAATCAGCCTTATTTTATAAAATTATTTATGAATAGCCTACATGTATTTTGCTACAATTTAAGACCATGTTTTATAGCTTTAACCTTTACGAAGATTGGAATAGTTTATGACACATGAAATTTCTTCATGTGTTTGAAAAAATTTTTTTAACTTTCTTTTCTCAGCCTTCTTTTCTTCAGATTAAATAATTCCCAATTACATAATTCATCACATTTTCCTGATCTACCAATCATTTTGAATCCATTCCTCAATTTCTTCTATCCATTTTAAAATAGAGCAAATCAAACTGAACCTGATACTGTACTAATTAACAATGCTTGGGACAGGTTATTTCTCTACTTTTGCATATCTTTCTCTTGCTAAGATGAATCAAGTTTTTGTTTGTTTTTAATGTTATTTTCCTGATATCTTCTGGTCTTTGCTGCTCTGGACCAAACTATTCATATTCCGCTGTAACTGAAATTTCTCTGGGATTCTGTGACATTGAAGCAGTTAAGAGAATGTAATTACGTAGAATCCTCATTGGAAAAAAAAAAACAAACAAAAACAAAACACTGTGTGCCTACCTATAAGATCTACTTAGCTGAGGTATGTATTTTTAAAATGTGTTTTAATAAAACGAAACAGAAAATAAGTCACTGATCATTCTCCAAAAACATTTCTTATAGGCCTAGTTAGTGTAATAAAATAATCTTGTCATTTTCAACTCATTAGTTAGAAACTATTCCTTTCTGTGAGGATTTCGTTAGCAGTCAATAAAAATCAGTACAATACGGGAAGATGTTCATAGCAGCCCAGCAGTCCCTGCTCACTTTTCCATTAAACATTGCATGCGCATCCATCAGGTCATTACAATATTCCACATATCTGTCAACCTTTGCCAGGCTATCACATACAAGCACGCGCCCTAAAACGATCCTTATGAAAAATTCATAAACATTTTCAAGTTACAAATTCTTCTCATTCAAGATAAGATTCAATGGAAACAGTTTCCCAAAGAAGTTAATGAGAACTCTTCTATAATAATAAACGAGCTGAGATATGCAAGTGCCCTATGATTTCACCAGGCACTCTGGTTGGGAATAAATTCAACACCAATTCATGTTCAGTTTTCTTTTGTTTAGGTGCCTAAGGCGATGTCTTCCCAGCTGTCAGTAATCTGATAAAAAACTACCAAAACTCAGTCAATGTGGATGAAGAGTGATTCAACTGTAATAACCATATCCAACCCACTGGTTGATTTTTACCATACCTCGCAGGGAAAATATCAAGTGATATTTTTTACCCCTTAAATCGGGTCAGATTTGGGACAGGGGAGTTGATAAGTCTGAATCATCTGATTAGTGTGCCTGATCGACAAAGGGCAGATGCTGAAAGACTCTCCACATAAATGGGAAATCTCGTCCAAATGGAAAGCATGTCTGTAATCACTCAGTCTGCTCTCATTGGAGGTGGGGGAAGCTAAATCAATGCTAGAATATAGGCATTTTCAGGCACCTGTTGGTTAAGTCCAACCTCACTCCCCTCCCAACTTTTTATTTTAAAAAATTTTTAAGATTTCAATAGAAATGGAAATACAGCAGGACTAATAGTCACATTCTAATCACCTGACTTCTCCAGATGTTAATTATTCTCCCCACATTTGCTTTATCTTTGGTATCTTTCTCATTCTGAACCATTTACAAGTAATCTAAAAACATCTTTTTTAAAAACATTTATTGATTTATTTATTTGAGAGAGAGGGCATGAGTGGGAGAGGCGGAGGGAGAGGGAGAATCTCAAGCAGACTCTGCGCTGAGCATGGAACCCTACGTAGGGCTGAATCTCATGACCCCAATAACACCACCTTGGCTGAAACCAAGAGTCAAACTCTTGACTGACTGCACTACCCATGTGCCCCTAAAAACATCTTTTTTAGTTGTAAAGAACCATGATTGAAGCCATAGTGGTGCTAATGTCTGAAAGAAGGCATCTTAAAGTAAAGGTTCTTTCATTAATTCATTTTTTAAAAATATTTTATTTATATATTTGTCAGACAGAGAGAGAGAGAGAGAGAACAAGCAGGTGGAGTGGCAGGCAGAGGGAGAGGGAAGCAGGCTCCCTGTTGAGCAAGGGACCCTGAGATCATGACCTGAGCTGAAGGCAGATGCTTAACTGACTGAGCCACCCAGGCGTCCCATCTTTCATTAATTCAGATAAATTATAAAGCTGTGGGGCTGAGAGGCACACAAGGTCTGGAGTAATAGCCCTGGCTTTCTTGGCTAATATTAGGCATGACATCAAGTAAACCACTCAAACTTTCAGAGACTTAGTTACTGTAGAGGAGTGACCATTCCTACACATCACAGTGATTTTGTAAAGATTATGAGTGTTTACATGAGATAAGGTTTCTGAAAATTACAGTTACACAGGATATCATTCAGATAACTACATTTTTAAAAATCTCCAGTGAAAATAAGAACTGTTCCTTTACCATGGTTACAACACAACAACAATAGTGGACATTTATGGACCATTTACGAAAGGCCAGGTGATAACGAAGACAACACTAGTCTACTGATTTTACAAGGAAGAAAATTAAGTCTTAAAGAGGTTAAAGGCTTGGAGACTACTCATAACAATTAAATGGTAGAATTGGGACTCAAACCCATATAACTGATCAGATTCTACACTTTGGCCATGAGAAATGAGGTAGGAAATTTATTATAAATAGCAAACAAACAATTGATACAAAGGCCCCTGAGGTCAAAATAGTGAAGAATTCAAATCTGTCTTTAGCCACCTCTTCCACACCTAGCCCCTCGCCCCAGATACAGTCTGCCTACTCTTTTCCCTATGCTAAGAATATGAAATTAGTGTTAAACTGATATCAATTACCTTTCAATACAATCTTTATGAATTATATTATGTATAGTTACATCTTAACAAATTGTCCCTTAAGTGTATCAAGTAGTAACTTTTCATTTCTAGAATTTAACTGATATAATTTAGGCTAAAGAGACCTTCCCAAAACCTCTCAAATTACATGAATATGGTCTCATACTCTGCCCATTTGTAAAATGCTATCTGCATACATGTTTCCTAGTTTTAGGGCAAAGAGCTTTAACGTTGTACTTTCTAACCCAACAGAATTTTATTTTTTATTTTTATTTTTTAAAGATTTTATTTATTTGACAGGGAGAGAGAGAGAGCACAGATAGAGTGGCAGGCAGAGGGAGAAGCAGGCTCTCCACTGAGCAGGGAGCCCGATGCAGGGCTCAATCCCAGGGCCCTGGGATCATGACCTGAGCTGAAGGCAGACGCTTAACCAACTGAGCCACTCAGGCGCCCCCCAACAGAATTTTAAACCACTTCAAATTACTTGTACAACAAAATTCTTCCCTGGCTCATCAGTTCCCTAACCTATATGTGACCTTATTTTTATTTTTTTTACATTTTATTCATTCATTTGAGAGAGACAGAGAGTATGAGTGAGGGAGAGGCAGAGGGAGAGGGAGAAGTAGACTCCCCACTGAGCAGGGATCCTGACATGGGGCTTGATCCAGAACCCTGGAAGTCACGACCTGAGCCAAAGGCAAAAGCTTAACCATCTGAGGCAGCCAGTTGCCCCATGTGACCTTATTTTAAAGAACAGATTGTCTCTGCCTGTTTTGTGATTAAAACACACAAATGCTAAAGCTCAGCAAAATAAAAGAAACAAAATCTACATATTTAGTAAGTCATACTAGGAATTTTGTAAAAGCCCAAGGAAAGTATCTGTACATGTTGTACCAATCGTTATGTAAAAAATACCATTTGTAGCCATGCTTCACTTCATTATTTCCAGCACAGATTACTCTGCTATTTTGTCCAGGCCTCTCTGATTCCAGTTTAGCATAAAATACTTTGTCATTTAGCTTTGCTGTCTAAGAATAACAGACAATAAAGAATCCAGAATATTGCAGACAATTTTGAAAATTTTAGAGATTATTTTTTAATGATCCCCTCATTAAATCTTCTGATCCAATCAGACTCATATCCTGTAGCTACCCTTCTCTTTGGTTTACTTCAAAATAGGCTGTTGTATATCAAAACATGTTGAAACAATGACTACAAGTATTGAAACATATGTATCAGCACACATAACACAGGAAGTCGAAGTGGGCTGACTTGCCTTATTTTGTTTACTATTCTAAATTAAAAACAAAAATTTAATCCAGGTACATGTGTGAAAGGTTTAGATAATTTCCTACAGAGTCATAGAAAATTCAGTAAGGAAGGATACGAAATAGAACCATGCTGTGTATCTGTCATACAATAGTAACTTGGGAGGGAAGTAATTCTATTTTAATCTACTAAATATTACAAATTTTATTTTTTACCAATTCTTCCTTGAGGTTGTAAAATTTATAAAACTGAAAATAGATATCACCCAAAATATAAGGTGAAGTGTTATCATCGTCCTTTTCTTAACAGAATGGAAATTAAATTTTAGATTTTATCACAGATATTTTAATATCCATAATGCCACCACCAAGTTGTACTCCTGTCCAATTTTAGATACACCACTATTTAAAGACAAAGAAATTGTATTAGAACAGTCATTGATTTGGGTATTGGAACAATGTCAGGTAAGTATGGCAAGTTACAACCATAAGGTTTGTAACCATAAAGGTTTCTCTCGCATTTCATTTGATGACTCATTTTATATATGATGGAGTGTATCCTAACATTGCTTGAAAACTTCTTAGTGTGAGAATTATAAAAGTTTGATGTGGATAATTTATCCAGTTAAAAAAACAAGCCTGGGGCGCCTGGGTGGCTCAGTTGGTTAAGCAACTGCCTTGGCTCAGGTCATGATCCTGGAGTCCCGGGATCAAGTCCCGCATCAGGCTCCCTGCTCAGCGGGGAGTCTGCTTCTCCCTCTGACCCTCCCCCCTCTCATGCTCTCTCTATCTCATCCTCTCTCTCAAATAAATAAATAAAATCTTTAAAAAAATAAAAATAAAAATGAAAAATAAAAAAACAAGCCTGCTGGGGCGCCTGGGTGGCTCAGTTGTTAAGAGTCTGCCTTCAGCTCAGGTCATGATCCCAGGGTCCTGGGACTGAGCCCCGCATCCGGCTCCCTTCTCGGCGGGAGGCCTGCTTCTCCCTCTCGCATTCCCCCAATTGTGTTCCCTCTCTCGCTGTCTCTCTCCCTCTCTGTCAAATAAATACATGCAATCTTTAAAAACAAAAACAAAAACCAAGCCTGCTCTTTACTGATAGGTAGGGATAATAACAACCCAATATATTTGGATAAAAACAAAAAGAAAACCATAACTGAAAATTTAAGAATAAACATGATCTTTTGAAGAATCTGCTTGATAGCTCTTACTTGATTATGACTACTAGTCCAAATCGAAGTCTGCTATTATACTACATATATTCTCAGATTATAAAGACTCTAATTTTTCTAATTTTCCAAAACAAGCTTAATTTAAAAAGCAGAATTATTCCAAAATGATTGGAACTGTTAGTGTTGTAAGAGCTTTAAAATATAGTGGGATGACTATAATATTCAAATAATGTACTTATTATTGATTTAAGAAAATTTATAAGAAATTTATTATGCTAAGTGAGATTCCTAGGTATAATCTAAAATTCAATACAAGAGAAAATATACCAAAAACTTTCATAAAAATTGAATAAAATTTGGAAATGCAAATCTAGTAAATAAAAGTAACTTTCATTTTACCTGTAATAGGCTTTTTTCAAACTGCACATTATTAAAACCACAAAAGCTTTATTTTTAACTATAATGTACATTAGGCTATAAAACCTTCCCAATAGCTTTTACTATTTGCAGTAAAAATATTTTTTCAGTTAAAAAGCAATTTAATGAATATTTATGAGAACAATAAATTAACTTATATGTTAATAATTACTTATTAAAATAATAATTTATTCAGTGTATATTATTTTCAAAGTTCAAGTGAGAATATTTTAAGTTTTTATAACTAGGCTAATGTTTTATAACTTATTAAAGGTTAATTTGTTATAAAAACAGGAAGTCTATTGAATTCAAAACCAGCTACAATATATTGTGTGGCTATAATTTTAATTACATAAATTTTAGGGAGAGGTTTTGGGGATTTTTTGCCAAACAAGTATTCATTTTTTTAATATTTCTTTCCAGAAGTAATTTAACTGTCTCCACATACTTTATAGCAATAGCAAATGAGTAAAATCCAAGCTGCTGACTAGGATTCCTTAGCAATGTGTTCCTCAGCAAGATAATAATTAATTTATTTTTATTAAAAGAGAGAGAGAGAGAGCTCAGTGACAAATAGATAGCAGTTAATAGTTAGACATCAGATGGCTTTTTTAAAACTTTGTTAAGCATAGAGCCAACGGTTTATTTACTTTTTAATTTTTCAATTTTGTAACACCCTGTATGAAATTTCAGAAATGAACTATACAAAAATCTCTAAGTTAAAGTTAGTTTTAGGATATTCTAAATTCAAATACATAAGAAAATCTTCAATGCCATAATAATTCTTGAAGTAGTCTAAACACTCTACTGAAGTACTGAGCTTTAATTAGAACAAACAAGGCAGGGATTATACAATGTAATGAATAAGATCTTAGATTTTGATTACACAGGGTAGTGACCATTAAGGAAATGAAATGCAAATAGAAAATGCAGTAACTAGTAAAACATTTTGGTTTTTAATGATTAAATGTGATTTAATAATAGTGATTAAATAGTGATTAAATAAATTATTTAATTAAATAAATTAAATTATAAATAAATAATATAATAAATAATATTTAAACTATTATATTTTATATATAATAAATTATTATAAATTTACACAATAAATAAATAATTATAGAATTATTAATTTTAATTATAAAATTAATTAATATGAAATTAATTATAAAATTATATATGATATATGATATAATAATATAATATATATATTATTAATTGTAAAATATATAATTAATTATGAATTTAAATAAATAAATAATAATAATAGTGATTAAATAAAATATTGGCTTATTTTCAGTGCTTAGTATGTTTTAGACATTGTGTTGAACGCTTACATATATTATTTCAATTAATTTCTATAATAACCTTATGAGTCAGGCAAATTCATTATGTTTTTAGAACCATACATGATACCTCCGTTTTCACAATAAATTTAAAATTTATAGATGTTTATACTACTATTCTATAAATATAATACAGTTTTAATTACCAAAATATTATTTTCATATTACACAATTCCATCACCTCAAAAAAATTTGTGCATAAAAATAAATACCGGAGAATGTAAAATGTGAAAGTAGGCACTATCCTGTTAACTCATTGTTTATATTCATCCTTAATCAATTTATATTTGTTTTTAACATTCATTTATCCATTAATTTATATGTCTTACTCTGCAAAAAAATTTAAAGAGACAAGTTTAATTTTTTTCCTTTGAGATTCAAATTATGCTACATGGCATCAACATAATTCTTATTGTTAAATTGTGCAAAAGTGCAATCTTGAGAGATAATATTTCTATAACTGATTTATCTAATAAGTGTATTATTGTCTTCAGTTCAATTCTGCAACTTTGAGAGAATTGCCATTTCCTCGTTATTAAATTCATGTTCCTTCTCATTAGATTCTCGGTTTTTAAGGGCTTAATAATATTTATCAAGAGTTATGCTTGCTGGGGCGCCTGGGTGGCTCAGTTAAGCATCTGCCTTCAGCTCAGGTCATGATCCCAGGGTCCTGGGATGGAGCCTGCATGGGGCTCCCTGCTCAGTGGGGAGCCTGCTTCTCCTTTTCCCCCTCTCACCCCCACTCATGCTCTCTCTCTCAAATAAATAAATAAAATCTTAAAAAAAAAAGTTATACTAGGGGTGTCTGGGTGGCTCAGTTGGTTGGATGTCTGCCTTTGGCTGGGGTCATGATCTCAGGGTCCTGGGATAGAGCTCCCTCACTGCTGGGCTCCTGCTCAGCGGGGAGTCTGCTTCTCCCCCTCCTTCCTTCTCATGCTCTCTCACTATCTCTGTCTCTCTCAAATAAAAAAAATATTTAAAAAAAGAGTGATGCTTGCATTTTCAAATTTAATGCTCACACAACCTTAAGAGTTGATATTATTTTTATCACCACCATAGAGAATGTAATTTAAGAGAGAGAGAGAGAGAGAAACAAACAAAACCTCTAAGACTTCAGAGGTGTTAGATAATATTCTAAGGTCACTTAACCATCAAGAAGAGCCAGGACTTGAGCCTGTATCTACCAGCCTCACATCCTTCCATACTGGGCTTCATGACTTACAACAAGTGACCTGTCAAACACAGAGCAAACACAGCAGATTGGAAGGACTGTGACACCTATTCACAGCGGGGAAAATAAAACTGTCAACCCTACACAGGGGGAGAGGGAAAAACTGGAATATTTGAAAGTAGCTCAGGATTACCACAAAGTTATGTTATTGCCATAATAGACATCCATAATTGCCAAAAGTTAAAATATGTCTAAAGCTTATTCTTTCAGATTGTAGAGTAATATGTAATATATAAAAATATTTCTGAAACGTGTGACTTTAGGGAATGAACTAGAAGAAATCAGTTGTTTTTTTTTCCTTCCCTCCCTCCATCCTTGTCTGTCTCTGGCTTCTGTCTCTCTCTCTCGCTCTTGATTTCTTGCTTTTCTTAATTATACTATAACTCTTAGTTAGGAGCAACAACATGCTTTGCACCCTTTCTTGTGGTGCCAAACTTGTGTGAATACATGGTGATGATTTCTGTTGACCATATTACAACATGTATGCAAAAATCACCTCTTCTGATACATGATGTCACGTGTTTTGATTTTATGATATTAAGATAGTAAATGTAATTAAATTATATTATCACATAGGTAAAATACAGACGAGACTTCCAAATTATGGGATCCATTCACTATAGACTTTGAAGACTTGTAGACATACCTTCATTTGGTTTTAAGTCACAAAAAATACTTTAATACTTTAATATTTGGAACATGATCTGAAGCTTTCGATTAGTTATTCTTATCCTAAACTCACTTTCTTAAAGTCTGATTACTCAATGGCAGAATACTGAAACAGTCCAAAGTTTTTTCATTACAACTTATGATTGACATTGTATTTCAACAAAGACTACTTAGTTTGGAGATATGGTAATATTTGGTCTAAGTCATTTAGAAAAATAAGTAAAGTCAGTCAGTGGAAAATGGAAAGCATTCTGATTTAAAAAAACAACAGCAGATTTAGCTTTTAAATACATTAAACCATTGTTTTCTGTTTTCTGTTCTAGCCCTGACCATATCTTCTCTGTGATCAACAGAGCAGCTCTGGAGTCTTGTAATTATAAAATATGGAGCATTGGTCTTTTGTAATTACTTCTGAGAACTGGGTAGGAAGTACCTCATTAAATCAATCAGTGAACAAGCATACCCTTTCTAAATATCAAGATAGTGTTTATTTTTCATTTTCATAAAATACTTTCAAAAGTTGTCTTAAGAAGAAAGCAGAACAAAACCATATTAAATATTTTTTCAACTGCAATATTCATTGAATGCCACATAAATAGACCCACTAGGATCATCAATACCAGGGGAAATTATAATGCACTAAAACTTTCGATAAAAACGGGGGTTTTCAGGGCACCTGTTTGGCTCAGTAGGTTAAGCGGGTTAAGCGTCTGCCCTCAGTTCAGGTCATGATCCCAAGTTTTGGGATGGAGCCCTGCATCGGGCTCCCTGCTCGATGGGGAGTCTGGTTCTCCCTCTGCCTCTCCCTCTCCCTCTGCCTCTCTCTCTCTCAGCCCCTCCCTGCTGCTTGTGCTCTCTTTCTCTCTCTCTCGCTTGCTCTCTCTCTCTCAAATAAATAAAATCCTAAAAAAAAAGTGTTTTTTCTTTTTTTTCCTATCTTTCCAGCCTCATTGCCACATCACACATAAGATTATACCAGTGTGCACATGCATCCACCATACACACATAAAACATACTGTGAATATTTTATCTCTAAAAAATATTGAATACCTTTTTTTTTAAAAGATTTTATTTACTTATTTGTCAGAGAAAAAGAGAGAGTGCAAGCAGGGGGAATGGCAGAGACAGGCAGAGGATTTATTGATTTTACCTGACCTAAAAGATTTTTTATTGATCATCCAACTGTCCATTTGTTGAATATTGATTGGGAAATCACAAATACCTATAGATATTTCCTCACTAAATCCCCACCTCAACATTTTAAATTTAAATACTTTATAAATTAAGTAAATAGTACGAAGTTTACTTGCTTTAAATAATACTACTCCTTCCTAATCTGTGGGAAACATTCTATTCAAAAGTATAAACACCCAACAGTTGTTTCCTACCTCTCATTTCCCTCCAGCTCTTCTAAGAGGTCTACCTGTATAAGAATGCTTTATATATTGGTTGGTTAAGTTACACACTGGCCAAACAATACACAATTAATATTAAAATATAAATCTTATTGGATGAATAGATAGGAAAATGGTTCATTTGTAGGAAATTACAAAATCATTTGGATTCCTGGATCATTAAAATTCTGATTATAAGGATAAAATGTAAATAAGAAAAATTTAAAAACCCATTAATACTTACAGATATATCTTACTATTTAACAATGAGTGCTAGGAATGTGCTGTCTGTTACTCCTTTTATAAAAAAACAACAATAGCATTTATGGATTTTTATATGTAATATCACCATGCAAAAAAAAGGCATAAATATATGCATTCACCTATAATTTCACTGCATACAAATTTAACTCCTGTAAGACATGAGGCTGATATGTGGTATAGACCTAGACGATAGCCCATCCTCCATATTTCAGTAGGATTTATATGATTTCTAGTTGTCATGAAGTATACAGTAAATTTTTTTATTATTGCTTTTGTGAAAATGACTCTAAAATGAAAGCCAAATGCTTTTATTACATTTATAAAATAAATTTCATTCTAGAGTGCTATTCAGCAATTTGGAAAAATGTAAGGGTCTTAGGATGGGCTTTACTAAGTTTCAGCTTGTCACAGAAAAATCTAAGTGGATCCATTATGACATAAAAAATAATATTCTGCCTTAAAGCTTAAAGATTTAAAACACTCTCCCATAAAATAAACTGCTAAAATACAAAACTAAAATAAACCCAAAGCCTTTCCTTTAAGGTTTAAGCTTAAGGAACTATAGTTGCACAAGTTAGATCTGGAGAACTGGGTTGGCTCTCCCCTGCAGTGACAACGTATGGATGTCAAGACACATCTAAAAGCCATGTGCCTCTTTCATCGTTTCTGCTACACACTGTAGGGATTTTCTCATCAAACCCTTCATGGAGACTAAATTAACACATAGACAGCTATTTATGATAAAACTAATGAGATCTCCTCCTTCTTGGCCACAGATTATTTTTCTACTCATTTTAGGAGATAACATCACACTTAGTTTCCCTTTTTGATCTATCTTAGATGCAGAGAATCCCACCCAAATTTATTTTTGAACTCTGATTTAGCAGCTACTGCACAAGTAAGAAAAGATGAACTTTTCTCTTTATTCATTCAGCTGCATGTTCCCAGTCCAGATGCTTATTGAGAATCATGATTAGCAGTTGTGATGCACAAAGAAGTCAGTTGGTTCTCTGCCATTTTCAACCCAGCTGTATCACTACATTACCTCGCTTCCTGGTGTCAGCCCAGAATATACTTGATAGACCAGTTAAACACACTGAACTGTTACCATGCTGTACAACCTTATCTAGTCCTTGCTTCTTTTTTCTTCACTATGTGAATGTGTATTAATAAATGTATTATCAACGATTTCCCCAAAATATCTGGGATAATCTATAGAACACAGAGATGGCTAGAGTGGAATTTAAAAAGTTAAAGAAAGGATTCCTTTTCTCCTCCACCTCAAAGATAATGCTGTTTGTGGCAAGGCTCTGTCTGGAGGAGGATTCTGCATAGATCTCTTTGTTAAATCTACTCATGGGCCTATAAATAAGATGATGAGGGGAAATACACCAGGTTTTTAATAATTGTGTTCTATTCGAGATAAACCACTAATTCATTGCTTCGTAGATATGGCCAAATGGTTTCATAATATAAATACTCCCTGGAGCAGTCAAATATAAAGAAACTTGCTTTAACTCATAATCTACTGGTAAGGATTTGGAGTATTTGACCTATAAATTCTGTTACAAAAGTTTTTGAATGTCTTATGTAACTTGAATTTTTAATCATTCATAATTTCACCAATTCAATTTACATAATTGGCCCCTCCCACAAACATTTTAGTCAACGTATATCCCTGGAAGACTGAACAAGCAGAATTCAAGTACCACAAACAATGCTGCTCTGTTTCTCATTGCCCATTCAGAACATATCTGGAGAGGATCCCCAAACACCTAGAAGAAGACTTCTTCTGATTATTGGTAATTTTTAAAGTCCTCTAATCAATTTGAGTCATGTGTCTTAAATAATTAGAATACATCATCTTACATTGTGATCAAAACTCTACCCTTGATTTAAAATTTCATCTTCCTGCCCTCCACCAGCTCCAGTCTGTTATTGCAGAAGGAGTGAACTCTGTTTCCTTTCTTTCCTTATGCACTAATGATACTTATCTATAAATTGAATATAATAATCGTCCCTACTTCAATAATATGGTTATTATGAAGACTAATGTGATAGTACACAAAAATGCTTAGAAAAATATCTAGCTCATATTACTAACAATGGGAAAATATAAAGAAGTAGAAATCATCCATAATTCCATTGACCCGATTTATATAATTGGCCCCTAGAGGCTGGAGTAAATAACACTGGAGAGCTGTGAGCCTTTTTGGGTCAAAGGAAGGTGCATCAGAACAAGGGGGTTGTGGGGTGTGGGCAGACAAACCATTTCTTGGCCAGGAGAAATAATCCACTCCCACTAGTCTAGCCCAGACCAAAGAACTACAGATTTGACTAGGCCTAAAATCAAGTAGCTTAACAAAAACATGTAATTACTTATACTCTTTTGTTTCATTAGAAAATATACCTAATATAAATTAGTTTTTCTTTTTGGAGAGTTTTCAGATCGGTATGAATTTGTGTTACCTCTCTACTACTGCATTCTACCTTTTCAAGAGTCACAATAAACATTAGTGCATTCTCTAGACCAGAAGGACTAGGCAGGCAGCTACTTTGTATTTTCCTAAAGAGCCAATTATAGATACTGTTTCTAGGTCTCTGGCAAATATTGTGTGTATGTATATATAAATGTATCTATCTATAAATATAGAGAGACATAGATATTACACAAATATATAAACACACATGTATTTTTCTGCTCCCAGCTCTGAAGACATAGGCCAATCCCAACACAGATACTCCTTTTCTGCTCATTGGCTTACAATGAAACTCAAAAGAAATTTCTCCAGGGGTGCCTGGATGGCTCAGTCAGTTATGCATCTGCCTGCAGCTCAGGTCATAATCTCAGGGTCCTAGGATCAAGCCCTGGGCTGGGCTTCCTGCTCAGTAAGGAGTCTGTTTCTCCCTCTCTCCGTGCTCATGCTCTCTCTCTCTCTCTCTCTCTCAATAAATAAATAAAATCTTAAAAAAATAAATTTCTCCAAAATTTATATTCATAAAATCTTCTCCCTGCCCCATCCTCCAAATCTTTTATATACCAGATGTAAGAGGCTCAACAACACTCTAACATGTTTTTAATTATTTCCTTTGAAATACTGGTGTTGGGTAGTTCATATTGAAATACACACTCTTGGATATATTAGAGCCTCAGTTAAAAATTCCAATTTATCATCTTGATTAGCTAGCTAGCTATATCTCTCTACCAATCTACTCTAACTACACAGATACACTTACACATTAAAGACTCAGGATGTGAGGTGGGACTGCCTGGGTATAAATCCTGATTGTTTCATTTCACTGTCCGGTCGTCTTTGAGCCAGTCGCTTACTCGTTTTCTGCCTTAGTTACCTCTCCTGTGAACTGAAGATAATAATGGTCCCTACCCAACAACATGATTATTGTGAAGACTAATGTGACAATACATTTAAAATAACACTTTGAAAAGTATTTATCCCATATTACTAACATGCTATCTTTAGAAGTAACAATAATACAATCATTATTATGATAATTATTATAAATGTCTACTCTATAACTTGTTTGACTTATGAGGATTTTCACATGCTGTTCAATATTCTTTTTTTAAAAAAATTTTATTTGACACAGAGAGAGAGAGAGTGTGCACACAAGCAGGGGAAGCGGCAGGCAGAGGGAGAAGCAGACTCCCCACTGAGCAGGGACCCCAACGCAGGACTCGATCCCAGGACCCTGGGATCATGATCTGAGCTGAAGGCAGAAGCTTAACCAACTGAGCCACGCAGGTGCTCCTCAATATTCTTTTTTACATTGTAATTGTATAGTATTCAGCCATACAAATAGCATCATTTTCAGTACTAAACTGGACCTACATATCATTCCAGAATTTGTCACATCATTGATGATGATGATGTTTATCATCTCTGTTTTTCCCTCTTTATAATATACTGGTTGAACTGGAATTACTGGATCAAAATATGATTAAGTGATTTAATATACACTGACAAATTACACTGCTAAAAATTAATAGCACATTGATACACATATTTCATGTATCTCAAATATAATGTATTTTTAAGACTACCTTAAAATTCTAATTATCTATTATCAGAGATTGATTTAAGTATAAAGGCATCCATGGAAGGTAATGAATAACAGACACAGGATGTTCTCTTGTGTCCTTACAGTGTATGCAAACAGATTTCTGGAAAATTTTTTGGCCTGGGAAGCAAAGATCTTTAAGTGTTGGATGAGGAGAAATCCAATATATCTTAAGAACCAGACAGTTTCAGTGACACAACTCCAATGACCATTCTTTTCTTTTCTTTTTTTTTTTAAGATTTCTTTATTTTAGAGAGACATATTGTGTGTGTGCAAGAGAGAGCGAGGAGAGGGGAAGGAGGGAGAGGGAGTCTTAAGCAGGTTCCATGCTGAGCTGGGAGCTCAATGCGGGGCTCAAGCTCACAACCCTGAAATCAGGACCCTGGGAGGAAACCAAGAGTCGGATGCTTACTGACTGCGCCATCCACATGCCCTTGACCATTCTTTTTTAATAGAAAAAGAAAATGAAGTAAGAATGAGCAGTAGTAGCTGTCTATCATGGTGGTTCATTATGAGATACTTAGATTGAGCTGCTTTAATTATGTAAATGTATATAGTGGATGAGTGTTAATAAACTTCTATTTAAATAAAATAGATCAAAATTCTGTTTCTCCTTAGCATATTATATTTTAATTAAATTCTTTTTTTAAACTCTTTTTTTAAAGATTTTATTTATTTATTCATGACAGAGAGAGAGAGAAGCAGAGGGAGAAGCAGGCTCCCAAGGAGCAGGGAGCCCGATGCAGGACTCGATCCCGGGACCCCGGGATCATGACCTGAGCCGAAGGCAGACGCTTACCCATCTGAGCCACCCAGGCGCCCTATTTTAATTAAATTCTTGAGTACAGTCAGTAACTGTGAAGTTATACAGTTGACAAAATCAATCACTAAGGAGAATAAATCTGCTAGATACTGGTCTAACACAAAGCATACAGTAATTAGTCAGTTTTGATAAAAGAAGTTTCACATATGTCCTATGTCATAAGAGGAAACTCTGGTTTTCATTTCTAGCATTCCACATTGGTATTATTATAAAGAGTATGCCAATTTTATCAAGGTCCTACAAACTCCAATATCCGGCTTAAAGTATCTTCTGTCTTAAGTAATAAGAACATTAATTTTTCTCTTAAAGATTTTAATTTAAAATGTTCTCTTTTGGTAAAGTCATCTCGTGTGACATTCTCTGACTCTTTGTGCCTCTCTTTTTCCCTTCTTCCAGGTCTCTCTCTCTTTCTCTCCACTCACAGAGGCATGTCACTAAAAACATATATATATATATATATATATATACACACACACACACACACCACCCTACCACCAACAAACAGCATTGGACCAACCTTATAAAGTAATGGCAATTTTCCTAATTTCAGGAGTGCAATCTGATTCGTTGTATTTTTCATTTTTTGAATCCTTTTTAAATCATCTGCATTTCCATAACCCACATCAATGACTTCAGCCTGAAAGAGAAGAGAAAAAGAAAAATACAGCAAACTGTCCATTTAGTATGACAAAATCATTCACAATAATTTGAAATATTCAAAAGAGAACTATTTCTACTCTTACCCTGACCCAATCACTACAGACATGATCTTCCTATTTCTATTAGGATACAACAATTCCTCTGGTCACTTAAAAAAATGGTTTAGAGTAACAAATTGAGGGGTGCTAGAGGGGTGATCGGTGGGGGATGGGGTAACTGGATGATGGGCGTTAAGGAGGATACTTGATGTAATGAGCACTGGGTGTTATATGCAACTGATGAATCACTAAATTCTACCCCTGAAACTAATAATAAACTATATGTTAAACTAAATTGAATTTAAATAAAAATTTTTTTACAAGTTTTAGATTCATTTTTCCTTTGCCCTCTCCCTTTGAAACAAGTTACAACCTCAGTTCATTCCTCTAAGAGATGATCAAATTTGGCATATTATATATTTATGTTTCTGGAATTTGAAACATTTTACAAACTATAAGATTAACGTCCTTACCTTTCAACAAAAATCATACCATTCTTAGACTTACAAACAATTCAAAGGCTCTCTCAATTGTTATCCAAATTAAGTCCATCATACACAGCTGTTCAGGTGGTACATATATTCAGTGTGAATGACAACCCCTTGGGTTATGCAGGATACAACCTGTACAACCAACCATATGTGCCAGTCTGGCATTCAAGGATTTTAGAACATGAGCCCAGACTACAATTTCTGTCACATTTCCCACTAACCTCCTTACAGTTATCTTATATTCTACATCAAATATTTCTTATTTTTAAAAGTCCCCTTTTATTAATGTTAAAATTTTATCCTTTCTGGAGATTTTAATGAGAATCCTCTATGTAGTTGCCCCTTTCCTTCTCCTTGAAAAGTACCATACTGAGGGTTCTATCAAACACATATTCCTGTGATCCAAGATGATTCCTTTTAGATTTAGTTTCCATAATTTCTATTATTAAAATAGTAATCGTTGGGGTGCCTGGGTAGCTTAGTCGGTTAATCATCTGACTTGTTTTCAGCTCAGGTCATGATCTCAGGTTTGTGAGATCGAGTCCCATGCCACACTCTGTGCTCAGTGGGGAGTCTGCTTGAAGATTCTCTCCTCCTGTGCCCCCCCACCTCAAAAATAAATAAGTCTTTAAAAAAACAGCAATTATTATGCTTTCCAATGATAACATTATAATACGGAATGTCCTGTTTAAAACTACAGTATATATACATTGAGACATTAAGGAGTTAGTGGTGTAAAATAGTGAAAGAATAAAGCTAGAGAATCCAGACCTTTAACTTCCCACCTTTCTCAAGTGGAGCTAATTTCTTTGGCCAATTTCATGCAGAGGCCTTCCACAGAAGACTCATATGAAGAGAGGATTCTGTTTTTAGAAGCACATGCAAATACCACCAAGATACCAGCAAATTTGTTAGAGGAAACATTTCTGGCATGAAATATTTCCTTAATCATTTCATTCATCTGCATCTGGCAAAACTTTACTGATAGAGTAAAGCCCTTTTCAAATGTTACCTTCTTTTGTTGTTGTTGTTGTTTTGTTTTGTTTATTTTATTATGTTATGTTAATCACCATACATTACATCATTAGTTTTTGATGTAGTATTCCATGATTCATTGTCATGGAACAATCAAATGTTACCTTCTGATGAACTGTATTTCCCTGTTGCCCAAGTATGTGACCTTCTCTACTTTGAATCCCACAGTGATTTATTTCTGACTCTCATGAGGACCTCACTGGACTCATCTCTTATATATATATATAGAGAGAGAGATAGATAGATAGATAGATATAAAATTTTCCTCAATGAAGGCCCATCATGCACATTTCTCACTCCTCACCGAGATGTCCAGCATACACTGTTGGCTTATAGGTCTTAAATTGAAACAATTATAGTTTATATGATATCTCTGAAAAGTTAAGCTGTACTTTCAAATGGATTTCTTAAGAAAACAGACTATGGACCCTGAGAGCAAACTGAGGGTTCTAGAGGGGAGGGGGTGGGCGGATGGGTTAGCCTGGTGATGGGTATTAAGGAGGGCATGTATTCAATGGAGTACTGGATGTTATATGCAAACAATGAATCATGGAACACTACAGCAAAAACTAAAAAAAAAAAAAAAAAGAAAGAAAACCTTGTTAAAAGCTCTTCTGTCAGAATGGTTTTGGATAACAATTTTGTTCCTATTAAAATGGGATTTAAAGCAGTGCCTTATTAATATAATTTTTGAGTTTGCTAATACCATTACAATATAAATAACCATGGATTTATGATTTTAAAAGCCTGATTAAATAAATGATCACATAATATTAATAATCATCACACTGGAAAAATGAGAGAATTCATATTATTCATTTAAATTTTTAAGCTACCTACTAGTTATGTGTGATTCACTGATATCATCTTAAAACAGGGATATTACTCAATTGGTTATATTAATGAACATATTTTTCATTTAGGAGAGGCCGGGGGATGATCATGCTGGTTTGAGATGGTGTGAGCTAGACTTTGACTTTTTGTTTGTGTATATACCAGAACGATGTGAGAGTTACAAAAACACCAGTTTACATTATTGGAAAATAGCAATACTTGCCTCAATGGCAATTTTAATTAAAGAGCTCTTTAATTATCTTTCTTTAAATAGCACATCAACAGATTCAAGCATTTTAACACGTAAGAAGAGGGTTTTTTTTTTTTTCTTTTTTCACAAAGCTAGTCCTCAACACAGCATCATTATACCAATGTATTTTGGCTTCTGCATTAAAAATCAATAATTACAGAAATCAGTGTTCTCATGGTTTGACAGGTGATAATAAAAATGTATCTATTGTCTTCAAAAGATGCCTCTGAATCAGGTCCTTCCTGAAAGTCTTTCCTATTTACCTTTAAGCAAACTGAAAAATCACAGCTGCAAGAAAGCACATTGAATTTTTCTAAGACACAAATCAATATACAATGATATGATAAAATGTCAAGCCATTTCTTTCCACACCTTCTTGTTTCTACAATGAACCTTTCTTATTTTATGTATTCTGTCACACTAGACAATCATCCAGTCAACCAACTGTGGTACTATGTTTAATTTATGTCCAAATACAAGGATTAAGTTACATCTGACCAGTCCCTTTGGAAAATATCAAATGAGAAGGAACCTATGTACTTGAACCATTCACTTGTGTGCACCAGCTTTTCCATTGAGGACTTCCCTGACACATAGGAGGGAGTAATTGAGAGGTGCAAAGTAAAATGGAACTAGTTCTGTTTTGTTTTTTGGGTTTTTTTTTTTTTTATTTAACCTGGGAGAGATATAAAAAAGTCTACACATTATTTTTTATAAAGATTTTATTTATTCACTTGAGAGAGAGGAAGAGAGTGAGAGAACATGAGCCAGAGGGAGGGGCAGCAGGAGAGGGAGAAGGAGACTCCCCTCTGAGCAGGGAGCCCGATGCGGGCTTGATCCCAGGACCATGAGATCATGACCTGAGCCGAAGGCAGACGCCTAACCAACTGAGCCACCCAGGCACCCCAATCCACACATTAATTTTTATTTAAATTCTATTCTTTAATTTTTGACTAAAGACAAAGAACTGAAAACAACAGCAACAACTGTAACAAAAAAACAAATATTTTATACTTCATTAAAGATTTTAAAGTATTGCAATGACAGCAGAGAGTGTGGTAGCACCTAAGAGAAAAAGTGGCATGATTTCAAAATAAACACTAAATATTAAAATACAATTATCTTTTGTGGCAAAATATGTGAGTAGAAGGAATCATAAACCAGATAACAAAAATTCAAAACATTAAAAAGTGTTATTCTGTTATATCAGTTGTTTTATGCTTCTACACAAAAATGGTGAGAATATCCTTAGCAAAAGCAACAGAAAGGAATAACTAAGAGAAATGAATAGAATTGTTATTTTCTGTAGTCAGCTAAATAAAATAAATAGGACAATCATGGAAATAACTAGGTCAGAGAAGAATATCTAGGGCCGTCTACCTGTGGGTGGTCTGTGCTCCACAGTGACGAACAATCCAGTGCCATGTTTCTCTTCTCTCTTGAGGTAGCAAAAATTATTCATGCTTATGAAATGATGTATGCTTTGAAATTTTTCAGACTTGACATTTTCAACCAAATCAATCACTCTGGATCCTGTTAGCTCCTCTCTAATAGATTCCGAATGTACAGAAGTTTTGAAAAGCATTGCTGCTTTGACTAAAACAATAATTTTCTAATCAGAGTCAGAAAGGTAAACCCAAGAAATTCTCATACTGACAAAATACAGTGTCATCAGAAGTACTAGTTACCGAAATACAAGTTTTACTTCAGAAATTTACTACTATCATATAATCTAGCTTTGAATCCTCTTCAAATTCGTGTTTATGTCTATTAAAAACTTATAAAAATCAAAAAGTCCTCCCATGTTTATATCTGTCTTTTCTAGAAGGCATTAACATGTTAATATTTATGAAGACGTCAAAATTCAGAGACTGCTAGAATTTTTTTTTCTAAAGATGGAATTGTCCTGGGGCACCTGGGTGGCTCAGATGGTTAAGTGTCTGCCTTCAGCTCAGGTCATGATCCCAGGGTCCTGGGATCCAGTCCCCCATCTGGCTCCTGGCTCAGCGGGGAGCCTGCTTCTCCCTCTCCCTCCCTGCTCATGCTCTCTCTCTCTCTCTCTTTCTGTATCTCTGTGTCTCAAATGAATAAATAAAAAAAAAAAAATCTTAAAAAAAATAGATGGAATTGTCCTTTATTGAAATTTTTTTTTAAATTTTTTATTGTTATGTTAATCACCATATATTACATCATTAGTTTTTGATGTAGCGTTCCATGATTCATTGTTTGTGCATAACACCCAGTGCTCCACGCAGAATGTGCCCTATTTAATACCCATCACCAGGCTAACCCATCCCCCCACCCTCCCTCCCCTCTAGAACCCTCAGTTTGTTTTTCAGAGTCCATCGTCTCTCATGGTTCGTCTCCCCGTCCGATTTTCCCCCCTTCATTCTTCCCCTCCTGCTATCTTCTTCTTCTTTTTTTTTTGTTTCACATATATTGCATTATTTGTTTCAGAGGTACAAATCTGTGACTCAACAGTCTTCCACAATTCACAGCGCTCACCATAACACATACCCTCCCCAATGTCTATCACTTAGCCACCCCATCCCTCCCACAACCCCCCACTCCAGCAACCCTCAGGTTGTTTCCTGAGATTAAGAATATCTCATCTCAGTGAGGTCATATGATACATGTCTTTCTCTGATTGACTTATTTCGCTCAGCATAATACCCTCCAGGTCCATCCATGTCGTTGCAAATGGCAAGATCTCATTCCTCTTGATGGCTGCATAATATTCCATTGTATATATATACACCACTTCTTCTTTATCCATTCATCTGTCAATGGACATCTCACCTCGTTCCACAGTTTGGCTATTGTGGACATTGCTGCTATAAACATTGGGGTGCACCTACCCCTTTGGATCCCTACATTTGTATCCTTGGGGTAAATACCCAGTAGTGCAATTGCTGAGTCGTAGGGTAGCTCTATTTTCAACTTTTTGAGGAACCTCCATACTGTTTTCCAGAGTGGCTGCACCAACTTGCATTCCCACCAACAGTGTAGGAGGGTTCCCCTTTCTCCACATCCCCGCCAACATCTGTTGTTTCCCGATTTGTTAATTTTAGCCATTCTGACTGGTGTGAGCTGCTATCTCATTGAGGTTTTGATTTGGATTTCCCTGATGTCAAGCGATGGTGAGCACTTTTTCATGTGTCTGTTGGCCATTTGGATGTCTTCTTTGGAAAAATGTCTGCTCATGTTCTGCCCATTTCTTGATTGGATTATTTGTTCTTTGGGTGTTGAGTTTGGTAAGTTCTTTTTAGATTTTGGATACTAGCCCTTTATCTGATATGTCATTTGCAAATATTTTCTCCCATTCTGTCGGTTGTCTTTTGGTTTTGTTGACTGTTTCTTTTGCTGTGCAAAAGCTTTTTATCTTGATGAAGTCCCAATAGTTCATTTTTGCCCTTGCTTCCCTTGCCTTTGGCGATGATTCTAGGAAGAAGTTGCTGCGGCTGAGGTCCAAGACGTTGCTGCCTGTGTTCTCCTTTAGGATTTTGATGGACTCCTGTCTCACATTTAGGTCTTTCATCCATTTGGAGTCTATTTTTGTGTGTGGTGTAAGGAAATGGTCCAGTTTCATTCTTCTGCATGTGGCTGTCCAATTTTCCCAACACTATTTGTGTAAGGAAGAGACTGTCTTTTTTCCACTGGACATTCTTTCCTGCTTTGTTGAAGATTTGTTGACCATAGAGTTGAGGGTCCAAGTCTGGGCTTTCTATTCTGTTCCATTGAACTATGTGTCTGTTTTTGTGCCAGGACCATACTGTCTTGATGATGACAGCTTTGTAATAGAGCTGGAAGTCCGGAATTGTGATGCCACCAGCTTTGCTTTTCTCTTTCAATATTCCTCTGGATATTTGTGGTCTTTTCTGGTTCCATACAAATTTTAGGATTATTTGTTCCATTTCTTTAAAAAAAGTGGATGGTATTTTAATGGGGATTGCATTGAATGTGTAGATTGCTCTAGGTAGCACTGACATCTTCACAATGTTTGTTCTTCCAATCCATGAGCATGGAATGTTTTTCCATTTCTTTGTGTCTTCCTCAGTTTCTTTCATGAGTATTTTATAGTTTTCTGAGTACAGATCCTTTGCCTCTTTGGTTAGATTTATTCCTAGGTATCTTATGGTTTTGGGTGCAATTGTAAATGGGATCGACACCTTAATTTCTCTTTCTTCTGTCTTGTTGTTGGTGTATAGGAATGTCACTGATTTCTGTGCATTGATTTTATATTCTGCCATTTTACTGAATTCCTGTATGAGTTCTAGTAGTTTTCGGATGGAATCTTTTGGGTTTTCCACATAAAGTATCATATCATTTGCAAACAGTGAGAGTTTGACTTCATCTTTGCCAATTTGGATGCCTTTTATTTCTTTTTGTTGTCTGATTGCTTTGGCTAGGACTTCTAATACTATGTTGAATAGCAGTGGTGACAGTGGACATCCCTGCCTCATTCCTAACCTTAGGGGAAAGCTCTCAGTTTTTCCCCATTGAGAATGATATTTGCTGTAGGTTTTTCATAGATGGCTTTTATGATATTGAGGTATGTACCCTCTATCCCTATACTCTGAAGAGTTTTGATCAAGAAAAGATGCTGTACTTTGTCAGATGCTTTCTCTGCATCTATTGAGAGGATCATATGATTCTTCTTTCTTATGTTAATATACTGTATCACGTTGATTGATTTGCGGATGTTGAACCAGTCTTGCAGCCCAGGGATAAATCCCACTTGGTCGTGTTGAATAATCCTTTAAATGTACTGTTGGATCCTATTGGCTAGTTTTTAGTGACAATTTTTGCACCCATGTTAATCAAGGATCTTGGTCTGTAATTCTCCTTTTTGATGGGGTCTTTGTCTGGTTTTGGGATCAAGGTAATGGTGGCCTCATAAAATGAGTTTGGAAGTTTTCCTTCCATTTCTATTTTTTGGAACAGTTTCAGAAGAATAGGTATTAATTCTTCTTTAAATGTTTGGTAGAATTCCCCTGGGAAGCCATCTGGCCCTGGGCTTTTGTTTGTTGGGAGATTTTTGATGACTGCTTCAATTTCCTTAGTGGTTATAGGTCTGTTCAGGTTTTCTATTTCTTCCTGGTTTAGTTTTGGTAGTTGATACATCTCTAGGAATGCATCCATTTCTTCCAGGTTATCTAATTTGCTGGCATAAAGTTGCTCATAATATGTTCTTATAATTGTTTGTATTTCTTTGGTGTCGGTTGTGATCTCTCCTCTTTCATTCATGATTTTGTTGATTTGGGTCATTTCTCTTTTCTTTTTGCTAAGTCTGGCCAGGGATTTATCAATCTTGTTAATTCTTTCAAAGAACCAGCTCCTAGTTTCGTTGATCTGTTCTATGGTTCTTTTGGTTTCTAGTTCATTGATTTCTGCTCTGATCTTTATTATTTCTCTTCTCCTGCTGGGTTTAAGCTTTATTTGCTGTTCTTTCTCCCGCTCCTTCAGGTGTAGGGTTAGGTTGTGTATTTGAGACTTTTCTTGTTTCTTGAGAAAGGCTTGTATTGTTATATAATTTCCTTTAGGACTGCCTTTGCTGCATCCCGAAGAATTTGAACAGTTGTGTTTTCATTTTCATTGGTTTCCATGAATTTTTTTAATTCCTCTTTAATTTCCTGGTTGACACATTCATTCTTTAGTAGGATGCTCTTTAGCCTCCATGTATTTGAGTTCTTTCCGACTTTTGTCTTGTGATTGAGTTCTAGATTCAAAGCATTGTGGTCTGAAAATATGTAGGGAAGAATCCCAATCTTCTGGCACCAGTTGAGACCTGATTTGTGACCTAGGATGTGATCTATTCTGGAGAATGTTCCATGGGCACCAAAGAAGAATGTGTAGCCCATGGCTTTGGGATGGAATGTTCTGAATATGTCTGTGAAGTCCATTTGGTCCAATGTGTCATTTAAAGTCTATATTTCCTTGTTGATCTTTTGCTTAGATGATCTGTCCTTTTCAGTCAGGGGGGTGTAAAGTCCCCCAATATTACTGTATTGTTGTCAATGTGTTTCTTTGCTTTTGCTATTAATTGCCTTATATAATTGGCTGTTCCTATGTTAGGGGCATAGATATTTACAATTGTTAAATCTTCTTGTTGGATAGACCCTTTAGGTAGGATATAGTGTCCTTCCTCATCTCTTATTACAGTCTTTCGTTTAAAATCTAATTTGTCTGATAGAAGGATTGCCACCCCAGCTTTCTTTTGGTATCCATCAGCATGGTAAATGGTTTTCCACCCCTTCACTTTCAATCTGGGGGTGTCTTTGGGCCTAAAATGAGTCTCTTGCCGACAGCATATCGAAGGGTCTTTTTTTTAATGCAATCTGATAGCCTGTGTCTTTTGATTGGGGCATTTAGCCCATTTACATTCAGGGTAACTACTGAAAGATATGAATTTAGTGCCATTGTACTGCCTGTAAGGTGACTGTTACTGTATATTGTCTGTGTTCCTTTCTGGCCGATGTTGCTTTTAGGCTCTCTCTTTGCTTAGAGGACCCCTTTCAATATTTCTTGTAGGGCTGGTTTCATGTTTGCAAATTCCTTTAGTTTTTGTTTGTCCTGGAAGCTTTTCATCTCTCCTTCTATTTTCAATGACAGTCTAGCTGGATATAGTATTTTTGGCTGCATATTTTTCTCATTTAGTGCTCTGAATATATCATGCCAGTCCTTTCTGGCCTGCCAGGTTTCTGTGGATAGGTTTGTTGCCCATCTCATGTTTCTACCATTGTAGGTTACTTATCTCTTCTCCGGAGCTGCTTTCAGGATTTTCTCTTTGTCTCTGAGAATTGTAAGTTTTACTATTAGATGTCGGGGTGTTGACCTATTTTTATTGATTTAGAGAGGGGTTCTCTGTGCCTCCTCGATTTTCATGCCTGTTTCCTTCCCCACATTAGGGAAGTTCTCTGCTATAATTTGCTCCCATATACCTTCTGCCCCCCTCTCTCTTTCTTCTTCTTCTGGGATCTCAGTTATTCTAATGTTTTGTCTTATGGTATTGCTTATCTCTCGAATTCTGCCCTCGTGATCCAGTAGTTGTTTATCTTTTATCTCAGGTTCTTTATTGTCCATCATTTGGTTTTCTATATCACTGATTCTCTCTTCTGCCTCATATATCCTAGCAGTTAGCACCCCCATTTTTATTGCACCTCATTAATAGCCTTTTTGATTTCGACTTGGTTAGATTTTAGTACTTTTATTTCTCCAGAGAGGGTTTCTCTAATAACTTCTATGCTTTTTTCAAGCCCAGCTAGTATCTTTAAAATCATGATTCTGAACTCTAGGTCCGACATTGTACTAATGTCCATATTGAGTAGGTCCCCGGCTGTCGGTACTACCTCTTGTTCTTTTTGTTGATGTGATTTTTTCCGTCTTGTCATTTTGTCCAGAGGAGAATAGATGAGTGAGAGAACAAAATGCTAACAGGGTAACAACGTCCCCAGAAAATATACTCTAAACAAATCAGAAAAGAGCTGAAACCAGGGTAAAAGAAAGGGAAAGAGAGAAAAAAGAAAAAGAAAAAAAAAAAGAAAAAGATAAAGATAAAAACAAACAAAAACAGAACAAAACAAAAAAAATAGAATATGATCAAATATGATCAAGCTAGTGCATAGATCAGCGCCACACACTAGATTTTGGGTGTATTTTGGTCTGTTAGAAGAAAGTGCCTCCCAAAATTTTAAAGAAAAAAAACTTATATATGTACAAAAATAAGGGTTGATATGATGAAAGGATGGAATATGACTGTAAAGATGTAAATTATAAAACATTTTATAAAAGGAATTGATAAGAAGTTGTTTGAAAAAAGAAAGAAGTGGGTTAAAAAAAAGAAAAAAAGAAAAAAAGAAGGGTGAGAATGTGATCAGGCAGGAGACTGGAACAAAGCCATACACTAGAGATTTAGGGTATATTTTGATCTGATAGAAGAAACTGTATCTCAAAATTTTAAAGAGAGAACAACTTATATATATATGCCAAAAATAAGGGTAACTACTATGAAGGAATAGAATATGACTCTAAAAATGAAAAATAGAAATGTTTTTTAAAAAAAGGGATTGATAAGATGTTGGTTGAAAAAGGGTAAAAGAAAAAATAAAAAAAAAACAGTTTAAAAGAATTAACTTTGAAAGACTAAAGAATCATGGTTAAAAAAAGCCATGCATTCTATGTTCAGTATTCCCCTAGCGTTGGAGTTCTGCTGTTCTCATTGATCAGTAAACTTGGTCACGACTGGCTGTTCGTGCTGATCTTCTGGGGGAGGGGTCTGTTGCCGTGGTTCCCAAATGTCTTTGCCGGAGTCGGAATTGCCCCGCCCTTGCCAGTCCGGGCTAAGTAATCTGCTGGGGTTTGCTCTCGGGCGCTTTTATTCCCTGCAAGCTCTCGGTACAGCTTTGGAGGACGAGAATGAAAATGTCAGCCTCCCAATCTCTGTCCCGGAGGAGCCGAGAGCTCAGGGCCCCACTCCTCAGTGCGCCTCCAGAGAAAAGCAGTCACTCCCATCTCTCTGGTCTCTGGCCGCACTCCGTGCTCACCCAGCCTGTGACCGAGCGTTTCTATCTCTGGGGCACGACCCCGTATGGAGTCTCCAAACCCAGCAGATCCCTGCGGTGCGCTCGTGTGCCGCTCCTCCACGGGGGAGTATGGGGAGTCTCCCTGGATCTGCCACTTGTTGGGTCCCTGCTGGAGAAGCCGTGTCCCTACTGTGCCACAGATCACAGTTTATGGCAACCCCGAGCTGAGAGCCCAGGTCTCAGCTCCGTCTCTGCAGCCGGCTTCCCTGCTCCGATACCCGGGAGCTCTTCCACACTCAGGCACCCCCCGGTCTTTCTGTGACCCCGAGGGTTCTGAGACCACACTGTCCCGTGAGGGTTCCACCCCCCACTTAGCCACTGGAGCGACGTCCCTCAGCGGAGCCAACTTCTAAAAGTTCCGATTGTGTGCTCCGCGGCTCTATCACTTGCCAGAAGCAGCCGACGGAGGCCCCCTCCCCCTGCCGTCTATCCTCCCGAATATCACCTCAGATTCACTTCTCCGCACATCCTACCTTCCAGAAAGCGGTCGCTTTTCTGTTCAGAGAGTTATTGCTATACTTTTCTTCGATCTCCTGTTGAGTTCGTAGGTGTTCAGAATGGTTTGATCCCTATCCAGCTGAATTCCTGGGACCAGACGAAATTCAGTTCTCCTACTCCTCTGCCATCTTGCTCCACCCCCCAACTGCTAGAATTTTATTAGCACTTCTTTTTTAGTTCACTCAATGGCTTTCTATCACACAGATATTATCATGGAAACCACACTGTACCAAAGCATGAAAAGCAATACTGTTTCCTCCCACTCCTATGGTAGACATCACTAATCAGTCATCATCTTTTCAAACTCCTTCTCAGGATGGTAATCTAGCTAATGAAGACCAACTAGGGGTTGGCATAAGTAGGGAGCTGTATAAAATAATTAATATTTTAAGGTTAAATAACTATTAATATTTAAAAACTATTAATTATTTAAATAATATTTAGCTATTTAAAATCTTTAATAACTGGAACACAAGTACTAATCAGTTAAAATGCACTCCTAACCAATTAGAAGGGATACCAGCTAGTGTGCTAAACTCATACATCCCAACTGAATCCAGCATTAAGCATGAGACACGATCCATTTTGCTGGTTTTGGTGTAAAAGATCAGATAAAGAGGTGCTTGTCAATTTTATCATTTTGTTTTACTGTAATATATACACTTGCTGAAAAAAGTATTTGCTACAATGATATACTAAATGCGAGGCTTCCTGACATGATGACCACATTTCTATAGCAGAAATAACAAAGATAAGCCAGAGTAGTTTTTAGCTGTCTTGACATATAGTAATTATTTTAAAAATTTGCAAAATGTTTTATAATAATCTAATATGTATTGCACATCCATCTAAAGGATGAAAAATTGAGTTAAAACTATTGTAAAATAGAAATTTAACAAAAGTGAAGCACAATTCTGTTGGGTTTATATCTCTATGTTTCAAGTCTATAATCTCCAAAGTCAATAGACAGAATTATGTAAGTTAAGAATAAGATACTAGAGTAAGAAAAATTAGATTTGTTGAGAAGAAAATATACTTTAAGTTTTCCTAATTTTAATAAATACTACCTTACAAAATACTTAGATATTTGTATTATTTGGCCAAAAATTTAAAAATAACCATCAGAGTATCTTTCCTTTGCCTTGTTTTTGTTAAAGTCATTTTGACAGCTGAAAATATGTCTTTTAAAAGAGAGATTATGAAAAATATGTAGAGAATTAGGAGGAAAACATAATTATGGAAGTCCAACGAAGAGTGTATTAAAGAGGAATTATTTCATTTTCCAATAGTATGTGTCATGTTATATTCTAATTTCTGAAGGTATGGAGGAAAATGAACTACAAAAGGTGCCTTCATGCTCTGGTGACTTTCTCTTGCTAGAAGGTCAACAATAAAAAGGTAAACAAAGACACTAACAAGTCAGAAGACTTTCAGTTATGATATGCCCTAACAACAATAAGGAAGGGGTAACGTAATAGAGGGTGATAAGGAATTATTTTAATAAGAATGTCAGGGCAGGCATTGCTATGGAGATCACATCCAATTGATGAGAAGCCATGCACTCATGGGGGGAAAGAACTTTTTAGACAGAGGTTAAGAACAAATGAATGAAGAGCTCTATCAAATGAAACAAAGACATTTAATATGTTAAGGAGTAAAACATGACTATGGAACATTGAAATAGGAAGTTATTTATTTTCTTATACGGGTAGAGATTAGATAGGGATGGAATTTCAGGAAATTTATCAATGAAGGAAAGAACAATAGTTAGGTGATACACAATAGTCAGTAGCAAGAGTTAGCTGGTACACACGCAGCTGAGCGGGGTGAGAGTATGTTGGTTGGTTGGTCTGCTTTTTCCAAAAAGGAGCCTTAAAAATATTTATAAACTGAAAAGAAGATTTGGCCCAATTGGTTGACAAATCCTAGAAACAAAAGTAGTATAGAGAAGATAGATCTAGATTATTCTTTCTCATCATGAGAATGGAGAATATAAATGAATGTAGAAGAGGTTAACCCTACTCCATTGACATTTCCATGAATATCAGCAATAACTGGTTATGAGAGTTTCTGCAACTTTATCACTTTCCACATGTTTAACTTATTTACTCTGTTTGCCTGCAGTCAACTAGGAAGATTCTTGAAATGAAGTAAAAAATAACAGCAGCAGCACTGGCTAACTGCTTTGGAGATAAGTAACCTGGAATGACTCAATCATGTCTCCTGGCATCAGGGTATAGGACAATTGGGACAGAGGGTCACTGTGTTGAGAGTCCAGGCAGGAAGCTGGTGGACCAGTCTCAGTTGCTCGAGAAAGAGGATGGAAGATCAGTTGATGTTTTGTAAAATGCTCCAAGTATCCCAGAAGGGGTTACATCGGACAGATAATTTTTTTTTAAAGATTTTATTTATTTATTTGACAGAGAGACACAGCGAGAGAGGGAACACAAGCAGGGGCTGAGAGAGAGGGAAAAAGCAGGCCTCCCACGGAGCACGGAGCCCGATGCGGGGCTCTACCCCTGCACCCTGGGATCATGACCTGAGCCAAAGGCAGATGCTTAATGACTAAGCCACCCAGGGGCCCCTCTGACAGGCAATTTGAGGGAATTCTTGGAAAAAGAATTTACCTCTTGATCTTCCAATAGTTCTGAGTGAAAGGTAAAGCTTATCTAAGGAACTTCCCCTTTCAGATGGAAACCGGAAGGGAGTTCTCTGCCCCTTACAATTCTGTTACTGACTTTTGAGTGGTCTCTGTAGCATTGTTCTTGCCTCTGTGTACCCTACCCGAATATTGTGGCCATGCTGTAATTGGAAAACCAGTTTCTTGCTGCTTACTGAGTGCAGAGAAGCTGTATGTTAGTAAAATGTATCTTGGTGTGTGTGTGGGGGGGGGGGGCAATCCGTGATGTGTAGATTTATAATTTTTGTGGTTTAAATATCAGACCAGAATTAGGAAAGACTCACAGAATGGACTTCCACTAGCCAGAACAAGCTGACTTGAACCATTCCAGCGCACCACTGGGACACCTGTACCTGGCCTTTTAAGCGGTAGAGCAGTGTATTACTCAGGGCTTTCCTAGGTGGCTGAAAACAGAAGCAGGTATACATTAGAGGTAGGAACTGAAGCTGGTGCCTAGGTCTTGGCAAAGTAGAAAGAGGAGAGAAGGAGAAGAAAGCAAGAGAGAGATGAGGGCAAGAGGAGTTCACAGAAAACTGCCAGCTATTAGAAAGTTGGACATTGAACATAGGGCTTTTGGGAGAGAGAGGAAGGGAGGGTTAGGAGGAGGACGGAAGTGGTCACGAGTTTATGACATGATAAAGGGGGATGGATATTTAACCATTTATGTCCTCTGTGCTAGACATTTTACTAAGGAGAGCGTATCAATTGTGTTCAGTCTATCTTCAGAAGATTCACATTTGGGAGGTACTTCTGCCCGTTTTATAGATGAGGAAACGAGTTTAGAATATTTAAATATCTTGCTATCGCTCACAGTAGTTTCGAGCACGCAGTTTGCAATTGCTTATCTAACTGACAGTTTCCCCTATTAGATGGCCAGCTGCATGCGCACAGTGTCTAGAGCTTTCTTATTGATCACTTTGTCCCCTGTGACTGGCACTTAAGAGGCACCCAGTATGCATTTGCTGAATGCTGAATGTTTCTTGTTAGATTAGCGAGACCCAGATAGCTAAACACTGGATTAGTCACCTAATCTTTCACCATCAAATTAAAATATAAGGAAAAACAAATTAATAATCACAGGGCACTTTATTTAATAAATGATACTCAACTTATTAAAGTAAGGATATTGAAGGAGTTGCAAATTCATTCAAGAGAATTCTTCCTAGAGGCCATGAAAGTAATGTGACAGAATTCTGCTTCTTTTAAAATCAATCAGATTAGTGTACTGAAATAGTACATAAACCTAGGGATCAACTTTTCCATAGATCTTTCTAGTTCTGAAAAAATTTAATTTGCAGCACCTACTGAAATGAGGTAAATTCTATCTGTAAGGTACATATTTAAATACGAGTACTTTATGGAGATTAAAATATAAATTAAATTTGCTGAGAATGTTACATTATCTTGTAACTTGGTAAGTGGCATGCTTTAAATCATGTCAACACTAAAAATAAAAATGCCGACCTAGAATTTTCTGCCAGATAACACTTAATTTTGATGATTCAGAATTTTAGAAATAACTTTGATCAAATTAGAACTTTGTAGTCAAATACTTTCTCACTAAAAATGCCATATTTGTTTTAATGAAGAGGGAAAGAAAATTCATTGCACTTCAACCGCTTAGCTGAATTCAGCTATCTTTTGTTTCAAAACTTTTATTTCATAAAATAGGCTTTTGTTCTCTTTCCCAGGTAGAAGATGTAACCTCTCTAACAAACGATTTAACTCTAGACAACATCTTGTGATAGGTCACTTCTGTATTTGTAAATGCTTCGGTCTAAATTTTAAATACAGGAAAAATATGTACTTTAAATATGTGGAAATTAACCCCAGGGTTATTATGTTCAAATACAAAAGCAGCAATTATGGAACTGTTTTGTTAACTAAGTTGGTTCATGCACAGAGTTCATGAAACCAGAAGGAAAATGTCATATTGGGCCAAGAAATTTTATGCAGATTTTTAAAAGGTAACAACATTATATACAAGTGTGCTCACAGCCATTTATCTCACAATTGTGCACTCACTGTTGACCAAAAGATGGATTCCACAAGGGAAAAGAAGGGAGACAAATAAAATGCAAAGTCATTTTCAACATCGAAAAATCGCTTGCACCAAGTTCACATTTTTCTGTTGGTGAGACAGTAGCTTCATCTCCTTACCCAGACAACAAAAGTTTAAATAATGCAATTCCATTCTATTCCTTTATTTAGCTTTCTGATAATTTTCTTATCTATAACAGGAAGCATTCACAGCCAAATGTATACAGTTCTGCCTTTTGCCATAACACTCGATAAGTTTGTTTTTGTTTAGGAATATTAAAAGAGAAAATAGATATCTGATTATAAGTTCTCCAAGGATTCCATGCAGTGGTTATGTTTTTTCTCTTTAAGACTACTTGATACAATTCAACATAGTGTTTAGATTTCATGTGTTACACTACGGGTTGATATTTTACAAGACGAAGACAAGCAATTCTTTTCAGGCGCAAGTGGACATGATTTGTCATTCTGCATTCAAAAATAAAATATTTACTCCTAGTTTCTTTGAGCCTTTAGTTTTAAATTAAAAATCAGATCAGATGTTATATGTATTTTTTTATTCATTCATACTTGACAAGGCATTTTCCTCCCTAATGATTAATATTTGTCATATTAAGCAGAAGACAGGAAGATTACATTCAGACAAATGATAAAAAGTTTGTACTTCCAAATCATGATAAATAGTTCTCATATTTTAATTTCTCCCATTTAAATGTGTTTATTTTAAACCACATAATAACAACAGCTAACACTTTCAGAGTGCTAAGTGCACTCAATGCACTCTCTACATGGTTTGCATCATTTTGGCCCACAACAACCAGTTGAGGTACTATTATTGTTCCCCTATACAGATGAGAACACTGAGGCTTAGAGAACCAAAATGAGCAACCCACAGTTGTGCAGCTAATAAGGCAGGATGCAACTCTGGGCTCTCTGAGGCATGGGGCACTGATAAAATGTGTTGATGACAACCTATCTTATGCACAGTTAATGAGTTGCTGAAAATAAGTTTCTCCATAAAATTGCATTATTTGTTTTTACTTTCAGACACAAAATAATACTTAACAGAAAGAAAATTCCCAAATCTATGAAGTGTATTAAAGTGAAAACAAATTCTCTGTTCAAAAATATAAGCACAGCTCAAATCTCACCAACCTATATTAAATATTGTTTCCTTTGCTTTTCTGAATCTGTGTGGGTTTCACAAATGACAAAAGAAATAATTGCACAGGAATTACATAAGGCCATATATTCTATTTTTAAAACTGACTAGACATTGTCAGCACTCACTACCAATGTCTTTACCAGTATGATGACATTATAGTTGATATTTATCTTTTAATAAAAATATAAATCATTGTTTATTCCCTGAAGCTAACCTCACTCACGTTAAATTATTTATGTATCCATTTTATATGTATTTTGCATCTGACAGGACAACTCTCCTTAGGACCCCTCTACTGACCCACCTGTCATTATGATGGGGTAAACAATGTCACCTTTCTAGCACACAAAGAATTACAAAAAAGTTGCAAAGTATACCATCCATCATGCTGGCACTAAGTAGGTTTTCCAAGTAGATCTCAGATATCACGAATGCTGTTTAGACTGTTACCAAAAAGCAACAATTGGAAGTTATACAAAGTAGTCATATGATGAATGGACATGACAGCTCTTCAAAGGAAAGGGGCACTCCTCTTTTACAAATAACCTTGTCAAAAGCAAAAATAGTGGGGAGCTTTGCTGGCAGTCAGACTAGAATAATTTAAGAACTTGTTAACGGCACAGCCTGATAGAAATTCATGCAAATACAATGTACTCAAAATCAAAAAGTAGGTAAGCCTGAATCATCAGCAGCAACCTCTCAAACTTGATTTTAATTAAGAGTGGTCTGAAGAGATACAGAAAATCACCCACACTCTATTAATTAGAATATGCGAGTTTCAATAATACATCGGTCTAAAATATGTACAGAAAATATATGCAAATATTCTATATGCATATAAAATAGTCACCTAGAAATTGCTTTGCTTTTGAAAATCATAATGCTAATATCGTTAAGTTCTTAAAAAATCAGCATCGATAAATTTATTGATGTAAGTATTTAAATTATTATGTACTTTGCATAATAGATTTGAATTATTAATATAATTCTAAAAATAGTTATCATTAGTGTCTTCATCTAATTTGCGTGGTTAATTTCTCAAATTACATTCTCCAAATACAAGGTGTTTGTTTTATCCATAATTGCATTTTAATTCCTTTAACACTACTCCCTTTTATTTAGGCCTGTATTTCAAACATAGAGTATATTTCTACATTGACAGCAAAGTTAATTTTTCCCTTTTAAAAGCTTCTTCAAATCTTTCTGAAGACTTCTTTCTTAAAAATGGTAGTTTTTATGGCATTTGTAAGTGCTAAATGGTCCCAAAATGACTTATGTCTTCATGGGCATTTAAGTAGTTCCATGGTTCTGTAGTAGACCTTGGTTTCTTTTATATGAAACAATGAAAATTGAAGCATTTATAACTGATAAAATAAATGTGTAGGAAACTCTTAGAGATGTGGCTACAAGGAAACACAAAAAGCCAACCCAACGGCCCAGCAGGTTATCAGAGGGCCCTCCTGAGGAAACAGGGACACAAGTTGTAATGTTACGGCTTTTCCATATCACCTAGGTCAAGGAATAATTAATAATTTGCCAGAGCAAATTGAAAAGCAAATAGATGGGGGTGATTCCAAGGACCCACTCGGGCTCCTGGGGGTTTTGTTGTTCTGGGTTTTGGACATGTTTTGCTTTGTTTTCAAGACAAGGAGATTACTGTGCTGAATCAACTGGGATAGAGAGGGTACTGGAAATGTGTGGGGGCTAATGAAGGTTTGAGAGTCTGAAGAAAATATGTGGGCTAACTTTAGAATCTTGACGAGATCAGAGCTTGTGAACCAACAAAAGGGTGCTGGCAGGCTCCCTCCCATCATTGCCTACTATAAACAGTATATATTTATCAAATCAAATTACATGAGTCCTACCCTAGAAATACTGCAGACATTTACGATTATATTAACTTTTAATTAATCATAAGGCTTTCTATGGTAGTGGTTATATGCAGTCCTTCTGCTAAAAGTCAGAGAATGACATAACGGAGTGCAAACAACGCTGAAGCACCAGTAAAAGAACTCTCTCCCCACCCTCTCCCCCCATAATGAAAAACAAACAAACAAAAAACAAAAATCAGGAATGTATCTGTGAAGTAACTTCAAATGATTTAAATATTTAATGTATTAATCAGAGTTAATAGATTCTGAAAAAGCTCTGCCAATAATTAACAATCAGAAACATATAATTATTTCATTTGTATTAAATGAGGCAATCTAAAGGTTTGTAAAAAAAACTAAATTTGTTTATTAAAATGGTATTTTTACATGGAGACAGAAAACCTTCCTATATAAAGGAAACAGGACCAATTATATATTATATCTAACTGGTATTTTGTCCTTACTGTGGGCTAGGCTCTGTTCTCCAAGGTTTCCATATATTAGCTAGTTTAATTTTCACAACAACCTTATAAAGTTGGAACTATTTTTATCCCCATCACAGAGATGAGGGAACTCAGCCCTAGATGGCTAAAGAAGAGCAGGTAATGAGGGAACTGAGATTTGAAACTCCCCGTCTGTGTGACTCTAGAAGGCACGTGCTTCAGCACTGAGCCAAAAAATTAGCTAAGCAGAAAAAGTAAAGCAATAGTCTACACCTGACTCCCTATCTCCTGTGTTTTCCACCAAGAAAGCAGAAGCACTGTATTTCAAATCTTAAATCTGTGAAAAATCACATCGATTTTCCACTCCATTTCTTGTGTGTGTACACAACTTCAAAACACAACTCCCTCCATTTCTCCCTTCTGCCCATGTCAATCCATTAAAATTTGCCTCTTCAAAACCCCCAAAAATAAAACAAACGCGTCCTAAGCAAATGTGAATAACTCGGTCACACATTCAACACTTTTGAATTAAATTCTTCTAACATGTTTTCGCTTTCAAAATATGACAAGAAAAAAGGTCAGGCAATCCAAGTCCCCTTCCCTGGCACCTCCACACTGAGAACATTTAATGGTCACTTTTTTATGTTGCGTCTTGCCAGTTAGTTCAATTTAGATGAAAGCTGTTGTTTTCTAATTCCATTTCACTATAAACGACAGAGACAAATGGTCATATTACCTCGAGAGTTCCTTTGGCAGAATAGGCTGCATATGAGTAGAGCAGATCTTGGCTGCTATGTGTTCTGGCTTCTTCGCTGCAGGGTTGGCCATTAGGACGAAAGCATTGGCCGCTGCTACCCAGAATCAGAGAGCTGGCAGACGGGCCTGCCAGATGAAGCAGCACGGAGTAATTTACAAACTGTACCTCTTCTAGGCCCAAAGAAGTCCAGTGAGTCTTAATCTTCTTTGAAATTTCTGTGTCATCTTCACTTTTGTACAGTTGTACCAAATTTCTGGAAGAAATTTAAAAAGCACACTCTAAGAAAAAGGAAAAAAAAAGTATTCTGTTGAGTTAACCATTTAATACATGAACATTTATTAATAGATGTGGGATATGAAAGATGAATGTGACAGGACACTATACAAGAAACTCAGAGTTTGTGGGAGCTGATGAGCCTACAGAGAAATTACACTAAATCAAAGCAGAATGAATTAAATTCTTAAATTAAGAACTCATAAAGTACTAGGGGATTGCAGAGAAGAGAGGGCTTAATGCCAACTAGTTCTTTTATCAGTTATGATCTTTCTATGGACATCAAAATAATCCATTTAAAACTCAGTTCCAAAGCTAGGAGTCATGCTGGTGGAGACAGTTTTGTATTGCAGTTAATATGATTCCATATAGAGTTATGTGATTAATACATAGCTATTGCTCTTTAAAATGATACAGACAGGGGCGCCTGGGTGGCTCAGATGGTTAAGCGTCTGCCTTCGGCTCAGGTCATGATCCCAGGGTCCTGGGATTGAGTCCCGCATCGGGCTCCCTGCTCCTTGGGAGCCTGCTTCTCCCTCTGCCTCTCTCTCGCTCTCTCTCTCTCTCTGTGTCTCTCATTAATAAATAAATAAAATCTTTAAAAAAAATAAAATAAAATAAAATAAAATGATACAGACAGAACACTTTTGATACAAATTACATGCCAAATTTCATGATCCTATGAGCACAATGATATTCAATAAAATTAGTATATCGCTGTAAAACCAACCACAGATTATCAAATCAATAAGAAATTATTTTTTGTGTGTGCTTGCTGTCGTCTATATATTTATTCCTATACCTGTTCCAAAATCCAGTGATACTATTTTTGCTTATGACATCCTAGAAGCCAAAAAAAAAAAATGTGCAGAACCCAGAACAAAATAAGATATGTGAAATTTAAAAATAATAATCCAGTAAAGTTTGTTTTGGGCTAGGATGCAAAGGGACCAGTTTCCTCTTTGGCAAAAATGTATCTTCTTATAAGAATTTTATTGTTATCCAAAACATTGCCTAAACAGATGTTACCTAAGTGGATACTATTTTTATTTCGGTTCATCACATTATTTTTCTCACACATATTTGATTCATTTAGGACCTTGTTTATTCAATAACCCCCAAATGAAACACATCTGGAAAAGGAATATGGAATATACACATCAGAAAAAAACACATATATAATAATATAGAGAAGCATTACCGGAGACAAAACGTAGGGCTCTTGACACAGCTAAAAGCTGCTAAACAAAAAGATGCAATAATAAATCATTTCCCAATTTTTTCCAAGGTTATTTCAATTTTTTTAATATGTAAGTTTGACCAATTATCAATTGGTCAAGTTAAGTTTTGTGAAAGAGCTGATTGAAAGAATTTCACTTTTTATTCTGAATAAGACTGGTCTGCCTTTTTTTTTTTAAGATTTTATTTATTTATTTGAGAGAGAGAGAATGAGAGATAGAGAGCACAAGAGGGAAGAGGGTCAGAGGGAGAAGCAGACTCCCCGCCGAGCAGGGAGCCCGATGCGGGACTCGATCCCGGGACTCCAGGATCACGACCTGAGCCGAAGGCAGTCGCTTAACCAACTGAGCCACCCAGGCGCCCAGACTGGTCTGCCTTCTGTGTGTGTATGTCTGTATGTGTGTGTGTGTGTTTGGCAGAGGAGGCTTTTTGTGTACTGACAAATGAAATTATATATATTTAAAGTGTACAATATCATTTGATATACATGTACATTATGAAATTATGACAATCTAATTAACATATCCATTACCTTTATGTGTGTGTTGTGTGTGTTGAAAACATTTAAGATCTACTCTCTTAGCAAATTTGAAGTATACAATGTAGTATTATTAACTACAGTCACTAAACAGTAGATCCCCAGAAATTATTCATCTTATCACTGAAGGCTTGTATCCCCTCGACCAACATCTCCCCTTTGCCTCACCCCCAGTCCATCGGCAACTATGATTCTATTCTGTTACTCTGAGTTTGTTTGTTTGTTTGTTTGTTTTTTAGATTACACACGTAAGTGATACTATCAGTATCTGTCTTTCTCAGTCTCTGTCTTATTGCACTTATCCTCTGAGATATCTGTGTTATCAAAGAAGGCTGCTTTAAGGTTGAATAATATTCCATTGCCTATCTATCCCACATTTTCCTTATCCATTCATTCATCCATGAGCACTTAACGTTGTTTTCATACTTTGGCTATTGTGAATAACGCTGCAATGAACATGAGTGCAAATATCTCTTCTGACTTCATTTCCTTTGGATATACACCCAGAAGTGGATTGCTGGATAGTATGGCAGTTCTAGTTTTAATTTTTTGAGGAACATCTATACTGTTTTCCATAATGGCTGTTCCAGTTTAGATTCCCATAACAAAGGTTATCTTTTCTTCATATCCTTACCAACATGTTGTTTTTATTGTTCTCTTTTGCTTTTTATCTTTTTTTTTCTGTTTTATTTTTTTAATAATAGACATCCTAATAGATTTAAGGCGGTATCTCATTGTGGTTTGTATTCCCTGATGATTAGTGATGCTGAGCACCTTTCATGTATCAGTTGGTCATTTGGGCATCCTTTTCAGAGAAAAGTCTATTTAGGTCCTTTACCCATTTTTTAATTGGACTATTTGTGGTTTTTTGCTACTGAATTGTGTAAGTTCCTTATATATTACAAATATGAACCCCTTGTCAAACATATGTTGCGTAAGTATTTTCTCTCATTCCAACAGGTTCTTTTCATTTTCATGCTCTTTCCTTTGCTGTGCAGAAGCTTTTTAGTTTGATATAGTCTCACTTGTTTATTGTTGCTTTGTTGCCTGTGCTTTTGTTGTCATATCAATAAAAAAAAAAATAACTGCAAGGACGAATGTCAAGAAATATTCCCTTGCTTTCTTCTAGGGGTATTGCAGTTTCAGTTTTACATTTAAGTCTTTAATCGGTTTCAAGTTAATTTTTTGTGAATGGTGAAAGATAGGAGTTCAATTTAATTCTTTTGCATGTGAATTTCAGTTTCTCAACACTATTTATTGAAGAAACTATTCTTTCCCTATTGTCTATTCTGGTTCCTTTGTTGAAAATTAATTGACCAATTATGTATATATTTATTTCTGGGCCCTCTATTCTGTTGCATTGATCTATCTTTGATCATTGGATCTGTTTCATTGGTCATTTTTGATTAAACAGATCACAGATCAGTTTTTATGCCGTACCATAATATTTTAAATACTATAGCCTCATAATATAGTTTTAAGTCAAGAAGTATGATGTATCCAGATTTGTTCTTTCTCAAAATTGCTTTGGCTATTCAGGGGCTTTTCTGGTTCCATATAAATTTAGGGTTGTTCTATTTCTGTGAAAAATGCCATTGGAATTTTGATAGGGATTGCACTGAATCTGTAGATTACTTTGGATAGTATGTTCAGTATATTAACAGTATTAATTCTTCTAATCCAAGAACATGAGATAGACTTCCATTTATTTCTATATTTTTTTCAGTTTTTTTTCACCAATGTCTTATAGTTTTCAGTATACAGGTATTTCACCTCCTTGGTAACATTTATTCCTAAGTGTTTTATTGTTTTTAGTGTTACTATAAATGGGATTGTTTTCTTAATTTCTTTTTCACATAGTTTGTTGCTAATGTGTAGAAATTCAATTGATTTTTAATTAATTTTCTATCCTGCAACTTTACTGAATTTGTTTATTACTTCTAATAGTGTTTTTGTGGAAGCTTTAAGGTTTTCTGTATATAAAATCATGTCATGTGTGTCATGTGTAAACAGACAATTCTACTTCTTTCTTTCCAATATAATAAGATTTATTTATTTGTTTATTTATGCCTAATTGTTCTGGCTGGGACTTCCAGTAATATATTGACTAGAAGTGGAGAGATTGAGCATCTTTGTCTTGTTCCTAATCTTAGAGGAAAAGCTTTTAGCTCTTCATCGTCAAGTCTGATGTTAGCTGTATGCCTGCCTTTACTAAAGTATTCCTTCTTTTCTCTATACTTGACTTAATGAAAGTTTTTATAATGAAAGGATGTTGAATTTTGCCCTATGCTTTTTTTCTGCATCTATTGAGATGTCATACGATTTTTATCCTTCATTCTGTTAATATGGTATACCAAACTTACTGATTTGCATATTTTCAACCATCCTTTTATCTCAGGAATAAATCCCACTTGCTCATAGTGTATGAGCCTGTAAATACGCTGTTGGATTCTGTTTGCTAGTATTTTATGTGGGGATTTTTACAGCAAGGTTCATCAGCATACTGACCTATAATTTTCTTTTCTCATAGTATTCTTGTCTGGCTTTGGTATTCATGTTAATATTGGCCTCAGATCATGAGTTTCAACTTTTTGGAAGAGTTTGAGAAGGACTAGCATTAATTCTTCTTTAAATGCTTGGTAGAATTCACTAGTAAAGCCATCTGATCCTGGGCTTTTCTTGGTTTGGAGGTTTTTGATTATTGAGTCAATCTCCTTTCTAGTTATGCATCAATTCCGATTTTCTATTTCTTCATGATTCAGTCTTGGGAGGTTGGTTGTATGTTGCTAGGAATTTAGCCATTTCTTTTAGGTTGTGCAATTTGTTGGCATATAATTGTTCACAGTCGTCTCATGTTTCTTTATATTTTTGTGGTGTCGGTTGTAATATCGCCATCATTATTTCTAATTTTGAGTTTTCTCTTTCGTCTTATTTAGTCTAGCTAAAGGTTTGTTAATTTTATCTTTTAAAAAGAAAGTTCTTAGTTCCATTGATTTTTTTCTATTGTTTTCCTAATTTCTATTTCACTTATATCTGCTCAGATCTTTGCTATTCTCTTCCTTTTGCTAACTTTAGGCTTAGTTGGTTCTTCTCCTAGTTCCCTGGGGTGTAAAGTTAGGTTGCTTATTTGAGATTTTTTTTTCCTTAATGTAGGCATTTATCTCTATAAACTTTCTCTTAGAACTGTTTTTGCGACATCCCATAAATTTTGTATGTTGTTTCCATTTTTGTTTGTCTCAAGATTTTTTTTTTTTAATTTCCTTTTTGATTTTTTCCATGACACATCAGTTGTTCAGGAGTATGTTGTTTAATTTCTACCTATTTTCATTTTCCCATTTTCATCCTGTTATTATATTCTAGTTTCACAACATTGTAACCAGAAAAGATATTTGGGGGGTGCCTGGGTGGCTCAGTTGGCTAAGCATCTGCCTTTGGCTCAGGTCATGGATCTCAGGGTCCTGGTATCGAGACCCAAGTCAGGCTCCCTGTTCAGTGGGGAGTCTGCTTCTGCTCCCCCACCCAGCTCATGCACTCTCTCTAATAAATAAAATCTTTTAAAAAAAGAAAAGATATTTGGTATGATTTCAAACTTTTTAAATTTCTTAAGACTTGTTTTGTGCCCTAACATATGATCTATAATGGAGATGTTCTCTGTGTGCTTAAGAATGAGTATTCTGCTGCTGTTGGATGTAATGTTTAGTATATGTCTATTAGGTCCATTTGGTCTAAAGTGTAGTTCACATCCAACATTTCCTTATTGATTTTCTTTCTGAATGAGATACCCACTATTTAAAGTGGGGTACTGAAGTCTACTATTGCATTGCTATGCATTTCTGCCTTTAGGTATGTTAAAATTTGATCAGTATAGGGGTTCCAATGCTGGGTGCATGCATATATTATTGTTTATTCTCTTGATGAATTGAAACCCATTATATAGTGAACCTCTTTGTTTACTTACAGTTTTTGGCATGTCTATTTTGTCTCTTATAAGATTGCAGGGATCCTCAGAGGCGAAGGCTGTGGGGTATGCAGTGGTAGTAAGGCTGTTCAGAGCAAAGGCTTCTGGGAACTTCCTGTTTCCTTTTCTCCCACAGGGGATATTGTGGCCAAGGATGTATCTTAGTTCCTGGTCAGCGTGCAGCACCCTTGCAGTGATGGTGACATTGGATCTGATGCATGGGCACTCTTAGAGCAATCACAAAGCCAGGGTCTAGAGTATAGGCACTTACAGAGTGACAGTGGCTCCTGAGGTCTAGGGCTCTGGCAAGCCCACAGCAGCAGTGACTCCAGTGCCTAAGCCACAGGTATACACAAAGCGGCAACTATATCCAGGTCTAAACTGTGGGTACCTGTAGAGCAGCCATGGCTCAAGGGTCAAGGAATGTGCATGCATGGGGGGGGGGGGGTGGCAGCTCTGGTCCTATGGATTGTGCAATAGTAGCTCTTTCTGGTGGAAGAGGGCACAGTAGCATCACCTTCTCCTAGGAATTTGTGGCAGTGATAGCTTTTGATTACCTCAGTGGTGAAAGCTCCTGGTGTCCTCTGATGATCAGGCCATTGAAGTTTGTGCCAATGAACATTATGGAGTTTCCACTGTGAAAGCTGCGGGGAGTCTGTGGCTGAGGCCCTCCGTGGCAAAGACAGCTAGAGTCCTCCACACAGTTGGCCACTGGGAACCACAGTGACATCTACTGCATGGTTGATACTAATAGCCTCTACCTTTCTTCTTGGTTCCTAACCATTTCTGGATGTCTCAGCTAAGCTGAGCTCCACAATCCTTTCTGTATAGTTAATCTCCATTTCTGGCTCCATTGTGTTGCTCTATGTTCTTAACTGGACTCTTGAGTCCTCCTAAGGCTATTTTATTTCTTGGCTAGCTCATTGTTATTTCTGAGGAGATGAAGGTTGGCATAGCCTACTCCCTCATCGAGGTCTCTATCCTGTTCTTTTGTTGCTATATCTGATTTCTGTATCCCCAGCCTCTTACTTTACTGCCACTGAAGTTCTCTCTGCACTATTGAGGATAGAGCAAGTAAACTGAGTTGAAACCTAACTCAGTTTGAAGAGAAAGTTATTTAGAAAGATGCATCAATAATGTTCTTTTGTAGTATGTGTAGAGTTGCAAAACACATATCTTATTTATTCAAATTTATCTGTATATGGTCAACATCAATAGAAAAAAAGCAAATTTTCATTTAGCCTTTTGGTTTGTGTGTTTGTTTGCTCTTCTTCTTGGTTAATTGATGAGCATGAATCTACCTCTGAGTATGTAGAATGTTTAATCTGCCATTTATTTTGCTGATCTCAGTTCCAAAGTGCTTTATGGTATAAGCAACTCAAAAAAAAAAAAAAAAAACAGTAAATTTTTTAGGTGTATATATTATACAAGATGGCCTCAAAAAGTAAATCAAATATTTCTTTAGGGGCTCAACTGAAGAATTAGTAATTTGTTCCAATGCTGGAGAATTTCTAAATATTATTAAGTACTAAGCTAAAATTCCTGAGGAGAGGATATCGACATTTTCTACCTCACTCTGAATTGAAGGGATATATACTTTTTGTACTATAATTTCATTTTTTAATATCATGAACAAATTGACTATAAAAGAACATATAACATACAAAATATAAAGAATAATGAAGGAACAACCCATCTTATGAAGTATAACATCTCTGATATTATTGAAGCCCCTTCAGTACTCTTTATTTCATCATTTACCTTGGCCCCCTAGGGTAACCACCCCCCCAATCTGATTTTTTTTTTCCTTTTTTACTTCTCATTGCCTTCTTTGTATAGATTTAATATTTAGGTACGCATATGGCCTTAACAATTCACCTCTTATTTTTTTGAATGCTTGCTTTTATATAGTTGGCATTTTATATATGTATTCATTTTTTCCATCTTTATTGAGAGATAATTGGTATAAAACATTGTATAAGTTTAAGGTGTACAACATATTAATTTGATACACTTATTGTTGCAAAATGATTACCACTGTAATGTTAGCTAACTTCTCCACACATCACATAACTATCATTTCTTTTTTGTAGTGATAACATTTAACATCTAGTCTCTTAGCAACTTATAACATGGTGATTATAGCTAATATATGCATTCTTTTGTGATTTGCTTTTTTTCACTTACTATGAAGTTTCTTAGATTCCTCCTCATTTATTTATTGATTTCCTGAGATAAATATTTTAAAATTGTTCCCAGTTTTCCATTATTATAAATATGAGGAAGTTATAATACAAGCAAGAAAGGAAGACAATAAATCATTAGGTAAACTATTTACTTTTTAAAAGGAGAAAATAGACAAAATTAGAAAATAACCAACACACAGAAGTAACTTAAAAAAAAAAACTATGAGAATATCTACACAGCTCGATGTAAATCAACTTTCTATTAACATCTGGATGATAGAATACTTCCTTTGTCCCCCAGATCCTCTCTCTGCCTGATATTTCCTGAATGCTTAGAAGGCCAACATTTATGGACCTTTATCAGGCCCTCTGGCTTCCAGTCAGTTTTAGATTCAGTCAATGGGAAATGCATAAGAGACTTTTTCATCCCTAGATCTTTTCTTCTTCCATGAAAGGGCACAAGAAAAAAAATAAAGGAAGGTTCTTGTTCATATTTCCTGATAGACATATGCAAGAGTTTCTTTAGGCAAGGAAGGCATATACCTGTATATAAGAAGTGCCAAAATGCTTTTATTTATTTATATTAAAGATTTATTTACTTAAGTATCTCTGCACTTAATATGGGGCTTGAACTCAGGAGCCTGAGATCAAGAGTCACATGTTCTACCAACTGAGCCAGCCAGGCACCCTGCCAAAAAGCTTTTAAAAGGGTTTTGATTACATTCCTATCTGCTCTGCATGAGAGTTCTGACCTTCCATTCCTCACCAACACTTGATGTTGTCCTTTATTTTATTTCATTTTATATTTTTGCCAATGTGGCAGGTGTGAAATTGTATATCATTATTTGTTTAACTCAAAGTACCTTTACTGGGTTGCAGGGTATGCTATGCAATTTTACAAAACGTTTTATACCACCAGCAATTTTTAAGAGGTCCTATTTTCAGTGTATCTAATTTTTGCTAACCAATGAGCATAAAATTGTATACCGATGTGTCTTTCACTTACATTTCCATAATTACTAATGAGGATCTTTTCATTTATTATTTAGCTATCTATGTTCCCTTTCCTGTGCTGTGACTATGTTTTTGCCCATATTTATGCAAGTTTTTCTATATTCTGGAAAATTCTTCATAGGTCATATATGACACTGTGTTCTACCAGTTTTGGGCTTCTCTTTCATTTTCAATGTCTTGTCCTATGATGAATAGAAGTTCGTAATTTCAATGTAATTTTAATATAATGCAATGGTCTATACACTTTTTTGACGTGCTTATGAAATTCTTCTCAAACCTGGTGTGAGAAAATGATTCTAATTTTTCCTAAAGTTTTAAGGAATTTGTTTTTAAACATTTCCGTGTTTACCTAGAATGGGTTTATGTGTATTGTGAATTCACTATCACTTTTTTTCCATATTAATAACCATTCTAGTACCCTTGGTCAAACTCTTCACCAATGTGCAATGGCATTTCTGTCATTCATGAATTTCCATATGTGTGTGGGTCTGTCAGGGATCCCCCAATCAATTCCAATTCCATCTTTTTGATCCATCTCCATTATAATATGTTATTTTAATTAGTTTGACTTTCCAATACATGTTAATATTCAGAATGACAAGTCCTCCTACTTATACTTCCTCAAAAACATCTTCACTATTTTTTTTCTCTTACATATTAATAATGGAATGAGCTTATCAATTTCCTTGTCAAGATTGTATCTGGAATTACCCTGAGACTGAAGATCAATTTGAGGATCAATTTGAGGAAGATCAATTTGTCATCCTTATAATAACATAAAAATAAGTCCTTAATATATCAAATAGTAGTCAATGCTAATATAAAATGTTTTAAAAATATTTTTCTGCTTATTACTGGTACTGAGGAATACTATTCTGTTCTATCAAATAATCCTGCTAAATTCCCTTACTAATGATAATAGTCCTTGAGTTTTCTACATTAAAAAAAGTTATGTGATAAGCAAATAATAAGGGTTTTATTACTTCCTTTCTAGTCACTTATAGATACTATTACTATTTTTATATTACATTGCAGATTAAAACCTCCAGAAAATATTTAATAAAATATTTAATAAGGTGTGATAATGGTCATCTATTTCATATTCCAAATATCAGGTTAAAGATGTTCCTCCCATTCTTATTTTGATAAAAGATGTTTTATGAATCAGTATTAAATTTTATCATAAATTCTGATGCATTTATTAAGAATCATATTATCCTTTTCTTTAACATAATGGATTATAGTAGTTGATTTTTTAGCATTCAAACTTGCATTCCTAGGATTAACTTTTACTTAGTAGAATGCATTATAATATTTGGCTATTATGTGATTTATTTTGCCAACATCTTGTTTATAATTTTCATTTCTATTTTTAAAAGTAAAGTTGATAGACAATATTCCCCTCTGGCATCATTTCTGCCTGATTTTGGCTTGAAGTTATACAAACCTCATAAAATGAGATAGAGGGTGTTCCTTCTTGATCTGTTCTCTGGGAAAGCTTGAATGTGATTATAATTTTTGAAATATAGAAATCATTCTTAAACTGGGAGAGTTTGAATTTGATTATAATTTTTGAAAGATAGGAATTATTTTTAAACTAAACAATGTCTGTACTTGAGAGAACTGTGAACTACTGATTCAATGTCTTTAATGCTATAAGAATTTTATTATTTCTTCTTTGAATCGTAGCTCTTCCATTGCTCCCTGTGCCACCGGCTATTAATCCTCAAAGTTCTAAGTTTCTGGATTCATCACTTGCCGCAGCGCTCTTTCCTCAGTTTTGGTCCCCTTGAGGATTTCCTTTACTATTCTGTTAGCTCAGGATAGCAGCATTTTAAAGGAAGTTTATGTATACATTATCTACGTGTTTTTGAGAATATTTGTTTTTAAATAGTACCAAAACCAGAAATACACTAACTTGAGTACCCAACTTCCATGTAAGACATGGTTTCTTTGTAAATATTGATTGCTATTTCCACAATATCCACGCAGGGAAACTCTGCAAAAGTAGTTAAGAATTATGATTCATGTTCTTGTTTTTGGTTTTTTTCACAGACCTATAATTAGATAATTTATTCAAGGTTGATTGATGTGGTATCATTTTGCACATTGCCCTACCTGAAATTATTCAAATCTTCCATATATTTTTTTAAGATTTTATTTATTTATTAGAGAGAGAGAGAATGAGAGATAGTGAGCACGAGAGGGAAGAGGGTCAGAGGGAGAAGCAGACTCCCTGCTGAGCAGGGAGCCCGATGTGGGACTCGATCCTGAGACTCCAGGATCATGACCTGAGCCGAAGGCAGTTGCTTAACCAACTGAGCCACCCAGGCACCCCACAAATCTTCCATATTTTGATGGTTGACTGGATTTAAGGGAAAATGAAACCTCTTTATAGTAATCTGAAGAGAACCACTATATCTATACATCTATATAAAGTATCCTGAAAAATGTTAATGAAGTTTTTGTATACACATGGTTATAAAATCACTGGTCTTTTAAAAATGATAGAGGGAACAATATTTTTAATAAACATTACCTAACATTTCAAATCATAATAAGTTAATAAATACTTGTTCAAATCAAATTTTCCTAAGACTACTTTTTAATTCTGTTGTCTTTTAAAACTGTATTTTAAATTTGTCAAATTATTTATAATGATCTTGTCCTCCCCCCAAAAAGACTTGAGGAGGCTATGTGAGTTCCATGTTTTGAAATTATGTAACTTTTAAATCTAGATTGTTCTAAATAAATCAGTGGCCATTAAGAAAAATCTTATTGATACAAATGTTTTACTTATTTTATTTTTTTAAAGATTTTATTTATTTATTTGACAGAGAGAGAGCACAAGGAGGGAGAGGAGCAGGCAGAGGGAGATGGAGAAACAGGCTCCCAACTGAGCACGGAGCCTGATGCCAGGCTTGATGTGGGGCTCCATCCCAGGACCCTGGGATCATAACCTGAGCTGAAGGCAGAGGCTCAACCGACTGAGCCACCCAGGCGCCCCTTGATACAAATGTTTTAATCAAAGGATTCTAGTCATTAATCACTTCAAATCACATAGAATACTAAAATGCCTAAATTTTACTGAGACTTTCCACCATTTTTCTTAATGTTTTTTCCCCCATAATAGGTATTTTGGGATTTATGGTGAACAGTTCTGTTACAATTAGGTAATTTGCTATATTCAAAGACAAATGTTATTAAGTAATTAACTGCAATGTAATTTCAATTTACTAATTCCAGAGAAAGCTGCAAAACTAGGAGTGTGTCACCTAAAATCACAAGGTATTTGACAGAAAGTTTTACTTTGCCTTAATTTTTAAAATAAGAGTTTCTATGGGCCAGTAGTCTTGGCAGACAGCATAATGAACCGTCATGCCTGAGACTTGAATTTGGAAGTTTTGCATTAGCATTCCTTTGGCCAGTGGAGACTGGCAATGGGAGGATTTTGGCTTTGGTAGACAAAATTCTGTTTATATCAATGTTCAACACCTGCTACTGGATAAGCCACAGAGCAACACTGATGTTAGAATTGGAGGAAGCGATGCATGTAGCATTCCTAGTACCCGGGTGAGTGCCAAGATCACATTGTAAATGAATGGGGAAAGAAAACAGCTAAAGAAACATACTAGCAAAGAAAAACACAGCACATTTACTAAAGTTCACTGGGATTTTATCATGTGTGTATACAATTAACATACACAAGGACTCATACTATACCAACTGGTATTTTTCACATACTAAAAAATCAAAAATGTCTTTACATTTATTATCCAAATTGGTAGCCAATGTAGTAAAATTCTGTGAATTATATACTATATGTGTGTAGTGAATTTAAACACTGAAGCATGTCCTATGAAATCCTCCTACTTGCCCCTTTGTTCTTCAAGGGACAAACACTGATCTGCTTTCTGTCACTGTAGGTTAATTTTCATTTCCTAGAATTTTATATTTTATATAGAATCATATAGTAGGACTCTGTTTTGTCTGGCTTTATTCACTCAGCATGCTTTTTGAGATTTATCCATGTTGTTTTATGTATCAATCGTTCACTTTTTTTTTTTTAATTGCTGTTTTCCATCTTATGGAGATAACCACAATGTTTATTCATTCACCCATTACTGAACACTGAGGTTGGTTCTATTTTTTTGACTCTTGCAAATAAAGCTACTATGAACACTAAAAAGTAAATAAATAAATGAATAAACACTAAAGCATGAACTGATTTTTTATCTTTTAATTTTGCTTTGGAAATATAAAGACTAAAACACATGATAAAACTGTATCACACATAATATCAAGAAATTTAATGGTTCAGAGAAAATGGGAGCATCCCCTCACCTTCCTTGCCAGCCAGCCACTAACACCATGTCAAATAAAAGCATGATTACTTACTCAACTATTTCTTACCTTCTAAAATAACACAATAAGTACAAATCATGTATTGAATATATAGTATTAGGACTGAAAGCATTGTGCAGATTCATTGCATAAAAAACTCTCAAATAAATACTGTTACTGTTTTATAACTAAGGAAATTGAAAATCAGGTAATGTAATTATGATGGAAAATGTTCCAGATTAAATAGGTCAGATTGCTACTATACTACATTGTATTTCAGATATCCACTATATTACTTAGCTCTTTGGAAGGAGCAGATAGTCTCACAATCTTAGACACTTGGCAAACACAATAAAAACACCGAGTGTTAGAAAGCACAGTATTCTGGGTAAAATAATCAAAAGTCAGATGGTGTGAAGCTGGAAGAGAGAGATCTTTAATGCTTATGAGAAAGTAGAATTTAGGGAAATCAAAGGAACTGTTTCAAGAATACAATACACCAAATTTCAGAGCTTGGGAGTCATCTAAACAACAAAGAAGAAAACTCCTTATACATTACTTTTGAAAAAAATTTGCACATAAGTAGATTATCTGAAGGAGATCTTAATATCCCCTCTCTTTGTGTAATCCAGGAGAACATGGCACATAACTGTCTTCTTTGCATGTTATGAAATGATGCTGATAGGCCTGGTGACCTCCTGCTAAGTCCCTAGCATAAAGATCAATAAGTACTTATTTAATTAATTTGATATTTCTTTCAAACTTTTGTTTCACAGACAGTAAAATATAAATGTTGCGAAACAGTAGAGTAAGCTTTATTAAAAACCAGAACACAAAGAAATAAAATATCAACACATCTGTTATGACCGGGGAAGGGGGGCAGAAAAAAGAAAAAAAAAAAAGTCCAGTGTTATAACTACATCTCTCACCCTTGCATATAAGAGAGAACTTTATCTCTAGCATGTTTGGATTACAATTGAAAAATACAGTAGTGGGGTGCTTGGGTGGCTCCGTGGGTTAAGTGTCTAACTCTTGGTTCCGGCTCAGTTCATGATCTGGTAATATTGTCCGGTTTCTGAGACTCTTTTTGTGTTTTTCAGAGAGAATTGCTGTCAAAGGTTACTTTTCAGATTAAGTCACTTTAATTTACCTAAACCGAATCTAAAAGCAGACTCATAAAATGGTCAAGTTAATCCTATCAGTAAGACATTACAAATCTTTAGTTTCGGGAGGTGTGTGGGGAATGGGGTAATTGGGTGATGGGCATTAGGGAAGGCACTTGATGTAATGAGCACTGGGTATTAAATGCAACTGAGGAATCACTAAATTCTACCCCTGAAACTAATAATACAGTATATGTTAACTAAATTGAATTTAAATAAAGAATGTTTAAAAATTTAGTTTCATCTGCTAGGTTCTCTAATTCAATGACATAAAGTTGGATGATATCAATATTTACAGGGACTTATGATTTAAAGAGTCACTACTCCATGATCCAATGTTTCTTTAGGTAGTTGAATACATTACTAAATAAATATCAGGAGAAATATTTCATTTCATTAAGATTGTAACAAAAAATGGCCAATCTCCATCATACTTCAGAATAAGCATATTTACTGAGAATTTTTTTTAGGTATCTAAAATGCTAACATGATTTTCTTTTCTTGGCATTAATATAAAATTAATCAGTGTTACTAATTAAAAAAGAACTTTTTAAGGACAAGTAGTGAGTCTTATCCCTTTCAACACATCCTAAACTCTAACTACAATGTCTTGCACCTAGTAAATGGTAACTGTAACATATATTCCGTAAATATTTTTACTAAATAAATATGCCTTGGGCACCTGGGTGGCTCAGTCATTAAGCATCTGCCTTCGGCTCAGGTCATGATCCCAGGGTCCTGGGATCGAGTTCCACATCGGGCTCCCTGCTCAGCGGGAAGCCTGCTTCTCCCTCTCCCACTCCCCCTGCTTGTGTTCCTGCTCTCGCTGTGTCTCTCTCTGTCAGATAAATAAATAAAATCTTTAAAAAAAATATGCCTTTAATACTATATTAGAATACAATTTTGTTACAATATACACATATTTTAGTTTATTTTCCAATATAGCAAATTAAATCTTGAGAACTACTGCAAGGTTGACTGAAACAATGAAGGTATTTTACATAATGGAAGGGGTTTTATATATATATTTACATATATATATACTTTTTAAAAAGATTTTATGTACGTATGTATTTATTTACTTGTTTATTTGAGAGCCAAAGAGCACAAGCAGGGGAAGCAGCAGAGGAAGAGAGAGAAGCAGGCTCCCCTCTGAGCAAGGAGCCCAATGTGGGGCTCAATCCCAGGACTCTGGGATCATGACCCGAGTCAAAGGAAGATGCTTAACTGGCTTAGCCACCCAGGTACCCCAGAAAGGGCTAATATATTTTAAAAATAATTTTTAGATATTGTTTTTCTGTGATACTGCAAATAGGTTAAGGCTGTTGAAAGAGTAGTGATCAAAACAAGTAAGAATTTAAATATTACTCATCAGTTGTTATCAAGACTACTTTCCTTCATGGGCAGACTCATTTCAGCAACCTAGAGTCAAATCTTCTCTATTAAGTCATACTCACTATATGACAAATTGCATAAATCATGAAAAAAATGTTATGAACTGAATGTTATATGCGACCGTACATAACAACTTCATGAAATGAATTGAAATCAATCTGTGGAGATGTCTGGTCATTGGAAATCATGACAGTGTGGAAACAAAAATGAAAACTCTAAATGTTAAAATGATAGGAAACAAGAGAGTTTTGACAAGAAGAGCGTATTGCATGTTGTGATATTTGAATAAGCTGTCACTTAAGTACTTCATCTCTATTGTACACATGAGGGAAAAAAATGAGCAGCATTGAGCAAGACTGATGTTGGTATATTTCTGACATATACTATTCCAAGAGGGCCAGAACCTAATCTACTGAACCTAATGAATAACCCAAGACACTTGAACAGCTAACTGTCAACAAAAGATTGACAGGAGTTTGTGGGTGGAGGGGGAGATGGGAGCTTTGGGAAGAGTAGGGTAGAGAGTGGAAAGATTCTGGATTTGGGATTCAGCAAAAGAGGGCTTAAATTCTGATTCAAGCTAGATGACCTTGGACATATCGATATCTTTGGAGCCTCAGTTTCAACACTATAATATGTTGAACAGTAACATTTTACAGGGTGTTTTGTTTTGTTTTGTTTTTTGAGAGCATTCAATGAGAAAACATATGCAAAGTGCTTAAGCACAGTCTCTAGAACTTCCAAGAACCTAATAAATGTTACTATTCTTTTTCTTTCCTAAGTGATCTGTCCTAAGGCCTGAAACGGAAGGCACAGCATCTACTTTAGTAAAAGGACTACATCATATATACATATATATATATATATATATATATATATATATATATGTATGTCTCTCTCTCTCTCTCTCTCTATATATATATACATATATATGTGTATATGTGTATATATATATATATATCAACTTAATTTTGATTTATGGAGGAAATTATAAAGACCTATTTGCCATCTTTCTCTTTTCTTCTCAAAACATTCATGATATCTGAATATATTGACACATGATTTTTGTATTCTAGACACTGGAATCAAAATCTTTATATGTTTTCTTTTTTTCATTCAAGTCATCAACAGGATAGAAGCACAGTGAGAAAGTTAAATTTAGAAGCAAGAATCTCAGATTATTGATAATTCCTCATAGAAAAATTAGAATCATCTCTCTTTGAGAGTTTTTTTATTATTATTATGTAAGCAATGTATATTTACTGTTAGGGGGTGGAGATAGAAAAAACAGATAAGCAAAAAGTTAAAAAAAAGAAGAATGTAAGAAAATGATCTCAACATGAAAATGCCCTACAGTTAATCAAAAAAACTGTATTACCAGTTGGCAAGATTAAATTCATAACTCAAATGCTTTTGAAAATAAATATCCTTAATAGTTACTGCTACTTATACTGTCAACATTTCCAACATTTTCAGAGTATTTTGCTCTGTGCCTGCCATTGTTTTAGGTAGTTTATATTAATAAACTCAAATCTGGCACATGGAGTTTTAAATTATATTAAAATGAGCCTAGAAAAAAACTAAAAAAAATCCCCAAGTTTGGGGATTTGTTTGTTTGTTTGTTTTCAGGAAAAGACATTTTTTATCCAAGTTTTAAGAAAAGAGATTTAGGGTCTCCTGGGTGGCTCAGCTGGTTAATCGATTAAGTGTCTACCTTAGGCTCAAGTCATGATCCTAGGGTCCTGGGATAGAGTCCAATGTGTGGGTTTAGGGTGTTGGGCTCCCTGCTCAGCAGGGAGTCTGCTTCTCCCTCTCCCTCTGCCCCTCCCTGCCACTCATGCTCCTTAGTGAGCCCGGGCTCTCTGTCTCTTTCTCTGTCTCTCAAATAAATAAATAAAATCTTAAAAAAAGAAAAGAAAGAAAAGAGACCTAGAAATAGCCTCTCTGAGCTGGCCCAAGCCAAATACTGGTACCTCATGAGATGCCTTTCTAATCCAGTGGTTCTCAAAGTATGGTCCAAAACCCCCCTGGAAAGTTCCTGAGGCCCCCTCAGTTATCTATGGGAGATTGTCACTATTATTCTTGTAATAATACTAAGGTATTATTTGCCTCTTTCACTGTGTTGAAATATGAACTGATGGTGCAAAACAACAGTGGATAAAACTGCTGGCCTTTTGGCACAAGAAAGACAGTAGCAACAAACTTGCCTAATAATCATTGAATCCTCCACTATCATCCACTTGCAGGAAAAAGAAAAGTCAGGTTCACATAAGATGAATATTGATGAATCGCTAAAACTTACTAATTTTATTAAATTTCAAACTTAAGCACACATCTTTTTAACAGTCTTTGTCAAAAATGGAAAATGCACATTAAGCACTTTTGCTGCATGCTGAAGTGTAAGAGTTTCCAGAAAAAGCACTTGTTTAAGTTGTAAGCTAATCTAGTATTATTTTTCATAAAACACCATTTTTACTTAAAATAATAATGAACACGTAAACTATGGTAGATCAGGCTTTGGTATTTGAAACACATTTCTCAAAAATAAGCAAAGAAGGACTTGAAGAAAAGAGCAGTTTTTGGTGCCAGTGAAAATATTTAAGCTTTATAGTAAAAAATAGAATTCTGGAAAATTTGCATTTGTCACAATGAGCTTTACAGATCTGTAATACATAAAAATGTTTCTGATGAGATCAATGATAATACAAATAAATGTGTTTTTTTTATGTTGCATAATGGAATATGTCAATATTGGGAAGATCTGCGTTACTCAGTGAAGCAATATTTTCCAAGTGAGCAATGTATGCCACAAAAGTATGCATAGAGAGAAGACCCAATTAAAATATAAGATTGACCATTTTATTTTTAATACAATAAAGTATGAAAAGTTTATTAACATAGTTTCAGATTCTACATTGCAACTATTAAGGAACTGTCACTTGTTAAGTTTTGATATGATTTTAATTATCCACAAAGGCTTTTAAAATACATTACCCTTTTCTAACCACATATGTGTGTAAGGCCAGATTTCTTTAGTATACTTTAACTAAATCAACATATGCAACAGACTGAATACCGAAGCAGATATGGATCAGTCTTCTATGAATCCAGACACTGAAGAAATTTGAAAAATATAAAACAATGCCACTTTTCTATTAATTTTTTCTTTGAAAACATATTTTTATAAAATGTTAGTTTGTTAATATGTTGCCGAATTTCTATCACTTTTTAAAGATTTTTTTTTTTATCTATTTGAGAGAGAGAGCAAGAGCAAATGGGGAGATGGAGAAGGACAAGGAGTCTGATGAGGGGCTTGATCTCAGGACCCGGAGATCATGACCTGAGCTGAAATCAAGTCAGACACTTAACCCCACCGAGTCATCCAGGCACCCCGGATTTCTACCATGTTTAAATAAATTAATCTTTTCAAAATTTCTCAGTTTTAATCCTAATGTAATAATTATGGACATATATAATCTTCATAAACATGAACTCTTAAAGATCTCAATAATGTTGAAGACTGTAAAGTAGTTCTGAGACCATAATATTTAAGAACCACTGCTCTACTCCATGTTTAAATGTAGATAGTAATGGGAGATGGCTAGAAACATCTTTAATACACTATGTAATATGCATTTCCCAGGTCCTGAATATAGAGATGCCAGTTAATGAAGGCTGGCAAAACAAGCTGACAGCATCAAGTCTGGAGGATAGATTGGTAAGTGAAGGTGCAGAGAACTGTAAGTTTTCCAGTAAGAACAAAGACAGTGAACAATTCTTAAATCACAATCATAGTTGGAAATTTTAACGAACCTCTCAGTAACTGATAGAATAAGCAGAATACGAAAAGTTAGGGAATAGACACTTGAATAATATAATTTTGAAAACTGATCTATGTAACATATAAGGGAAACTATACCCAAAAACTTCATAAGTGCACATGAAACATTTACCAAACAAGTCTCAATAAACTATAAAACACTAAAATCATACAAACTATATGCTTTGAACGCAGTGGAATTAGGATAGAAACCAATAACAAAAATATGAATAGAAAATCCAAGTAGCTTGGGTATTACATAATCCTTCTAAATAACTAGTAAGTCAAAGATAAAATTGAAATAGAAATAGAAAATATTTTTAAATGAATGATAATGAAAATATGACATAGCAGGACTTACGGGGAGCAGCTAAAGCAGTGCTTGGAGAAAAGCCTATTGCTTTAAACAAATATATAAGAAGGCAAAAAGTCAATGATTTGGCTTCAATTTCAACCAATTAGAAACATAACAATAAAATTTAAAAGAAGAAAATAATACAAATAAGAAAATGAGCGCAATAGAAAACAAATGTACAAAGGAAAAAAATCTACAGACTCTCTGATATGCATTGTGGGCATTTCTTTTTTATGTAACCCATGAGTTTTTAATACATATCCTTTAATTTATCTACTATGGGACTTTCATATAATATATAATTATTATATAATAAATGAATTATATAATATATAAAATAACTAAAAAGTATGCTTCATTTTATCCTAAAAGCTTGGCCAACAAAGAACTGAAATGTAACATAATAATTTTCAGAAATTTGGTCAGGCTATTCATTAAATGCAGTCAAATTAATATAAACATTACCCATCCATATTCTTCTGCCCTGTTCTTTGTCTCTACCATTTCTATGGCTTCTATCTAAACATACTATGATACAATTCCTTTCATTAGCCAATGACAACAAATACAAACTCCAGTGAAGACAAAAATCCAGAGAAAAACAGAAGAAAAAATATAAAGGAAATGAACTAATTCTTTAGAGCCCACTACGGGCTAAATCCCTTGTTTTAATTCTTGGAAATACTGACACAAGCTTATTTTGGCTCACAATTGCTCAAGGCCACATAATGTTGAAGTTGGTATATAGTTAAAACTGGGGCTCTGATTTTTCTTAGAGTTGGCCACTGCTCTTTTCACAGCCATAAGAATGTTACATAATTATACTGAACTCTGTTAAGCTAACTGTGAGAAATAAGCACAAACCAAGCAACTTTTGTAAATTGCCACCTTTGGTATTACTTTTCATGGATGGCCAGAGTCTATTTTTAGAGTCTTTAAAAATATATGCATAAATTTCCAAATTAAATCATTCTGTTTGGGAATATCTGAACTAATTTTTGGTCCAGGTGAAATTAACAGAAAAACATTTGAGTCCTAAGCAAGAAAGTGGTACAAAGCAGAGTTGCTACTTTTGCTTGTTATTTTTGGAAAACCAAAGCTTCTGTGAGGACTGCAAACTAGAAATGAGCACATGCTGTTGCTGGGCAAGCTTTTCTCAGTATTTCTCACAAAGAACTGCAATGTCCTTATTTTTATATTCTTCTATACCTCCCTCTGTAGGCTTTATGTATATGTGACTAGCTAGGCTGTACTTAGGACATGTATAACCAGAGATAAATGAACAAAATTATTCTGATTTTTTTTCTGAATTCAATTATATTGTAGACAGAATATGAAAACAATAATACACGAAACACCTAAAGCACGTGTGAATCAATGTTTCAGATGTTCCAGAGGTTGAAAACTTGTTTGCTTCAAACTGAATTTGGTGTTCCCATATCTTATGTTTCACTAACATTTAAAATTGGGAGTTTTAAAAAATCCAAAATTTCTGATTTGCCTTTCATCCCTTTCTTTTCTCCATTCATTTTTAAATTTGAAGATTTGACATCACCAGTCTGGAATTCTTGCTTCTCGATAGTCTTTTGGGACAGGGGAACACTCAGCTATTTTAGACAGGGGCTGAGTTCTGCAGTTCATTATGGACCCCAATCCCCAATATTCTAGCACTTACTTTATTTCACATTATCTACTTGGCCCAGGTAGGCCTTTTAGTTTTTTGACCTCTTCCTTTACAGTATATACCTTAAAAAGGTATCTGTTTTAAGCATTATATACTTTTTCCATACATTTGTTGCAACTATTTGCACTTATTTTTAAGCCTGAGGCAATTCAATTTATTTCCTAAAAACTAATGGAACCAACGATTATGCTAAAAATAATGACCACAGCAAAATTTAATTTTGTTTTAATATTAATGACACTGGTGTATATGAAGAGATGAGAGAATGGGGAATCAAGTTATATAATATTCATAACTGGTCATATTTTTTCATATGACTGCATTTACACTATTTTTTGTCATACTAAAAGTAAAAAAAAAAAAATACAAATCAAATAAGAAGCCAAGCAGTAGGTGACAGATTATTGGCAGGCCAGAAAATGTATTTATCTTTGGAAAAGATGATTACAAATTGACACTAAAATTATTCATCCCTTAAGGATCTACTGACATGTCATCATGTCATAGAAATTAATAGAAAAGAAATCATTCTACTTAGAAATAATTACATTTAGTCCTACATTTTTCTTTAGGATTATGTTTATTACCACCCAGCCTGTCTATCTGACTAGATCAATTCTCAGAGTCTTACTTCTTGTTATATCCAAAATAATTATTTTAATTATAAAAAGAATCTGGCCCTAGATAGGTAGACTGTTTAAAAATTTCTAGTGGAATAAATGTAGACTGGTCTATATGGCAAGAAATCAAGAGCTGAATTGATGAATTAGGGGTGTGGAGATAACCATACATCACCAAGAATGAATGAGATCATCAAGTAAAATGACTTTCAACACAGTGATTAGGGGGCATTAGTGGAAAATTCCTGAGACCAACATTCTCAAAAGGACATTAAAGTAGCCACTGAATGGGCCTAAGAGGTGGCCAGAGCCTGGTGATATGAAACCTATCATTGCACAATGTGTAGAAATGCCAGGTAAATAGACAGCAGGTAGCAAGACTCCTGCACTGGTTTATAATCCTGAGGCAGGTCTTCAATCCCTGGGCAGGGAAGAGTAAAGGATGGAAGGCAAAGTGCTATGAGGGGAAGGGCCACGTGATGCATCAGAACTGTGATTCAAGAACTGGCATCTTATCAGAGGAAAAGAGACATAATATTAACATGGGAGAAAAGCAAGATTTTCTTGGTGGTACTTATCTGATTATTGATGAACTCTACCACCAATAATAATGATGATTTATCAATATGCACATCAACCCTGAAATGTATTTGTACTGAAATATTAAAAATGAGGAAGCTCAGGTTCAGAAAGGTTGAGTTAGAGACCCTCACATCTCCCTCCCCTTAACAGTGACTAATCTCAGAGACTGTGTGGGGATTTGACTGCACGTAGATGTCAAGTAAATTTGGCTGGAGAAGAACCATGGTCACTGAATGAGCTCATATATAGGAATGCCACTTGTATTATCTAAAGTAGCAAAAACATGTGAAGAATTAGTAAACCCCAATAATTGGCAGAAATACATTGCATATTTGTGCACTGTGAAGTAATCATCATAACAAAACCAAGCATTTTGTATAAGGATCCAAATTAATGCACAAAAATGCCTACAGTGTTGAATTGCATGTCCTAATTGTTAGAGCTCAAATCAACAAGGAATGTGTGCAAATGAAATCATATCCTTATTAATTACATTTGAGATCTACATAGTTAAACATATCTGTTTAGTAAGAATAAGCAAAACTAGTTCAGATTTCATTCTTAGTATCTGTACTACCTTCATGGTTCTATCAAACAGGAGAAGAATATATTTGTTGTCTCTTGAAGATTCTATAAGAAAAAAATGATTTTCTCATGACATCTGGTTTTTACTTTGCAGGGGTCAGCCAAAGAAGACTGATGATAAGCAATACCTTCACTCATCTAAAGCTCTGACAGGACATGGATAGATCCATCAAAACTAAATCAGTAACTGACATTTGTACAAAACACACAATTAATCCAAAGGTTTATAGCTTCTCAAGATAAATAACTGTCAGGAAGCCATCCTTTGCTAAAAGAATGTTTCATCTGAAAGACACAGAACAATTTCTAGCTCTGTTGTGAAGGCCAACACAATGGCAATGACTGGTTTCCAAGAAAGGCATCGAATTTCTCATGATTTTTGCATAAATTAATTCAATACACTGATTAGGCAAAAAATACTGTCAGATATACTAAACATAACCTCTATAAGTAAGAGCAATGTCAGTGTTTCTTCCTAAGACGTCTTGATGTTTGTTTTGAAAGATAATTTCCGTTATTTATATAAAATAGGCATGTTGGTTCATATTGAATATATGTATCTTTTAAAATACGATAATGGAGTTCTATTTTCAAATTTTCACACAAAATTTCTTCCCCATAGTTTTATAAAGGATTTTGGAACACTGAATTTTGATTTAATCTTAAGAATTCCCTCTTACAATCCATAGGTATAGAGTTGTAAATGGGATATTACACTTCATATGAGGGAGGGAATGCACTAATGGGAATTAAAACTATGGTTCTGGAAACAAAATGTGCCAAATATCTGTTCTGCCATTTACTAACTGAAAGACCTTGAGCTCTTTATTAAAGCTCTTTAGGTCTCAGTTGTTCCACTGGAAAATGGAGATAACAATACTATATAGATTATTAAGTTGCATTAATTAAATATGATAATCCCTATAAAAGATTTAGCACAGTGACTACTCAACTCCCAACCACTGGCCAATCCATCACGCTGTCTCCTGTACCTGCTACACTACATAAATGCATAGTACCCATCTAGAATGTTTTTGCTCAGCTCAAGAGTAGATATATATCATGCATAGGTCTCCTTGCCTTCAATAGCTGCAGATATTCATTTGATTATGATATATCAATTATCTTGTGAATACCTAATTGTTGAGTAGTAGATAGCACTAGCTCTAATATGATTTGACCCCTGTAATCTTCGTGAGCTGAGGAAAGACTCCAGACATGGAAAGTAGATATTTTGTTTTTGTAACATAACTTCTCTAACAACTACTTACAATCATTCTTATTACCTATCAGATGAAACCCCAAACCTACTTTTTGGTGTTTATGTTTAGTTACAGCCTTTTCCCCACTTTCACTTCTAATCTGATCTACTGCAGTATTCCCATCCACTGGATGATTTAGAGGGAGCACACCTCAGGATTTTAGAATAAGGAGTGGGAGCCAACCTCGCATAGGTTCTCCTAATGTCCAGATATAAGAGCTTGGACAAGTTATTTAGCCTCTTGGAACCTCAAATGCCTTATACTGATTCCTACTTACAAACCACAGTGCTTATGGTAATAACGACTCAATAATTAGTTTCTACTTTGAGCTCTTCCTTACTTCTGCCAGGCCTGCCCATCACATGAGACTGTCCTGCTCACTAGTACTGCCATTACCCACTCCAGAAAGCCATTTCTGCACAGTCCAGGCAACTCTAAGTAATTGCTTTCCAAATGTTTGGTATATGACTTGTAAAGCATTATACAATCCTCTAGAGTTAAATATTTCACCTGAACTTTTTTTCCCCCATGTACACAAAAGAAACCTTTCTTTAATTATGGAGAATTTCCAAGGATAAATGTGTGCAGAATAGTATAATGAGCCTCATGTACCCATCATCAGATGGCCCCACACAAACCCAGCCTCCCAGCCCCATCCACTGCTTCCTTCCCTTCAGGTTGTTTAGTCCACAGTCCCTAGCATGTACACACCTCAGTCTCTCTATAAGGACTACAAATAAAAACGCAGCTACATCATAATCACACTTCAAAAAATTAACAGTAACTCCTTAAAGCCATCACATGCCCATTTAGAGCTCACTTTCCAAATTCTTGCAAATGCCAGGAATTCATTTTTCTCCTCCAGCAGATCCACACATCACAATCACTTGATTCTTTCTTAAGTTTGTCCTCACCTCCTCCTGTTGTCTCCTGCTACTCACTTTTTTATTTTTTAATTGGCAGGTCTTTGGTATTTCCTTAGGTATGGAAATAAATAGCCTTTTTAAATTACAGCATCTCATTTCTTGGAAAGCTGACTGAAATTATCCTTACAATAAGTAATCGATAAATTAATTTTTTATTGTTATGTTAATCACCATACATGACATCATTAGTTTTTTTTAATTTTTTTATTGTTACATTAATCACCATACATTACATCATTAGTTTTTGATGTAGTGTTCCATGATTCATTGTTTGTGCATCACACTCAGTGCTCCACGCAGAATGTGCCCTCTTTAATACCCATCACCAGGACAACCCATCCCCCCACACCCCTCCCCCCTAGAACCCTCAGTTTGTTTTTCAGAGTCCATCCTCTCTCATGGTTCGTCTCCCCCTCCGACTTACTCCCCTTCATTCTTCCTCTCCTGCTAACTTCTTCTTTTTTTTTTCTTAACATATATTGCATTGTTTCAGAAGTACAGATCTGTGATTCAACAGTCTTGCACAATTCACAGCACTCACCAGAGCACATACCCCCCCCAATGTCTATCACCCAGCCACCCCATCCCTCCCACCCCCCACCACTCCAGCAACACTCAGTTTGTTTCCTGCGATTAAGAACTCCTCATATCAGTGAGGTCATATGATACATGTCTTTCTCTGATTGACTTACTTCACTCGGCATAACACCCTCCAGTTCCATCCATGTCTTTGCAAATGGCAAGATCTCATTCCTTTTGATGGCTGCACAATATTCCATTGTGTATATATATCACTTCTTCTTTATCCATTCATCTGTCGATGGACATCTTGGCTCTTTCCACAGTTTGGCTATTGTGGACATTGCTGCTATAAACATTGGGGTGCACGTACCCCTTCGGATCCCTACATTTGTATCTTTGGGGTAAATACCCAGTAGTGCAATTGCTGGATCATACGGTAGCTCTATTTCCAACTGTTTGAGGAACCTCCATACTGTTTTCCAGAGTGGTTGCACTAGCTTGCATTCCCAACAGTGTAGGAAGGTTCCCCTTTCTCCGCATCCCTGGCAACATCTGTCGTTTCCTGATTTGTTATTTTTAGCCATTGTGACTGGTATGCGGTGGTATCTCACTGAGGTTTTGATTTGGATTTCCCTGATGCCGAGCGATGTTGAGCACTTTTTCATGTGTCTATTGGCCATTTGGATGTCTTCTTTGGAAAAATGTCTGTTCATGTCGTCTGCCCATTTCTTGATTGGATTATTTTTTCTTTGGGTGTTGCGTTTCATAAGTTCTTTATAGATTTTGGATACTAGCCCTTTATCTGATATGTCATTTGCAAATATCTTCTCCCATTCTGTCGGTTGTATTTTGGTTTTGTGGACTGTTTCTTTTGCTGTGCAAAAGCTTTTTATCTTGATGAAATCCCAATACATTTTTGCCCTTGCTTCCCTTGCCTTTGGCGATGTTTCTAGGAAGAAGTTGCTCCAGGTTATCTAATTTGCTGGCATAGAGTTGCTCATAATATGTTTTTATAACTGTTTGTATTTCTTTGGTGTTGGTTGTGATCTCTCCTCTTTCATTCATGTTTTGCTGATTTGGGTCATTTCTCTTTTCTTTTTGATAAGTCTGGCCAGGGGTTTATCAATCTTGTTAATTCTTTCAAAGAACCAGCTCCTAGTTTCGTTGATCTGTTCTATGGTTCTTTTGGTTTCTAGTTCATTGATTTCTGCTCTGATCTTTATTATTTCTCTTCTCCTGCTGGGTTTAGGCTTTATTTGCTGTTTTTTCTCTAGCTGCTTTAGGTGTAGGATTAGGTTGTGTGTTTGAGACCTTTCTTGTTTCTTGAGAAAGGCTTGCATTGCTATATCCTTTCCTCTTAGGACTGCCTTTGCTGTATCCCAAAGATTTTGAACAGTTGTGTTTTCATTTTCATTGGTTTCCATGATTTTTTTTTAATTCTTCTTTAATTTCCTGGTTGACCCATTCATTCTTTAGTAGGATGCTCTTTAGCCTCCATGTATTTGAGTTCTTTCTGACTTTCATCTTGTGATTGAGTTCTAGATTCAAAGCATTGTGGTCTGAAAATATGCAGGGAATAATCCCAATCTTTTGGTACCGGTTGAGACCTGATTTGTGACCTAGGATGTGATCAATTCTGGAGAATGTTCCATGGGCACTAGAGAAGAATGTGTATTCCGTTGCCTTGGGATGGAATGTTCTGAATATGTCTGTGAAGTCCATTTGGTCCCGTGTGTCATTTAAAGTCTTTATTTCCTTGTTGATCTTTTGCTTAGATGATCTGTCCATTTCAGTCAGGGGGGTGTTAAAGTCCCCCACTATTATTGTATTGTTGTCAATGTGTTTCTTTGCTTTTGTTATTAATTGCCTTATATAATTGGCTTCTCCCATGTTAGAGGCATAGATATTTACAATTGTTAGATCTTCTTGTTGGATAGACCCTTTAAGTAGGATATAGTGTCCTTCTTCATCTCTTATTACAGTCTTTGTTTTAAAATCTAATTTGTCTGATATAAGGATTGCCACCCCAGCTTTCTTTTGGTGTCCATTAGCATGGTAAATGTTTTTCCACCCCCTCACTTTCAATCTGGAGGTGTCTTTGGGTCTAAAATGAGTCTCTTGCAGACAGCATATCGATGGGTCTTGTTTTTTAATCCAATCTGATAGCCTGTGTCTTTTGATTGGGACCTTTAGCCTATTTACATTCAGGGTAACTATTGAAAGATATGAATTTAGTGCCATTGCATTGCCTGTAAGGTGACTGTTACTGTATATTGTCTGTGTTCCCTTCTGATCTATGCTGCTTTTAGGCTCTCTCTTTGCTTAGAGGACCCCTTTCAATATTTCTTGTAGGGCTGGTTTTGTGTTTGCACATTCCTTTAGTTTTTGTTTGTCCTGGAAGCTTTTTCTCTCTCCTTCTATTTTCAATGACAGCCTAGCTGGATACAGCATTCTTGGCTGCATATTGTTCTTGTTTAGTGCTCTGAAGATATCATGCCAGTCCTTTCTGGCCTGCCAGGTCTCTGTGGATAGGTCTGTTGCGAATCTCATGTTTCTACCATTTTAGGTTACATATTTCTTCTCCCGAGCTGCTTTCAGGATTTTCTCTTTGTCTCTGAGACTCGTAAGTTTTACTATTAGATGTCGCAGTGTTGACCTATTTTTATTGATTTTGAGAGGGGTTCTCTGTGCCTCCTGGATTTTGATGCCTGTTTCCTTCCCCACATTAGGGAAGTTCTCTGCTATTATTTGCTCCAATATACCTTCTGCCCCTCTCTCTCTTTCTTCTTCTTCTGCGATCCCAATTATTCTAATGTTCTTTCATCTTACTGTATTGTTTATCTCTCGAATTCTGCCCTCGTGATCCTGTAGTTGTTTCTCTCTCTTTTTCTCAGCCTCTTTATTTTCCATCATTTGGTCTTCTATATCGCGGATTCTCTCTTCTGCCTCATTTATCCTAGCAGTTAGTGCCCCCATTTTTGATTGCACCTCATTAATAGCCTTTTTGATTTCAACTTCATTAGATTTTAGTTCTTTTATTTCTCCAGAAAGGGTTTCTCTAATAACTTCCATTCCTTTTTCAAGCCCAGCTAGTATCTTTAAAGTCATGATTCTGAACTCTAGGTCCGACATCATACTAATGTCCGTATTGAGTAGGTCCCTGGTAGATGGTACTACCTCTTGTTCTTTTTGATGAGGAGATTTTTTCGTCTTGTCATTTTGTCCAGAGGAGAATAGATGAATGAGAGAACAAAATGCTAACAGGGTAACAACGGCCCCAGCAAGTATACTCTATACAAATCAGAGAAGACCTGAAACCAGGGGAAAAGAAAGAGAAGAAAAAAAAAAAAAGAAAAAGAAAAAGATAAAAACAAACAAAAACAGAACAAAACAAAACAAAAAAAACAGAATATGAAAAAATATGATCAGGCTAGTGCATAGATCAGTGCCACACACTAGATTTGGGGCGTATTTTGGTCTGTTAGAAGAAAGTGCCTCCTAAAATTTTAAAGGAAGAAAGACCTATATGTACAAAATAAGGGTTGATACAATGAAGGGATACAAGAAGACTGTAAAGATGAAAATTATAAAAGATTTTATAAAAGGAATTGATAACATAAGAAGTTGTTTGAAAAAAGAAAGAAGATTAAAAAAAAAAAGAAAAGGTGAGAGAATGTGATCAGGCAGGAGACTAGAACAAAGCCATATACTATGATTTAGGGTATATTTGCATCTGTCAGAAGAAACTGTATCTCAAAATTTTAAAGAGAGAACAACTTATATATATATATATATATATATATATATATATATATATATATATATATATGCCAAAAATAAGGGTAACTACTATGAAGGGATAAAATATGACTCTAAAAATGAAAAATGAAAAATATTTTTTTAAAAAAGGGATTGATAAGATGTTGGGTGAAAAAGGTACAAAGAAAAATTCAAAAAAAAAAACAATTAAAAAATTAACTTTGAAAACTAAATGAATCATGGTAAAAAAGCCATGAATTCTATGTGCAGTATTCCCCTAGCGCTGGAGTTCTCCCATTCTCCTTGATGGGTAAACTTGGTCTTGGCTTGCTGGCTGTTCGTGCTGATCTTCTGGGGGAGGGCCCCGTTGCCGTGGTTCCCAAGTGTCTTTGCCGGAGGCAGAATTGACCCACCCTTGTTGGTCTGAGCTAAGCACTCTGCTCGGGTTTGCTCTCAGGAGCTTTTGTTCCCTGCAAGCTCTCGGTACAGCTTTGGAGGACCATGGTGAAAATGGTGGCCTCTGAATCTCCACCCCAGAGGAGCCGAGAACTCGGTGCCCCGCTCCTCAGTGCGCCTCCAGAGAAAAGCAGTCACTCCTGTCTCCCCGGTCTCCGGCTGCACTCCGTGCTCACCCAGCCTGTGACCGAGAGTTTCTATCTCTGGCCCCCGACCCCGTGTGGAGTCTCCAAACCCAGCAGATCCCTGCAGTGCGCTCCCACGCCGCTCGTTCCGTGGGAGGAAGGGGAGTCTCCCCGGATCTGCTGCTTGTTGGGTCGCTGCTGGAAGAGCAGTGGCCCGACTGGGCCGCGGATCACAGTTTATGGCAACCCCGAGCTGAGAGCCTGCGCCTCGGCTCCATCCTGCAGCCGGCTTCCCCGCTCCAATACCTGGGAGCTCTGCCACACTCAGGCACCCCTGGTCTTTCTGTGACCCTGAGGGTCCTGAGACCACACTGTCCCATGAGGTTTCCACCTCCCGATTAGCCACTGGAGTGATGTCTCTCAGCGGAGCTGACTTCTAAAAGTTCCGATTTTGTGCTCCACGCCCTATCACTTGCCAGAAGCGGCCGACGGTGGCCCCCTCCCCCGCCGTCTATCCTTCCAAATATCGCCTCGGATTCACTTCTCCGCACGTCCTACCTTCCAGTAAGTGGTCGCTTCTCTGTTCAGAGAGTTGTTGCTACTCTCTTCTTCGATCTCCTGTTGAGTTCGTAGGTATTCAGAATGGTTTGATCCCTATTCAGCTGAATTCCTGAGACCAGAGGAAATCCAGGTCTCCTACTCCTCCGCCATCTTGCTCCGCCCCTCTACATCATTAGTTTTTGATGTAGTGTTCCATGATTCATTGTTTGTGCATAACACCCAGTGCTCCATGCAGAATGTGCCCTCTTTAATACCCATCACCAGGCTAACCCATCCCCCCACCCCCTCCCCTCTAGAACCCTTAGTTTGTTTTTCAGAAGATGTGGTATATATACATAATGGAATATTATGCAGCCATCAAAAGGAATGAGATCTTGCCATTTGCAACGACATGGATGGAACTGGAGGGTGTTATGCTGAGTGAAATAAGTCAATCAGAGTAATCAATAAATTAATGCTGAGTTAAGGGAGAGAGCGAAGAACAGGGGAGAGAAGGAAGAGAAAAAGGGTGGGGATAGGGGTATCAGGGAAGGAGGGAAGAAATAAGGAGGAAAGGACAAATTAATTTGTCATGTATGGTTTTTCCTGATGACTGATTTGTGTCATTATTTATACCTAGAGATATATGCTGTTTTCCCCTATGCTTTCTCCTAAAGACCTTATTCAGAAGATTTGATTTTTACCCTAGAATCAAATTGTAACACAATTTTAAACCTAATGGACCCTTTTAGCTTTGTTTTCTTTTACATGTTACAAGTTAATATAACTTTTTTTTTTTTTTTCATCTTACTATGGCTTAATTAATTTGCTCTTGTGGAGCAATGTGATTGTCAGTTGATAGGTCTCTAATGTGTAGATGTTCTGCAAAATATATTTCAAATCGGCTGGCATTTACTTGCTTTCTAAATGGGCACAGGCCCCATACAGGACTCTTACCACTGAACATAATAGGAACAATTCCAGATTGATGCATTTCATCTGTTCTACTTCTACTGCCATTATTTTTCAGAAGAGAGTAATAAAATGTTCTTTAAATTACTCTCTTGGAAGAAAGAAAGGGGGGAAAAAAAGAACTTTGAAACAGTTATCCTACAGCTGTAGCTGAATAATGTCAAATACCTGATAAAAAAATAGCCAACATATAGCTATTTCATTGTGTTTAAGCAGAACATTTTGGCGAGTAACTGAATTTCCCCTTTGCATCAGTATATCTTACATCACAAAATGAGAGGACTCTTCTTAGATTAGGCAATATTTTTGTAGATGAACATGTATTATTTTAGGAACACAACTTGAAAAATCGACTGCTTCCTTGTGTGGATAATTTCCATTAAGAAATGCAATTGCACATCAAAATGTGTTAATTTTTCAAGTCTTGTTTGTTAATCAAGCGACTCCTATGTATTTAAACAAACTGAGTTCACTAGGCACCAGAGAGCATGAAGCAATACGTCCTAGATCTGTATTGATGATATTGTTATTTCAGGGATTGTATGACTCTATATGATATGGTTAATAATATACGTGAGAGATCTGTAGGAATGGTACATTATTTTATAAAGAAAAGTAATATGTAAATGTTTTAAATACAAGATTAGTATAAAATAGAAGGCATGTTTCTAAAAGTTAAGGTAAATAGAATATCTCTAAATAGAATATATTAGGTCCAATAGGCAATGTTAACCCTAGATCAAAAATAATCACTGAACTACTTCTCCTTGGATATCTTTTGTTACTTTCATCTCGACTGTCTTCCCCCCAATCTTGCACTATTCAAATTCTGCCTATTATTTGAATTCTTGTTCCTTGAGAGCATTTTTGAGCATGTGCATAAAACATAATAAAGACTCTTCAGTATCCTTGTTTATTTGGTGATTTTCCAAGGCAGTTTTAATAGATAAAATGTGTATCACTTTATGTTGAAGCATTCCCCTTTACCCCAGCTTTACTAAGACAAATTGCTCTCAAACTTTTAATCCTTTGGCTTAAATAAGGGATTTCTATCCTGGTTAGAATATAAAGGAGACTCAGAGCAAATGGGCCTTTTTGCTTAAAATTTTAGATTTAATTTCTTGTGAATAAAATTTTATAACATGGAAAACATTAGGTCTTATTAAAACAGTAGCCAGTATGGTAAATATGGAAGATGCCGATAAATAAAGAAATCCTGTTCAGCCTCTATAATCAGGTGATATTAAAGGTAGTTAAGTTGCATAGTAAATGTTTCAGTATTTCAACATTTGGAAATTTAAGATATTTTTAAAACAACATAGGCCATAATGGCATAATAGAACCCTGGATTAGGAATCATGGACCTAGGGGTAATTTTTTAAATTTTATTAATTTTACATACATAGGTGATCATGTAAAATTGATCATCTCATAACATTTTATGGAGTTTTTTTTCTTTTTCCCTTTTCCCTTTCTTTTTTCCCTTTAGCTTGTTTTGACTTCCTCCTGTCCACTGATATCACATTACATCATATTCCATGTGAATTTATGTATTCTTCATATATAATATGAATATATAACTACATAAATTTATATTATGTATTCTCCAGTATTTTCTCCTAGAACACACACATACATATATACACATGCATATATACATACACAGATCTAAGTATAAATTGTTTTACGACAAAAGAGGTGAGATCAAAATGTACATAGTTTTCTATATCCTGCTTATCATACTCAATTTCATCTCTTGAAAATCCCTCTAAGTCATCTGGAATGTTTCTAAAATATTATTTTTTTATTGATTGCAAAACTAATATTTTAGGCTTTATGGTATATGATTCTTTTCTACTGAAGTTCATTAACTTCATTTTTAGTTTTTCTACCCATATATAATTAACATCCTTGTACATGTGTTATTTATGTACTAGTAATTTTATTTTACACACATTTCCAGAAGTGGGATTGCTGAGTATATATTTACCCTTGCATTTTCCTGACAACTACAGAGTTTGAGTAGTATCTTTTCACATTTATTTGGCCATTAAGATTTGCTCTTCTGCAAATGCCCTATTCAATCCTTGGTTACTTTTGTTTGTTTGTTTGGCTTTTTCTTGAAAATTTGAAATGGCTCTCTGTACATTATAGATAGCCACCATAATTCTGTCATTAGTACTGCAATGCTTAATATCTTTACTATATTATATGACAATTTTAATATATTTTGCTATATTTATAAAATTGTGTTATTACTTCTTTTCCTTATATTTGCAAAATGAAGAATGCTTGACTTTTCTAAGATTTTTCTAATAATTACTTCTTACATTTTACATGCATGCTTACACGTGGCTTAAGTTAAAATTAAGTTAAATTTACTTTGGGATAGCTCGTCAGTTTTATAAAGCTATTTATTAGCAATTTTTTCTATTAGCCAGTTTAGTGTAGAAGAAAATCCTTAACATCATCCTTTACTGCATTTTTCTATTCTGTTCCATGAGCTTTTTTTTTAACCTATTGATATGCTGTTTTTATCTGAAATGCATTTTTATGCCATTTTTAGAATGTTTACCTCTAAGGCAAACCTCCACCATTATTATCCTTTCCCATAATTTCCTTGACTTGTTCAAGTATTTATTTTTCTATATAAAGTTTAAGAAATTTTTTCCAGTTAATAAAATATCCTGTTAGGTTTAACTAGACCTGCATTAAATTTATATACTGATTTTAGAAAAATGTGTATCTCTTATTAAATCTTCCCATAAATGAAGACAGTTTTACTTTTTGTACTGTTTATCAGGTGTTTGCATTATATGTTGGATTCATAAAAATTAATGGGAACATTTTTTAAAGCTTTTCTATGGTCTGGAAAAATTTAAACAACATTGAAATTACCACTTCTTTAAATGTTTGATCTAATTCAACTACAAAAATGTCTGGTTGGGGCCTTTTTTGCGGAAGGTCTTTAAACACATATCCAATCTCTTGTAGACAATTGCACTGCTCAAAATTTTTGGTCTTTGGTAATTTTTATCTTGATAAGAAATCATCATGTCTCTAGGTTTTAAATTTGGTGTTATAGTTTGTTATAATTTGTATTTTAATCTTTCTTGTATCTGTGGTTATAGCTCCTTTCATATATGTCATTTTATCTTCCCTTGCTTTTTCGTTTTTTCCTAAATTGGTTTTCTGATTCAATATAATTTATTGATTTTTTTTCAAAGAATCAGCATTTGAATGTAGATATGTATAGACGATTTTTCCTATTTCATTCATTTTATTTTTTTCTTTATTAATTCCTCTGCCTAGTTATTTGTATTTTATTTTGATATTTATTTTTTAATTACTTAGGATGATTACATTCTTCTATTTATCTTTTTTTTCTCCTTTAATAACAAAAGGACTTGAGCGGTGCCTGGGTGGCTCAGTCAGTAAAGTGGCAGACTCTTGATTTCGGCTCAGGTCATGATCTCAGGGTGCTGGGATCAAGTCTCAATAGGGCTCAGTGCTCAATGGGGAGTGTGCTTGAGGATTCTCTCTCCCTCTCTCTCGGCCCCTCCCTCCACTCCTCACCTGAGCATGTTCTCTCTCAAATAAATCAATCTTTTAAAAGAAATAACAAAAGGACTTGAGATTGATTTTCTCGAGTCAAACTTTTTTATTTTCTATAGGTTTTTTTTTTTAAGATTTTATTTATTTATTTGAGAGAGAGAGAGAGAGAGAGAGAGTAAGCAGCAGAGGGAGAGGGTGAAGGAGACTCCCCACTAGGCAGGGAGCCCAATGCTGGACTCCATCTCCAGATACTGGGATCCTGGGATCATGACCTGAGCCAAAGGCAGATGCTTAACCAACCAGCCAGGCATCCTATCTATAGGTTTTGATAAGTAATAATTTCTCTCTTATTTTCTTCTAGATAATATAACTTTAGTGCCAGTTTCTAGTTTGAAGAAAATCTTATTTAAAGAGTATAGATTTGGGGGAGATTCAATTTTTAATATTTACTTATAATGTTCTTAGGTGACTGAATATATTACGATTGGATAGCAATAAAACATCAATATACTATATTTGGATAATATACCTCTTCAAAAAAAAAAAAAGCAAGATATCTTTGGTGGCCAAATACATGATTGATTTTTGTAACTGCTCTACGGACATGTTTTTTAAATATTCAAGGATGGTAAGACTCTATATATTTTAAATAAAATCTCCCACTATACACATTGTCAAGTTATATTCTCTTTACATATATATATTGCTATATTGATGGGTGTAGAGTTTCTACAATTGTTAATCTGTAAATTTGGAAGTACTATCCCATTCCTTTGATGGCTACCTTCTCCTTCCTCTGTTAATCTATAAATTCTACTTTTCTATTTCCTTGGTAATTACTTTTCCATTTCCAGTGGACATGCAAACACATATATACAGTTCTGTACCAATTCTGTAAATAGTTAATTTACACGAACATTGTTTTCACTCTGATGCTATTTGCCACCAAAATTTATATTCATAATATCATGACAAACAAAAATTTTTCATTAATGTTGAACATTTTAACTGAATATGTGATGGCATTCACAATGTCTAAGGTTTGACCTTGGCCAGATATAAGCTCCAAGAACTTGATTTTGACCTTATAAACTGAGTGCAAAAAGAGAACTATTATTGGAATTAACTGACTTTCTCTTGGAACCTCAGATACCACAGGTATCAAACTGGCGTTGTTCATCACTTAACTCTTGAAGGTAAATAACTTAACAGTTAGGAGCTATCACTTCACTTTTCATAGATACGCACATACACACAACAGTTGGAACTGAAAATGAGTACCTTTAATTTTGAAGAACTATGATTTAATCTAACAGATATGTATCCTGTGCTTTTCATAAGATTATCATATTACTAAAGCTCCAAAGTAGGGTGAATGCCGACAAACATGTGCAAGTTACATAATCATTCTTTAAATCAACTTTTTGAAAATGGAAAGTCAGTGCTCAATTTTCTATTAAATCTTCATTATTTAATTAACTGCTTCCAAAAAAACTTTATTGCAAAATAGAAAAAACAGTACTATCAAACAATAAATTAATAGTTACAGGTTTATAAGACAACGGAAATGAAATTGATCACACTACAGACTCTAGAGATTGACTGCTCAGCCTAATTACCGCAACTTGTTCCAGGTAATCCTAATCTATCATTCCTGATTTTCATTCCCCCTGATGCTTTATGCTAGCTTTGTGCATTTCATAAGCATGGCCAGATGTGGCAGCAGCATCAAGTCTTTCTCCCACTACTGCTGGTGATCAGAGAGCTCATCCGCCCCTCATCTCAAAGCACACTTTATATTACCTTGTTTCTAAAGGAGGTCAAGAAAAAAGAGAAACGTAATTCGGGGTTAACCACTTCATGTGACCAAGTATGAAGCTGGAAACTTGTTTTAATGTAACGGTTAGTAATATTTTATTGAAGGAAGGAAAGAAGTCAAGAAAGAGAAAGAAAGACAGTAAGGTTTAGGATAAATGCTAAATTTGACAAGATGATAGATCAACAATTGTGCAAGTGAACTTGCCTCAGCCAATGAGTTTGTACTCTATAATAGCACACAGCCTAAGCCTCTATGATCATATTTTTCACATGGTACTGTAAAAGTTTTCCTGACTTTCCTACCAAGTACATACTGAACTTGCAGAAAAGAGGGAATGTCTTGTTATTTTCTATAATGCTATCATCTATTACAGGTCTAGCAAAAATGATTGAAGAAAAGAATAAGTAGTGAGAAAGGTGTCCACATACATATTTATAGATACTCAAGGTCTTTAAATAAAAGCAAAAAAGTTTGCTTGAGTTCTATGGCACAAATATTCATTACCATCACTTATGAGGACCTTGGGCTATCCACAGCTATCCACAAAGTATGTATATACAAATAACTAGTATATATTCACAGTAACATGTCACTGAAAACTGCCACTATATTTTATTTAATGTGTGCTTATGTGCACTTAATCTTTTATCATTCTATCATGTAATGATATGCACAAAATACCAACAAATTTTTCTTGCTTGATCTTCTGAAGTTATAGAAGTTTCTACCAAAACACTCCTATTCTTCATTACATAAATGACACACACATTTAAAAGACGAGTAGCCATTTTCAAGACAAAATTTTGTCTTTTTCAAGAATGTTTGTGAAAACTATAATATAGTCATGTACTAGTTCTGCTGCTACTCTTTTAAGAAATAAACTTCTCCCTGACTAGTTTGGTGTAATTGGGTAGAAAGAATATAGCATCACTTCCAGACTCTCTGTATTGAACTAATTTTGTCCCCTGCTTTTATCTTCAGCAGTATCTTTGTAGTCACTGAATAAATGCAGTACATCTATGCGTACTATCTTGAAAAGGCAGAAACCCATTTTTTTTTGTCTTTTTACCATTTTAAGTTGATTTAGGAAGAGACGTATTTTTTTTGATGTTCTGTTCTCTACTATACCCTCTATTTAAGACCCATTAAAAGCAAAGAAAAGAGATCAAACATTCAACAAAATAAAGGCTTCTTCTTCAATTAAACAAAGATTTTGCTTTTTAATGTCAGAAATCTCTTTGTAAATAATATTGTAGCCACTGAAAATGTAACAGATTAAAAAAAAATTTAAAACACTATAAGTTGTCTGTAACTGACAGGGCAAAACCTTCTAAAATACAACCTAGCTAGTTCAATCTATGCCAGGCCTGATCCTTACAATTCTCAAAGAATAAAAAATTTATTCCACAGGCAAAAGTGATTCATAGTTTTTCTTCAAATAATATGATCTATTAAACTTGTTCTGGCATTAACACACTTCCCCAATTTCCAGAGTAGTATTTCCTCTCTATCAAAACTGAGTTTCCTCTCTCTAAATTCAACAGTATGGAGGATTGTGTGCCTAGTGGACAAATGCATTATTGGGAGAATGTAATACAAGTTGCATCTTTAAGAAGTGGAACAAAATCATTATATTCATCTATTTCAGGCAAGTCCCTAGGATTGGCTGTTGACATTCTACTTTATAACAAAGTTGATTCATTTAACCACACACTGACTGACCAACTAATGTCAATGGCAGGGTTACTGGTGGCCACCTAAGACAGAAAGAACAAAAATTTTTCTTAGGGGCTATTCATGTTTTGAATGAAAATACGAAACAAAGCACAAACAAAGAAGTCAAGATGAAAGCCTGTGCATCTTACTACACTGTAAACTTTTAGACACCTAGCAGAATATGCCACCCCAAAATATGACACTCTGGCATAAGAACTACTTTGAGCTGAAAGTAACTGAGATGCAGATATAAGAAAAGCTCTTGCATCTCCTCCTATTTGACTAAAACCAGGACTTAAATTTGTAAAAGGATGGAAGTTAATCACTGGAGACAACTCTAGGAACTTAGCCCACAGACAGCACTAGAGGAATCTACATAATGAACCTTGCAAAAACTAGCCCTTATCTACCATTAATGCCCTCATATATTTGCATTCCCACAATTTGCTGCCCCCAAAACCTCAAAATCCTTTCCTTTGTCTTGTCACTTCTCTACAAAATTACTATTATTTTGTTGAGATGCTGTATAAGCCCAAGTTCTAACCACCCCTTTGAGTTACTCATCGCTGAGTACTCCCGACTTCTACTGTAAGAAGGGCAAGTGTTAATAAACTTGTTTTTCTCTTGTTAATCTGTCTTTCATTAGTCTAATTTGCAGGGCCCCAGCCAATTAACCTAAAACAGAAAAAAAGAAAATACTTCCTGCCCTGTACCTAGCAAATCCAATGGCAGAGGTACCAGCAAAACAGACAGGTTTAGACAGAACAGATGAGTTTCCCCCTAGACTTTTAAAGAATTAACAGAGCCAAGTTGGTGAAACAAGAGAGCAAAAGGCAAACAGGGTAATAGTAAGAATATACACAGATTGGTACAGAAAGAAGTAAGTACAGGCACACCTTGTTATATTGTGCTTCCCATTATTGTGCTTTGCAGATATTGCATTTTTTTTTTACAAAACTGTGGCAAACCTTCCTTGAGCAAATCTCTCAAATGCCATTTTCCCAACAGCATTTGCTCACTTCATGTCTCAGTGTCACACTTTGGTAAATCTCACAATAATTCAAACTTGTTCATTATTATTATATTTATTATGGTGATCTGTGATCTTTGATGTTACTATTTCAATTGTTTTGGGGTGCCACAAAGTGCACCTACATAGGACAGTGAACTTAATTGATAAATGCGTCACTGACTGATTAGCTGTTCCTGTCTCTCTCCCTCTCTTCAGCCCTATTTCCTGAGACTCAGTATTGAAACTAATCCAATTAATAACCCTACAATGACCTCTAAGTGTTCAAGTGAAAGAAAAAGTCACCTTTCTCTCAGGTTAAATGAGAAGCTAGAAATGATTAAGCTTACTGAGGAAGTCATTTAGAAAGTGGAGACAGAGTGAAAGCTGGGCCTCTTGAATCAAACAGGTTGTGAATGCAAAAGGAAAAGTTCTTGAAGGATATTAAAAGTGCTACCCTAATGAACACACAAACTATAAGTGAAACAGCCTTATTGCTGATACAGAGAAAGTTTGAGTGGTCTGGATAGAAGATCAAACCAGCCATAACTCCCTTAAGCCAAAGCTTAATCCAGAGCAAGACGCTCAATGTTTTCAACTGTATGAAGACTGAGAGAGGTGAGAAAACTGCAGGAGAAAAGTTTGAAGCTGGCAGAGGTTGGTTCATGAGGTTTAAGGAAAGTAGCCATCTTTATACCATAAAAGTGCAAGGTGAAGCAGCAGGTGCTGATATCACGACACTACAGCAAGTTATCCAGAAGATCTAGCTCAGATAAGTAATGAAGTTGGCTATGCTAAACAACAGATTTTCAATGTAGGGAAAACAGCCTTCTTTTGGAAGAAGACACCAAGTAGGACTTTTATAGCTAGAGAGAAGTCAATGCCTGCCTTCAAAGGACAGGTTGATTCTCCTGTTAAGAGCTGATGCATCAGGTAACATTCAGTTGAAGTTAGTGCTCATTGACCATTCCAGAAATCCTAGAGCCCTTGAGAATTTTGCTAAATCTACTCTGCCTGTGCTCTATAAATGGAACAGCAAAGCCTGGATGATAATACATACGTTTACAACATGGTTTACTAGGGATTTTAAGCCCACTGTTGAGACCTATTGCTCAGGAAAAAAAGATTCTTTTAAAATATTACTGCTTATTGAAAATGTGCCTGGTTTTCCAAGAGCTCTGATGGAGATAAACAATGAGATTAATATAGTTTTCATGCCTGCTAACACAACACCCATTCTGCAGCCCATGGATCAAAGATTAATTTTTACTTTCAAGTCTTATTTAAGAAATATATTTCATGAAGCTATAGTTGCCATGGATTGTGATTCCTCTGATGGATCTGAGCAAAGTTAGTTAAAACCTTCTGGAAAAAATTCTCTATTCTAGTTGTCATTGAGAACATTTGTGATTCATGGGAAGAGGTCAAAATACCAACATTATTAGGAGTTTGGAAGAAGTGGATTCTAACCCTCATAAATGACCTTAAAGAGGTTCAAGATTTCAGTGGAGACAGTGACTGCAGATGTGGTAGAAATACCAAGAGACCTAGAATTAGAAGTGAAGCCTAAAGATGTGACTTAATTGCTCCAATCTCAGGATAAAACTTGAATGGCTGAGGAGTTGCTTCCTATGGATGAGCAGAGAAAGTGATTTCTTGAGATGGAAACTGCTCCTGGTGAAGCTGTGCAAAAACTTTAGAACTGACAACAAAGGATTGAGAATATTACATAAACTCAGTTGATAAAGCAGTGGCAAGTTTTGAGAAGAACGACTCTAGTTTTAAAAGAATTTTTACAGTGGGTATAAAGATATCAAACAGTATCGAATGCTGTCAAGAAATTGTGTGGGGTGCCTGGGTAGCTCAGTGGGTTAAGCTTCTGACTCTTGATTTCCACTCAGATCATGATCTCAGGGTTGTGAGATCTAGTCCCATGTTGGGCTCTGTGCTCAGCACAGAGTTTGCTTGAGATTCTCTCCCTCTCCCTCTGCCCCTCCTCTCTCTCAAATAAATAACTAAATCTTAAAAAAAAAAAAAAGAAATTGTTCATGAAAGAGTCAACCAATGTGACAAACTTATTGATGCCCTATTTTAAGACATCATCACAGCCACCCCAACCTTCAGCAATCACCACCCTGATCAGTCAGCAGCCATCAACACTGAGGCAAAACCCTCCATCAGCAAAAAGATTATGACTTGTTGAAAGCTTATATAATGGTTATCATTTTTAGCATTATTTTTTAAATTCAGGTATGTATATTTTTAGACATAATGTTATTGCACATTTGATAGACTATAGTGTAGTATAAACATAACTTTAATATGCACTAGGAAACCAAAAAATTGACTTGCTTTATGATGATATTTGCTTTATTATGGTGGTCTGGAGTCAATAGCTCCCAACTATGTCTGTATTGGTAAGATAAGGAGATTGCTTTTACTGGGACTTTGGATGGGTTGAATACTTGTGATTCCCTAAGGAACAGTCAGGTAGAAGACTATGAACAAACAAAAGAAACAGTGGGCACTATGTTTCTCAAGATATATGTCATCTATTATTTCTTCCTTTCCTTTCATTTAGTTTCTGGAGCACTTTATATTTCTTTCCAATAAGAGTTTCTGTGTCCTCATTTAGTTTATATTCCCTTAAGTAAATCTTCTCCTCAAGCCATTGAGTCTGTGGTTTCAAATATATATTCAGCAGCACAATTTCCTTTTCCACAAGTCCATTCTTTTTTCTTTTTTTTTTTTTTAAGATTTTATTTTTTTATTTGACAGAGATAGAGACAGCAAAAGAGGGAACACAAGCAGGGGGAGTGGGAGAGGGAGAAGCAGGCTTCCTGCTGAGCAGGGAGCCTGATGCAGGGCTCAATCCCAGGACCCTGAGCCTAAGGCAGATGCTTAACAACTGAGCCACCCAGGCACCCCAAGTCCCTTCTTTCTTTTATCTATCAAATGAAGGACAAAATATCACTGCTTTGCCACTGCATTTAATTCTGGGTCCCCTTAGTAGAGCACCCCCCCTTTTTTCAGATATGTTTAAGCACTTAAATCTAAACATTAGATAAAGGAAAGAGTTACTAAGTCTCATTCAGCTTAATGTGCTTTCAACTCCCATTACTGAAGCATTAAATGAAGGAATAATCAAACAAGGGAAAACAGGAGAGAGGAAATGAGTGGATAAGCAACTAGGAGACACAGATGTTGAGGAATTACAATTAAGCTGAAAGATGCCCCTTAGTAACAATGTGTTCTAATGTGCAATCACCTGAATTGCCCACCAAAATATACAAATGGGTTGTTTTGCTTTATGAATGCTTAATCCTGAAAAACAGATGTGGGAAGGTATTGTTATATAGTAAGGAGAAATTAAGGCCCTCCAAATATCCAGCTTAAATCTTTCAAAACTAAAGCCAACTTATGATATTTGTCATTAACCTCCACATCTGTTTTTTTTGTTTTGTTTTTTGTTTAATAAAATAGTCACTTAAGGTCAAAAAGATCTATTTTATATCTTTACCCACTTGTGCGATTAACCTACCTTCAATTCCAAACCTTGCAATGCCTCCAATAATTTCTGAAAACACTGTTAGTATTAAAATTATGTTAATGTTCAGCCTGGTATATATACCTGGATATAATCAGACATAGTATGGACTTGGTCAACTAGTTTATTCAACCATTACTTCATAAATATTAATTAAAAACTTTAGTTCTATACATTGTGTTGTGGTCTTAGATGTAGTACTTTTAATATTTGTGTCCCTCCCAATAATTGTTCTATTCCTTTCCTTATTTTTCACCGCATTCTTCATCACTGCATTATTTAAAAAAATATTTTTTCTGACTTCTCCTATTTTGTTTGTATCTCCTCAGTCCTCTCTTCTCATTATACATTATCCATAGCTTTCTATGTCATATATCATCTCATTTCTCCTCTCACTTCTTATTCCTTTATTCTTTATATGCATTTTACCATCTCCTCTTGCATACATCAAGGAAAACCTCCCAGTCACTAACTCATTCATATATTCATTTATTTTCTAATATTTTATCTATGTGTATTTTCCCTGTGTATATATATACTTAGAAATATAAATGTATTTATATATACATATAAATATTATATAATATATATGTATATAATATAGATAACATGAATATAGACACATTTTACTTACATGTTATTTACATCTATTTTATATACATATATGTATATAATAGATGTATATAAATATATGTATGTATACAATGTATATATCTATAAATATATATATATTTATATATTTATATATATAGCTCTGATGTTCTGTAACATCATTTAATGCATCTATATATATCAACTATCTCTGTATATTATAATTATATTTATACATATAAATATAATATACATATAAAGTACTATATTTAATTGCAATATTTATGTATACATTTGTGTTTGTGTATGTATCAGCAGTGAGTGTGTGTGTCCAGGTTTTTCTTATTTTTCCACTCATTTTTCTTTCTCATTTTCTTGTCTTTCCTCTTTTGAATCATGAGCTGAATATTTAAAGACCCATGTAGATTTATTGAGCATCAAAAATGAGGTGACTGAGATACAATGCTCCCTGTCTAAACATGTTGAAAAAGTTTGCAGACCTAATCTAGGAAAAGTGACAGTGGCTCTACTCCTCTACCCTGCTGCAAACAACATCGAGCATCATTCCCAAATGGTAGTTCTTTCTGCTCCTCCTGAGTTCAGTTAGCCACACAGACTAAAATAACTTTTCCTTGATTCAGTGGGAAAGCTGTTGGCAAATTGGATTGGGCAATTCATCAACATTCTAAAGATTTTATTTATTTATTTGCCAGAGAGAGAGAGAGAGAGAGGAGTGGGGGAGCAGCAGGCTAAGGGAGAAGCAGGCTCCCTGCTGAGCAAGGACCAGGACCCTAGGATCATGACCTGAGCTGAAGACAGATGCTTAATCAACTGAGCCACCCAGGTGTCCGATCTTCATCATTCTAATGCAACATGTCAGGCATTCCAAAACTTACTCCCCTAACCGGCATTAAACTGCTATGTCATACCCCAACTCCTTCCACCCCCAGCCCCAGGGTTTCAGAAATTGATTCAGTGTATTACCTGTCCTCAAACTCAAACTAAGGGGAGAAGATGCATGGATCAGAAAGGATGAACAAGGGACTTGCCAAGCTCTATGTAACAAAGAACTCTCCTTCCTGAAGGAGGAAGAAAGGACATAGAACATGGCCATCTAGCTGCCTTAGCTGGAGACTACCATTTGGAAATGAAGCCCAAGGCTGGGAAGGTAACTCCTGGGTAGCAGAGAAGCTAGTCAGCTGCAAATCTCACTTCCTCATGGAGAATTCAGCTTCTAAAGAAAGCATCATAGCAGAATGAGGAGGAGTATAGATTTGGGGTTAGACTGGTCATGGTCAAATCTTCAGCTCTACAACATTGGGTAAGCTACTGCAACTTTCTCTGCCTCAGTTTTCAAAAAAGTAGAAACAGTAGTATCAGTACTGACCTTATTAGGACTGTTGTGCAGATTAAATAGTTTAATATTTGTAGTTGTTTAAAACATGTTAAGTGCTATGTAAGTGATAAAGTGAAGAAATACACAGACAAGTTCAAGTGCCTCCTTTCTGAAGAAAATTGGATTAACAAGTCTATTTAGCTCTTTACGTCTTCTAAATCTTCCACTCTGCCATTCCCTTTAGCAATAGTTTTGCAAAAAATGTTTTTTTTTAAATTAGTACCTTCAATTGAATATCCAGCTAGCTATGTAAAGCAATGATGTTTAAGTGAGAAAGAGACACAACAGATGGTAGGAAGCATGCAAAAGGAAATTAGAGAACAAATTTAAAGAATATGGTTACTTAAAGAATTAGAAAAAAACTAAGTGGAGTTCTGTTTGTAAAGAAATACTGTAATGAAAAGAATATATGAAATAATTTAGATTACTTTCAAACTTTATTAAATTTTTTTTTTCTATATGGAGAATCTAAAGCTGAAAAGAAAAGTTAAATTATTCTATGGAACTCATGGTATGTTGAATGACTATAATAATATTAAAATAAGAAACAATCTGGGGTTTTAACATTATTTGCCATAGGTAAACCGTATTACTTAATAAACTTGTGGAGAATCATTAAATGGTTGGGACACATTTTAGCTATTGATGGTGGGATGGGGAGATTCTTATAAGGTAAAGTGTAAGCATACCGTTAAAGCAACCACATTAGGCTCAAGATAAAGTCACTAATACTGAAACCCATGTCAGCAAACCAGAACTTCAATTTTCTGTGCTCAATTCTCCCATAAAAAGAAGGTCTAGGTGAACCAATCAGCACTTGCCTGCTCAGCATGTTACCTGACCCAGCTCCAAGACTTCCTTTTGCTGCATATAAGGAAGGTAATTCAGCTCTAATCAATCAGCAAATGCCCCTATAACTTCCTTGTTCCTGCTCAATTTGGTTTGTACAAATCTTTTGCCTTGTACAGTTCTTTGGAACTCCTTTCTGCTAGAATGGATGCTCCCAGTTCATGAATCAAAGCCTATTGGATCAGTAAATTGTGAATTTTTATTTTTCCACAGAGGAGTGACAGGTAACTTGGGTTTACCTCTTATTTCTCACTTTTAGTTTCAGATTTCTTTCATTTTTAGGAATAGGTTTTCACTCCCTTTGGATAGGAAGTTCTGTTCTAGTTTACATCTGATTGTTTGTAAAAAGGATAGGATACACAAATCAATACTAAATTGGGTGCCATATTTTCAATACATTCACTACAGTACACCATGTACACTACAATACATACAGTAATATTTAATTGTTATCAACTATGATTTGTTATTCCTCAGTCAGTGGTCTATTTGTGTAGTTATTGTTTTCAACAAAAGTTGGTAAGAAGCATATGCATCATGGGGTAGAGGAAAGATAGGCACTAGGGATCTATAGATTAAAGATGTGGTCCCAGCACTCAGGGAGTTCATATCCTAGACATTCAGAAAGAAATCAAAACATTGTGTTACTAGAAAGGAAAAAAAAAAAAAGAAAAGGAGAGAGAAAGAGTTATGAGAGCGCTGGAGGAGTTCACCTAATTCTGACTGGGAGTGCTTGAGAAGTTTCAAATGGTTTTCCACATGCAGGAAGTGTTATCTGTGCCATGTTTTAAAGCGTTAGTAGAAGCTGGCCTGGAAAAGACCATTCAGAAGGATATTAGGAGCCAATAAAACAGTCAAGAACAAAATACTAGCATGATGTAAGTTGGATAGAAGTGAGATCTGGTGAGAAATCAGGTTGAAGAAGTCATGCTAAGTAGTTTACAATTTAAATTTGCCTGTTTAGGGGCGCCTGGGTGGCTCAGTTGTTAAGCATCTGCCTTCAGCTCAGGTCATGATCCCAGGGTCCTGGGATTGAGCCCTGCATCGGGCTCCCTGCTCAGCGGGAAGCCTGCTTCTCCCTCTCCCACTCCCCCTGCTTGTGTTCCCTCTCTCGCTGTCTCTCTCTGTCAAATAAAAAATTGAAATCTTAAAAAAAATAAATTTGCCTGTTTATAGGTAACATTTTAAAATAATGACCTGTTTTATATTTTAGAAAAAGGAACTGTGTGCAGATAAGTTTGAAGGAAAGAGGTTCTCTTTAGTAATTTGGATGAAAGGCTGAGGACCTGAATTATGGCAGTAACAAAGAATAATGGTAGAAGGGAATACAGTGAAATTCATTAAGGCAATCAAAGTCATTAGATGTGGTAACTCATTGAATGTAGGTTAAGTTTAACACCTAGCTCTTCCTGGCTTTCATTACTGGGAAAGTGATTCTTTCCAGCACTAATAGAGGAAGTAGAAAAGGAGGAAGAGACTGAATCCAGGGTTTCAGAAATTGATTATCATGGGAATAATTCTGAAATAGCTAAGAAGAAATGTTTGATATATATGTTTTGAATATGCAGTTTTAGTGAGTTTGCTTTTATTCTCCTCATATAATTTATAGAAATCATTTCCTCCTCTTATAAATTATAGGAAAACAATCTCCCTTGTTCTTATGTATATTGTTGGTATACAAATTATATTATGGTCTTCATTTTTCACTTGAAGCGAGAATGTCGTTGCTTAAATGAAAAAGAAAAATTGGTTATCTGCATGAGCGAAGATTTCATCCTACTGGACTCATGATATGTCAGTCATTATGTTTTGAATTTGAATTGGCTCTTTCCATAGTTTGGCTATTGTGGACATTGCTGCTATAAACATCAGGCTGTAAGTACCCCTTCAGATCACTACATTTGTATCTTCGGGGTAAATACCCAGTAGTGCAATTGCTGGATCATAGGGTAGCTCTATTTTCAACTTTTTGAGGAACCTCCATACTGTTTTCCAGAGTGGTTGCACCAGCTTGCATTCCCACCGACAGTGTAGGAGGGTTCCCCTTTCTCCACATCCCCACCAACATCTGTCGTTTCCTGACTTGCTAATTTTAGCCATTCTGACTGGTGTGAGGTGGTATCTCATTGAGGTTTTGATTTGGATTTCCCTGATGCCAAGCGATGTTGAGCACTTTTTCATGTGTCTGTTGGCCATTTGGATGTCTTCTTTGGAAAAATGTCTGTTCATGTCTTCTGCCCATTTCTTGATTGGATTATTTGTTCTTTGGGTGTTGAGTTTGAGAAGTTCTTTATAAATTTTGGATACTAGCCCCTTATCTGATATGTCATTTGCAAATATCTTCTCCCATTCTGTCGGTTGTCTTTTGGTTTTGTGGACTGTTTCTTTTGCTGGGCAAAAGCTTTTTATCTTGAAGTCCCAGTAGTTCATTTTTGCCCTTGCTTCTTTTGCCTTTGGCGATGTTTCTAGGAAGAAATTGCTGTGGCTGAGGTCAAAGAGATTGCTGCCTATGTTCTCCTCAAGGTTTTTGATGGACTCCTGTCTCACATTTAGGTCTTTCAACCATTTGTAGTCTATTTTTGTGTGTGGTGTAAGGAAATGGTCCAGTTTCATTCTTCTGCATATGGCTGTCCCCCAATTTTCCCAACACTATTTGTGTAAGGAAGAGACTGCCTTTTTTCCACTGGACATTCTTTCCTGCTTTGTCGAAGATTAGTTGACCATAGAGTTGAGGGTCCAAGTCTGGGCTTCCTATTCTGTTCCATTGATCTATGTGTCTGTTTTTGTGCCAGTACCATACTGTCTTGATGATGACAGCTTTGTAAGAGAGCTGGAAGTCCGGATCTGTGATGCCACCAGCTTTGCTTTTCTTTTTCAACAATTCCTCTGGCTATTTGGGGTCTTTTCTGGTTCCATACAAATTTTAGGATTATTTGTTCCATTTCTTTGAAAAAAGTTGATGGTATTTTGATAGGGATTGCATTAAATGTGTAGATTGCTCTAGGTAGCATTGAAAGATGAATGGATAAAGAAGATATGGTGTACACACACACACACACACACACACACACACACACACACAATGGAATATTATGCAGCCATCAAAAGGAATGAAATCTTGCCATTTGCAATGACGTGGATGGAACTGGAGGGTATTATGCTGAGCAAAATAAGTCAATCAGAGAAAGAGACATGTATCATATGATCTCACTGATATGAGGAATTCTTAATCTCAGGAAACAAACTGAGGGTTGCTGGAGTGGTAGGGGGTGGGAGGGATGGGGTGGTTGGGTGATAGACATTGGGGAGGGTATGTGCTATGGTGAGAGCTGTGAATTGTGTAAGACTGTTGAATCACAGACCTGTAACTCTGAAACAAATAATAGATTATATGTTAAAAAAAGAAGATAGTAGGAAGGGAAAAACGAAAGGGGGGACATGAGAGGGGGAGACGAACCATGAGAGACTATGGACTCTGAAAAAACAAACTGAGGGTTCTAGAGGGGAGGGGGGTGGGGGGATGGGTTAGCCTGGTGATGGGTATTAAAGAGGGCACTATTGAATGGAGCACTGGGTGTTATACACAAATCAAAAACTAATGATGTAATGTATGGTGATTAACATAACATAATAATAACAGAATAAAATTAAAAAAAAAAAGAAATTGCATTGGGAACTAGTAGCATTCCTCAGGCTAAACTCAGTTCCCAGTTGTGGCACACTAGAGGAATAACCTTTTCCAAGATTCAAAACCCACTGAGTTAGTTAAAATAATAAATGATGAAGCTAAGCTAAAGCAAAATTAAAACCAACTGATTCTAGTTAGTTTCAAACAAATTAATGTGATAGAGTTTGAGGACGGTGGGAAGAGTTCTGAAAGCCTTCAATCAGGACAGAAACACACCCTCTAAGCCAATGTGCAGCTGGACTTTGGAAAGCAGGGGTGCAAAAGATTATCTCCTTCCATGCTTACACATTCACTTTTAGCTTAACTTATGTTATTTTTCCTTCAGTCTACTGGGAATAGCAACCTTGCTTCTGGTGGACTAAAGGAAAAAGAGATTTTTTACCTTACACATAGAAGAAGATCTAGAGACTACAGTACTAAAGCAGTGAGTCAATCAATCACCTCAGCCAGAGAACTATGAAATAGAGTATTTATATCAGTGGAGAATAAAGCTAAAACCTGAATGAGACAATGACCATCTTAGAATAAAGTGAAACCCTAGGAGAAAGGCAGGGCCATCTTTGATTGCTGATCTGTGAATACATGGGATAGCCCTAACTGAACATTTATTCATTCATCCATCCATTCATTTAAATAATGACTAGATACTTACAGGGTGCTTGAAGCTTATGCGAGGAGATGGGGTTACAATAATGAAGAAGGCACACAACCTCTGCCCTTGGAAGCTTTCAAACATTACTACAAATCATATATAAAAAGAACATCACAATCTAGCATAGTATAAAAAATTTAGATAGAAGTAAAATGTGGTGTCAAGATGTGCTAGCAAGATATACTCCCTACATCACTCTAAGATTGGCTGCATTTAAAGTATGAGAAAAAAGGAAAAGATGGAGGATGCAAATAAGGACATGCCCAGAATAAAAATCATTGTGTGTAATTTTCTCCCTGGTACTTAAATGAACTCCTCCAAAGAGAGAGCAGAAAAAGTACAAGGTGGTAATCAGGAAGCACTAAAAGTAATTTAAAAATATAACATCATTTTTGTTAAATACACATTAGCTTTGGAAATATACAATTAAGATAAATGTAAGAAAAATACATATTTTAGATAAAATATGAGAAAACAGCATCAGTTTTGCAAGAATGTTATGAGAATAAACTGCATGACATTTGAAAGCACCAAAACTTTGTGGGCTAGTGGAGGATATCTTTTAAGTAGTTACTTAAGGGGACTTTATAGAACTGGAAATCTCATACAATACAGGTGAATACAGTAGAAATTAATATAATGTATCTTAAGAGCAATTTGCCTTTTTCATCAAGTGTAATAAAAATATGTACACCCTTTGAGCCAGCTATTGCATTTCAGTGCCAAAAAGTGGAAAGTAGACAAAGATGTTCACTGTAGTGTTATGATAATTAACATGGGGAGAAAAAAAGAAAAGAAAACATACAGTAATAGGGAGGAAATTAAACAATGAAATCACATCATAGGGAATTAAGACATCTATAAAAAGTTATATAGAAAAACATAGAAAAACAATGAAATGTTAAGTGAAAATTACTTAACTCTCTCTCACATATGTGTTAACATAAACACACATGATTAATAGAGAAAGATTAAATGGAAACTCGTTAATTTGGGGATGACTAATCTGAGCTGAGGGATCATAAGTTATTATGTTTTATTTTATTATGTCTAAATTTTTGGTAATGAGCACACTCTCCCTCTGCCTCTTCTCCTGCTTGCACTCTCTCACTCTCTCTCTAAAAAAATAAATATATCTTTAAGATTTAAAAAAAAGAAAAAAGGAAATTTGATTATATATTGAATAATTTGATCTTAAATACTTTTTAAGTTAGAATATCAGATAATATATGCCTAAAGATAGAAAGTCTTTGGAGAAAAATCAATTAAAAATCAGAGAACAAAATGTACAAGCTTACAGGATTTTGCAAGTGTTGGCTTAGAATTGCAGTATAGATGTTCCATTAAAATATTTAAAAAAGAAAAGGTTATTGAACAATTTTATCTCACAAAAAGATAAACTTTATTCAAAATGCTTTCAATTTTAAAGATGTTAGTCAACTAAGATACATTATTTTGCTTCAGAGATTCTCTGCTCAAGGAACAATTTATTTTCCTTTGCTACAAAACCCCACTTAGAAAATACTTAACTCACATTTATATTTAAATGCACCCTCGAGATCAGCATTATATGTGACTCCTAAAAACAGATAACAAGATGTTGAGAATGTAACCTGCTTTTTCTACCTGCAGACATTTTTAACTACAATTCAACTTGTCTCCTGATAGATGAAGCATAAACCCAGAGAGAAAAGCCACACTTGAGATGGGAGCTATTCTACCTGCAATGTCATTCAAAAGAGGCCTCAGGGAAAATTCTGTGCTCTTTTGGCAGCCAGCACCCACACTTTTATCTTCAGATATAAAAACACGTTATTAGGAGGTCCTTACTGGCCAATACCATCTCATTTTAAAGGCAAAACTATTGCATAGTATCTAACATGATGCTTAACCTAAAACTATTTGTTGAAAGAGTCCTTAATATGTAAATCTAGAATTTCCAGATGTAAATATGCACTGAATTACAGTTAATCTCAGTTCTGAGCTTCCAATGATAAAACAAATAGATCCTATTTTTGAGAGGCATGAATCAGTTTGCCTAAGGTTTACATCTGGATACTATCTAATTACTAAAGCTCACTGTATTTTTTTTACATAAAAAATAATGGTGACCTTACAAAAATCTCTGGAGTTTGGGAGAAAAAAGTATTGGCTCTTAAAAAACAACCAACCAACCAACCAACCAACCTGGGAAGTACTCTAGGTTAGGAGCAAGTTTCCATTCAGTACAACTAAAAGTTTCAGTCTAGAGAGCTGGGAAGTCCTTTTGTTTAGTTTTTTTCTCCTTCATCATGCTTGTCTGTCATAAAATTCCCCTCCAACATTGTCACATGGAGCCAAAATGAAGAAAGAGCTCAAGCATGTGAAAATGTTACTGACTGTATTATGGAATTATATGAGTATATAAATCCTATAAATATGCAGGTATACTTCATATATGTGTATACGTGTGGATTTATTTATACGCATATAACATATCTGATTCTATGTTTTGGTTGAGGATTTGGGGAGACTATTACATGAACTACTGTACATATCTAAATACTTCTTTTACAGATAAAGTTTACCGGGTATGAAGTGGTATATGAGGGCAGAAAAGTACATTTTTAAAGTATAAAAGAAAGTATTTTGAAGAGACTTCACTTTTTTAAGTTATATATAATTCCAGGTCTCTAACTAAGAAAACTATTAGCCAAAGTTTAAAATTTATCTTGAGTATAAAGTTTCTCATACCCTTGCTAGGAGTAGAATCTTGGTGGGTCAGCTCTAAAGCACGTTCTATACCAGCGTTACTCAAAGTGTGTTCTGAGAATGTTTTCTTATTGATCCATGATTAAGTAAATACAGAAACTGAGAGCAAGTGATTGAAAACTTTAATAGCAATTTTACACATAGTTTTATTTTTGTTGGATCTAATAATAAAAAGTCTCAAATAACCTGCCACTTCTCTACAGGAGCTTCCTGAGGTCACTTCCCAAATAGACCACCTGAATTCATATTTTTGTCAAAGGTTCTGTTCCTGATGTCAGACAGTTTGTTTGGTCTACTCCCTTATCACTGACATCTATAACAATGCTTGACATATAGTAGCTGTTCTATAAAAATTAAGAAATGTTTATTTTATTAAAGGTTGGGTAACCTTGGACAAATCAGTCCACTTTCCTGTGCCACAGATTCCTCACACAATGTTCAGAATGAATAACCCCCAAGTGTCTTCTGGCTTCCAGCTCTATAGCTATCGAATTGGTTTTCTGAAGAATTGTTGTAAGCCAATGCTTTCTAAATCCAAAAAAGAGACAAATTCCAGTGGAATGAGGTGGGTGGAAGTGATACTTGATGAGAGTAGGAAATCAAGAGGATGCTTCGAATTGGAATGAACAAAGAGGAGGGGAGGATCCATTTGGAGACAAATCGATGTTTAGAGATGAGAAAGCACAGGACATGTTGAGAAACCAGTATGTGTAAACCAGGGTTACCCTGCATAGTGAATTTGTTTAGGAGAGTAAAAAATTATCCTAGAAAAGCATTTAAGGACTGGACTAATGGCTTCCTTTGACAGGCAAAAGCTTGGAATTTGTAAGTATATATGGGTCTACAATACCTTGGGAAGACACCAAAAATTTAAACCTACCTCTAGATGTAATTTGTTTCAGTAGAACATCCTAAGCACTAAGAGCTCATAAAGATAATGACAAGAGTTAACACTTGAGCATTGACTAATGCTCTGGACACAGTACTAAGAGCTCTATAGACATAGTCTCATTGAATTCTTACAACAACCATATGTAGTAGTTAATTTCTATCCTCATTCTGTAGATCAGGAAACTCAGGCACATCATGGCCAATATCACATACTTTGAACCAAGGAATGTTTACTCCAGGGCTAGAAGTTTCATTATTTTTAAACAAGGGACATCGCATGCATTGGTCTCCTAAAAGTCACTATCTTAAGGATTGAGGGGGATTTGTTCGGTGAAGGGCAGAAGGTACATTATGGGTTACACAAAACACAAGTGGAAGCATCTGAGAGGTGTTAACATATGTTTAGGGGACAGTGAAGAGTTCTCCAGATGATATATCAGAAAGCTCATATCAGGGAATAGTAAAAAGGAGGCTAGATAGAGCATAAGGGCGACTTACACACCTCAACTGGCTTAGCTTTCCAGAAAGGTTGATATTGACCCAAATGCTGATCTTAAAAACACTCTGAAAAAAAGTCTCTTTAGACTCCATTCTTCATTGTATATATTGATCATTTTATGAGATGCTCTCATGTTCATTTTATTTAATCTTAATATCTCTTTAAATGAGTTGGCATTATAATCCCATTTCCAGATGACATATGAATAACTTTACATAAAATTGTTTGTATTGCTAACAATCTCAACCCTTCACTGACTCATAACCAGTTTATGAGTATCCTACTGTCTTACACTTGTAAACACTTGTTTCACCCAGATAGAGTGCAGGCATTTTGAGACAAAGGAACCTATATCACCCATCTTTTTGTTGCTAGTACCTACAATGATTTGGGGATGTAATAGGTCTGGAATGCCAAAATAAAATGAAATAAACATTAAAAATGATAGGCAGGTTTTAATACCCCTCTCCAAAAATGAAAGTCCTATTAAAGAATTTTGGCAAAGGAATCAGGGTTCTTCATGCACTAATGTAGGTCTTCGAATCACAAAGACTTACTTCTTTAAAATGTACATCAAAACAAAACTTTCTCCCAGAAATGTCTTCTTAAAAGAAAGAAAATTAAACAGAACACAAGACTGCCTTAGCAGTCTCCATTTCATCTGCAAGCTTCTTATGTCCTGTGAATGAAGGGGTGTCCCATGACTCCATCCTCAGGTCTTTTCTATACCCACTGCCCAGGTGATATTATCCAGGCTCATGGATGGATGGTGGGCTAAGAATATGCTGATCATTCCTAAATTATATCTCTTATCCAAACTCTCTCCTAAACTTGAGATGCAAATATCCAACTTCATAGTCAGCATCTCCAGTTGGATTCATCATAAGGCCCTGAAAATCAGTATGACCAGAGCTCCTGAACAAGCATCTCTTATGCAAACATGCTCTTTCTGCAGTCTTTCCCATTTTGGCTGTGTGGCCCTTCCATCCTCCAGATGCTCAGACCAAAACCTTTGGGTCACCATCGACTCATATGGTTTCTCCCATTCTCCCATTTACAAGCCACCAGCAAATCTTGTTGGTTCTAATTTTAAAATGTATTCAGAATGTGAACCTCCACCTTCTACACTAATATGGTAAATGAAGGATCACTCACCTGCACCTGGATTTTTATTATAGCCTTATAATTCTTCTCTCTGCTCCTATTCCCCTTGCCCAGCTGGTCTCTTCTCTAATAAGTAGCCAGAGTAACCCTCTTAAAACCTATTACATCACTCTATCCCAAACTATCTAATAGTTTCTCCTTTCATTCAAAGTTAAGGTCCAAGCCCTCTAAATGCCTGTATTTGCTATCCTGCTCACCTCTTTGACATCATCACCTTCATGCTCACACAGCACCACTCAGAACTCCGCCAATCTTTTAACACACCAAATATGCTTCCAACCCAGAGAGTTGCTTGAAACACTCCTCAGTTATTATTTAGTCTATATTCAAACATCACCTATCAGATGGGCCGTCACATAGCATCTTATATGAAAAATTATCCCATGCCCTCTCCTCACCACCTGATCATTCCAAAATGCCTGCTTGACTTTTTTCATAACTTACCTTTCTTTTTTTATAACTACGTACCATCTGACATATATTTACTTATTTATTTGTTTGTCTGTCTTCTCCTAATAGAACGTAAGTGCTATGAAATCAGGGAACTGTTTTACTTACTGTCCCTCCTCCTACCAGCAACTAGAATAGCACTTGGTACACAGTAAGTTCTCCAAAATATATTTTAAATGAATAGTGAGTGAGTGAAGGAGAGATACCATCTCTCTCCTGCAAATATTATTCGAATTAACCACAATTACTGGCATAAATCAATTTTCCATGCAGCATTGCATACTGTAACTTTATATTAAAGGAGTAGCAATTTTAAAATAGTACATGATCACTTATGTTGGGGAATTACAGTCTTAGACAGAGAAAGAGAATTAGAAGCCAAAGTTTCATTTAACTCAAACATTGAGGGAATAATACTGTATCATTTAAATGGTGACTCCAATTAAACTTTACATTACTCTTTACTTTACTAAACATTGTGTAATTGGCAGCTTCTTAAATTTTAAATCTGTTGCCCATACCAGCATGGTTGAGGGAAAAACTTCATTATTAATTAATCTGATGCTCCTAATATTATGATTACCTCAAAGTTACAAGGATGTGGTCCCCTAAATAGAAAAATATCCAAACAAACTAAACAACATTTTTGAAAGCACATACAATAATTACAGTGTGAATACACATTGACTGAACCATAATTATTAATTTCCTGGTTTAAACAAAAAACTCATCTAATCTGCATAATATAATAAATTCCTTATTAGTAATGACTCCACCTTTGTAAAAGTTAACCCAATTCCAACTCAATATTTATGGAGGCAAATATGTTTTAAAATATTCAAAGAGATTTTCACTTGGATTTTTTTTCCTGCCATATCATTTCTAACTTGCTGTAGGCTACCTTTCATTAAAAGTTGATGTGACAGATTGCTGTAATTTTCAAATTGCTAAATACTTCTGTCAAGCCCCTTAAGGCATTTTCAGAATTTAGTTCTTGGATTCGTTGGGATGATTTCCAGGGCTCTCCTTTTTGGTGGGGATGAAGTGAGCAACAGCTTGAAACTATGATTCATTTCTGTTTGAGTTTCTGTCAGATACGTGCAGAAAAAAGAAAATGACTAATCACCTACTAAAAATGGCAACAGATGCCATAAGCAAAATTTCATTCAACCTGTTAACTTTGGTTCCAATGTAAAAATCATTTAATTAAAAGTCTTAGTTTTAAAATATCATTTTTTAAAAAATAACATCTGTTTCTAAAATATGAGGTAATAAATTTTATACTCAATATTTTAAAGTTCTTCACAATGATGTTCTTCTGCATTTCAGTTTATATATACCAACACACATATACTCATAGGATCTATTTTGCAGTCACACAAGGGTATACATATATATGCTCTGAAGTAAGGGCTAATAGTTTATATACAGATTAAGCATTCTTGTCTTTAAAAAGTCCTAATAGTGTCATGTTTACCACATTCGGTTCATATGAAATTGTAATTAATGTTTTTATTTAATATTTTTCTACCTTTGGTAGTCTAAGTAAATTTTTGTTCAATATTTCTTTGACTTTATATCTGCAGAAAAAGTAGGACCAAGAAACAGCAGATCAATTTTGTGATTCAAAGCAGCACACTGATAAAATAACAGAATTCAAAAGTTTTCCCAAACCAAGCAGTGGTCAATGGAGGCTTTTTTTCCCCCAGTGAAGTACTTTTCGAGACTGTTCACAACATTTAAAGTAGGTGGCATAGACTGGAACCAGGTAAGGACAGGGGAGAGACAGATCCTGAAAGAGAAGAGAAAAGGGGGGATAATGGCAAGATTATTTCTTGTGTGTCCCCTATGTCAGAGCCAAGGAGGCTATGATAGCATTTAATGAGTCAATGTCTATGTAAGGTATTCATAGAGACTATCATCTTTTTTGGCCTGAAAGTAGGGCTAATGCTGGAGTGGCTATTTTCCCCCTCTTCTAACTTTTAGACAAGCTTTAAGAGCCCATATGGAAGAATAGCTGTGATCTCATTGAGGGGAAAAAAAAAAAAAGTAAGGTTAATACTTTAACATTTATCATTACATCTGCTAACATTTATCATTACATCTGCATTACTTAACACACTTTGGTGAGCTTATGTGTCCCATTTTACAATAAGGAAACCAAGGTTCAGAGAAGATAAATAATTTGACAAAGGACAAATAACTAATGAGTGGTAGAGTGGGAATCTACCTAGGGCTTCTGACATTTAATCCAATTGTTATTCTACTAAATATGCTTAAACATGCATCCCTGACATTTTGTAGATGGAAAATATAAAGTTCACAAAAGTCAGGTGACTTTCGAAGCATCAAAAACCTAAATAGAGGAGTATTCTCTTATTTCAAATCTAGTAATATATGCTTGACTTCAAAAAGTCTCTTGGTCTTTTTGAGCCCCATATATCTCTGAAAAGAGATATAAACCAGATAATCTCCCAGGTCTCTTTCAGTTCTAAAATGTATAAATTTTTTATTCTGTATTAGCTCTAACCAAAATCTTAAACTGGTTGATATTATCAAGAACAAGTCCAAACTGCCAGTGGATGGTGTTAAATATTATTGCTATGTTGTTAAGAGCATTATTTCAGTAAACAAAAAAATACTGATTTGAGAAATATGCATTGGTTAGGAACTAATAGTAATGGTGCCAGGAATGGGTATTATCAATATTAGCCATGATTCAGAAAAAAATACAAAAGTAGGAACTTGTCATAACTAAAATGCATGCAATGATTTTTTTTTTTTTTACTTGAAATAACAATTCTTTCTCTTCTACCTTTAATGGCTAATTCATTTGAAACTCAAGAGGCAAATCAGTGAACACTCTACACTTACTATGAACCAAATTTTAGCTGCTAATCTCCTAGGAAGTCATGACAAAATACATTAAACAGACCTGTAGTAAGTTATTTAAATGTGACAAGGTAAAAACCAACCTTCTGTTCAACTGGTATAAGAAAATGAATTTGCGAATGAAATGATAGAACATATAGTCCCAAGGAGAGCACAGGAATTATGATTCAATTATTTTAAAAATCATTCCTCCGAATCTTGAAAACCTAAGAAAGTCAGTTGAACTCTCTGATGGTAAAGCTGTAGCGTTGTTAAATGAACCACTATTTTGGAACCAGTTTTATATTTATTTATAAATACAAATATATTAGTTCTGAGATTTTTTTATTCTTTGAAATGCATCTTGCCACAAGATGGAGTTCACCCCTAGCAAAAATTTCCAGGAACAGTATGGCAAAGCCTGATACATTAGCAATATTTGCTTTACCTATTTTAGGGATAATATAAGAGAAATTAAAATATGAAAAAGTTAAATAAGATTTATTACCAAATAAACTAATCAATTATCTTACTGTCGCTGTCAGTCTATTTTTTTAAATTTAATTTAATTATGTTAGTCACCATACAGTACATCATTAGTTTTTTTCTTTTTTTTATTGCAGGTAAGTTTTATTTTTTTATTTTTAAAATGGATTTTAAAATTCATTTTGATGGAAACAAATGTATTTATTTAGGAGACCACCAATTACACAACAGCTCAAATACACTGTTGGAGAAGAAGCTTTGCATCAGGATGTTCTTGACTCCCATCTTTTCCTTAGAAATGGGTAAGAACGGTCTTGCTCACTTCAAGCAGATTCTAATAAGTGGGGATCAAAATAGCCTTGTGTTTTTCATCCACTTCAACAAATCAATGAGAATACTTGTTACATACATGCACAGACTATAGCTATCTTTTGGAACTCAACCAAAGCTTAACTCTTAGCGAAGATTTTTCTCATTCCCCCATTAGAGTTAGATCTCTCTTTTTTTCTGCACCCATAGAACACTTCACCCTTATATATATACATGTGTGTATATATAAGTGTATATACACACACATATATGTCATTTGATTCAGGGTATGCCTCCTGGGGTTATTATTGTAGAGGTCCCATGGAGATAAATTCCTGACATTGTCTTTGAAAACCACCCCTCTTTATTTTCAAAGCTTTCCCAAATCAGAGCATTCCCAAGACCAGCATGTCCTAGGTTACCACTCATATAACTACTGATGAAACTAAGCTGCCATGAATTTATGATGCTCTCCATAAAGGCAAAGGACTTCTACCATTCCCTAATTACTTATTAATATTACTCTTCGTTTACTCAACTATATGAACACACCTGGAACTGCTATAAATTTGCATTTTAAGATCATGCTGAATATTTTTCCTTTGTTTCTTTGTGGTAGGTCCAGCATCATTATTTGCATTATTGCAGTCAGGTATTACGGGTCAAAATTGCCTATTAGAGTACAAAATTAATGACAGAGAATTCATCACAGAGTCAACAACACATCTTGTGGAATAAAGAGAGTTTCTGATGTGTGGAACATTAATCTTTGCTGACCTAGAATCAGCAATTCGGTTTGATGCATTCACCCATCCTGAGTAAGAGCAGATAAATACACTCAGATCAGAGGATAAAATAAATATTAACAAAGGAAATATTTAAAAGACAAATGGGGAAGCAATAAGTTAACACTACAAGTGATTGTGTGCAATTAAAGCACTTACACTTCATATTAATGATATATTTATGTGTCTATCTTATCCTTGAGGGCAAGAACTTATCTCTTTAGTCTCCTCAATTCCACTCTGGGCCCAGAATGGTGCTTGGCACATAATATGGAAGGGAATCAATGTTTAATGAGTGGCTACATATTCTACAGATCAGATCATTCTCATATGGCCTCATGGGATAGCCATGCCAGGATTAATTAATTACCTATAGTTGACTTAACATACTGAAAAATAATTTTAAAAAATTCAATTAGTAAAAAGGTTTAGTCAGTAAAGAGGTTTAGTCTTTATATACTTGTAGTAATATAAACATACATAATAAAATAATCATTTGGTAGAATTTCATCTGCAATCTATAGTCCTGATTCTAATCAAGGACTTATGAGAAGAGGAAAAAAAAAAATTCAAGAAAATGGAAAATGGAGATTCAAAGTTAAGGCTTACAATATTTTGGAGAGTAAAAGTTAGAACACACAAAATTGAAAGCAATATATAAAATATGTAAATGCGAGGATACACAAAGATAGGCAATAATCAACCTTGAGTCTCCCCATACCATGGTACCAAAGCTTCCATTACAGGATTTCCTATTATGACATTGTTTGTATCTGTGTTTATTCCCATTCCTGTAACAAATACAAGGCACATACATGTTCAAAACTTTTTATGAAATGAAGGACCACATGCATGCATGAATGAATGAACAGCTGTCAGTAAAATGTAGAAAGACGTCTCCTAGATGATGGGTAATCAAGGCATCAAAGCCCTAACAACTACAGCAGCCAGGCTGATGTAACAGAAGCATGAGCTCTGAGACCTCACAAGCAGTGGTAATTTAAATATTGCTTATTATAAAAGGAAACATCAGAAAAAAAATAATGGACTAAAGGACTATTAAGATGATCTTTTTATCACTGTATTATTTTTGCTTTCCCCACTTGGGGAAACTTTCTTATTGTTCTTCTATTGGTTTGAAATAATAACTAGTAGGGCTCTGACTACCAGAAACTAAGGCAAAATCAGAATAGATGATCATTTAGTTTGAACAGAATCTGTGACATACAAAATCTACTTATGGTGGTGAAAAGATGGGGAAGTTAATCAGCTCTCCAGAGATAAACAGTTTAAGGAAACCTGCAGTAACCAAAGAGTCAGCCTATTTTGCCAAAAAAGTTTTCTGTACTTGATGTTAAAAGTCAAAGGCAATAAAGGAAAAGCAAGTTATTATTATTATTTTTTTAAGATTTATTTATTTATCTGAGAGAGAGAGAAAGTGTGAGTGAGCATGGAGGAGGGGGAGGAGAAAGTCTCAAGCAGACCCCACACTGAGCACAGAGCCTACCCCTGGGCTGGATCCCACAACCCTGCGATCATGACCTGAGTCAAAATGGAGTCGGATGCTTAACTGACAGCGCCACCCAGGTGCCCTCAGGTTATATTTAATAAAGAAACAACTTAACATTTTAGGTGTCAATTTATCTCTTTCTGTTAGGTAAATTTCAAAATAATGTTTTAAAATCTTGTTGTTTTCTAAGAGATTTCAACAAAGGGGACACTTGGATGATTTTATTTTTAAGTTAGCCAAACACTAAAGTCAAAGGAAAAGGAGACAATTAGAAGCAAAAGGTAGGAACATCTGATGAAGGTCCTGGAGTTAATTCTTGACTGGTGCCTGGGAGCCCTGTGCGACAATGAGCAGGTCAAAGTTGCAGCTGAAATGCAACTCCAGGAAGAGAATTTTCTCAGAAAACAGTCATGTGCAAGATTAATGTATAATAAAGACTGATGCTAAAATTAAAGTAATTTTTATCATTTTAGTTCTCTAAGTTCATCTCAACATTTACCATATGTCAGACATCACTCAAATGGTCAAATATTTAAACTCATGCCTTACTAAGTTATGGCATTCAATAACGCAGGTGGACACCTCCAGCTTAATAATTAGATTGAAAGACGTTCACAGATAGGTTACAAGGAGCAAAATACTATACCAAATAGTATAAAACAGACTTTTAAAATTTTCAAATTAAAAATAATCCATTTTTGAAGGTATAATTCTTAGGAGAATGATGACATAATAAAATACAGGAATAATTAGCAAGTCACAAGAGCTTATTTTTTGCTATTTATCACTGACATATTTCACAATATTATTGTTTAAATATTTTAGATATACAAAAGGTTTAAAACAATTATATTAGAAACACCCAGCTTAAGAAATAAGACATTACCAGTTCCATGATCACACTTCTGCCTCCCCCCTAAAGACATTTATCCTGAATTTGATACTGATTATTTGCATGTACGAATATATCCTTTTACACGTAAAATACATATCTATGAAATACTGCTTTGATATAAAACATTATGTAAATATATCATGCTGCATGCATCCTTCTGCATATATTTTTTTCATTTATTTATTTTTCTAAAGATTTTATTTATTTATTTGACAGAGAGACAGGGAACATAAGCAGAGGGAGTGGGAGATAGAAGCAGGCTTCCCGTGGAGCAGGGAGCCCGACGCAGGGCTCCATCCCAGGACCCTGGGATCACGACCTGAGCCAAAGGCAGACAACTGAGCCACCCAGGTGCCCCTATTTTTTTTCATTTATCGTGTGTTTGTGAGATTCATTCATGCTAATTCCAGAAACATTCATTTCATACATTTCTACTGTCATTGTAATATACTACAATTCCCTTACATAGCTAGAGAGGGACATTTACATGTTTCTATTTTTTTCTTCTATACAAACTACACAGTAAAGAATATTCTTGCACACACCTCATTGTACATATGTGGATAAGTCTCTCTTAGGGAGCTCAACTAGAAGTAGAATTGCCAGCTTATATGTTTTATGCATCTTCAGCTTTATACATAACACCAAGTGGTTGTCCCAATTTACTAGAATGGTTTAAGAGTTGCTGTGGTCTCCCCAGTACTCCAGGTAGTAGGTCTTAAATGTATTTCAGTTGTTTTATAGGTTCTCATTCTTTGCATCAGAGCCTCTTCTCAGCATGACATGTGGCAAGTAATAATCCTATACTTCAGCAACTGAACATCACTCCCCAGAGTCAAGAAGCACCAAAGAATTTTCCTATCCCACATCCTTAAGACGCTCAAAGGCAAAAGGAACAAGAGTCCTAACTAACAATCAAAATATATCAGCTAGAATACATAACTGAAATGACAATAGCCATCATTTACTGTGAGGCAATTATTTGCTAAGCACAGTTGTATGTACTTAATGTACATTCTTGTATCAAGTCTTTAGACTAAGGCAGGCAATATATGTGTTATCATTCTTGTTTTGTACAAGAAACAATTCAGAAGTTGAAACAGAAGTTTGGTTACTTACTCAAAACATCATGGCTAGTAAATGACAGTCAGCATGAAAATTAAATTAGTCAAGCTCCAAAGCCAGGGTTCTCTCTGCTGTCCCCTAGCAGTAGATGGCAAGTTAGATCTCAACACATTTATGACAACAGTCTATAATACACTGTGAAGAGCAAATAGCTTTAATTAACTTCACTTAGTTAGGGACTGTTATACACACGTCTGGGATCTTCCAACTGCCTATTGCTGCTTTATTTTAGTGGTAAAATTTCAATACTCCTCAGGACTTCCAGAAGAGTAATAGAAGGGATCATGAAATAAAATAACTTAGAGCTGACCTTTAAAGAACACAGGTTGAAACTGTGGAGTTCATTTATATGGGGATTTTTTTTTTTTTTACAGTACAGTACTATAAGTGGATTTTCTCTTTCTTAAGATTTTAGTATTTTCTCTAGCTTACTTTATTGTAAGAACATAGTATATAACATACATAACATACATAATATATGTTAATTGGCTGTTATTAGTAAGGCTTTTAGTCAACAGGAGGTTATTAGTAAATTTGGGGGGAGTTGAAAGTTATACATGGATTTCTGACTATGCAGGAGATAGTGCCCCTAACCCCTTCACCGTTCAAGGGTCAACTGTATTTAAGATAAAACTCAATTTACTAAATAGTCACAACACTACTAAAAGCTGCAGCAGAGAGTAAATGATTAGTTAAAAAGAATTTGGGTCACTGTCTGTGGATTTAACTTATTTATAACACCTATCTCTCACATTTACTTAGATGATTTGACTGTTCAATCAGCATCTTAAGCCTTGCTTAATGTTAAAAGAGAAGAGACTTCTGAAGCTCTGACGGAGAATGAATCAAACAGAATTAAAGTCATTCTCACAGAAAACGGCCTCTGTCCTACAATAACAATTTTAAGAAATAGGGCACACAGGCAACTATAGGCAAAAAGGGTTAAGGGAAGTTCCCAAGAATATGTAGATAGAGCCCCAAGCATGGTATACAGGACGTGCTACCTTCCTGAGTGACAATGGTTGAAAATGGGACAGAGATATGATAGCAACATAGTGTAGAGGCAGAAATGTGAGGAGTTTCAGAAAAGATGGAAAACACATATTCTCATTTTGAGGATGGGAGAAAGATGACCACATGCTGATCCAAAAAGTACTCTCAAAGTTAGTTTCTTTCAATACAATGCATATAATGTAATTGTTTGACCACGAAATGATAGGACTCAGAACTCTATCAATGTAAATGGTCTCTTAGCCTGGAAAATAGAAATTTCAAGGGATGTGAAATTAGTTATTTTCAAATATGTGTTTTGCTTGTTTGTTTTTGTACAATACCATGTAGAAAAATTAAGATCAATGGACCTAACTTACCAGGGGGTACATTTTGGTCTAGTGTCCTCCTCACCCTCCCCACCCAAATGCGAATAGAGATAGGTCTTAAAGATACGTGGGTGCTTCCCAATGTCATGAGAGGTGAAGCGAAGCGGAAATGTTCACTTGGTCAGGCACTTCACTCCCACACAGCTGTAGAGCATGCTGATTCAAAGAGCTCTAGAGTTCTGTGACCGGGGATCATATCCAGCTCAATCTCTTACTATCCATGTGACTTTAGGCAAATTATGTAACCTCTTTACATTCCTCCTCTGTAAAATGAAGATAATAAAAGCATCTACCTGGTGGATTCATTGTTAGGATTAAAGCATTTATAGAAGTGCCTGTCCCATAACAAATATTTTGGAACAATAATATTTATAATTATATTAAAAATCATAAATAAATCATGGTGACGATCATAACTACATGGTAGCTGGGAAAAATAGCCTAAATCCTTTTTCTCACTCCATGAATTAATGGTGTACCTTTAAAATTTCTGTCTCCTTCCTACTGACTACCAAGCATTTACCAATAGATAATAGTGCATGAGAGCATGAGAGGTAAACTAAGAAGGAACCCAGAGGGGTCCCACGTGGGCTTGATTTCACTATCTCACCAGCAATCGTCAAGCAATCATGAAAATTCTCTTTATTTCTGTGCCCACTTTTACTGGACTTCTCTAATGACAACAGATTTCCAAACAACATCAAATAATGAAAAAGGGTATTGGAGGTACAAGGATAACTTTCTTGCAAGAAATAGTATCCAGTACATTTCAATATACTGAAATAGTCAATGTGTAATTGTATTAGACATTTTTATACTTCAAGAGAAAGAATATTTGTTGTTCTTATCACTCTTTTTTTTCGATTTCAATAAATCTAAATCATCTATCCTCAACACATACTGACTGTTACGGTATGAATATTTGTGTTGCCTCTCCAAAATTCACATTTTGAAGCCCTAATCTTCAGCGTGATGGTATTAGGGGGTAGGGCCATAGGGAGATAATTAGGTTAAAATGAGGGCATGAGTGTAAAGTTCCCTTGATGGTAATAGTGCCCTTATAAGAAAAGGAAAAGACACCAAAGCTTCTTCCGTCATTTGAGAAGGCAGCTGTCTGCAAGCTAGGAAGAGGACCCTCACCAAAACCAGAATCTTGCTAGCACTTTGATCTCAGACTTTCCAGCCTCTAGAATTATGAGAATAAATGCCAGTTGTTTAAGCCACCTAATCTGTGGTGTTTTATTATAGCAGCCCAAGCTGACAATGATACTCAGAGCATAATTATAATTCAACAAAATTCAGTTATCTAAGTCAATATATTCTAATATATTCAGCGCATGTTAACTACAGGCTAAATATTTTCATTGTGCTGGTTACAACTACCTTTTCCAAGTTCCTCATCAACAGCCATAAACAAACACCTTATGGCCTGCTAACTGAACTCAAAAAGCTGATCTGAACAATCAACACATTTGTAGGAATTGAAATGTGCTTAAAATCGGAGTTACTTCTGTGAGTGAATGTGCTTAAATGCAAACAAAAATCTATGCATACCGATACTGTGTCAGTGTACTGATTGCCAGAAATAGTTTTTCAAGGCTCAGCCTAATCTAAAACGTGATGCTTGGAATTCTGAACCACTATAAGTCAAACTAAAGTAGCTGATAAAGTAGCCTAAACGCAACAAAATAAACCATGATAAATATAAAAATAAAAATCTAATTGCTATACTTTAAAATGCTACCAATTTTCTGAAAAGCCACGTAACAGCAGTGAAGACTTAGTTCTCTCTGGAAGTAACCCACGTCTAAGCAACTTACAAATAGCTATAAAGTTTTATAAGTCTCTAAAGGTTTCCAAGCAACCAGGAGCAGTAGGATAGATATTCATGTTACAAAAGAAGGAAATCTGCAAGCATTTTGAATATCTGAGAAGAATCAGTGAACTTCCTCTGGCGACTGGTTCTATCATAAGAACTCCATTAATAAGAGATAATGTTTCTTGACTAAATAATATTGAATGGTGGTCTTGGTCTTGATAAAGAGCACTCATAACTACCACACTACCCCCGCCCCAAGTATGTATGCATTTATAGAGGTCAGAGTTTAACACAACTCACTATGTATCATTGATTAACCCAAATATTTAACCACCTAACATTTATTTAGGGCCCGTCATGTTTCTGGCCCTGAGCTAGTTTCGGGAATTATAGATAAAAATAAGACCTCACATTTTATAAAAGAAAATAGACGTGCAAATTAACAAATTAAACTATAACTTGTTCAGAGCATAAATGAAAGTATAACAACTTCTTGTATAACAGAGAAATCACCCCAGAAAAAAGTAATATTAAAAATACTTTCATAAGAGTTTGGCTAGCAGGTCAGGGAGGGACACAAAAGAATAATATCATGAATATTGGTGAAGAACGTCTATAAAAATTCGTAACTCTTTATTTTCAATCAATTAACCAAGTGACATTAAAAGCAGCCACTTCTCTCTAACAATAGGAAATCCACTGTTGAATCTATTATCTTGGTATTCTGATAGGTATTAAAGTGTCCAAATCTTCTAACATAATGTTGCATTAGCCAGCCTAACTCAGGACCACTTTAAAATGGAAGCCAAGAAAAAGAATTTTAAAAATTCTTTATCTTTCACAGAACTCGTTTTGATATGGCTTAAAGATTTAGAGCAGTTGTTCTCAAAGTATAGGCCCTGGCCTGCATCATAATTAGCAGGAACTTTTAGAAATGCAGATTATCTGGCCCCTCCCTGGACCTACTGAATCAGATCATATGGGATGTGGACCAGAACTTTTACAAGCCCTCTAGATCAATCTGATATTTTTAAAGTTTGAGAATCACTGATTTAAAGCACGGTTTATTCCAGTATTCATGTTCATGTTCATGTCTTGTATGAGTCTCCTTGGCTATCTTCAGACAGAAGGAAACCTCAACTCCACAATAGCCTGGCTTGATCATTTCAAGGGCATCCATTCTATGGTGAACCAATCTCAATTTTGTTGCACATAAGTGACCAAATTAGTTTATCTAAGATTATTGTATTTGACATTGATTGAGGATAATGGGGACTAAAATGTATACTTGGGACAAATGAAAGGAATGATTTTTTAAAGGTATGTGTATATTTTTCTTATTTAAATGTATTCTGCCACTCACCAGTAGCATGACCTTGGAAAAATCACCTGGCCTCTCTTTGTTTCAGTCTCCTCTTATATTAAATGGGGACACAGTAGTTTCAAGCATGAAATAAGTGCATATAAATTATTTAGAACAGTGTTTAGGATACACTAGGTCCTATTATTGTTTTTGTTTTTATCTGAAATGAAAAGTTAGGTCTTCCTTCTATATTTTATCCTTTTATGGTTTGCACAAATATTTTTTTACATTTATTGTAATTGTTCCTTTAACAATTTTAATCAACTGCTTCAAATAGCCAACTAATATTACTCTTCCCAGCCCATTTTTCAATTAGTTCTAAAATTTTTATACTAGTGTTAAGTGATAGAAGTAGGATCAGAAAGGCCTGCTTAGTCTAAACTTCCTTTCTGTAACTAGATTTGAATTAGAATCTTCTATATAGATTTGAATCACAATATTCTCTACATGGCGGTTTCAATTATCTTTCTTAGTTTAGAGAATAAGTATAAAGAGACAGTAACAGAGATCTCATGGGAGAAACTGAGATCAGATAGCTACTTTGTAACTTCTAAGCACAGATATCAAACACAAAATATATGGTGCTGGGGGAGAGGTATAATGGAGATGGTGGGGGCACAGTAAGGTCTTAAAGAAAAACAGGCAAGGCAAGCCGGAGCAGAAGGAAAGAGGTAATTTGGACAAGATGCTTGTGCTGGGGCAGAAAGGAAAAGTTCAGAAAAGTGGCTCATCTTTCATTAGAGAGGAGGAGAGAATGAACAGTCATAATTAAACACTGGCTGGCCTTTTTTCCCCCTACAATTCATCCTCCTATACATGAATGATTATTGTTATTAGTTTCCTATTGCTGTTGAAACAAGTTACCATAAACTTAGTAGTTTAAAACAGCACAAATTTATTATCTTACAGTTCTACGGATCAGAGTTGAAAATGGGTTTTATGGAGCTAAAACCAAAATCAAGGTGTCCACAGAGCTGTGCTTCTTATTTGTGGAAGCTCTATGGGAAAATCCACTTCCTTGAATGTTGTAGCTTCTAGAACCTGCTTCTAGAACCTCTCTTGGCACATAGTCTCTAACTCTATTTTTCAAAATCACAGCACAGTATTTTCAAATTCATTTTCTCTCTCTGATCTCCGCTTCCTTAGTCACATTTCATTCTCTGCCTCTGTGTTTTTCTTACCCATATAAGAACCCAGTGATAATATAGGGCCCACCCAACTAATCCAGAATAATCTTTTCTCAAAATCCTTAATTTAGTCACATGCACAAAGTCCCACTTGCCATGTAGGGTAACATATTCAAAGACTACAGGGATTAGAATGTGGCCATCTTTGGGGAGACATCATTCTGTTTACTAGAATTTTATTCTAATATCTTCACTGACAATACCTGATTTAAGTGCAAACCTACCAAAGGGTTAGGGCTTGAAATATGTCATCTTCTAAGACTGCTCCAAGATTGATAGAGCTATTAGTCAGGCTTATGCAAAGTATTTCTTTTCTACTTAGTAAACCCACATGCTGCAATTATAACATAATAAATGATTACTATGTATTTGTCTGACAAGAAATGATTCATTAAAATGCAGAAAAATCTAAGTTGTTTTTTTTAACGGCATTTCCCAAGGCATCAGGGATGAAAGAGTTACAGCTGTATGGCCACAGAAGATATATTTGCAATTATTTTACCCATGCAAACATAAAAATCATTCAGTGTGAAATGCATAAATTCAAATAAACCAGTTTTTGATGAAAATGGGCTTTATAAAAATTGTTTTTTATGTCATCAAAAAGGAATGTTGTCTTTTCGAAACACTTTCCAGATGAATAGCATATCATAATATATATTTGCTAGTACATAAATAACTGCCTGAATACAAAAAGATGGCAAGCACAGATAAAATTTGAAGATATGTGTTACAAATAAAGCAGATATTTTATGATTCACTGCTACATCTAATTTTGTGCCTCTATGTATCTCTTCCCAGTATGACATCTGAATATTAAGATAATTCCTATAGGTTTGGCACCTAATGTTAGATCCAATAGTACAGATTGAGTGAGCATATGAAAGATATAGATCACCGGCTAAAAATCAGAAAAGAGAATACCACTGAAACTGAAGTAGACAAACAAAAGCCAGCTCAATTATTCTATATCCCTGATTAATTATTGAAACAGAAAGAAGGGCAGTGAGTACTTTGAACGAAAACTAAAATTTAAAAGACCCACATCATACTACACCTGCATGGTTGTGATATGATGAACATAAAAGTCCATGAAATTAACAAAGACAACAGGACTAAAAAATTCAGATGATCAAGATGCTGTGAAAACTAATTTAAAGAGCAAAGAAGTTCAAGTAACAAAGGACACTGTTAAGAAATATAAGCAAATACAAAGAATGAAATCATTTAGAAAGAAGCTATCTTCAGAACTTGGAATACTAGGATGCAGTGATTTACTAGACTGGATGGGACAATGATAAAGCTGCTTACATATTGAAAATGTGTATTCAATTGTCAATGATCTGAAGTTTAAGTTGGAGAGTAAAAAAACCAACAACCAACAAACAACACACACACACACACACACACACACACACACACACACACACACAAGCCAACTTGAAAAAGCATGGCTCAAAATGAAAAGCAAAATGATGGGGACAGTCAAGGGTCAATAATACCCCTTCATTCACTTCTGTTAGCTCTGCACATTTACATGACAGTGTACCCTATTTATTAATCAGTCAAAAGATGAGTGTTTTCTTAGAAGTTGTATACATTTTGGGGCACCTGGGTTAAGCATCTGCCTTCAGCTCAGGTCATGATCCCAGGGCCCTGCTCAGCAGGGAGCCTGCTTCTCCCTCTCCCTCTGCCTGCCGCTCCCCCTTCTTGTGCTCTCTCGTGCTCTCTCTCTCTCAAATAAATAAATAATCTTTAAAAAAATAATTTGCATACATTTCATAAAACAGATTTCTATTATATCTGGTCATGAAATTTACAATGGTAAAATGAAAACAGAAAAGAAAATTGTACATTTTAAAAATATAATTCATTTCTGCTTTTAAAATTAACTTCATGGAATTTTCATTCACTTCATGCCACAATATCTTCCTAATACTGTTCGAGAAGGTTAATGTGCAAAAGTTGAATATTAGATTTAGTTCTCTGTTTGGGATACCGTTTCCAATTTCTTGAATCTCTCTCTCTCCCAGGTTATAAATCAATTTTTGAACATAAACTCTATTGATACATTATTAGAATTTTTGTATGGCCTTTAATTTTTTCTCATTTTTCTTCAAAGTTAAAAATACCTATCATTGGTGTAAGTTCAGTAAGTATCCAATTGAGTCTAAAAATATGTCATCCTTGGCAGGCTTAATTATTTCCATCTTTGTTCTATTTTAGTAAGTACAAGGAAATTGCTTTTTATTACTTATGTCCGTAATATAATTCTTCCATTTTCACACTTTTATATAAAATATATATTGAGGGCAATAGGAAAATTTCAATTACATATTCAAATAACTGTAAGTTGTTTTTCAAATAAGACAGAAATGCTCAAAAACTTCACTGTCATTTCTCAAAATATACAAACATGGAGTAGCTAAAAATGTTTGTTTGAAACAACAAATTTGACATATAAAAAACTGTTTAGGTGGCAATGTAGAGTAATGAGTACAAATGCTGGTTGAATGGAGGAGGCCTATTAAACACTAGTTAACTTGTAATAAAAATGATTTTCAAAATATTCGTTATATAGATTGGTCAATAACTTGAAGCACAAAATAAATTAGTGCATGCAAATTTATCCACATTTTAAAGTATATTTTGCATGTAATGTATGCATGTGGGATTAGGGGTATGTCACTATAATCAATCAATCATTTTAAAATTTATTATTTTCTTGGGGCACCTGGGTGGCTCAGTCAGTGAAGCATCTGCCTTCGGATCAGGTCATGATGCCAGGGTCCCGGGATCGAGTGCGGCATCCGGCTCCCCCTGCTCTGCGGGGAGTCTGCATTTCACTCTGCCTCTGCCTGCCACTCCCCCACTTGTCCGCGTGCTCTCTCTCTCTCTCTCTCTCTCTCTGTGTCAAATAAATAAATAAAATCTTAAAAAAAAATGACTCAATTAAAAAAAAAAAAAGATGGATACAGCTCCCAGTGATGAAGGTGCTTGCAGCTAGGAAGCTTGAATGCACTCAAGAGGAAAGCTAAACAGAACAATAGGCAACATAAAAATGAAGCAATGTTACAAATTGTATTTTTAGCTAATGTAGATCAGTAAATGGCCCAGAAATTCAGAAAACATGTGTACAAAACAACATGCTGAGTAACATTAAGGTTAAGATTTAAGGTAAAATCACTCTGACTTTTCTCAAACTATTAGAAAAAATCTCATTAAATATTTTTAAAAGATGCCAGTATAGAATGGCTCTACTGGATAGAATAGTGAAAAACTAAACTTCGGCTCTTTGCTTTAAAATTTCTAATTAGCACCACATGCAACATCAAAAAGATAAGTCTGAATCTCAAGCAACAAGGTCCTTAATGTGAAAACAGAAAGTCAGTATCAAGTCACTAAGAAGTCAGGAGACGGTTTCCTGCCTCCTTTTCCTCCTTTTTAAAAACCCATATCCTAACTGCCATTTATTTATTTTTTCTTTTTTTAATTTAATTTTATTATGTTATGTTAATCACCATACATTACATCATTAGTTTTTGATGTCGTGTTCCATGATTCATTGTTTTCGTATAACACCCAGTGCTCCATTCAGTACGTGCCCTCTTTAATACCCAACACCAGGCTAACCCATCTCCCCACCCCCTCCCCTCTAGAACCCTCAGTTTGTTCCTCAGGGTCCATAGACTCTCATGGTTCGTCTCCCCCTCCGGCTTCCCCCCCTTCATTTTTCCCTTCCTACTATCTTCTTCTTTTTTTTTAACATATAATGTATTATTTGTTTCAGAGGTACAGGTCTGTGATTTCTCTTACACAATTCACAGCGCTCCTAAATGCCATTTAGAACGTACTGCCTTAGTTCTTCAACGAAATTCCTTTACTAGTCTCAATTTTCTATTTTCTATTTCTATACTTGAGAATGTTATCATATGGTATTTCTAGGTCATACACAACTTTGTGTCTTATTCATGTAAGCTTTTCTTATTTTTCCTGCATGGTTGAATGTCTCTCAAGGATTAGGACTCTTTTCAATTCCTCAAATTTCAGTAGTTCTTTATGCTGGGAAGAGTATTATTTGATTAAATTCAGATATTTACTCTGCTTTTGCACACTCATATAGGACATGAAGCGTTAAGGAATTAAAGTGTTACTACTTAGGTATGACTGTTAGTAAAATGATTGCTTAACCAGGGATGTATGTACCTTTTGTCTATGCATGAAACTGATTTTTAGGATCACTGACTGCAAAGATAATTTAATCATCAAAGCAGTAGTTGGATCTAGACTACACTTACTAATGGTTTCAGTAGTCAAGTCAGTGGTCCAAACTGTAAAGCATATATATAATTTTCCATCAGAAACCAGAGTGTGCAACTTTACAGCATTTTCAGTATATCTTATCTTCCTATTTCTTAAGCAATCAGTGACTATGAGTTCTTAAAAGCTAAATAAGAAACAAGAAAATACTCATGTTTGCTTATTCTGAAATTCAAAATATTGGATTCTTTGCTGCACTTGGCACAAGGACATATATTTTTTTCTTTTTGCTGGACTTAGAGGATCTAAATATGAAAATACAATAAACTGAGTCTGTGTGAGTGTTTTGGGTTTATTATTTTTTCCTTTTCAGAAATATACCCTTGAGGGGGGGGTGCATGGGTGGCTCAGTCGTTAATCGTCTGCCTTCGGCTCAGGTCATGATCCCAGGGTCCTGGGATCGAGTCCCACATCGGGCTCCCTGCTCTGCTGGAAGCCTGCTTCTCCCTCTCCCACTTCCCCTGCTTGTGGTCTCTCTCTTGCTGTCTCTCTGTCAAATAAATAAATAAAATCTTAAAAAAAAAATATATATATATACCCTTGAGAGGCTTTATTAATCTCTTTTTTCTCCAGCTTCATTGATATATAATTCACATACACTTGATCGATCTCTTAATTATGCATATAGAAATTATACAAAGCCAGGAAAATAGAGTTCTACTATTCTAAGGTCATTTAAATCACTTGATTCCCTCAGACTAGTTATCAGAATAATATAGTCAGCTTTTCTGTTAGGATACTAACTGGATGTGTCTTTCACTCACCAAACACAAAGGACTTTGATCAGGCAATGTTTAACGGTACTTTACAACATCATTAGGGACAATATATATGCAATCTTTTGCCCAGAATATTCACTATAGTGGGGATTATGGTTTCCTTATAACATTTTGTCTTGTGTTTAAAATGATATTTTTCATGTATCTGCTTACTCAGCACCCAATTATTACGCTTTCATATTTCAGCTAGTATTTAATCTTGTGGTGTTCCACTAGACAAACCTGGCTCAAAAGAATTCTTTTCTAGACACATGTAGAATCATCATTTTTTTTTATTTTGGCCCAGAAAGTAACAATTTTTATTTAATGTGTATGCAAAACCTTTAAAGGTTATTATCCAAAGGGGAACAAATATACCACAGAAAAAATTCATTAACATACAAACCTCCATTCCCCCACTGGACTATAAAGATGCATGAGAACAGAAATAGCCACTGTTTCACATACCACTCAATATCGATGATAGTGTAAGAGACATAAAACAGGTTCTCAATAAATAAAATTTAAATAAATAAATGAAAATGGAATAAAAGTAGTTGGCTGTCTATAAAGATCATGTTTTCTAGGTCACATGGAGCCCCTGCTTAAAATATCTTTAAAGAAAAAGATTTAACTACAAAAAAATTTATAAATGAAATAAATGTGGCTACCCATTTTATCTTACTTGTTTTAAAAATGAAATTATGACAATGCTCAATAAATTACATATGGACTAGAAGGAAAATAAAACAGCAAGGAGGAATATTTTGATAGATTAGTAAAATAATGACAAGGTCCAGTATAGTCAGAAGAAATAGGGACTCTGCTCTTCCTACCAGCAACACAGAGGGGAGGGTTGTCAATACATGTTTCTTAGAAGAATGAAAGAATAAACAAACACACAACTTTCCATAACCCCAATGCCACCTATCAGTACTATAGTTATTCTAAGTGTACATTTCATCTAAGATGGCTAAAGTACAATCAGTGTACTATATCTATAACTGCATTTAAAAAGCAATGGCAACACCCTTCCAACTTGAGTAACAAGACGCTTAAATCTGCTACTCATCCTACGTCATGGGGCATCCCAAGCATTTTGGACAGCAATGTGTGACTCTATAAGAAATATCATGGTCACTTGCTTAGTTACTTCTCTATACCACAGTCTCAAATTACCTAGTCTTTTGGTTTCAGTGCATTCTGCTTCTCTGTGATATATGTTTATGACATAACAAGGGAGTTTAATAGAAATGCAGAATAATAGCATGTAACCTAATTATAACTCTGAGATGTTAAGAATTTTAAGTCCTTGAAATTAAAAATGTCATAATACACAAGAGAAAAAAGTATTCTGACTATATATTGTATTTTAATTAATGATAATTTTCCTGTTGTAAACTCACACATATTCATCATAGAAATTAAGAAAATAGGAAAAAATATAAATAAGAAACAAGTGTAAAATCATCTGTTATCACTCTCTGATATATCCGTTCCTAGTGTTTTGTTTTACTGCTATCCAGGCTCTCATGTATATTCTATTTTTCCATGCTTGACTCATACTGAATATATAATTTTATAGCCTTATAGCCTTTATACTCTACTCTAAACATGTACCAATGAATTCACATTTTAATGGCAATATCACATTAAGGTATATGACGGTTCCATGATTTATTTCTTTCCCCAATATGGGCTATTAATTTATCTCCAATTTGTCTCTATTAAAAATAATATTTCAGTAAACATTCTTGTGCATGAATCTCCATGTGCCAATCCTTGCTAACCTTCTTGAATAAATATATAGGATAGTATTTACACAGTCAAAGAGTATAGATTATTTACTATTGAAGTGACAAATGAGAAGATGATAAGAACACCTTTCATTTCTTTTCTAGGCAAATGTTATATTTATATGAATAACAAATTTATCTTTAAAGAGTTCAACAGAAAATCCTCTTGCTAATATATCTTCATGTGCTAATGTGGAAATACAGAAAATTAACAGGAAAAGAGTATGATTTTGCAGTTATTATTCTATGATTTTTGTTTGTTCAACAGAAAAAGAGAAATATAGTTTGGGATTTAGGAATTCATTTCAAGTATGTTATATAACACAAATTGCCCACAAGATACTTAACAAAAACAGAGCAATACTGTATGAAATCTAAATGGAGTTAAAAGTTGTCAACAAAGTAGGCTTATCTGAACACTTCTATTAAGTGAAACCCAAACAGGTTGTAAAAAGTTGAACATAAGGGAAAAAATGTGTAGAACTCACTCATATCAAGGAAATGCTTTGAAATATTCTCAGAGAGTTAAAAATGATGTTAAATTGTGTAAACCACCACCTGCAACTGCAAGCTATATCAGTAAGTTAATAAATATGTGTCTCCAGGTATCTATTCCTATGCAACATGTAACAAATCAATGGAATAGACCTCATCCAACAAAATAGCTATCATCAAAGTCTGGTTGAACCTATATAATGATATACTCTGGGATATTTCCAAACTGAGAGTACAGAAAATGACAAGGGATAGATCATGGACAGAATGCAAAAAGCAATAAAGAAAAAGAAATAAAGACTCAGAATTGAAAAAAAAAAAACCTTACAAAATGAGTATATCACATTGAACCAAAAGCATTAAAATTTTTCAGCCATGTTTCTAGAGTCTTACAAAATCATTAGACATGATACTACCATCAATAGCAATATTGCTTATATATGCCAAGAGATTATATGTATATTATCTTATTTGGTCCCTAGGACCTTCCTCTCAGCTACGTAGCCATGCATTTGGACTATTCCACATAAAAACAAACAAACAAACAAACAACCCTAAAATGTACAGATGCTAGATTACCTGGCCATGCTGACAGCTAGTAAGTAGCAGAACCAGAATTCAAACCCAGCTGTTCCCAAACTCCAGAAATAATTCTCTCTCTCATATACCAATTTCCAAAACAAAGGAAAATGTAGGTACAAATATCTCAAAAGCAATGAGAAAATCAGTAGCAAAATCAGTTACGAGCTTATGTTTGAATAAAGCATTTGGAGAAAGCATATCCCTCTAGTTTACTAAAAACAAATTTCTGTATTTAGGATTGTAACATTCTAAAAATAGTGGTTAGTAGCTTATCCAATTTAATAGTTAAAATCAGCCAAAATGGCAACTCAACTCTTCAGTGAGGTTTAATGGAGTTGATTTTGATGATAATAAATTTAAGTAGAATTAATCTGGATGATCTATACTTTTTAAAAATCCATAAAGCTACAAAAAATCTGATTGTGCTCTTTCTCTAATAATTTCAGTTTTTTATGAAATACCAAAATGCTTAATTTTGTGTTAGAACAATAATAGGGGCACATGGGTGGCTCAGTCAGTTGAGTGGCCAACTCTTGGTTTTGGCTCAGGTCATGATCTTGGGGTCCTGAGATAAAGCCCCATCAGGCTCCAAGCTCAGCCAGGAGTCTGCTTGAGATTTTCTCTCACCCTCTCCCTCTGCCCCTCCCCTGCTCACACACATGTGTGATCTCTTTTCTCTCTCTCTCTCTCTCAAATAAATGAAATCTTTAAAAACAAACAAACAGGGACACTTGGGTGGCTCAGTCGGTTAAGCGTCTGCCTTCGGCTCAGGTCATGGTCCCAAGGTCCTAGGATGGAGCCCCTCATCGGACTCCTTGCTCAACGGGAAGCCTGTTTTTCCCTCTGCCTACCACTCCCCCTGCTTGTGCTCTCTCTCTCAAATGAATAAATAAAATCTTAAACAAACAAACAAACACCATAAAATCCAGCTCATAAATGTTTATAGCAAAACACCAAAGACTTTTCATGGGGCTGGTATCCATAGCACATATTAGTAACTACTTAATAAGCAAAAAATATCTATAAACTCATGTTGGAGAGAAGAAAAATAATGGACCTGAATACACTTTCTAAATCTCTATTTTTTAATTTTGTAATAATTTGAGCTATTCAAATAAAATGAAAAAAGCTTCTCCCTCTCTCTCTGCCCTTCACCCCACACATGCTCTTTCTCTCTCTCAAATAAATAAATAAAATTAAAAAAAAAAAGTCCTGTCTGAGGAGCTGCTGTTTTTAAATCAAAACTTTAAAGAGGAGTAGTGGAGGATAGGGGTGGGACGATGGAAGGTATAGTTCAAGGCTCAAGAAAGCGTAGTCTAAGACTCTAAAATGGAAATGCAGGATTCATGGGTGTGCAACTTGTATAATTGCACAGGGCCCCATGCTAAGAGTCTTCTTTTGGTTTAATGCTCTGTTGCATTTTGGAATTCTTCATAATTTTTGAATAAGGGCCTTTTAATTTTTCACTGGGCCTTGCAAATTATATAGCTGGACCTGAATGTTGCCCATTCTTAGGAAACTTAAATGAGAATGATGATTGAAGAGGATATGAATCAGATAAAGTAGGAAAAGAAAGGGCCAAGTCATGTAGTGCTTTGAAAGCCACAAAAAAGTTTGGATTTTGTTTTAGATATAGTAAGAAGTTGTTGAAAATGGGTATTCAGCAGGTGAGTGACATGATAGTATCTGCATTTAAATCATTCATTCTAGTTACAGGATGAAAGGAGTGTACCATCTGTAATGCAAATAAAGTTTTATTAAAACAAAAATGTACCCATTCTTTCATACATTGTCTATGACTACTTTCATGCCATGATAGCGGAGTTTAGTTGCAACAGAGACTGTGTAGCTAAATATTTAACCAAAAATATTTATGATTTGTTCCTTTAGAGGAAAAGTTTACTGACCCCTAGATTAGAAGAGCAAAAAACAGAAGTAGGAAAATTGGATGGGAAGCTTTAGCACTAAAAGAGCTTAGGTGTCCTTAGTCAAGAAATGGAGAAACATTGATATAAGGCAGCAGACTCAAGACATATTCAGTAGATTTAATGAAAGGATTAAGTGGTCGACTGGATGTGAGTTGGAGTTGAGCAGTTGGGCAGTAAGTGATGCCATTAAAATAAGTAATATTGGATAAGTATTATGGTATTGGGAAGAGGAAATTTAGAATTCTATTTCACACATGCAAGTTTGAGATGCTGTAAGAGAGGTCAGAGAGAGTTGTATTCATGACAATAGAACCCTCAGTTCTTTTTTTTTTTAACTGTTCACCAGTTTATTTCCGCGGTCTAGCACAGAGCCTGGTACACAGAAGACACTCAGTTTTGTTGAACAAACCAGTGAAGGGATAAATGAATCCTATCTCTCAAGTGACGTTTCTTTTTTTTAAATTTTTTTATTGTTACGTTAATCACATTACATCATTAGTTCTTGATGTAGTGTTCCATGATTCATTTTGTGCATAACACCCAGTGCTCCACGCAGAACATGCCCTCCTTAATACCCATCACCAGGCTAACCCATCCCCCCACACCCCTTCCCTCTAGAACCCTCAGTTTGTTTTTCAGAGTCCATCGTCTCTCATGGTTCCTCTCCCCCTCCAACTTACTCCCCTTCATTCTTCCCCTCCTGCTATCTTCTTCTTTTTCTTTTTTCTTAACATATCTTGCATTATTTGTTTCCGAAGTACAGATCTGTGATTCAACAGTCTTGCACAATTCACAGTGCTCACCATAGCACATACCCTCCCCAATGTCTATCACCCAGCCACCCCATCCCTCCACCCCCCACCACTCAGCAACACTCAGTTTGTTTCCTGAGATTAAGAATTCTTCATATCAGTGAGGTCATATGATACATGTCTTTCTCTGATTGACTTATTTCACTCAGCATAACACCCTCCAGTTCCATCCACGTCGTTGCAAATGGCAAGATCTCATTCCTTTTGATGGCTGCATAATATTCCATTGTGTATATAGACCACATCTTCTTTATCCATTCATCTGTCAATTACACTACTGGGTATTTACCCCAAAGACACAAATGTAGGGATCTGAAGGGGTACGTGCACCCCAATGTTTATAGCAGCAATGTCCACAATAGCCAAACTGTGGAAAGAGCCAAGAACCCTCAGTTCTAAGGAGAGCAAGGACAGATGTAAATTTCGGTTTCATCATCATCAGAGAGATGCAACCACGGAAATGGATGTGATCATCTAGAGAGAGAAGAGAAGGCCAACAGTAATGAAAAATGTAAGAAAGTATGATGTCTTAGAAGTTAATAAGAACAGAGTTTCTTAATAAGGAAAGAGTTGCCAAGAGTTTTAAATGCTGAGAATGGGGAGGATAAAGACAAAAAGATATGCACTGGATTTTCTAATAGGAAGACGCTTTGTGATTTTTATGATTGTTCTACCACTGGCATAGAGGCAGAAGACAGAGAGAAGAGGGTGAAGAACAAATGGGAAGGAATGGAGACAGAATGGGAAGGCAAATTCTTGGGAAAATGTGGGAAGCAGGAAAGTGGGGTGAGAAATGAAAAAGGGAGAATTAAACTAAGTTCTTTGTGTGTATGCGGAACAAGTTGATGTGCAATTGAATGAAGAATGGAAGGGGATCAACACTAAGCAAGTTGTGTTAGCACAGTGTGATGCTCTAAGCCATGACTTTCCTGAAGGCAGTGGTGGTTAAAAAAAACCCAATTTGAGTGTGTAGCTAAAATAGATAGGTTAGAAAAAACAGACAAACAAAAAAAACTTCAAAAGAGTAACAAAAGGAAAATTAGTCCATCTACATCTAGTTGAAGATGGTGATATTAAAAGAGAAGGAAAATAGTAATAGGAAATATGAGGTTAGTCCCGAAGTCCACATGTTGTTGCATGAAGGAGAGCAAACAGAAAGATATTGGCGAATAGCAATGTGAAGAAAGAGGGTGACTTAACCAACATGAAGGGGATTAGGAAGCAAGGAAGACACTAAGCACACCTCTTAAATCTGAGGTGCCTGTCTGTGGGAAGAGCATCCACTGGAGAGAGTGATACAGGTAAGTCAGCAAGGGTGTGCATCCCACACTAGGGGATGTGTAGGACCTTACATGATGAGCACTTCAACATATAAGAAGGGTTATACCACACACTGTTATCACATCCCAAGTTCATTACTTTCAAGGAACACTTTGTGGAGAGGGAAATCTAAACCATTTCTTACAAATTTTACATAAATGTGTTGTTTTATGGCCTTAACACCATTATATATTCTCCCAGATTCTAGGATTTGCTACACAAATAGAGGCACGCTTTCATGATTTAATAAACTCTTAATTATAACTACCTTAAACTTTAAATTTTAGAATATGAATTTATTATTTTTTAAGTTTGTTCTGCTACTCTCTTGATTTATTTATTGTTTATTCATTGATTCACCCATTGACTAATAAGCATTTCTCAGTAATTTATTTTGGACCATATACTCTCTGAAGCTCAGGAGATTCAAAGATTAATTTAATCTGACAAACTTGCTATTAAAGAGCTCACAGTCTAGTGAATAAGAATATTAAAACATTGTACATTTTAAGGATGACGATTGATCATTTTTTGTTGTACCTTGGAAGCATGGACAGAGATTATCTGTTTGGGAAATATCTCACAGAGGAAGAAAGATGTGAATTGAGTAATAAGATATTAAGATTCAAATTCAGACTCCATGAGGACAGAAACTCTCATTTCTACCCTCATTTCATCTCCCATATGTATAGGACTGCCTACCCCGGAATGGTATGCAATAAATACTTGCTGAATGCAGAGGTGGCAAGGGGGTATGGCAGAAAATAATTTAATTGGAGGTACAGTGTATTCAAAGATATAACATATCCATTTACCTTTTTCTATAATTTACCTATTTTAATGGTTTGTCTTTTTTTTTTAAGATATTATTTTTTAAAGTAATCTCTGCACCTAACGTGGGGCTTGAACTCACAACCCCGAGATCAGAAGTTGCATGCTCCACCAATTGAGCCAGCCAGGGAACTCCTGTTTGTCACTATTGATTGGAGATCAGGGAGTTAGTTACATAGGAACAGATGCACAGACCTGGGATACATATTAGACAATGCTTACTGTGGTTTTCAAAGTCCTTTCGGAGGAATCTCCCAAATTGTTAGCTCTACGGATATCACAGAAAAATAGCTTGGCATGACTTTTTTTTATTCCATCAACACATTTCATTATTTTACAATATAGTTTGACTTCCACATCATTTCTATAGCTTCTGCCGGTTAATAGTTTGCTACCCAGAGTAATAAAATTACTGAATCTTATTGTTTATTTTATACAAACCAGTTTTCAATGCATACTTGTTTATTTATTATGAACCTTTTTTTACCCCTCAGAACACTTTCAAAATGCTATAAATAGTAAAACCAAACATTTTGTCTTTAGAAGAATTAACTACTGCAATCCAGTTTCCCGGTTTCTCTACTTCTTTATTATCTTTATTTGAGAAGAAGAGGAAGACTGTTGAAACAAGAACCATATTTGATATAAAGATGTCCATCCTATAGGACTGCCTACAAAGTTTATATATCATAAATCATGTCTGTTAAAATTATACATATATATGTCATGTAATATGTGTATAATTACATGTCTATATTTTTAATGTGCAATGAGAAATTGGACTACTACTGGTTATTTTTCTTCTTGTGTGGCTGTATTATCTAAGTTTTCTTCAATGTGTATACATTTATTTTGTTAATTAAAAAACAGCAAAAGGTAATTTAAAAATAATGTCTTAGAACTGGACTAAATATTAGTTTTTAAAGTTGTTTAGAGGAGCACCTGAGTGGCTCAGTCGTTCAACGTCTGCCTTCGGCTCAGGTCATGATCCCAGGGTTCTGGGATTGAGCCCCACATCAGGCTCCCTGCTCAGCGGGAAGCCTGCTTCTCCCTCTCCCACTCACCCCTGCTTGTGTTCCCTCTCTCGCTGTGTCTCTCTCTGTCAAATAAATAAAATCTTAAAAAAAAAAAGTGGTTTAGATTTAAAAAGAACATACCACACACATGGTAAGATATGCAATCACTTTTTTTTTAACTCTCTTATAAAGCATGGAAGCTGTATGGTATTTGCTTTATGCACTTCAATACAAATAGAGATTTCTGGCAAAATGCCAAGAAGAGAACCTGTTTCACATTCAAATTTCTGCATCATTGAGAGTGGAATCTTGTGCACTCTCCTCGAGAACAAACACAGTCTTGCTCTTTCCTGTGGCCGATCATGAATCATTGAATTTTCCTCCCCAGTGTGGGAGCTGCTGCCCCTCTAGTTCACCCAAGGCTTGTACAAACCAAAAGGTGCAATGAAGCACAGAAAAAGAACTATGTAACTCTACCACATGAGCCCACATAGATGGATTAATAAATCAATCAATTTGCAAGGTAATAGGAAGTGAAAAAATACCAGTGCTATGGACTCATGGGTCTCTTTATACTAGCCAAGTATGGATAGTTGTTATGGTAATAAGCAAATGAAGAAATGCAAAATCATGCATCTGCCCTAGTCTCATTCCATGGCTAGCATATTATGGTGTGCACTCAACCTTATTCCTGGTTCTCCTCTATCCTCACACTTATTTTTGTTTTGTTATACCAATTTCAGTTGATGTTAAATTTCCGTATTTTGACTCTCCCTGTAAGCTACCTCAAAATCTTAATATTTCTACCCCCTTCCCATTTAAAAGAGAATATCACACAAAAAGAAGCCTTCGGGGGGGGGGGGGCAGCGATCAGCAACTAGGTTGGCAAACAACTACTCCGTAACTTTTCACCTTAGTGATTCAGAATCAGGTGCCATTCATCATTTGAAAACAGTGTGGATGTTTCCCAGTAAATTTATACAATCTACAGGTAGAAATAGCACACACAGTCATTCTGAACTTTTCCTCCGCATCATGGAAAAACTTTTAAAATAGAAAAGTCGCCAAACTTTTTCAGTCATTCAAATCTACTTTGCTGTATCCTCTAGTTGTAACATCAGTTTCATTTCATATGTAGCTTAAGCACAACAAAAAGATTTGCCTACCTCTTTGAGCTAAGTACAGACTGCTTCACTTCAGATATTTTTCAGAAACAATATATGGCATCATTATCAAATTACAGAGATTATTTGTAACAGATTTCCTTTCTCAAGCCCTGAGAAAAGAAAATATAATTTCATCTAGGCTTTCTTCATATGCAAACATCATTTGCATGCTTGAAGAGTAAAGTCTTATATATTTATGGTCAGAAAATATTCTAAAAAAATGAAACATTTTCAATTTAAAATATTTAAATATTATAAAGATCTCTCAGTTTGTCTAAAGAGAGAAGACAACAAAGAATCAACATACAAATTAATATGAAAAAAATTTTCAAGACACATCTCTCTTATACCCTTGATTTGACAAAGCTTTCTTTGAAAATAAAATTAAATCAAGCTATTGGAATATCCAGAATATTAACTTTCCCCTTGAGTGCTGGTTCCTGGCAAGAATCACTTAGGGAGTTTGCAAACAGTATGAGGATGTAGTGCAACTTTTGGCTCATGTTATATACTCAAGAGGCACAAATAATTTGAATTAGTTATGTATGAGAAAGAGATGCAATCGATCAAAGCTGAAGAAAATAGAAACCTCTGATATTCCTTCATAAACATAGCAAAATACGCCTCTCTGCCCCACACTGCCCATTAAACATCAAGATGTGATTTCAATATGCAGTTTGCATTCTTCTGGATATCTGGGCAGACACCACAACTCAGTGCAGTGTAAATTTTCAATACACTGGGTGCGAAGAGGGGGCACAAAACACTGGATAAACAAAATGTGTTCTCTCTAGGGAAAAGGTCAGAGCATTTAACTTAGGGGGACAGGCAACCTGGTGCTAATCCCTGATTGAGATGCAGAGAAAAAAAGAAATTGAATAGCCTTTTCCCCAATGCTCAGTTTATACTTTATACCAAATCTGTTTGAACATTAGGACCTCACAATTAATATTAAAATTAAATAATCATAGATAACATTAACCTTTTTGTGGTTGGTATAATTGAAGTTCTGTGCTTCTGTGTGCATTTTTTTGGTAAAATTCTTGTACATATTTGACTCTTAATTTAAAACGTGACAAAGATTTTCCTTGAACAAACTCTACCTCTAAACTCTTTTTCAACTAGGACTTTACTTTTGAACTTCTTCATTCTTCTCTGCATTGTTCAATTTTGGCAAGAATCCTGTGAAGTCAATTTAACCAGAATCCCCCATCCTCAATATCTCATCACCATCAATATCCAATCAGGTTGTTCATGTCCTACCATCTCCCGGTTAATACCTGATCACCTTGGCCTACCTTCAGAAAGAATCCTGTTAGGTCAGTTTAAACAGAATCTCCCACAACCACCGATGTGTCCTCTTAACAATATAACTGACCAACCCCCCCCCCCCATCCTTGGCTATAAATTCCTACTTTTTCATATTGTATTTGGAGTTGAACCCAATCTCTCTCCCTACTGGAAAACCCTACTGCAGTGGTCCCTATACCTATTGTGATAGTCCCACTGAATAGAGTCTGATTACCATTCTTTGACAAGTGTCATGGATCAGTTTTCCTTTAACACAAGTAGCCAGCCAAAATAGCAATTCTAAATGTGTTTTGTTTTACTGTAATCATTTTCCCAAAAATGCAAATGTGAATTTACTGATAGGGAGCTAATCCTTATAAATAAATATTAAGTTTATGGATACTTCTAATAAAGTATAGGGAAAAATAATTTCCAAATAGGCATGAATTCTTCTCCAAACTTTTTCTTCTCCTGAAAAGGTAAAAGTTTTTCAACCCTGAAACCCTTAGAGACTATTCATAATCCAAATTCTTTCTCTTGATTATAAATATTTTTAAATTAACTATGACTTCTTTCAGATAATAAGCAATTAAATGTTGCTTATACTTTTATAAGCAAAGAGAATATGCATATATACACATATGCATAACTTGTAAGCCTTTTTTAAAGAATTGCTATAATATTTAACCTCTTGTAAAACAAATTTAAACAAAAGATAAATTTAAAACTGGTAGCTAATGTTAGTACCCAACACAAAATAATCAAATCTGGCACTTTAGTAGTGACCTTCATGATACTGAATAATCATATAGTTAAAAAAAAAAAAATCCCACATCCTCTTCTCTTATTTCTAAAATCTCCAAAAACCACTTAGGTACAACAGTGGTTTTCATGACCTCAAATGCAGTCCCATGTAGTCAACACCAAAGAATTTCCTTTATGTCATAGTTTTGAACCGCCTATAAAGATTCGGAAAAATTGCTAGTGTTGTCCCAGATGCATGGCATGAATTGGGTCCTACAAAGGATGGAGGTATTAGAGAGATTTCAAAGGTTTTCCCTTCCTGTCAAAAATCTTATCAAGGCTAGAATCAAAAATGTATACTGTAATCTATGTGTGTGTGTGTGTGTATTTGTGTTTGTGTGTGTGTGTGTGTGTGTGTGTGTCTTAAACAAAACTCTTGAAACTTTTTGTCCCTGAACTTGGCTACAATTCTAAAACAACTTCATCTCCTGTTGTGGCATCTTTATAGACCTAGACACAAACAGTAATAAATCAGCTATTTTGTGCTGCAGATGTGCTTCTGTAATCCAGGTTAAATTGGTCCTTGCTGTACTCTCAGTATCAATGAAACTCAAAACTTCTTTTAACTAAGATTTCTTTTTACATTTTTTGTGAGAATCTTACTGATACAAATAGTTGATTTTTTTTATTGCACTTGTAGCTAATTACATATTTGCAAATAAATTGAGAATTCCTTAATCTAAAAATTTTTAGTTATCTTTAAGATGACAAATTTAGTTTAATATGCTTTTGTAGTATCCAAATTTCACCCTTCAATTAATATATATTTTTATCTCTTAATTTGACTTCTGAAACATGAAATGTTTTTTAAAAATGTTTACAGATGAAATAACTCACATGTTCATTGTGATTAACATATATTTCAAAACCAGAATATTGTTAATAGTAAAATTCCAATACATTTAAAAAAATCTGTTTTGAATAAGCATACAATAGTTTTCAGGGTAATGTCATTACAATATGGCTATTCACTATGAAATTGAAATGATTTTAAACATATTTAACTTTATTCATATTTTCTGACCTTTTCAGGAATTTTGTTTTTACTGATTAGAAATTCCCTTTGTTCCATTTTCTTGGCAGAATATTCTTTACTGCCAAACTTATTACTATTTATCTTTTAAACAGAATTCCAAAGAGAAAGGTTCTTTAAGATAACATGATTTGCTTTTTTTTTTATTTTAACCATTTAGGTACATTCAATTGTGCTTATGAATTTCAGTGATCAGAATTTTCTCTGTATTCAAAATGATGGCTGAATATAATGCTAGAATTAAAGGGAATACTGTGTTGCTCACATATTACTACAAGAAACATGATTAGCCTTACTTTATTTAGTAAAAAAATTAAATAACATAAATTCTGTACTCCTTTTTTCAGCTACCATGAAAGAATCCAAAACAGCAAATGACATAGCGAGGACAAAGCAATTCATGAGCTGAGTAATACAAAACCGAACAAGTAAAAATGTAACCATAACATTTCATATATGTCCAAGATTTGAGTACTGGGCAAATATAAATGATGAAATAGTAAAATCATTGTTAATTGAATAATGCATACTTTTCATTAATTTTACAATAATATTATTTGAATTAACTTCAGTGTATACCACCTGATCTAGTACCCTCTTCCAGTACTAAGTTCATGTCTCTACTAAGTGTCCACACATAAGTCACTTTGAACCTTAAGATCAAGTCCAGTAGTTCTGAAGCCTAGCTTCAGAGTAGATTCACTTGTAGATCAAGTTAAATGCTGACACTGAGTCTCCACACAAGCCAATTAAATCAGAATCTCTTGTGATGGGCTCACACATCATTATTTTTAGTTTCCTAGGTGATACTAATGGGTTGAGAACTGGTGATACAGACTCAAAGATTCATTTTATAGATGAGAAATCAGACTTAAAGAAATGTAAACTTCTCTGAAATCAAATTTACTAAGAGGCAATGTCAGGAAGCTTACCTAGGGTCTTCTGATTCAGAGCATGGTGTTAAACATGGAAGAGTTTATAATTTTTCTCACTGCTCTACTGGGGACTTACTGCTCGCTTGCTCTCTGTCTCTCTCTCTTTGCTTTGATAAAGCCAAATATATCATCTCTAGTTCTACTCCACTTATTTCTCTTCTGATATTTTCTTCTGAAAATAAAACAACTGTCCCAAGATTTTGGAGTAAACCTGGTATATTAGTCAGAGTTCTCCAGACAAACAGAAGCAATAGGGTTTGTGTGTGTGTGTGTGTGTGTGTGTGTGTGTGTGTGTGTGTGTGTGTGTGTGTGTGTGTGTCTGAGAGAGAGAGAGAGAGAGAGAGAGAGAGAGAATGAGAGGAGAGATATAAGGATATAAGATGTAAGGAATTGATTCACACAATTATGGGGGCTGAGAAATCCCAAGGCCTACAGTTGGCAAGCCAAAGACCCAGGAGACTCAGTACATAGTTCCAGTCTGAGAATCAGGAAAATCTGATGCTACAAATTCCAGTCTGAATGCCAGTAGGTTTAAGAACCAAGAGGAACTGATATTTCAGTCTTAGTCTGAAGGCAAGCAAAGACCAATATCTTAGTTCAAGCTGCCAGCCTGGAAGAGTTCTCCCTTGCTCAGCCTTCTTGTTCTGTTCAGGTTTTCAATTGATTGGATGATGCCCAGTCACATTTGATGAGGGCAATCTTCTTTCCTCAGTCTATTGATTCAAATGTGAGTCCCATTCAGAAACACCCTCACAGACACAGCCAGAATAATGTTTGGTCAAACGTCTGGGCACCCCCATGGTCCAGTCATGTTGACATAAAATCAACCATCACAACTTGAACCCAGAAATTCTATCCTCCAATTCTCAGACAGCTCCAACACAACTTCGTACCTCACAAATACACTGTGTCATCAAGCTCGGAGCTGCTAGTAATTGCTCTGCCTATGGATCTACCAAATCAGAATAGAGTAATATTTATCCTGCATGGAATATAATAAACCACAATAAATGGTCAACAGGGTTTATATTATTGCTTCTTTGAAACAGACTCAGGATTGACTTCCCTTTTCATCAGATGAGGCCACAGAATCAGTAACCCTACTGACATGCACTTAATGCACTGGGTTATAAAATATTAAAGGTGATGATTCAGCTCAAAGTTGAATGTGTCTTGCATATAATAGGCATACAACAAATATTTGATGACTGAAGAAATAAATGATGTCACCTGCATCCTGGTTCCATATCTAAAGAACACTCCAAAATTAAGCAACTTAGGTAAAGGAAGACTATTTTCTTCCACAAAGTACTTTAAGCAAACAAACAAAAATCCACAAAGGGGAAATATAAGCCTCTTCTATAACTTTTTGGCTGTTATGAATGGGGTATTAAGCTGAAATGTCAGTTTTCATTTTTCAGGAAAATTGGATTTTGAAAAATTAAATGAACAATGCATCTCCGACTTGAGAAAGAACAGGTTGTCTGTTAATCAACTGAAGTCCTGTGAATTATTTAGAAAACTGTTAATCCCCACCTGGAATTGCATCAAATTACACTCACCCCAAAGGACAGAAACTGAGATACGTGACAACTTTCCAGTTAACATGGGGAGATTACAGTCAATTTGAGAATACTAGTTAAGGCATTACCTGTTCCTCTGCATTTTCAGCTATCTTATCAGGGATAGATGCACGCCAAGTGAGAGCAAGCTGATCCTATGACATACTATATGCATATGGTTGGGATAATAAATGTCCAGATCAAGGTTGGAGCCTTCTAGCCTCTTCTAATTAAGAGACTAACTGAGAATTGGTAGATCAATAGAATTGTTTGTTAGTTTTCCATGTACACACAAAATCAAAACATTAATAGAACCCATTTATTATTCAATGCTTTCTGTATGTCAGCTTATTTACAAGTATTGTATGATTCAACCATAACCACCCTAACTAGTTAGTATCCTTTCCATTTTACAAATGATAAAATTGAGGCTTAGATAATTGAAAGATATCGAGATCTTCCTCAACTTATGATAAGATTACATCCCAATAAATCCATCATTAGTCAAAAATATAGTGAAGTCAAAAATGCATTTTTTACACCTAACCTACCAAACATCATAGCTTAGCCTAGCCTACCTTAAACATGTTCAGAACAGCTACATTAGCCTACAGTTGGACAAAATCGTCTAACATAAATTCTATATTATAATACAACATTGAATATCTCATATAATGTATTGGATACTATACCAAAAGTGAAAAACACAATAGCTGTATGGATACAGGATGGTTGTAAGTGAATCAGTTGTTTACTTTCTTCATTGTATGTCTGGAAGCTGTGGATGACCACCACTGCCCAGCATCACCAAGAATATTAAACCACATATCACTAGCCAGGAAAACAAGCAAAATTCAAAATTTGAAGCATGGTTTCTACTGAATGTTCTGAAGGGGTTTTGGACAGCCCCCACCCCCACTCCCAGAATGTGCCACTTTGGCATGTGTATTATTTTGAACTGAAGGCACTTGAGACCCTGTGGGCACAAGAGACACTTTTGTCCTTCCCTTAACCACACAGAAAAATCTAAATTGGGGGTCTTTTCCAGAATGAGTTATTAACAGAGATAAATTTTATCTGAGTTACCCATCTGTATAGTAAGGCAAACAACTAATTAGCAAACATCTCCTTTTCTTACCGCCTTGTGAAATGCATTTCTTTCCTCTGATATCCCAGACTCCTACCTCCTTCTCCTTAGTTCAGAATGACATATATACCTCATTTTGCCTGTCTTTGGAATTTCCATGTCTATGTGGAAGCCCCATATGTATGCCCATTAAATGTGACTTTCTCCTATTAATCTGTCTCATGTCAATTTGATTCTTAGTCCAGCTAGAAGGACCTTTAAAAAACAGGAATTTTTCTCCCCAATAGTACATTGCTTATGCACCATCATAGAGCTGAAAAATCTTGTTGAACCGTCATAAGTTGGGGACTGTCTGCATAGCATATAAACACTGAATCCAGGATTTGAACCATGATTTAGCTCAGAACTCCAGCTTTTACCACTATACAGTACTGTTTTCTACATTTCATGCTCTATCTTATGTAGATGCAGAGGATCTTCTTTCATTCTGGTGAAAAGAACTGGCATGACTTTATCAATTTAGTCTACTTTAGGCAGTCCCAAGGCTAATGTAAGTCAGTTTATTTTTATGATTTTAGTTTAAAGAATCATTTGGATGACTTTTCAAACTCAGCAGATCTGAAACATTTTCCAAATTTTCTAGAATGCTGACAGAAAACATGTACTTTGACAGCAATTTCTCCTTCTTTCTTTTAATGACAAAAAGCACAAACAGTGGGAAAGAGGCTAAATGACAGTGGCTTTGTTTAGGTAAAGAAACTTCATTATGGTGTTAAAAAAATGACTTTGACATGGCTTAATTAATTCTGTTGATGAGCCCAGGGAGGTGGGTATGATTCTTAATTTTATGTGTCAACTTGACCAGGCCACAGGGTAGCCAGAATTTTTGGCTAGCCATGTTTCTGGGTGTGTCTTCGAAGGTGTTTCTGGATGATATTAGCATCTGAATCCATAGACTGGATAAAGATAGCACTCACCAATGTGGGTGGGCACCATCTAATCCATTGAGGGCTTGAAAGAAACAGGTAGAAGAAAAAAGAATTCAGTCTGACTGAGCTGATACGTTGTTCATCTTTTGCTTGGACTGGGGCTTACAACACCAGCTTCCATGGTTCTCAGGCCTTCTGGCTTGAACAAGAATTAAACTTCCAACTATCTGGGTCTCCAGATTTGAGGCAGCAGATGTGGGAGTTAGCCTCCACAATCCTGTGCCTCAATTCCTTATAACAAATCTATACATATATATGTATGTATGCTTATATATACATGATTAAATATGTTTAAATTAGTTATATATGTATAAATATGTTTACATATAAATGATATATATGTAGTTATATATGCATACATATACAGATCTCCTATTGGTTCTGCTTCTCAGCAGGACCCTGACTAATACAGTGGGATATAACAGGTTAACTTATTTAAAACATCTACTTTTCTTTAATTTGGACACAGTGGTTCTAGAGGTATATATACCTCCCCTGCTTTTCTGCAGGTCAGCTGTACCCAACTAGATATGTGATACCTATGATCATATGAGAAGTTCTAAATTCTTAGTTAGATGAGAGCTTGTTATAAAAGTCCTCCAGTGTTTAAGAATAAAGAATCTACTTTTTCTAGTATAAATTTAGTAACTTGATAAAGAATAAAATGTCATAATATAATCAATATCTCATCATTGAATGACATTTTGAAATACAAAAAAAAAAATAGGACACAACCAACAATTTATTACACCAAATTCTAGGGTCTTTTTTTTTTACACCTTTCAAAACCAGTGAGAGGTGTGATTTTAACATAGCGCTCAAATAAAAAAGCAATGTAGGAAATAATAAGCATAATCAATCATTGATCACATTATATATAATTCAATATATACTAATCACACATTTCATCTTCAAATAATGAACTTCATCATGCAGGAAATTATTAATACTAACTTCACTGAGGTAGTAGAACTATTTATCTAAAGATTTATCTGAGAATAAAGAACATGGAGTCTAACATGCATCCCAAGGATTATGGTCTCATTTTAAATCTATGATTCACTTTAGTATTTTACTCGGGTTTTGGGATAGCATCAAAATGCTGAAGAATAAATACTCACTCCTGACAATTTAATCTAGAAACAAGAACCCTTACTCTAACAGCAATTTGAAAGGGTCATTTATTCAACTTCCTTGAACAGGTCTAAATTTAACTCACTACTTTATCAATCACCTCCAAAGATAGTCTAGAATTTTTCTGTAAAAATACATTCTACTTTTTTTCTCTCTCAAAAAGTATGCCAAATTTTAAACTGCATTGTCTTCTTTTTCCCTTAGCATCTCTCTTTTATTTTTCTTCATTTATTTTAATTTACATTTCTTAAATAAATTGTTCTCAAATTTGGGTGCACACTGTTATATGGGGAACTTGAAAAAAAATCAGTGTCTGTGTCCCACACCCAAAGATTCTGATTCAATTGGTTTTGGATGAGTTTCAAGGGTTTGTATCTCTTAAGAGCTCCTTGGATGATTCTAATGCACAGTCATCGACTATGTCTTCTGGATGCAATACTTACAAATATCTAGAGCAATATAAGCTTATTAAGACAAGTATAAATAATAATCACACATGACATAGCTATATTCAAGATCCAGCAAAAAACAAAATAAGTAAAGGTTAAGAAGAAGAAAAATTTAAAAAAACACAAACTGCCATACACTTAAGTACCATGAACTAATTTCCAATATAAAGACTGTCATTAATTTTTCTCTCCTATTCCTTTATTACCAAAAGCTTCCTGAACTACTTTTGCTGTGGTCAAGACTCTGTCGTTCCATCTATAGCTAGCCAAATTTGTTCTGTCACTTTGAGTATCAGATGCTAACATTCAGCAAAGCAAGCGGATACCTTGTAAACCAAGTGTCAAAGGAGCAATCACTGCAGCTGTTGCAAAACCCAGGCACGCCCACTAGCCCAGGAACACCTAGAAGCTTCAGGAATTCTCTGGCCTGGTTGTACTCTATATTCTTCCGGGGAGCTTTGAAAAACTGCTGCTACCCAGGCCCCACTGCCCCAGAGATCTGAAGTAAGGCCCAGGCATCTTGTAAAACTTCTCCTAGGGTTTGTTATGTGAAGCCAGAGTGGAAAACCACTGACTAAGATGGGTTTGAAAAATCTGAAGGTCACACGAATGTGGCCAATTTGTAATATCCCCAGGATAACAAAATCTGAGGAACTCCCCCTCACTTCCTCATACACCTTAAACTACACTAACATTCCTTTCCTTTACAGTTACTCAAAGGTTGCTCTTCTTCATTTTGAACTTATTTTAACTCTGTAAAAACAAAGAAACAAACAAAAACAGGGATTTAAAGTTAGGAGAGTACTGCGATTTGGTATAAATTCTCTAACGCCTAGAGTGGCTTTCATCAGAGGTAAATAGATACTTGTGACTTTGATTCTTCTGTTATATTTTGTTTAATTTATCTTTATTCTCAATTCTTCACAATGTAGGTGTCAAAGATATCCCACATTGTTTCCCAGAAGTGAGAAAAATGTAGCAAACATGATGACAAATTGCAAAGCTTTTTCCCTTTCTTTTCAACTACCCAGATGAAAAATAATTTTTTAGTCTATGATTGTAACAATAATGAAAGCAAACCACACACACACATACACACAATCATTATATAATGCTATATACCAAGACTATTCTAAACGTTTACCTTACACATATTAATGCATTTACTCCTAATAGTAACCCAATAACAAAGGTAATATTTTAGTTCCATTTTACAGATGAGAAAAGAGAGAAATGAAGAGGTTAAATAAGTTTCTCAAGGTCATTTAGCACTGTCCCTTAAAATCTGTGCTGTTAACTAAAATGCTATGATGTCTCTATAAGAATTAAGATTTACCTTCCTAGAGTACACATGTGATTTATCATATTATTATGTTTATAAGTAATGGATTTAACTTTCATAATCTAGTGGGACAATGAAACAAAATTTATGTGTTATGGTGTTTTTTCTAGTGATAAGGTACCAGAAAATCACTAAAGGCATCCTTTGGTCCTCAGAAAAATAACTATATAATGTTGGAATTATCCAGGAACTACCTTTTAGAAAAATAAGTCACCTGGGAGACTTCTTCCAACAAAGTCATTTTGAATAAATTCAGGGAAATCCCCTCAGAAGACCTGGTATAAATAAGGTGGGAGGTTCAATTAGATGGGGAAAGAAATGAGCATTATAAAGTTCTTACACTTTGGGGCGCCTGGGTGGCTCAGTCGTTAAGGTCATGATCCCAGGGTCCTGGGATGGAGCCTGCATGGGGCTCCCTGCTCAGCGGGAAGCCTGCTTCTCCCTCTCCCGCTCCCCCTCTTGTGTTCCCTCTCTGGCTATCTCAATCTCTGTCAAATAAATAAATAAAATCTTAAAAAATAAAAAAGTTCTTATACTTCTAGGAAAAGTCTAATTGTAGGTTAGCCTTAGAACTAGTTTTAAAATTTTAATCAATTCAGTTTGGTGAACAGCCTCTGAAGACAGCTAATCAGCGACAGCCTCATCATTTGAAAGTTGGCCAATCAGCAGTAGACTCAGCCCAGTGGACAAGCTTCTAAGGCCTAGTTAACCCACTACTATGTCTTTAATTTACTCACCAATGAGAGATCAGAAGTTTGTCTTGCTCAGCAAGACTGTGACTGATCAGCATAACTCTCTTATTTCACTTTTTTTATTTGACCTTATTTTTTTCAATATTTTAAGTAATCTCTACACTGAATGTGGGGTTCAAACTCACAACTCTGACATCAAGAGTCACATGCTCCACTGACTGAGCTACCAGGCACCCCATCACATTTTTTATTTTAACAATTTATTTATTTATTTGAGAGAGAGAGAGAGGAGGAGGAGGGGCAGAGGGAGAGGGAGAGAGAGAATCTCAAGCAGACTCCTGCTGATCATGGAGCCCAATGCAGGGCTCAATCTCACATCCCTGAAATCATGACCTAAGCCAAAATCAAGCATCAGATGCCCAGCCAACTGAACCACCCAGGTGCCTCATCCCCTTTTTGATTTTAGATACTGAGTGGTGATCTCTTCTCTCAGTAGAGGATACAATTAAGTAATTTTGCTTTAAATGTTTAAAATTAATGCTATTTGAATCCTAGAATGTACCCAGTGACAGAAGCTCCAGGTGTATTGTATGGGACAAGTCAGATCCAGTGATGACACATTGCCCCCTACAGCAGAGCGGCACTCATGGGCAAAGCATATGTGAACCAAAAATGGTACATAGAATGATGGGTCTACCCTGAGGGCCTGTGCACAGGGCAACTTCTACTGTTAGACTGAAGGGTACAATTGTCCTTTTGTGGATTCAAGGTGGCCTTTAAATCATTCTAGGTGAGGGACATCTCAGTGCATCAGGGAACATCATTTGTTAGAAGGGCAGGCCAGTTTTCAACACTGCCATGACACAGTACAAAAACACAACTATAGGGCCACCTGGGTGGCTCAGTAGGTTAAGCGTCTGCCTTCGGCTCAGGTCATGATCCCAAGGTCCTGGGATCAAGCCCCACATCGGGCTCCCTGCTCAGCGGAGAGCCTCTCCCTCTGCCTGCCGCTCCCCCTGCTCGTGCTCTCTCTCTGCCTGTCAAATAAGTAAATAAAATCTTAAAAAAAAAAAAAGCAACAGCAGCTGGTGAGTGGTTAGAGCAGGCTCCCATTTCTCTCCCCATTTATTGTAAAAGCTAGATCCTACCTTTTGAACTGTGTCAACCTTTAAGGTTTGGGGCAATCGAGTAGGAAGGAGATCTTTAAGAGGTAATGGTATACTTCCTGTTAATAAGACATCCAGGTTCTCAAACAAGAAACTGGAAAACTAAGAGATATTCATGTATTTGCATTTCAAGTTTGGAAGGAGGTTTATATTTGTGAACATGTAATTTTCATTTTATAATAAGATCTCATGGCTCCTTTGGGTACCTTTAAAATTTATTTTCAATGAGAACTTACTTGGGAACCTATGTAGATATATTAAATTTTACATAATATAGCAATTCTTGAATATCCATATTATTTTTCTCATCACCTGCAAATCCTTGTTTTACTTCTATATATATATATATAATGTATCAGTTTTCTTTCATCTTCCATAGGAATTATATATCCATATGCTATAAGTATCACAGTCCTAATTTATCATTGCAGAAGAAAACCATCAAAAACTTTGTAACATCTTGTTCAGAATATTTTCATAATTTAAATCATGGCACAAATTTGTATTAGGGTTAGTTTATCATGGGATGGTCTCTAAGAGACAAGAGCAAATAAACTAGCTCCATGATCTTAGAAATATAGGTAGAAGTTCCTGTATGTATTATAGAAACCCAAATCACTTTATCATGTTTCTTATGCCAATTTTTTTCTGTTCAAAGTTTTGGAAATTACTGCTGATAACCTTCTACAATATAGTCATGCTTATAAATTCTTAATTAAAAAAAAATCCAGCTCATACTAGAAGAGTAATGAGGCATTACCCAATTGACACCAGCTATTAAAAACAAATATAAACTATAAGGAGAACATTACTTTTAATCTGCTAAATGATGAAAAAGAATGGTGGTAATAGAGTAGACATTAACAATTTTATTTTATTCCAAAATAAGTTAGAAAATATATTTGGTAATTACTTTGCTCAATTTCTCTAATGTTAACTGTGTCTAGAAGGTAATAAACACTCAATAAATGTTAGTATTTGTTATTTCATTGTTATTTATTATGATGATGATCTAATTTTTAGCCTTTGATGTGTGGCATATGGATGGGTATTTTAAAGCGTGCAAATGAAATATTAAGACAGATCATCCTTTTAAAAATTTCTTGGTTTTGCATAGATTTTGTAATTCACACAATATATGGTAGAGTGGTATGTGTATATATAGGGTTTATAGTCAAATATACCATTTGGGTTGTTATCTTTTTCTTTCTTTTATTTTGCTATAATGCTCCATCAAGAAAGTATAGTGGTTTCTAACTTGGAGGAAGTTTGATCTACATTCACCTTAAAGTAATCTCATGATAGTTTGTTTTCTAAAGGATGAACGATTTGCTATGAATAGAAAGACAACTCCCAGTTTATTGGATAATAAATAGGATGTTGATGGCAGAAAAGGCAAACCAGAGGAGGGTCCGCCAGAACTGCTGCGCCTGACCAGAGCAGACAGCAGCCCGGCCTGACCAGCACGGGCCCGTATCAGCGTCAAGCTGGCAGGGTCTAAGGTAGCTGCCTATTCAGCCAGGTATAATGCAGTTGCTCTGTGAAAAGGAGACTCATCCTGGTCCCCAGAACTGATTTCTCCCAGGCCATGACCACACACCATTGATTACATGATAAGTGACAGTTGGAAGAAGCGGCTCACAAATGCCCACGCAGTTCTCAAGGTTGCTAGGACATCCCAATGCTGATTCATTCCCAGAAGCTCAAACTCATGAGCATAGAGCCACATAACGTGCTCAGACTCTGGGTGCATCTTTCTTTCTTTCTTTCTTTTTTTTTTCAAAGGTATGACTCATTATTCAAACACATTTTGAATTTGAATTCTGTCCAGTAGGATATTCATTCTTCTTTAGCGACAGCCTCCACCACTAATTACAGGCTTATATTCACAGCTTCACTCATTTTCTTTATCTGCTTGGCCCTAAAGTCATTTGAATTTGTAATTACTGCAAATAACCTGTAAACCACAGGAAGGCAGGGATCATGTCAGTTTCATTCACTAATGTGTGTCTGGCACCTCCCAGAATGCCTTACACATTGTAGGCTATCATTAATATTTGATGAAGCAAAGAAACATCAATGAATAATAGTCTTGTATTCAGATCTTCAGAGTGAGAAACAGAGAAGTAAAATTTATACATGCCCATCCTGATCTCTATGTTCCTTAAAAATGACCATTACTTGTTCCCATTAACTCTGGCAAACTGGTACAAATTAGGGCAGGCTATCTAAATGAGTTACTATGCTACCAAATCACAAATCACAGTTTCTGAGTCCTGGAGGTGAAGGTTGTCAAGAAGTTCCAGATCATTATTTTGAGTGTGCTCTCAGCATATAAGATATTGCTTCTAAAAGACAAACAGCATATAGATGCACTGCCACCTGTCATATACTTTTTAATAATAATCTGTCTGAGAGAGAGACATGGGAAAAGGGAATTCTTAACAGCTGAGATAAACAAAGCTAAGACAGGCTCTTTCATTGGTACAAATCTGACAGTCGTATTTATAAGTGGCTCAAGGATAGAGTGTGAAACCAAGAGAGGCTATTGTCATCAACCTTTCCTTGAATAAGCTTAGCCTATGAGTTCTTGGCACCTAGCTCAATGGGTTTTGAACGGGCACTTGGAAACAACAAAACATTTTCATCACATCCTTTATGCTCTTTTGAAATCTTTGTATCACTTAAAAACACATAATGATTCTTAATTTCAATGTTGTACACGATCTAGAAATTTCATCTCCAAAACTGAGAAAACATGCTGGCAGGAAAGTACAGAATGATTGCCTCTTTCTAATACCTGCAGTAGGAGCATGATAATAACTGTAAGACAACTTCTCCCTTCTCTCAAAGATAATTATGGCTCTCTAGAATTCAGCATCTGTGCTACCAGATGTTACTGTCAAACATGTAAGCAGTGGGTTTGAGCACTGCATAAATCTGGCCAGATTCCAAGAGTCTTTGTCTGAATACCTCAGCAGAAGCAGGTGGCTTTCTGGAGTCCAAGATTTTAAGTACCTTACCACACAAATCCTGTTCAATAGGGAAGAAATGGTTTTCTCTAATGATGGATTGACTCTGTTCAGGTTCAAGCCACTACTTTGGGGCTACTGACGGACACTTTTACAGCTATGTTTTACATGGAAAGAATAAAAACTCAAACATTTAATATCACTAATAAAAAAAACAATTATAAACCTTAAGTATGTCACCATTTTCCCTCAAATAAATGACATCCTGCTGTCATGGCCACTGACCAAGTGATTTTGTAAGAATGGAAATAAAGTGTTTTTTGAAAAAAAGCAAAGATGTTTCAGGTAGACTGCAATGTTAGTTACACAATCCAGTCAGTGTTAGAAAGACATTAAAAGGTTGATTACGAAATGTAGTGAGTTTTAATAGACTTTCATAAAATTAAATGTAATTCTTAAGATTTGACATTGTCCATCCTTTTTGATGTTCAAATAGGCTTCAATTTATGAAATACTGATAATATATTATAGTATTATTTTTCTTATATTTACTAAATTGAAAATAACCATAAATTTTTTGAAGAAATTAAATGTAAAATATCTGTTTCATTAAGATTTCAAGACAAATTTGTTCTTAACTCTAAATTTACCTTAGAAGATATTACTTGAGGGCGCCTGGGCAGCTCAGTTGGTTAAGCGACTGCCTTCAGCTCAGGTCAAGATCCTGGAGTCCCGGGATCGAGTCCCACATTGGGCTCCCTGCTCAGCAGGGAGTCTGCTTCTCCCTCTGACCCTCTTCCCTCTCATGCTCTCTATCTCTCATTCTCTCTCTCTCAAATAAATAAATAAAATCTTAAAAAAAAGAAGATATTACTTGACCTTTTCCTAAAAAATGCCACAGTCAAAATCAGTGCTTCTACCTAGCAAGATCTACTCAAATGCAAATAATTCAGGAATTTTATTAAAATGAAGACATTTACATTCTGTGTATTTTTTGTGATTAAATAAGTGATCGATTTCAGATCATGGAGGAAGAGTATGTGTCTACATGATGCCGGTAAATCATAATTTAATTATATTCAGTTAAAAAACAACTTTTCTTTTTCAAAAAGGAAACATCAAACCAGCACTTTTGTATACAGAGGGCAAAATAGGTAAGTGATTGGTTTTTCTACTATTCTGCCATCATGTATTATAGGTAAAACACACACACACACGCAAGGAAGGAAAATATTAACTTTGAGTCTTTTTCATTATTTTTACTACTCAGTTTATGTGATTGAAGCCATTCAGTCTTCAAAATCAACTTGATCCATCATCCTTTTAGGAGTATTTACATATAGCATGCCCTACTTTGTAAAGCAAGGTAAGCAAAACTCTCTGAATCTCATTTCTCTGGTTTATCTAGATTTTTCTTACCCATTTTCTTACTAGCAATTATTTTAGCTTGTCAGTTACTTAGTAGTAGTCTCACCAGAGGGCAGACAGAGGAAAGCTCAAACTAAAAACTCAAAAAAGCACAATACCAATATTTATTCATTTTCCCATCGAGGTTAGCGTAGGTAGGGGGCATTCTGATGCTATTTCAGACGTCAGTATTGCTTTCCACAGTCCTTCTCTTGTCTCTGGGTAGGCTGGACACTCTCTTCGTGATCTAATAATTATCTCAAATAATTTTTAATGGAACAGAATTTATTTTGTATGAAGAAGATTATGAGTCAACAGACACACATGCGGCAAATCTAAAATTCAAGACAGTTCATAATAAGAAGCCAAAAGAGAGATTTCAACTGGTGAGATTTTTAACTGTCCCGTGGGAACCATGAATCATACTTATTACCAAATACAGTATGTGTCACAATTTTTACAATGAGAATTCTGACAAAGGTGAAAACAGAGAATTATATTAATCCAAACTGTATGCTACAAAAACATATAAAACAATTTCCACATCCACAGGAGTCAGTCAGTTCTTGATTCTAGCTCTATTTCTGAAATGATAAAAAGGAGGCTTAATAGCAACTTTATTATACTTGTCAAAAGAGAGAATGCCCTTCAAACCACCTCAAAATTCTTTGAAATGGTAGAAAGAATTGTTCTAGAATATCTTTTTTAAAAAAACTTTAAATACTATAATTATAATTATAAGGAACAGTAAATCATTATTGCTAAAACAATTTTGTGCAAAATTAGTAGGAAGTATGCATTTTTGCAACAGTAATAATTCAGGTGAAAATCTACAGAGGAGTTTTAAGACAGTAAGACAAAATTTAATGTGTATATTATCACTAAATTAGCCAAGAACTAAGTCCTTTTTTCAGTCTAAATAGCTTCATCTTTGAGCCTAGATTTATAAATTCAGCCTCAAGAAAGGTCAAACAAAAGAAGAAATCATTTTTTTCTACTAAGAAATAATTATTATTCAATGTCTCTAAGCTCAGAAATTATAAAACTAACTCTGTTAATTCTGAAAATAACTGTTCACAAAGTCCTTAACATCTAGATCTTTTAGTAGGTTTATATCTATTGAATGCCACCACTAAGTAGGTAACCTGGGAAACAGAATTTTCTTTTTCAAATTGGGGAGATAAGAGCAACTTAAAGAATTAAAAATCCAGATAGCTAAAGAGAGAGTTAATATGTCAATAGGCACAGGAATTATTGCTGTAGAGGGGGTGAATGAACATCAAAACATGGTAAACATTGGCTACAGAAATTTGGACACCACCTAAATAAAGAGGAAGGGGTCCAAAGGAAATTATCCTGCCTATTGGCAAATAATAGACCTCAAAAATCCTTTCCTATCCAAGGACTGAATTAAAAGATTTAAAATGTAATATATATGAAAAAATAACGCAGTAAATAAGGGAAGGAGAGCATGGCGGTGAATAAAAAAGGGAATATTTGGGGGGAGTATAATACCAATTAGTGAAGAACTTTGAAACTATTATATCGAAATCGTACAAAATTATAAGGTCTCTTTTAAATCTTGCAATTTTGTAGGAGATCAGGCACTAGACTGAGATAAAAAGAATACTTATCAAAATTAGTAAAAATGACAAGAAATCTAAAAACCCAATGGCAAAGTTAAAACCAACATTAAAAGCATTAAATACTAAGATCAGTGCTGGAAAAAATCAAATCAGGAATTTAGAGAATTGATCTGAAGAGCTCTCCAAAAACAAACAACAACAACAAAATGAGTAGAACAAGCAGCACACTCAATTCTGTGTGTAACATGATTCTGCAGGTGGGGCTTACATTCACCAAGAAAATACAGGGGAAATAATAGAAGGTGTTAACAGTGGCTATCTCCAGACTGCAATCATGAAAGAGTTTCACTCTTATTCCTTGTATTTCTCAATATAAAGACTTTTTACAGCCAGTATCTATTACTTTTATAATCAGAAAAATTAAACACACACAGGCTCATCTTGACATATGTGTGTGTGTATTTTATGTAAATATATATATGTATATATATATATATTTAGGTGTATCCATTGGTGGAATGGCTTTATCTACAATAACCAATCCCTGCTGTCTGGTCATTCTTAGGCTGGAGGCTTTGTAAACCAGCTACCTTTAAATTATAAGAATAAAGCTTAATTAACCCAGGTTCTGTTTTTCCCTTTCAATTCTGCATAATTTAAAAATCTTTGAGGCTGGAATTTAGAATTAATCCCAGCTTGTAATAGCATGCTATCCTGGCTGATTTTTAGTTTTCACCATTCAAGAAGGACAGTGTTTTCTAAGTCTTCTGTAAGAACTTAGGAGGAGATTCAGGTTTAAGAATAAGCTGAAAGAAATTAGCCCCAAGATCTAGTATTTTTGTTTTAACTCTTTTAAGCTCTTTTAAAAGTTCTCCTTTATATTTTTGCTTACTACCTCTTAATGAAAATTCAGGAAAGCTTCCTTTAATTTTTCATGAAGACAAAAAAAAAATCAGCATTGTTTCTACAATATCGTATAGAGCAAGCTAACATGGTGCCGTGGGGGCAAAATCAGCTTTGACGTTAAACAAGCTAAAGCTGAATCTCAGCTCTACTATTTACTAACTGCATGTCATTAGACAAGGAGATAATCACTGAGTGGAGCTTCTACATCATTAAAGAAGAAACAAACCTAACTGCTAAAACATTTATTTCCCAAATCCTGTGGAGTGCCTTCCATATTCCAGATACTCTCCTATTTATAGGTACTTTGGGATTTCATGAATTATTTTCTATAAAAGTGTATTTGCCAGTTTTAAAAGTACCTCCCTTATTCAGTACTAGCTTCTCTACAAAAGTGACTTTTATATGTGAATGCTAGATTATTGTTTTCTCTTTTTCCTAACATCAACAATTAAATTATGGAACTCTTAATATTTAATGTATATTGATAAGCCAAAGTAATGCTGTTTTTGTCAACTGTTTATTCCTGGCTCAGGGTAGAGTTAGCAGTTCTGCAGCTAGCCTATTTTCAGAAATGGCAAAAAGCACACCCTGATTAAAACATTTTCAGTGGAAAGAATTAATTTTTAGAGTCAAAGAGAATAACCAATGCTATTGTCTAATATATATATCATTGCAACTTATCTTTGTACAAATTAACATAGCTGAATATTTGAGTTCATTAAAACGTGGAGAACGTTTATTGACCACCTACACAGGATGGACACATATTAGGTACTGTGTGTGCATGAGTATGTACATGTGGATAATTACTCAATCCTTGCTATGATCCTTCAAGGTATTACACTTTTGTGGGAAGAAATTGAGACAAGTGTCTTGCTCAAAGTCACATAATATATTGTGGTAGTGTTGACTGTCAAAATTTTTAAGGCCAATCTCCCAGGCTCCAAAAGAATAAAATTATCCAATTTAAAGACATATTTTAAGGGGCGCCTGGGTGGCTCAGTCGTTAAGCGCCTGCCTTCGGCTCAGGTCATGATCCCAGGGGCCTGGGGTCGAGCCCCACATCATGCTCCCTGCTCGGCGGGAAGCCTGCTTCTCCCTCTCCCACTCCCCCTGCTTGTGTTCCTGCTCTCACTATCTCTCTCTCTGTCAAATAAATAAATTAATTAAATAAAATAAAAAAAATAAAATATGTCTTTATTTTTTTTTTAAAGATTTTATTTATTTGACAGAGAGAGATGCAGTGAGAGAAGGAACACAAGCAGGGGGAGTGGGAGAGGGAGAAGCAGGCTTCCCGCCGAGCAGGGAGCATGATGTGGGGCTCGACCCCAGGCCCCTGGGATCATGACCTGAGCCGAAGGCAGGCGCTTAACGACTGAGCCACCCAGGTGCCCAAGACATATTTTAAAACAAAGAATTTTCAGTATACACATGATCATGCATTATCAAAAGCTAACGTGTGACAGAATACAAAAGGATTCTATAGCATAGATGTAAAGATATACTAATGACAGGTATTCATATCTCTCTTAAAACAGAATTTGACAAGTTAAAATACCTTTCAAATAGCCAAAATCATGTGAGAATCAAATATTAACAGAAGATTTATCACCTCATTGAATGAAATGAAGACCTATCTAGAGAACCAACTTGTCTCTATAAAATACTGAATGAGACAGAACCGCAAATGTTACCTGACATAGGTTACAGTTCAATGAATCCATGAGAAATTATTCAAACTGTGTTTTGAAAAAAGAATTGAGCCTACAGAGCATAGCAGAAAAAAGTGTTGGCTCTGGATGCAGACTCCTGGGTCTAAGTCCAGATTCTGCTCCTTACTAGCAGCCTCAAACCAATCACTTAACAGCCTCATGCCTCAGTTTCTCGATGTGTGAAATAAAAAAATAAAAATAATAATAATAATAACAGTACTACTTCATAAGGTCATTGAGAGGGTTAAAATAGTAAGATACATATCAAGATCTCAGCAAATATTAAAAGTGTAGAATGTCTATAGTTCTACATATTATGCAGAAGCATAATATTTTAAAGGAAAACATGATTGAATCAAAAGTTCCTCATCACAAGTGACATGTGAATCTAAAGCACCTTAGATTTAACAATGGTAATTGTCATATTGTTTAATTCATTTAGAAAATTTCTCAGACTTAGATGCACAAATGAGAAAGGATTAAATGTTTAGGGAAGACAAGAATAGTACTAGATTAAGTAGTTTGCTATAGTCACAAAACATTGATTTTTTTTTTTTAATCTACATTGAGAATATATGCAGCATGCATTATGCTAGGCACCGGGGTGGTCTAAAACTAAACAAGACTTCAGAAGCTTATCAACTAATACTGAAGACAAGAATGCAAACACCTATGCTGTTTTTCACTGACACCATATTTTCAAGTCTTCAGAGAAAATAACGACATAGAAAATGTTCTCTGAGGGATGTTGAAGGTTCTCCTGACTCCCTAAATCACAACTTCATATGCTTCTGTCAATGCCTAACATACCTTAATCTTTTGAATCAAAAGGTGAAGTCCCCTGTTACACAATAAACACCCTCTGGAAGCAGAGCACATTAAACCATTAAACACTTAGCTCGAAGTTAGTTCATGTAATTGCTTGGCCAGGCTCTGAATTCTGAGGGGAAGGAAAACAGGATGGATTCCCCACATCATAGTATCAGATCAGTTTTTATAAGCACGTCTGTTACCCAACCCTCTCTAAATACCACAGCAGCTTTGCCTATACTTTCTTAGGAAATGTTATATTTCTAAATTGTAATAAATGTGTACTTCTTCAAGTACTTCAAACTGGATGTTAGTCAAGTTTTGTCACTCCCACTGTTACTTCCAGTTCATGGAATCATCTGGACCTCTACTCTCTTTTAGGCATCTCCTATCATCACATTCTTCCCTCTGACCAAGTAGACTACATTTCCATCACTTGCCTACATCCTGCTTATATCCTCAGGTGTTTCTCTGCCTCACCTGCTTGATAGATACCTGACCCCAGATTGCAGCAGTGGTCCACCTAATCTGTATCTGAACATGGCGTGGCCAGTTGAGAAGTGCTGGAAAAAAAAAAAAAGTGTCACACAAATTCTCAGATTGAGATCACCATATTTTTCAGAAGATTCTCCAGACTCAGGGAGAATCAAGATGGCTATTAGGGACCTGCCCGCCTTCAGCTGAAGCTGACTGAGCTGACAGCTAGAGGCCACATGCCGAAAATACCCCATAGATGGGCAGCAATCGGTCCTAGAATGGCAATCTGGATAATTATACCTCAATAGCTACCATACCACATATTTGTGGACTCTAATTTCAATTTTATCCTCCATGATAAAATGAAATCCTTTGATGATCCCATTGTCAATTCTAACTCCATTGCAGCTATTTAGGAACATTCTCCACTCTTCTGAAACCTACCTACCCCATTATCCCTTGCCTCCTTTCCACTCCATCCTCAAAAATGATCTACTGTAAAGAGAAAATGCAAGATATCAGAGAGGAACTTCCTGAACTTGTGCCACCACACCTATATACTTATCTGCACCCACTTCTCTCTCTCCCCTTCCATGAACACACTTCAGTAACTGTCCACTGACTTTCAGATAAAAGCCAAATTCCTTCCCATGGCTGACAGCCCGCCTTCATGATCAGGCTCCTGTCTAACTCTCCATCCTCTCTTAATCACTTCCTTTATGTTCACAATCCGCTAAGGATTATACTTCTATCCCCAGAAATTATTGTGCTATGGCACATTTCTCTTTGGCATATATTTTTCCCTCTGTGTTGAGCACTCTTCATGGGCCTTCTTTGCTTTGTTAATTCCCAATTGCTCTTGGATCTCAATTTGTCAGACAGCTAATCCTGACCCTTCAGTATGGTTTTATCATCCCTTTAATCTGCATCTACAGCACTCTGTCTTGCACTCATTACAATATGGAGTAGTTGCCTGTTGTGTAATTAATGTTCCGGATAGACCATAAGCTCTCTGAGGACAGGACATGATCTTATGCAGGACTCATCCTCCAGACTCAGATGAATATCTGACACCTAATAGATACTAAATATTTTTTTCAGTGAATAGTTATTTTTATAATTTATACCTGATACTAAGGGCCAGAACTGAGTTAGGCACTTGGAACGTATTATCTCATTTAATCTTCACAAGGATCCTACTAGAATTTTACATTTATTACTCAGAAACTAGGCACTGAGGGCTTCAGTCATGTGTGAAAAGTTTTCATCCAGGTAAGAGACAGAACTAAGATTCAAACCCAGATTTGTCTGTCAGTCCCTTTATTTATCCATATAATCTCCTCTGCTAGACTGTAAGCCACTAGGGAATAGACTCATGTCCTATCCATTCATGTCATTAAATTTATTCATTTGTTTATTCATCACCACACTGTGCCTTACCACCTGATAGCCCTAGATAAATAGGAGTTGACTGAATTATAAATTTCCACCATTTTTTGTTATTGTTACTTCCTTTTTTAGATTTTTGTATCTTTCTTTTGACCCACTACAAAGGGTACAGAAGTAACTTGTGATGTACAATATTTTAAGGAAATGTTTTTTACTATAGAGAAATGAAATTTGAAGACTAATGTAATCTTTAAACATGGGAACAGATATAATTTGGTGATAAGCACTACTCTGTTTCAAATGATGATAGGGTTAGAGGTAATGAATTTAAATTACAGAAAGAATGAGTTAGGTTAGAAATTGAACAAAATTCTCTGAATATGAAAAATGAAATATAAGAAAATGATACCAAGGGAAGATATATGAATCACCATCTGTGTAGCATTTGAAATAATGTAGATAGAGACCTATCTATTTGAATAGTAGAGACATAAGAAATAAATTACCTCTTCTAGGTTTATGATTGTATGTTTCCATCATTCTTATCTGCTAATGATGACTTTTATATTTCTAAGAAATATCAAATTATATGTATAAAGGGGGGGAAGAACATTTCCACAATATAAATTACAAAGTAGAAAGGAATTCAAACTTCATTCTCTTATTGAGTCACTTTTTCAGGTATTACACAAAGATCCAATGTTTCATGATTATCAGAACATGAATATATTTTGAAAAGGAGAAAAGCAGTAATTGTCAACAAAATGAATAAATCTGAGGGTAAATCTACCTATCTTCCTAAATGTGATAGTTCATATCAATTATCTAAATATTTAATCAAAATATTTGCTTGGAAAATCTAATTTCCACCAGGAGACTTTCAGACAAAATATCCCTGATTATCAAAGAGAAGATTTATATTTGCTTTTAATCTCATTGGATAGAAAAATTCAGAGAGAGAGAAAAATATTTCAATTATTATAACCAAACATACTTAAAATATTTAATTTGCTGAGGGTTTTAGAGGGGAGGGGGTTGGGGGGATGGGTTAGCCCGGTGATGGGTATTAAGGAGGACACATACTGAATGGAGCACTGGGTGTTATACGCAAACAATGAATCATGGAACACGACATCAAAAACTAATGATGTAATGTATGGTGATTAACATAACAATATAAAATTTAAGGGAGAAAAACTAATGATGTAATGTATGGTGACTAACATAATAAAATAAAAAATAAAATATTTAATTTGTATGACCTTTCAAAACTATTTGTAAAAAAAAGGGGGGATAAACAAATAAAACCTCCATAATTTCTTAAAAAAAAAAAGCAGCTCAAAACACTTATCAAACTGCCAATAGCAACACATATTCACAATCTTTTATCCATATTACCTAAATCCAAAATGGAAACCAAAGCCATTTTGTGTAACTTTTCAGTGACATCATTCGGTGGCAAAACCTCATTGTTACTGACATTAGTCTACTTGGAATTTGAAGACACCCCATAAAGAATTAAATGTTTGTCTACAAAAATATTAATATGTTTTAATATTTGTATTACCCAAAACCCTGTGGGAGTATTATGTACTATATTACTACAATATGTAAATCTAAAAAAAAAAATCTAAAAATCCTACAACATCTGGATCCAAAATATAACTGGCCCCAAGGGTTTTGGACAAGGAATTATGGGTTTGTACCTTGGGGTGATTGCCCACGACCCATGTTAGCTCTTTTCAGCATCCATTCACTATTTGGTAGTTTCTCTTAGTCTCCATGTCTCTGTATCCAGTCTTCTAAAACAGGCCCTGGCACAATTTGCTAGATTCTCTTTTTGACTTATTGAGCCTTGGTGCCCCAATCTCCTCTCACATTTATTTTCCCTTCTGGCACTTGCTTCTCACTCCATCCTCTGCCTTGAGATCCCTTAGCTATCTCCAGGCAACTTAATCTTCTAGCATGGTCCCTTAATCCCAGAGATTTGAAGAAAAAGTAAAAAAAAAAAATATATATATATAGATAGATAGATAGATAGATATGTGTATATATATAAAATTGAGTGAAATATATAATTGAGTGAAATTATATATATATATATATATAATTGAGTGAAATTAATCAAATGGTAAAATGCTCTTTTGGAAAGATGATATTTGACAATTTTATCAAGAGATTTAAGAATTGGGTCAACATTTTATCATGTACTCCCACTTGTAGGAATCTAGCCTGAAGAAACAATTCTAAATATAAAATATGGGGCTCCGAGGTGGCTCAATTGGTTAAGCATTTGCCTTTGGCTTAGGTCATGGTATCTAGCCCCATGTCAGGCTTTCCACTCAGTGGGAGCCTGCTTCTCCCCCCCCCTGCCACTCCCCCTGCTTGCACTCTCTCTCTGTCAAATAAATAAAATCTTAAGAAAATAAAACTTTAAAAAAATAAATATAAAATATGTTTTATGCACAAAGTTCTTTATAGAAGTAATATTTATAAGGTCAAAAATGGAGATAATTTGCATATACAGTAATAAGAAAGGGTTAAATAAATTACAGTATGTCAATTTATAGTATAGTATACAACCATTATAAATAATAATTAAGAAGAATAAGTAAAAATGCAATTAGGAAGAATGTGTTATAAAAATTTAATGATACAATAAACTCGGTAAAGTAATTTTTAATATGGATGCAACTTTTTTCCTTGAAGTATGAATACTTGTGCCAAGAAAACATCAAATGTTATTGTGGTGGGACCAATGAAGATTTCTTTCTTTTTTTTTTTTTTTTTTTTTATTAGAGAGAGAGTGAATGAGAGAGAGCACAAGAGGGAGGAGGGTCAGAGGGAGAAACAGACTCCCGCTGAGCGGGGAGCCAGACATGGGGCTTGATCCCAGGACTCCAGGATCATGACCCAAGCCAAAGGCAGACTGAGCCACCCAGGTGCCCCAATATCTTTTATTTTCTATATATGCATTTTCAATTTTTCCATACTGGAAGAATGTTACTATGTAATGAGAAATATTTTTCTTTAAACAAAAAGGAACAGACATGCTTAAGACTACTAGATTTTATAATCTTATCTTTAGTACTATTAATCATTTTATAAGGGGTCAGTGTCTGTAAATTCTATAGTTATGTTCTCAGAACAAAAGCTTGACTGAGGGTTTCTGAAGGGAATTCCCTTACATGAACATTTCTCCTTGCCCACCAAAGATATATTTACCTTTAAAAAAATACACATATATATGTGAAAATACATACTATATGTATACACACATACATATATATATATATATGAGATATATATATATCTCCAGGAATTATTTTTAAAACCAAAGCTTTATTTGATGTATCTTTTCAAATAAACATATTTTTTACTAATTTATGCAAATACAAGGTCACTGTGACTTTTAAATGCCAAAGCTGGTAGTCACACCCAGACTCTTCAAAAAGTAAATCTGCTAAATAATGTTGCCCTACATCAATCAAGCCTTTAATTGGTAGCAGATATTAAAGTATGAGGTCATTTTTGAAGAACAGACTCATTACTGTGAAAATCCCATTTAGCATCTCCAGGACAACAAAAAAAAAGGCTGCATTTTGATTTTTCTCTTCAGACATGCTTTAAAAAATGTGCATAACAGTGTATGCAATAATAGATGGCTTAAAAAGGACCAACTTTACCTTTATAAAGGGAAAGTTCTCTCTTAGCCACCCTCACCAACCTGCCTGGCTCTAGGTCCCCTAATCAGACCTCCAATCTACACCTGGGACCACTTACCTGCCACTTGCAGCCTCAGTGCTGCCTTAATTAGTCTTTCATGGGAAAGTTTAAAGCACTGGGGTAGTTGAGCTTCATCCATCTTGTTGGAGGGATGTCCCATGACCATTTCAGGTGGACTCGCACACACACGGAATACCCACAAGATTGTAATAACTGCCTCAGAGCTGCCTGCCTCCCCTCAGGTCAACTCCACACGTTGCCTTATATCCTGCCTGAACTTTGTGTTTGTGTTGTCTTAGGTTTCCTTTCCTTTTGAACTCAAACGGCCTTACTGTGGCTCTTTTCAAAACCTAGGAGCTCTGGCCCTGGGACATTCTCGCTTCCCACCTTCCCTTCTGTTCCCTCTCTACACCCTAAGGAGGTGGTTCACCCTGGTTACCAATATAAAAGATGGGCTTTTTACCTGCCTTGCATTTCCGCAGTGCTTCCATTCCTTCCCCCATAACTGAACTTTGGGTCTGCAAATAGTTTTCAGCAGCTTCTCCTATGTTAGCCTTCTGGTTCCAGTATTTAATAGGCTATTACAATTAGCTTCTCAGGGCTTATTCTTAACATTTTCCTGCGGGACTGAATTTCTGTCTGGTTCATAAAATTGTGCTCTCAGACCAGCTGCCATTTTTTTTCTGGTATTACCTAAATATCCACTTATTTTCTTGACCCAAATTTCTACCTTTTGCTGACATTTGCTCTATCCTCTAGTGACTGTTCATAGGATATTCCAAAAATTACTAGCTCTGTTGTGAGAAATATTATCTCCAGAGTCTGGACATTATTGCTACAGGCCTCTGGTTACCTGATGAGACTGGGTTTTAAGATTTACATCTTTATTTTTTACTGATTTTTCACCAGCAATTTTTTTTTATCATCTACAGTTCTTTATTAATAGCATATGCTTAATAAATACACTTAAACTAAGGAATAGAGAAAAAGAGCATGCCAAATGTCAGCTTTCTCTGCCGAAGGTAGACATCAATTTTACAAGAAGTATGAGTGCCCCTCATCATTTTTTTAATTTTATTTTATGATGTTACATAATCACCATACATTACATCATTAGTTTTTGATGTAGTGTTCCATGATTCATTGTTTGCGTATAACACCCAGTGCTCCATTCAATACATGCCCTCTTTAATACCCATCACCAGGCTAACCCATCCCCCCACCCCCTCCCCTCTAGAACCCTCAGTTTGTTTCTCAGAGTCCATAGTCTCTCATGGTTCGTCTCCCCCCCTCCGATTTCCCCCCCCTTCATTTTTTGGGGAAATTCACCAGCAATTTTTAACCATTTTATTTAGCTAAAATTGTGACTGTTTTATTAAAGTGACTATGCCTGCAAAAATCCTACAAGGTTTATAGTACTGGTTATTTATTCATGCTTATAATACAAATCTGTGTTTATATTTGCCAGTGTGCATATCATTCTTTGAGAGGAGCCTAGGGATATTAGCAAAGGAAATTCAAGGATCTTCCCATTACTGTAAAAAGAAATATATGCCTTCATTCATCTTCCCAAAACAATGAATTATCAATTTTCTTGGCAAGTATGTTAAATGATTTTGAAACAAACCTCTCACAGGTAATGATGATGCTCTGTTAGAATTCTCATTAACTGAGAATTAACTCATTCCTCCCAATGGGAAAATCTGCTCTCTAGAATATATATGGGGGTTGTAAATGTAGAAGTTTAAACTGTTGAGAGATATTATTTGTTGAACAAAACCGATCATTTGCATTAGTAGTAAGACAGGAGCAATCTATTTGTTAAATAAAGACCTACAGATAACATAGGGAAACAATTATTTTATATCTCAATGATATGACATGAAAACAAAGATAAAAGGGCAAAACAATCATCAGTTAATGTAGACTATCATATTTTTACTTTCTATGGTTATATTTTGCATCTTAGGATTTGAACTATAATATGGTCAAACCTATATAGTCATTAATTTTGTTAAACTTATTTCTGCCTTATTTTTCTGATAAAATTTATAGGCTTTTTGTTTTGTTTTGTTTTGTTTCTCTTTTGTCCTTGTTTATTACCTTGGAATCAGCCTAGCAGGGAGAAGGAAGAGCAAGCATACTAGATTAGAAAAGAGGCATAGGTCAATGACAGAAGGCATATTTAAAGATTTAATGAGTTCAGTTTTTGCTTCTTTTGAAGGCTAATTCTTAACTGGAATTTCTTCAGGTGAGCCGCCTCTGGGAATTGGCACTTAGTTAAGACTGATGTTGATGTTGAACTTAAATTTAACCAGTGTTCAAAAAATCCAGGAGTGTGGCAACAGACTAAGACCAAGAGGGTAGACAGGTATTCGTCATATTCTCACTTAGGGTGGAGGTGGTAATGTGTTAAAGAACAGTGAGGTATATTATCAAATTGAAGTTATTCCTTACTTAGTTTTTCAGTATTGCACTTTACCTCCTATATTTAACACTCTACCCCCACTCCACATCTTCAGGACAGCTCTGTTAATTACTGAAATGGTTGCTGCATTTGTACTCCACTGTTTTTTGTTTTGTTTTGTTTTTCCTCAACAGGTCTTCTAATGCTATAAATTGGGAAAAATAATATCTAGCTATTGTTATTAGAGAATTAAACATAACATATCAAAATACCAGATACATAGAATCAATGCATGCATGACAGCTGTACATTTTTGAGGTACAGAACAGTCAAGAAAGGGAGCAAAAAAATAAGCTGGGAAGTTAATGGTACTGATAATGAATTATTTGTATGGCTTATGTGGACTAGTATCATTACTTCCAGGAGATACAATAGAAATGCATGTACAAATAGCTCCACAGTTGGGAAATAAACAAACAAGTAGCAAGTACAGGTAAAACGCTGGCTACAAGTGACCCTGAAGCTATCTAAGATAATTCTCCAAAGGAGCCCAGTTTCTTTATTGATGTGTCACATAGCACTTGAGCCCATATTACAGGAAGTGAGGGGAGAGAAACTAATTCAAAACAGAAGTAAACTCTGATTGTGGACAAACCAGGCATACACACAAGACCTATTCACTGCAAATATGTATGTATGCACACATCCAAACTTCACTTTATATAACTCTCTAGAAACACCCAGAAAATCACCAGCCAGATGCCAAATAGGTCATTATCTGAAGAATTAACAGCTTGCATTATGTGCCTAAAGATGATGTCAACTAGTTGTTTGACCTTGAGCAAATTATTTAGCCTTTCTGACCTTCAATTCTGTCATCTAAAAGTAAAACATTGGATTTGATGATATTTGATGTCTCTTCTAGTTCTAACATTCTATGATGCTATGAATCTGTAGAAATTATAAAGAATCCAAAGTGAAAAGAATGCACCAGAGCTTTATAGCTGGACATCTACTGAAAATAAGAAGATACACTCAGAATGATATTTAATGGAATTCCACAACACTAATTGTACAAATGAAAGAAAGACTCCTCAGGAGTATTAAAAAAGAAATTAACAGGTCAGAGTAATAAGAAAAGAATGTAGTCTTCCAACACTTCTTTTTGGGAAATTCATTTATATCTAAATCTTGATATTGAAACCGCATTTCTCCTTGTATTCCCCTATACCTGCTGTTCAATTTCCAAATGAACTGAAACAATATAATAGGACATTTTCCAATTTCTGTGCAATGATGAGAATACAGAATAAAGTCGAAGAGATAAAATCTTGGCAGCCTTGAGAATTGCCTACTAAAAACACAAAAGAGGGAGGAAAAAGAGGATAAATTGGGGAAATGGTACTAATCAAATGATCCTATGATTTTTTGGAGTAGCCAATCTTTAACTATTGGCCATTATTTCATTTATTCCAAAGGTTGAAAAATTAGACAGCTGTGCTCTTAATATACCTAAGAATTTGGAAACCTTTAAGTTAATCCTATATTTTTCCTTCTAAAGAAACACTAAACTTAATATTACTAGCAAGCACTTCATTTCAGGTAAATCCTTTAAATATAGTTAATATATTAATTTTCCAAGCTATTTCCCAAGATATTCCTGTATTTATGTTTTGTTCTCCAATAATAATGCAAGGTCATCATCCAGGAAAGTAATCCTGATAACCTTCTATATTACCAAGCAGAGGGATAATTACAGTCATAGATGCACGCACCCCACACAAAATCTATTTTTATTCATGTGTTTTGTGATTATAAATGCAAAATGCATTAAAAAAGGGAAAACACATAAGAGTATAAAGAATTAAATGGATGATGTTTTATTTCCATCTTTTTTTTAAAGATTTTTATTTATTTTTGACAGAGACAGAGAGAGTGTACAAGCAGGGGAAGCAGCAGTCAGGGGAGAGGGAGAAGCAGGCTCCCTGCTCAGCAGGGAGCCCTATGCGGGGCTCAATCCCAGGACCCCAGGATCGTGACCTGAGCCAAAGGCAGATGCTTAACCATCTGAGCCACCCAGGTGCCCCTATTTCCATCTTTTTATGTTGTATATTTTTCATAATATTTTATAGTATAAACACAGTATGAAAAGTTTTACTTAATGTTAACTCAAATTATTGAAGTGGGTGTAATCAGCATAAATATAACAGTGTAAACAATACTTAATAATATTTCCAGATAAGAGTCACTAAAAAGCCCAATTAAGAATTGTCCACCTGATGAGGCACCTGGATTACTCAGTTAGCTGAATGTCCAACTCTTGGTTTTAGATCTGGTCATGATCCCAGGGTGGTGAGATCAAGCCCTGAGTTGGGTAGGGCTCCACACTCAGCAGGAAATCTGCTTGAGATTCTCTTCCTCTCCCTCTGCTCTCCTGCCCCCCACCCTCGCTTGCTCTCACTCTCTCTAAAATAAATAAATAAATCTTTAAAAAAAAAAAAATAGTCTACCTGAAAGAAGTTTAAATAACATTTGTTCCTCTTCAGGTTCTATTAATTCTATGGTCAACAACATAGATAGCAATTCATCAGTGGATGGACACTAGTGCTGTGTCCATAATTTGGCTATCTATCTATCTATCTATCTATCTATCTATCTATCTATCTATCTATTATCTATCTACCATCTATCTATATCTATTATATATCTATTTTATTATATATCTATTTATATATAGATATAGATATAGTTAATGGGATATTACTCAGCCATCAAAAATAATGAAATCTTGCCATTTGCAATGATGTGGCTGGAACTAGAGAGATGCCCTTTATCAGTATTATGCTAAGCAAAATAAGCCAGACTGAGAAAGACAAATACTGTATGATTTCACTCATAGGTGGAATTTAAGAAACAAAACAAATGAATAAAGGGAAATAAAAGAGAGATGGAGACAAACCGAGACACAGACTCAACTATAGGGAACAAACTGATGGTTACCAGAGGGGAGGGGATGGAGGTTGGGTGAAACAGGTGACTGGGATTAAGGAGTGCACTTCTCATGATAATCACCGGGGTGATGTATGGAAGTGTTGAATCACTATATTGTACACTTGAAACTAACATTACACTGTATGTTAACTACCTTGAACTTAAATAAAAACGTAAAAAAATAAATGCATACACTATAGCAAAAAAAAACCCAAAACAACATAATAGGAATAGGCTCATCCCTCTTCTGGACCAAGTACACATAGTTTATAATGTCCACAGGTATCCCATGTCAGTCCTAAAAATAAATCTTTTTACTACTCATGAATTTCATATGTAAATTTCAGAAAGATTTGGAAATTACCGGAGTAGTACTTTACAAGAGAAAGGAAAATTCCCAGAGAAGTTCTAACTTATTCAAGATACCACAGCCTGGAATGCAATCTATGACTTCAACCAAAGTACTTTTTTAGGGAGAGGACTAGAGGCAGGGTAATAAAGTGAAAGAAAAATGATTTACCATAGTTACCTTTCCTGAATGATAAGCTATAATGTCCAGGAATGTGTTTAAAAGGGGGGCACACCTATGGAGACAAAGTGCATGTAACAGTGTCCCTGAGCAATGTCTAACAGATCAACATTTCTAGAAATATAGTTAAGAGAAGCCAAGGTCAAAGCAATGACCCTGGGATTCCTTAGGCTGCTTTCAGCATTTTCACCGAATATTTCATGGAATAGACCCATATCAGCTGAAGAATTTTCTACCTTAGATGTGCACAACATCAGCCATGATATTTTAACAGGACCAGCAGCTCACATTCAATTTTCAGAAGGCTTGGTAAGGAAAAAAAAAAAAAAAAAAATAACAACAACAACAAAATTCCTTAAAAATGCTGAATGACCTTGGGCAAATTATTTAATCTCCGTGTTTGGTAAATCCAGACTATGTATGAGATTTTGGTTGCAAATACTTAATGTTTTTATCTGTAAAATTTAAGAAACCTCATGAATTTATACATTTTTCTTGATGAAATGCTCTGCTTAACAGCTGAGAAAAAAATAGTTTCTGTTTAATTGCAATAAAGCTCTCCATTATGATATATATTTACTTTGTCTCAGAAAATAAGCTATAATTCTTAATTCGAAATGAAAATATTTTCCTTTAACGTATCTTTGAATTAGGACTGATTTTTTTTTAAATGGAATTATTCAGTTACTCTTGAAAAGTGAGTTTGATAGGCTGATAAACTTAACAAGACAGCTCTAAATCAGTGAAATTGCCAATATTGTGTCCAGTGAGCGAGACAGCTGAGCCGATCCAAGAACCAATAAAAGGAATTATGTCTCCTTTAAAATGTACTTTTCTCCCTTCACCTCTATCAAATTAAGCCTATATCCTGCACAGTCAGAATTTATTAAAATATAATTTTTTTAACTAAATCAATCACCTCTTTTACCTGTCCTCACCATCATCAATTCCTTTCTTCCAGTCTCTCTTGAATCTACCCCATTAAGGCTTTTGCTACCCCTACTCCCCAGAAACCATGCTTGTTGCAATCACCAATAACTCCCACCCCCATACATACACACCCACATTGCTAAATTCAATAGTCAGTCACCAGGCTTCACTTTTTTTAATGCATAACAAGAACATTTTGTCATAGGTAAGTATTTTATCCTCCTTGCCTTCTAAAACTCTCACTATCCCGGGTTTCCTCTAACTTCACTAGTAGTTCTTCCAAGTCCCCTTAGCTGGTTCTGCCTCATCAAATGCTGGTAGACTGCTTTAATTAAGGCTCTGTCCTTGGGGCGCCTGCGTGGCTCAGTCGTTAAGCGTCTGCCTTTGGCTCAGGTCAGGATCTCAGGGTCCTGGGATCAAGCCCCACATCAGGCTCCCTGCTCCGCAGGAGGCCTGCTTCTCCCTCTCCCACTCCCCCTGCTTGTATTCCCTCTCTCACTGTGTCTCTCTCTGTCAAAAAATAAAATCTTAAAAAAAAAAAGACTCTGTCCGCACGTATCATCTTTCTTCAATCTACACTCACTCCTTTAATGCCCTCAAAGAGTCTCATAACTTTAAATACCACTAACATGAAGACATTCTGAATTATATATTCAACACATGTTCTTGGATATCTAGTAGGCATCCCAAACTTGCCAGGTTCCAGATTCAATTTTCTCCTCTTCTACAAAATCGGCACTTCTTTGGTCTTCCGCATCTCAGTTAATAAAATTTCCATGCTTCTAGCTACTTAGGCCAAAAAACAGAGCATTATTCTCTATTACTTCTTTTCCCTTATAGCCCATATCCAATCCATCAGAGAATTCTGTTGATTTTTTTTACTTGAATATGGTTGACACATAGTGTTACATTAGTTCCAGGTGTACAGCATAGTAATTCAACTTCTCTATACATTATGCTCTGCTCACCACAAATGTAGCTACCATCTGTCACCATGCAATGCTATGACAACAAAATTGACTATATCCTTTATGCTATGACTTTTATTCTGGTGACTTATTCATTCCATAACAGGAGGCCTATGTCTCCCACTCCCCTTCCCACAGTTTGTCCTCTGTATTTGTAGGTTTGATTCAGCTTTTTGTTTATTTATTTATTCATGTGTTTTGTCTTTTAGATTCCACATATGAGTGAAATCATGGTATTTGTCTTTATCAGTCTGACTTATTTCACATAGCATAATACCATCTAGGTCCATCTATGTTGTTGCAAATGGCAAAATCTCATCCTTTTTATGGCTATGTAATATCCCATTGTATATGCGACTTTCAAAATATATGCAGAATCCCATCTCTTCAAACCATTTCTATTTATGCCACACTAGTACAAGCCACTACAATCTACCACGTGGATTAGTGCAACAGCCTCCCTCCCCTACTTCCTGCTGTTTTCAGCAAAGTAGTAGAATAATCCTGTCACGACATAGTTTGGATCATGTCACCTTTGTTCGATATCCTCCAATGGCTTCTCCCAACTTCCTCAGATTAAAAGATTAAAAATCAAAAACAACTCACAATGGCCCACAATGCTCTAACCTGTACTATCCAGAATGGCAAGTACCAACCACATGTGGCTATTTAAACTGAAGCTGAAATTGCATAAAATTAAACATTCAGTTCTTCAATCACGATAGCAAATTTTAAGTGTTCAACAGGCACGTGTGACTAGTGACTACCATACTGAACGACACAGACATAGAACATCCCCATCACCACAGAGACTTCTACTGGATAGTGTCTCTCTGTACAATCTACTACCCCCCATGATCTCATTGACACACACAAATCTGCAAGATTGATCTCTAAACTAACTGATTTATAAATACACAGCTTTACTGCTTCTCCTTCTACTTCAATAGATTGCCTATTGCAATTTCTGCCTGTTGAAACTGTATTCACCTTGAAGTTCTGCATCCTACAACACTATTTCATAACATTTCTTCTGAACATAGTTATAATCAGTTATAATCTCTTCATTCTCAGATCTTTCATATTGCTTTGTTTGGGTGTGTCCCATGACACATATTCTTCCATGTATGATATCATTTAGTGATAGAGGACGGTAACAGTGATTGAGGTGCTTAGTGCTGCTTTTGCTCCCTTAACTCTGCATAGATGCCTAGCTATGTAGTAGCTTTCCTGTGACTGCGAGGCAGAAGCATGAGGATGAAGAAAACCAAGATATTGAGGCTGGCAAACACAATGTTACAGTGTGCTTGGGCCCATGATGTCATCACTGAGCAACTGAACCAACAGCAATCACCAGGCTCCAAACATTTTGTTTTGTTTGCTTAAGCCACTGTTAAGTGAATTTTCTGTTACTTAAAGCTAAAAACAGAATATATAGATTGCAGGATTTAATTATGTCCTGCTTCTGGACTTTCACTGAACATGGCAGAGACCCCTGTACAGAGAACAAAGTCAAATATTTAAGAGGAGGGGAACTGAGTTGGACAGTCCACTTAACACACAGACATAAACACACTAAAGATGAGAGATGGGGAGAAAATACAGGCAACCCGCAATCTGATTTAGAGAGTTACTTAGATGGTTACTCTTTGTGTTTTTACTTTAAGAGGAAAAATATCCTTTCATTAGAAAAAATGTTACACTGGGGTGCCTGGGTGGCTCAGTCGTTAAGTGTCTGCCTTTGGCTCAGGTCACGATCCCAGACTCCTGGGATCGAGCCCCGCATCGGGCTCCCTGCTCGGCGGGAAGCCTGCTTCTCCCTCTCCCACTCCCCCTGCTTGTGTTCCCTCTCTAGCTGTGTCTCTCTCTGTCAAATAAATAAATGAAATCTTTAAAAAAAAATGTTACACTGTTAGATGAAAAGCAAACAAAAAAAATGGATAATAATACATAGCCCTTACTCTTAAGAAATATACAATCTGGTAGAAGAAAGCAAAACCAATAGTTGAGAATGTTTAAGTGCTCAGTACTACTATACTGTCAGAACACAAATTCACTGTGCTCTTGGCTGTTTGCTAGAAGCTTGGTAACGGTTGGAAAGGATTCACAGAGGAAGAAATTCTTGAGCTGACTACTCTTGGAAGATGAGTAAGTATTCATCAGACATACAGACAAGGACATTTGAGGCAGAAGCAGCAGGTTGTGCCAAGGACACAGGGACAGCAAACCATAGGGTGCATCTGGACAACTGCAGGTAGTCCAGCTGAAAAGCACAGAAGGAGGAAGTCAGAAATAGAAAAAGGAGCCAGGTCATGCTCTGAAGTCATGATCAGGAATTTGGACATTTTTCTGTAAGCAACAAGGAACATGATGTTATCAAGAACATTGTCAAGAACTCTCATTATTTGGACAGATCATCACCTAAGCACTAGTGTGGATAGGCACTGTGCCAAGCACTGGGAACCTAAAAAGCTTTCATGACAGAAATCACGACTTGGGACCATTGCCCTAATATCTATTAGCACCACCAACCGTAAGCTTTAACACAAAGTCCTGAACTGCATTAGTCACTGGCACAGTTCAAAAGTCTGAGCATCTTACAATCAACAAATATCTATCTCCATATTCCAGAGTCTTCTCTTAGTTTAAGGGCTTTTCCAAATGATTTTTGTCCTTCCTGTTTCAAACATTTAAAAAGGAATTTTTAAAAATGTCCATATAAATTTCTTACTGGATGCAAAAAGCAGGTGTGGTATATGTGGGGATGGGGGAGTAGGAATTGATAATAAGGAGAAAGCTGCTCTGTGCCAAACCCCAGACCCCAGAGGGAAGCAAGCCAAATTAAATAGGAGACTCTGAATTTATAGCCTAAGTTATTAATAGATCACAAATTCTAATAGTTTTCAGGCAGCGGTGCTCAAGGCTCTTTTTTTGTCTAATGATATGTCAACCAGTTTTCTTCTTGAAACCCTCTAGCCACCTTTTGCTGGTATTTAATATTTGATTGCTCATCATACCTATTCATAAGCATTTAGAAATGTATACTTAATATTGTGATGTCTCAGCACACCTTTCAGTAGCATTAAAAAGAAAAATAAGACCTGGGGGGTGGGTTGGGGGGAGTCAAAGCAAAATCCAGGAATCTCATTGGTATCCATGCAACCAATTTTTTCCACTGCATCAATCAACCCATCACATATCCTTATCACGCTTGTCACTGTTGATGGCAGTGGCCAAGTGGCAATCAAGTAGGGTTCAGGGTGGGCATACATTTCTGTCATGAGGCAATCGTGAATGCAAGTTTGTATCAGTATAGTCAGGGGCTTATATATGACAAAAACATTGCTGTGAAAGTGCATTCACAAGGTGTGTCCTACCTCTTTACTAATTCCCTAACAATACAAAGCTGAATTTAATCAACTACCAATTTAGGACAGTATAATCAGTTTTTATTCTTGTTTCCTTTCACTACTGCAACATGTCACCACTGTGATGTTTAATTGAAAAAAAAAAGGAAAGAACGAAAGAAAGAAATGCAGGATCACAAACAAGAGAATGAAAACAGTGAAAAGTAACAGGAGCTTGTCTATTTTTTAAGGGTCCCTCTCCAAACACTGGCCTCTATTCTGAAGTGGGGTAAGGAAAAGAGTACATTCCAGTTAAGTTGAAGAGTTAAACCAATCTGTTTTGCTAGAGGGAAAGCTCTGAAAAGCCCACCTTGAGTCCAGGCTTGTCCTGGCTCAAGGAACTGTGGTATGACAGTTTACTGTGGTATGTCCAGGTTATTAACTAGAATAGTAAAAGCCTGTCAACTCAGAACTATAAACAAATTGTGATGTTGATGGAAATGTCAGTTTGAATTTTAACTGGATGTTGGAACCATAAAACCACTGTTTCCATTTAGTATCATAAAAAAGGGTGTGCCTCAGTTTTCTAAACCAGGAGGGACATTCTGTAGGTACAGCTGCAACCACTGGAGCCCACTAATGAAAGTGTTGTCTCTTCCCTATCCTGAAGAGGTAGCCAAGATAAGTTCCTATCCATCAGCTTGCCCCAAGCTCTTGTTATGAACCTTCTTATGTCCACTTCGTAGGCCAAGAGGTAACTAGGGACAGCAGTAAGGTAAGTCTGCATTTTTAATCAGAAAATTGCATATGTGTTCATTCTTTGGTCAAGTCCAGGGTTAAAGAACCTAAGACAAGTTAGGTGCCAAATATTTAACCATATTGATGACCGTAGCCCTCACTAACACATTTCATATTCCTATGAGGATTTAGCCACGTCTTCAAGATTAGACTTAGCGAATGTTTCCCTTTGTGCTATGTGAACAGGTGCAACCCATCACTTGTCTTCAGTCGGGATCAGAGAAGATATTAACTTAAACTGGAAGGAATTAAATCTTAATAATCACTTACAAGAATGTTGGATATCACATAAAAAGTTGAGGCAAAAAAGGAAATTATCAGAGAAACAAGAAGGGCTGTCCATGACTCCATCAATAATTCTTTTAGTGAATTAATTTATAGCTTCATGAAAAACTTATGAATCAAGACACCATTTGTTGGATGATTAATCTTTTATTAGCCCAAATTAGTCTTGCTCTATTTGAAAACTAACTTTTTAAGGTTATAGTTTTATGACAACAAGAGTTGATTTGGACAGTTTTATCATAAACCAATTAGCTAACTCAGGTTTTGTTTGAAATTTGCAAAGAAAACAAAAAGGCCAACAGATTATAGCACAGGTGTTGAAAATGGCTACACTTTTCAACTAGTTGTGTTACAATCATGTAGACATAGCTTAAGTGAACTGAATTGAAGATAACAGCCTTTTTATTGGAAGACCATTGTAACACACAATTATTAAAATTGATTAATACTTGGGTCAATGCAATTTCATTATCTCTGATCAATTTCAAGCATTACTTTTTAATGGCCTTCACTCTTGTCATTTCAGTTAGAACTGCATGAACACTAGCTTAGTGGAACAACACACAGTCCTTTTTTTTTTTTTTACAAGATTAAGCTCTTTGTTTTTAATAACTGGTCCCAAATGAATCAACTGCCTAAATTCAGAAGACCAGATGCTTCTACAAACACTGTTGAGAAATCCATACCTTTTAGAGGATTTGTCTTGATAGATTTTTATGTTTATAATGCCAGAAAAAAATGCACATTAAACAGGGGTTGTAATTACATTATAGTCCATAGTATTAGGTTTTGTTTAAATATAGACACCCAGGAAATGGCTGTAAATGATTACATGGAAAATATAGAAAAAAATATATAATCTGGCCTAAAATTATCTTTTCCTCAGAGTCAGGAAAGTATAATCCGGAAGAACTCAGCATCTTCTTCTCCAACTGCTAAAAAGCAAATCCTCATGATGTTACCTCTAAAATACCATTTAAATTCATTCTTTTGCTTCAATTTCCATGGATTTCAATTTGCTTCAAACTTCAACAGCAATGTAAGCAATAATTTGAATTATTGCAACACCCTCCTTACCTCCTCACCCTGGTTTAACTTTTTCCTCATATAATCCATCCTAAACATTGTTTCCTGTTGTTTTAAAATACGTATCTCATTGACTCCTCAACTGCCAGATTAAAAGTAAAACAAGGCAAACCAAAAACATTTTTAAATGGCATACAAAGTCCTTTATAATCTGACTACTACCTCTATCTATGTCTTTCCTCCTCTCCTCTTTTTCCCTTCCCATTCCCCCTTTCTCAAATCAGCTTACCTCCACATATCCTACATTCTAGCCACACAAAATCAAGGCCATTTCCAAATATTCCATATAACTCTACCTTTCTGTCTTATACCTAGAATTCTCTTTGTCCCTTTCTCAGCCTGGAAAACTCCTTTAAAACTCATTCTGATTTTTACCTCCCCTCTATGAAGCTATCCCTGTCCTTTAAAATCATGTTATCAGTTCTTACCCAGATATTTCCATAAGTCTTGTTTACATCACACACACTTTATTCAAATTATATAATTTCATCAAACATTCCCATCTCCTACCTTCTAACAGTCTCTGAGCTTTTTGAATCCAGGGAGCCCAATTTATGTATTTTTAAAATTCTCTGTGCCCTAATATCTCCTGAACTATAAACATAATGCTTAATAATGTCTACTGAATTAATGTGTGAAATACAATTTAGGAATTTGGGTTTATTATTCAATTGATACAAAATATATTTTTAATCATGAAAATCTCTAAGTGTTACAAGCAATAATTTAATTTCTTGATAGCTATTGACCAGCACATCTTAGCCAAGAAGGTAAAAATCGGAACATTTTTAAGAACATACTTTACAAAACTGATTATATCTCCATACCTGAGCTATAATCTTGAGTCTAAGATCTACAGGAAGAATCAATATCATCAAAGCAGTAATCTTAGGAGATAAATGGGCTGCTGGTGTCATTCCCCATTTATCATGATATTGTTACAGCCGAGATTGTGCAGAACTATAATCTATCCTGACAGGGCTCACTGATCCAGAACCTTACTGCAGATTTTTATAACTTGCATTTTTAAAAATACATTAGAAACTTTGATTTGGACATTATAGAGTACTGAATAAAAGAGACAACTGTATAAGTCATGGTTCTCATGTGTGTGGCACCACTATGCCCTGTGCTCACTGGTCTATTACAACGTGATGGTTTATCACTTCCTGCCCGCTGTTGTCATTAAAGCACACCATTTGGTGGTTACAAAGTGATAATTCCTTGTTCCAAGGCTAGTTTTATTATTGTTATGCTTTATTTTTTTTCTTTTTGATCCACGCCCCACTAGCATACTCATTTTTTCTTTAAAATAAAAATTTTACTTTTATCTTTTTTAATTTTAATTGAAGTATACTTGACACACAATATTACATTAGTTTCAGGTGTACAGCATAGTTGTTTGACAATTATATCCATTACAAAATGTAATATTACAATATTACTGACTATAATCCCTATGCTGTACTTTTCATCCCTGTGATTTATTTTATAACTGGAAGTTTGTAAGTCTTAATCCCCTTCAGCTAAACTCATTACTGATACACAAAGCAGGCAATTCATTTTAGTTCTGTGATCTCTCTATAGCCCCTGTTGAAATTTGGGAGGACAGTTGAAATTCTTAAATCTGATGTGGGAGAAGCAAAATAAGCAAGTATCAAAGCAGTAATATTCTACTATCTTTCCGTCACTTAGAGACCTTAGATTCTCACAACCCATATGCCTAGCAAATACTTTCTAGGTGGATCATTTTTAATCCACTGAAATACAGAAGAAACTTATATTTGCGGCCTAAAGTAATCTTTTACGCTAACAATATATTTGTAGATTTTCCATAAAAGCCCATTGTTAGGACAAGTGTGTTATCTGTTATTTGCAAATGTTCAGAGTTTTGTATATAACTTGTGAAAATTTCTTATTAGTATCTTTTATTTAAACAAAAATAAAGCCAAGTTTACATGCTAATCACCACGTGCCTTAAAGAGATTTTGGTGCCAATATGTCAAGAAACTATACTTAACCTTTATGACATTTATGATGGAGCTTGATTAAACAAAAACACAAGCACAACAAATGGATTACAAACACTAAAAACAAAAACAAAAATAAAACAAAACAAAAAAGCCCACAATTTTTGTTTATTGGTTTGCTAGAACTCTGAAACACCAGTGCTCCTGTTAAGAGCTTAAACTCTGTATGTAGGAGTCAGTGTCAGTTTTAAAAACTAATGGAGAAGTAGGTATTTCTTTCTGAAAATGTAATTCTGATATGTAACAGATAAAATGACACTCTAAGTAATTTGACAGAATAGATTTTACATTTAGTCAATGATATTTTAACATCTTTATTTTTCATTTAAAATCACATTTATAGATGCTTGAGGTTCAAAAATCCATTTTAGTTTACCATAAATACCTGGGAAGGGACACAGATCAGTTAAACCTATGAACTGTTAAAAGGAAAGCACAACTGTGAAAAGTTTCCTGATTTGAGCAGGCTGCAATGAATGACTATAGCCAGGACATATTACCTTAGAGATTTTCTCACTGCTTATATATCATAACTGGTCTCCTGCCCCACAAAGCAAACACTACATAATGAATAACATCTCAATCTTTTCAAATTTTAGACATAATTTTTCATTCTAAGGATTTCTAAATTCTATTGAATTACTGTGACATTCCAACCATGGCTAAGGGGTTTAGGATTTAGAGTGTGTCCTAGAATGTCTATTTAGTTCTAACACTCTGCTTTCTTGTTTTTAATTACCACTTGATGATTAGTAATGTCTCATCAGAATATCATAAAGCAAGGCTAGTTTTTCAAGTCCTGAAATAACTCTAAGTAAAGGTGTGACACATATGGTTATTATACGTTTAGAAACGAAATAAGTATTGAGGACAATGAAAAATAAATCAGTTAGTTTCACTTTGGCCTAATAATATGTAAGCTCATAGACTAAAGAGAATATTCTATGTCAAAATCTTATTTCCAATTATTAGTATTCCTACCCCTGGGTTTTTCCTCAGGTTTGTTTTGACTTATCAGAGTTTATTTTTGCTGTAAAGCTAAATTCAAGCGTCGAAAAGCACTACTCTCACACCCATGTGATTTAATTTCCTTTAATGAGAATTCTCTTTCTCCTGATGGCGCCTTTGTCTGTCTGTATTACTACAATGATGATAGTCGATTTCTACAATTGGGACATATTATTCTCTTTATCCCTCAAGAAGACTTTAAGCTCTTTGAAAGCGGGTATTATACTGTATTCCTCTGAGAACTCCACTCCTACTATCTACCTACCGTGGGAAGCAGGTATTTAATATATTTAAGTAATTTACTAAGCCTTGACAAATCTGAGCCAAAGATGAAACTTGACTCTACATGAGATGCTCTCTCACATTTCTGCACATCCCGTGAGACTGCCTTGGCTCAAAACAATCTTTCCAAGGATATGCATATAGCACATAGCCTTGGAAGATACAGATAGTGTCTCCTCCATAGAAAAGGCCAGGTTTGTTGACAGACTTGGAGAAAAAATGAATATATCATCTCCCTTGAGAACATGCAGGTATGTAGGTATAATTACTGTCCAGAATAAAAGATTTAGGATCCTGGGGTGCCTGCGTGGCACAGTCAGTTAAGCGACCGACTCTTGGTTTCAGCTCAGGTCATGAATTCAGGGTTGTGAGATCCAGCCCCGTGTCGGCTCCACACTCAGCAGGGAATCTGCTTAAGACTCTCTCTCTCCCTCTCCTTCTGCCGTTCTCTCTCTCTCTCTCTCTCTCTCAAATAAATAAATAAATAAATCTTAAAAAAAAAAAAAGGATTGAGGATCCCTAAGTTCAAGCTTCCTCTTCTGTAATGTGACTACTACACCTGAACAGGTGTCAACTCACCCTCCTGTCATCATCCTGCGGGAAGTGGGGCTTAAGGAATTCATGCGATACTTCTGCTGCTTGCTGTACTGTAATAAACTATCTTCCATCTTCGATTCGGGGCTTTCTGCAAGTGTCCATGAAATTAGGACAGACTAACTCGTTACTTTGGTGGCTCTGTAAAATTTCAGACTTTCCACAGATATTAACAGATTCTTGGCAAGAAGAACTGATACCCACGTTGTAGTCCCAAAGCCTGAGAATTTTAATCAAAATTGGGCAGTGGATACAAAATCAGTTTTGTATATTATGCCCCTCGTTTCAGCCTTTGTTGTAGCGTGTATGCCTCCCCACTGATGCCCCACCGACAAATACCTCACTGAATGCACACCTGACAAACAGCTGTGACTTCACACCATCTCTGCACTGTCCTTCCTGTTTTAAGTCTCTCCCTGTCTCTAATCTATCCTTCAGAGACTGATCTTCTCAGAAAGCACATCTGGTCTTACAATTCTTCTACCCAAAACCTTTTGATGATTTCTCATTGTTTCAGAGCTTCTAACCATCAGCTTTGCTCCAACGACTTCCATGAAATTCTCCTAACTTACTCCCCAAGGCTTTACAATATGATTTAAGAAGAATGGACTTCTGCTTCTTACCTGCTTCCTGCTGTTGTGTCAAAATAAAGGAGTGTAACCTTCACTAAGGAGGTTGAATTTTTCCTCAGTGAGTTGAGACCTAAGATATTTAAATGTATTTGCAAGGGGCAATAAAAGTTTACTTTATAGATATGATCGTACATTTGGCACAAAAAACAACTATTATTTTGGCTGACATCAAATTCCTCAGAGAGAGAACTCTGTTTAGGAAAATACTTGAATATGGAAAGTGAGACTAGTGGCATGCCTTGGAAGATAACCAGAAAAAAATAAATAGCAACATGAACTCGGGAAGAACAGAGTAAAGTTGAGAGGAGAGAGGGGGAGAAAGGGAAGAGACCTAGGCTGGACCACATTCCAAGAAACCAGCCTATGAAGAAGGGTGGTTTCTCAATGAGAAATTGCCACTGGGGGGTGGTTAAAGACCTTTACCAACAAAAACAACAGCAACAAAAATAAATAACTGATAATATTGTTTCTTACATGCTATATCCTAAGTACTTTTTGAAGATCAGACTATTATTGCCTACATTTTATAAATGAGGAAACTGTGTCATCATAAGTTTAAGGAATTGCTCATGATCATACAGCTGGATAGAGTGCAGCAGGGATTTGATCACAACCAGACTGATTTCAAGTCATTTTGAGGTTGTTTGAGTTGCTGTGATATAAATTCCCTTGGCTTCAAATCCTCAAAAAATCAAGATGTACCCATTAGAGAAATGCAGTATTGGCACTGCAGGTAATAATGATATGTGTGGAATGACCCTAATTTATGTTTCCCCAACTGCCTGAATCACAAGAAATAGTTTCCAATGTTGTAGGAAGTTACCTGTGCTGAAGTTATCTGTGGACCACAGCAGAGGTGTGAGAATAGCTTCAGGGTGGAACTAATTTGGGAGCAGATGGAAGTGAAGTCTTTATTATGTTTTCCCAAATATACTCTTGTAGCTGCCTACAAGGGATTGTAGGGTGATACCAAGATCATTAGCACAGCACCTGAGTTAGTATCTAATGTCAACAATAGCTCTAGGGGCATATTCCTATTTCCCTGCACTTGGGGGGATTTCAGAAGCCCTAGACATAAATATTCCTATGACAGAGTTGTATTAAATAGTTTAATCCGCAGAAAACTACCATGTGACCTCTATCAAACATTGAGTGTGCAGTTTAGGTATAGATTCTGGAAAGTCCTGGGCACCTTTGCAAGGTCAAATGAGACCTAGATGTATGCTTGGTTTTCTGCTAAGTTTTGCAGCTTTCTCTGGATTCCTCTTCACGTGCTTACTTCCCTTCCAAGACTTGGACTCTGGCTGGATCAATATTACCCAGCAAATTATCCCCTTTTTCCCAGGGCTCGTACACAGCCCTCACAAAATACGGGAAGAAGACCTCTAAGATCTGAACAGCTAAGCAGCCCTTTCTCCACTGCTCTATGGTTGGCTCCTTCTCCCATTAGCTTATGCTGTAGCGCCTTTTCTTTCCTTCTAAGAATTTTCTAAACTAGATTCTCACAGTAGTATTGCCTTTATTGATTACTTTCTAACCCACGTTTCTAATCCAGAAGCCCTCTCTCAAATCCCCAGGCAGAAGAAAAACTTAATTCATTTTGATTGTCATCTTGTTTCTCTCACCCCAAATTGTTGTCTAGCTTTCCTAATTTTTTTAATCATCCTGTGGCATTTTCACAGCTTTTATTGCTATTATTATAGCAATGCTTATTATGAGTATTTTCTGTCACTCAATTTTTCCCTATTCCCAGCAGAGGGGGAAAAAAAAGTTATTTCTGGAATCAACAGCAGCAATCACTATCTTCTCTACCATTGTGATTGCCACATAGGTACTACTTTCTTAGAACCCCTGCCTTAAGCCTCCTCAAATCCTGTGGTCTCAACTTCTTCTCCACATTTCCTGCCAAAAGTGTAACTGAAAAAAGGCTACTGCAGAGCACTTTCCAATCCTACATCCCTATCCATTGACAGAATGAAATGGCACTATAAGACGGTAAAAAACAAACAAACAAACAAACACACACACACACACACACAAACATGTGGGTATTTTTGTTTAACTTTCAAATCTGTAAAGCAACTCTCCTCACTGATATTGCCTGCAGTCTTATAAAGTTAACAGGCACCACTGGGTGTCAGACCATAATTGCGTATAATTAGCAAACTGCAACTCTTTCAAAAGATTGCCACTGTTTAAACAAGAACTAAGAACACAAGAATCCAAGATTAACATATCATCCTGAGAATGGTTATTTCAGAATAAGACTGAGCTATACGAAAGATTTTTATCTTACTATTTATACCATGCCAGTTCTATATGTAATGTGAAATTTATGAAAACAATAACAACAACAAAAACTAGGAGATATGAGGCGATCTTCAGAAATGAGGCCATTTTGAGAAGAAAAGCAGAACTTTAATTTATTTTATCTTCAGTAAGTTTTAAAAGAAGGAGCCATGAAGCACAGGGTTTCTTGCAAGTTAAATTCCATGTTGAATATTGCAAATGAATAGAAATTCAAGAATGGTCAAAGCTCACCATCCCCTCCCACCTGTTGCTTCCTGCTGAACTCACTCTTTAGAACTGGGTTTGTTTTTGTTTGTTTGTTACTCTCTCTGTGTGTATATGTGTGTTTGTTTTGGTTGTTGTTTGCCAAGGTAGTGCAAAAAGCACAGAAATTAGTAGGGGGGAAAGCTCTATGGCAGTCCCCAGAGCAAGGAGGAGGGGCAGGCTCTGCCAAACAGCTGAGCAACGCTGCAGTTCCCTAGGCAGCCTCCCTTAGAGGTACAGAGGGATTAATCAATCCTCCCGGAACCCACTAAGTGTCCATTTGAAATTGAACTGACCATTGTAAGTTAAAGTCAATCTCTCTCTCTCCCTCTCTTCCTCCCTCCCTCTGTTTCTACTTAACACATATGTAGTTTTGTGTCACTATATTTTACATATACAGGTATGTTCCCATTGCTTTAATCTGGACATTCCAATAGGAATATAAACACCATAAATGCAGGTATCTTGCATGTCTTGTTCATTGTTTTGTCTCCAGCTCAGCACTCAGTAGGCCCGGAATACATATTCGTTAAATTAATAAATACACGTATGGATAAATGCACCATGTTAAAAGGCACCTTGAATAAGTCTTGTGATTGTAGGCTAAGGTAGTATTTTAAAAATGGAATATATATATATATATATATATATATATATATATACATATATATATACATATATATTATTTATTTGTCAGAGAGAGAGAGCACAAGCAGGGGGAGTGCCAGGGCAGAGGGAGAAGCAGGCTCCCCGCTTATCCTGGGGTCACGACCTGAGCAAAAGGCAGATGCTTAACCAACTGAGCCACACAGGCAACCCTAAAAATGGAATATAAATTTGATGAAAACAATACAAACCCTTCAATTAGAAAGTTGAGATGTCTCCTTTCCATGTAACAGTGCACAGTTTTGATATTGTCCTTAGCTCCCTAATAATTTTCTATATAGATAATGTGCTTATCGTTGTGTATGATTTTAATTGTTTGACTGAAATATAATTTAAAAACGAGGAGCACCTGGGTGGCTCAGTCGTTAAGCGTCTGTCTGCCTTCGGCTCAGGTCATGATCGCAGGGTCCTGTGATCGAGCCCCACATCGGGCTCCCTGCTCGGCAGGGAGTCTGCTTCTCCCTCTCCCACTCCCCCTGCTTGTATTCCCTCTCTCACTGTCTCTCTCAATGTCAAATAAATAAATAAAATCTTAAAAAAAAATTAAAACCAGGAGAGAGCCATCTTATAGAAATTTAGTTTCTCTACTTAAAATAAGAAAGAAAGGCTTCTATCTTGAGCATGTGTTACGCCATCAGCAACTGATTCAGATCCAGCGAAGGTTCACAGAGCAAGATGCAGAAAAAATCTGCTAGGGTCTCAGCCAAGAAAAAAAAAAGAAAAAAAAAAAAAAACCCCACAGTAAAACCACAAGAAGTAGAAGCCTATGAAAACCTCATACAATTTATCTTGGCTGCCCCACTGGACTAAAATAAACATTTTTCTCCCTCTGCTTTTTACCTATATGAAATAGTAAGATACATTTTGAAATAGTCAAATTTCAGTACACCACCGAGACACACCTAAGGCAGCTGTAGTAAGGGAATATCTGACGTTTCGTCGAATTACAAAAATTATCAGGCTAATAAATTAGAACTTTTGAATCTATGTAGCAGCTTGAACTACAATATTGGTACAAGCTGATCGTACAAGTTGTTCCCTACAGAATAGTTCATATGATGAAACCAAGTGAAGAAATAGAAAACGCCCACACTTATTTTATTTTTATTGAAGGTAAAAACCACCTGCACACAGTTCTGTTCAAAGAAAAATGTTGTTTCATTTTTCTCTCACAGATAGAAATGTACTCCATAGAACTGGAACTACTCCTTTTGTTTCTTGTTCTATCAGAATTTGATTTGCATACTTTAGGACATGTTAAGGTGCTCTCTGTGACTTAGAGAGTTTATAAAAAAGTAATTTGATCTCAAATCATAGTTTTCTTTCTTTATTTCTACTACTGAAAGCTGCATAGCCTTCTGAGAAGTGAGCGATGAGGGGAAGACATTAGCTTGTCTTGTATTAGATAATAAAAAAGTTCCACAGGGGACGAGTTACATATTATGACATTGTGAATATAAGGCTCATTTGGATTTAATTCATTACTACATCATGTTGCACAGGAAAGCAATTTTTAAGCAATATAAGTGCACTTCATTTGTAAAGGACCCAGCTATAACACACAATCAGTTACTGAAGACAGAAACTGATTTCCCAAATCAGGCATATAAAATTTAATATATTTGCTCCAGTTATAATGAAAGGGAAGGGAAGTTGAATGCCTTTTTTTGTTTTCCCCAAATAATAAGGACACTTTATAAAATTTGGAAAGTGCATTTTTGCTTGGGAAGTTGACTACACTTTTGATGCCACAAACTGAATAAAATTAAAATCTTTAATAAAATATTTGAAATACCTGTTATACATATAGAATAAAATTTCAACTTTTATCCTTACATAAGTTTAATAGTATTACATAAAAAATAAGATCTGAAATTTATTAATGAAATAAGGATAATAATGGGCACTATTTTTTTTTTCATATCAGTAACAGCTTTCCATATTGTTCAGTTTAATCCTAAAGGCTGACTAAATTATTCTGTGGAAAAAAAAAAAAAAAAACAGCCAAATTGTATTGGTTTATTTAAGCTCCCTAAATCTGTATGTACTATTTCTTAGGATTCTCCAGAGAAAGAAAACCAACATACATACATACAGAGAGAGAGAGAGAGAGAAATTATTTTAAGGAACTGGCTTACACAACTGTAGAAACTTGACAAATCCAAAATTTGTGGGGCAGACCAGAAGGCTGGAGTCCCAAGGAAGAGCTGCAATTCAAGTTCAAAGGCAATTTTCTAGTAGAATTCCATCCTCTTTCTGAGACCTGTCTTTTTCTATTAAGGCCTTCAACTGATTGGATGAGACTCACCCGTTAATTACCATAATGAAGGTAATCTGCCTTACTCAGTCTACTGATTTAAATGTTAATTTCATTTTTTAAAAATACCTCCTGCAGGGATGCCTGGGTGGCTTAGTCAGTTAAGCATCTGCTTTTGGCTCAGGTCATGATCCCAGGGTCATGGGATTGAGTCCCACATCAGGCTCCTTGCTCAGTGGGGAGCCTGCTTCTCCCTCTGCCTGCAGCCCCACCCTGCTTGTGCTCTTTCTCTCTCTCTGACAAATAAATAAACTCTTTATTAAAAAATACCTTCTGAAGAAATATCTAGAATAATTTGACCAAACATCTATGCACTGTGGCCTAGCCAAGTTGACACATAAAACTAACAACTACACTGTAGTTATACGTATCTAAAATTTGGAAAATAAACTTATCTATCCATTCTGTGATAGTTTCCCAGGATAGAGGCAATGAGGAAGAAGTTTTCATCACCCCTTTTTAGGTACCTGAATTACTAGACAACTTTACTTTCTCTATCAGCTATAAACATCCATTTGAAAATTTTTTAAGTGACTGTAATAAAGTACTTAATTTGATTTGGTAAATAGGCATAAACCATCTATTTTCACATATATTTTCATTTAAATTTCCCCTGTAACCACCCTGATGAGATTATAGGATTGATACTTTCATCCACAATTTTTGAGCATTTTGCTTAATTTCTAAAGCACGGATTGAGATTTTCAAATTGCATATCTCAAAGGGCCATGTCTGCCATTTGAATCTTGATTTTGTTGACATTAAAAAGGAACATGGAAAGAGAGAGTATGTAATCAGTTCCCAATCTTTCTGTGTTTAACTTATACTTCACTCTACTAAATGTGATCATTACCAACTTTTCTATTGCTAGAGTGTTGGGAAGTCAAGTGAATCCACAGGAAACTGACATACTTTATCCTCAAAGAAAAACGTTTGTTTTTGCCTTGTACTACATCTGACTGATCTTGTTTCTTTTTTGGAATGAATAAGATCAAGAAGTGAACGGACGAAAAAGCATATTATAGTCAATGCAGGAAAGATTTAAGAAAGCTGTGACAAGTCTTAAGGTTAAGCCATTTTCAGGATAGGCAGCCAGTAAGCACAAATGACCTTGATATATTTAGTGGAACTATATCATACCATAGAACATAGTCACTGCAAAAGAGTCCTTTCATTATTTAAAATATATTCCTCCCACTGAGAATGCAACAAAAGTCAAATTTGAAAAACTAAAGTATCTGCATCTTGATCCTTAACAATTTAACACAGTCCTGATGTTTTATATCAGATAGATTCAGTAAAAAAAGATTAAGAAAAGAACAGGTGTTTACTAGGAAGTTAAGTAACCTAATCTTAGTATGTAACTTTGAGAAGGGAAAGTGGGCAAGGGATGGGGAGGGAGGCAGGACGGAGAGGGCAAGAAAGCAGGAAAGCAGGAAGAAAGCAAACCTTCTGGAAGAACTGGCCCTAGACTAAGACAACCCCTTCCTGGCAGAGCATAAAAAGACCTGTGATGGGATCTACTTTGTACCTCCATAAAACCTGCAATCGCAGAAATTACCTTTTTGTGAAATTTTTACTTTCACTTCTTTCTAGCAAAAGAATGTTCGCTACATTAAACAGAATATTATTTAAAAATATAGAGTGACTGGCAGAGTGCCTGGAATATAGAAGATATTCAGCATATGTTTACAAAAGGGTAAAGAAAATCCTCCACCATCAAAATAAAAAAAAATAGCACAGACTATGACAATGTAGATAAAATAGAAACCAAAGTCATTTGTGTGTGTGTGTATGCCATAATATATTATATATACATAATATATATACACATTACATTATATACCTAAATTCACACATATGATTCTAATTTCAAATTCCAATAATATAGATCAATAACCAGAAACATACATAATTTTTTCTAAAAAAAAAGAAAGAAAAAAAAAAAAGAAAAGAAAAGAAACCACATGAAAGTGAAGGCTTTATCAAGAAGGTCTAGATATTCTGGGTTCATTCTCTCCCACAGTAAAGATTTACTGACTATTTGCATGCCAGGACTCAAGTACTGTGCCAGACTCTGTGCAGGGAGCAGAAAGTGATTCGTGCCAATAAAAAGAAAAAAAAGAAAGAAAGAAAGAAACTCTGCAAGTTACAAGGAGAGAGAGAGAACTCAAACTGGTAGGAGATCGAAAAGAGCATGAGCCAGACCTCAAAGGATGCCTAGTATTTGAACAGGTCAGGATTGATAAGGTCACTGCAGACAAAAGCCCCTGTCAATAATCCTGATTCATCCTATGGGGCATGCTGGTCTTGCTCTGGTCAGATGCCTAAGGAGTGTGAAGAGCATAGCTTTCATTGGTCTGTCCATCCAGTCAGTTAAGAGAATTAATGTCATTCAGCGTAACACTGAGAAACTCTGAGTGAAGCAGTTCCTTTATCTGAAGTCCAGAGCAATAAAATACTATGCATAATTAAGCAAATCTTATACTATGTATTCTTTTTGTGATTAAATTTAAGACAATGTACATTTGTTATCCAGAGAGATCAATGATAGAATAGCTAATTGCTTCCTTTAGGAACTGTCACTCTACCACTGTTAAATTCATTCTGTTATCATTTGCATAAATTGAATTATGTGCACTTTTGTTATACATTTACATGTTTTTCTCCAGTTAAAGTGCCAGTTGCTGTATTGCCTTCTTCATTTCTCCCAACCTTCCTGTTCTCATTCTAATACTGAAGTTGATGAGGAACAAAAAAAATACAAAGGGTAGAGAAGACAGAGCCCAAAAAAATAATACATGACAGAGGACGACAGACAGATGGCTGGAAAGTGCATCTGGAGACTACAGGAGAACAGTTGCGGACAGCATCACCATCACCAAGGCTTGCCTTTGTACAAAAGCATACCAGCAAAAGAGAGAGTCCTGTAGCAACAGAAGAAAGAAAAATCATGGATTTAAAGGAGTCTTTCTAAAGCTCTGAAAACCATAAACAGTCCGTGGGCTTCCATGAACTCCACAGCCAGCTTTTCTTTAGGTGAGGACTACTTTGCCTCCCTCATTTAAGACTGAAGAGAATGTGTAGTTGTCAGCTTTGTTGAACAGGAAACCAGATCAATCACACATTCTTTGGTAAAGGGACCATGGTGCTCTTAAACAGAAGGAAGAAATCATGGGTGACAGATACGGAAAGGGAAGGATGACAAAATGAAGACACACTGTGAGCACAGGAAAGACAATAATATTATAACAAGTAAACAAATCTAGTGTCTGGGTTAAAATAATGGGACAGAGAACCAGCACTACTGTTTACTATCTTAGATCAAGGGATGGTAAGTGAAGGCAGGTGAACAATGATTTAGGTGGAAGACAGAATTATAGATTTTATCTTTAGATAGCTTGAACAGAGATTTTCTCCTTTCAGGTGATCAACTTATTATAAGAAGTTATCATCAGAATATAGTAGATGCTAACAAGTAGGGTTCTAAGATTTTAGACTCCTTGGAAGTGTAGGGTAGCTACGAGTCTAGGGTTCTTGCTGCAGTTAGCTGGCCTGATAAAAGTCCCCTTTCAGGAGAAATTCATTCATACAATTTAAATGAACTAATTCTTGCGATGTGATCCAATATAGGGATAACAGAGAACAAGAATGGCAAATCCTCTGATCAATTAATAGAGGCTGCCAAGAGTGTTGGGTTGAGGAGGACTCTGAGGTAAGGTCTGGGCACAATGAAAAAGAGGGTTATGATTATCGTGGACACAGAAGGGGCATAAAACAGAAAGTGGCAGTATGTGTGCAGCAAATTCACCACTCCTTTAGTTCAATGTCATCTAAGCCAGGTAACATAACCAAATCGTGTTGATGGCAAAGTTTAATTGGTACTATGAAAGGTACCACTCAAGTTACATGTATTACTAACTAAATATACTATTGTTGACAAACGGCACTGAAGGAGGAGGAACAGGAGAAAGAAGAAAAAGAAGAGGAAAGAGGAGGAGGTGAAGCAGCAAAGCAGTAGATCAGTTTTAAAAGTATATTTCAGAAAAAGAGAAAACTAGATTTGAGAAGCCATTTCAATTTAGCATATCAACAAGTAACTACTAAAATATAAAGTATATGAAACAATACTGAATGCTACCTAGGTTTTCAGATTAGATCTTGTTCATCAAGATACAGCTGAAGAAAATTTATATTTCCTACCTATATTTGAAGCGTTCATTACCGACTAAAAAAAATATGGTGTTTTCCTTATGTTTGTAAAGATCATTTCACAGCATAACTTAATTCATGCTTAATTGCTTGTACCAAGCCAGACAGTGATGAAAAATATTGCCCCTGTCCAGATAATGCAGACATTTCAAAAGAGATAAGCCCCAGATAGCTTACTGTTCATTTTATTTTGTTAATAAATGTGTCTACTAAATAAAATCCAGAAAGATGGGGTACCGTACATAAAGCAATAGACTATTTTACTATTATAATATTTTAAGTTTCTCAACTTGTAAAGGCCATGGAAAGAACCTATAAAAACCATGGGGAAATTATTTAAAAAGTAGTTCATACATGTAAAAAGAAATGCAAACGGTCAATTAAGATATAAAAAGCTTGTCAAAATTATTTTTGGCCTATCAAAACAAATTATGGACTGGAAGGTTGGCAGCTCTGAAAAGCAATTTGGCAAGACAAAGCAAATAACTAAACAAATTTAAACTCCCTGAATCTGTGGTTTGTTTCCAGGAATCTATCAGAAAAGAATAATTAAAGAAGCAAAGACCTATGTACAAGAATGTTTGTAGAGACAACCTAAATGTCCATTTATAAGAAACAGGTTCAATAAATTCATGACATCTATATAATGGAATACCAGCAGTATTTTCATATACTGATTTAAATCTATACTTATTGGCTTGAAAAATGATTCTAAATATATTGTAGGCAAAAGCATTCTAAAGCAGATATCAAAGGAACAGATGTGTTATAATACAATTTTGGTTATTGATTGGAAAAGAAAGAAAATGATGAAAGAGGATGATAGGAGTATGGATGGTTTTTACTTTATTAATTCTAATTTTCTCTCTATATTTTACTTGTAAGCAAGAAAAACAACAATGTTCTTTCCATTTAAAAAAGAACAAAAACTTCCATTTTAGCCATAATTAAAATACAGCACGTTTTCTTTCTCACCATTTCACAGCATCTATAGCTGTCAAAAGTCAACACATTTCTGCATTCAAAAATATACTAAACCTCATTAGTTCATCCATTTCAAATATCTTATTATTAGAGCATTATATCTGGTAACTAAAGTTTGAAGTTTTTAACATACTTTATTCAGCAATGTGCTTATGATCTTTAACACACACAAACACACACACACACACACACACACACACACACACACACACACGTCATTCCCTCAACAATATATGTGATAAATATGTGATAAAGGCTCAGTGACTTCATTATATAATATACATAAAACATTATACCTGTCACACTGAAGCTTCTTCTAAGTTAAAGAGTTCTCTCAACAGCTCTAGGTAACATATTTTATACAAGGTGACTAGCATCCCAACTGGCCAAAGCTGATTAGACCAGGGATAAACACTTGACACAGAGTCACAAATGCCTCTGGCCCTCAAAATAATATTTCATTCTGGGGAATAGGAATGGTAGAATCATATACTGGGGGATATAGCAGTTGGTATTGGGAGGAGAAAAAAAATAAGGCAGACAAAAAGTAGTACAGATGGAAAGGGAGTTAAGTCACTTTGGTGTTTCAACACTTCAGTGAAAATCAAAGGAGTATGGCTATTGAGGTCCCTGGAGCTAACTGGATCCAGATTCTATATGAATAAGGCCTGATCAAGTGAATAATTCCTATTCATAGATTATTGTATGGGCCCACCCTTCTCTTTTGATGCTTACAATAAACGTGCATTGTCTAAGTGGTTACTGTTCCAACGCACCAAAAGCATACAATAAAACAACTTTTAATGGCCTATTTTGATTCCGACCCATCAGAATATATCTGCTATATATCTGAATATACCTGTTGGCTTACACAGAAGATATGTGGAAGAAATAAACCAATGTAAAAAAGTGAAGACATTTTTTCAAATAGCAACAAGTTACACATAGAAGTGACTGAGAGAATCATATTAGAAGATTAATATACACACACACACATACGTTTACACACGCACTAACATGGTCTTCATATTCCTATGCTAATCTTGACCATGTCTACAAATGGGATCAAGTGTAACTAAACTTCTGATTGGTTTTCTTTTATTTGGTCAACATCCCAAGTACTTGGCTTAAGATGGTGTATTATGTGGGCTTTATTATGGGACAATTAGTGTCTTAAACTAGGATATACAGTCAATATGTCTATCAGTGACTCCCTATGAATCATTCAAATGTGTACTTTTCTATAATACTAAGCATAAAAATAGCCCATATGTAACCTCTATATTAGACAACTTTTAACTCAGGGAATGGAATCATAAAGTACTTCCCTTCCATTTACATTTATTCATTGGGACTAGTTTTTTTCCTATTCCTAGATTAAAACAAAACAAAACAAAAACAAAACTCCATTAATCCTCGAGACTGTTATGTGACTTGAGTTCCTCTAGTGAGCAATTAAAATGTTCAGTGTCATTTAATAGTCAGAACTTTGAACTTTTTCCCACTTTTGACCATCTTTAAACTGGAAGCCCTAAAGTCAAAGAAGGGAGGGCAGCCAGCTTCTTTGCTTTGCGTGTCTCTAACTTCAGGGCCGAAACGGAGCGAGTGAGAATAGGTAAAGCAGGAGCAAAAGGTTCTCACTTGACAGATACTCTCATGAACTGGCATGGTACCTTCTGAATCTAGCTGGAGTTGTCAACTGAATTTTCCTATTGTGTCTGCCTGGTGGGTTCTTTGGAGATCCATTCATCCCACACCTGGGACTTCTCACCTTCCTTTGATATGGGTAATACATTCTCCTCCAGCTCCAATACTTACTCCTTCCACAGCCCCATACTTCTAGCTCTGTCTGGTAAGTTCTTTTTAGCCATCCAGGAAGCTTTATTGGAAAAGATCTGTAAAACATCTCCCTTCCACATCTCTTCTCTCTCCGACCCCCAGTCCGTTTGGGCTTCGTAACAAAATGCCACAGACTGGTTGGCTTATGAACATTTCTGGTAACTCTAGAGGCTGGGAACTCTAAGATCATAGCACTGGCAGACTCAGTGGCTGGTGAGATCCCTCTTCCTGGTTCATAAAGAATACCTCCTCACTGTGTTCTCACATGGTAGAAGAACTATGGGGCTCTGTGGAGCCTCCTTTTATAAGATCACTAGTCTTATTTATGAGAGATACACCTTCATGACCTAAACACCTCCCAAAGGCCCCATCTCCTAATACCATCATGTTGACCATCAGGATCACAACATATGAATGGCAGGTACTTGTAATAAGGCATGCCATTAGCATGACTATTAGGGAAAAGGTTGTTTTGGATGAGGAGATGTTATTTGGAGAAAGTTACTGTAAACATATTTGCACCAAAATATTGATTAAAGAAACATCTCTTATCTCAAGAAAAATATGTGGCTATTTGATGGAGTAGAGTTGTGAATATTGACAACCACTGAATACTGCCTGGCAATATAATTGCTAGTGGTTATATTTTTGTAGCTAGCTTTGAAATATACATTTTGTTGGTTTTCAAGTTTAAGAGGAGAATATACTCCTTACTGTCATGCAACTCCTATTCTGAGGAAAATAATGAATATTTTTATTTAATTATACATTTAAAATTTTAGAACCAGCTGCCTGTTTGCAAAAAGGACATAAATCAGTTTTTAAAGTTGTCTACAATGCTGGGGTAAAAAATAAGGCAAAGAAAGCCAGAGAAAGAAAATAAATACATAGGCCAGTTAGTACCCAAAAGGCATATAGACCCCTCCCCCTCCTCCAGGGAGCTGAACCCTTCAGAAAGAGTTTCCTAGGCTCTGAGTCAGCAGTACCCCTGCTGGGGTCAGCCAGTGGGATAACCAGCAGGATACTGCAGAAGAGGAGAAAGGGAGAAGCTGTGGTACTTCTTACTTTCTCTCTGCCTTCAGTAGCTGAGGCTACATCTCCACCCCTCTGCACTTGTGTATATAGAAAGCTCCAGCTTCCACCAGGTTACCCCAGCCCCCTTTGTCTCTCCAGCCTAGGCTTAGTAATGGACTCTTTTCTTTGGGTTGCCTCACTGTCCCAACTGCCCTCTTAGATTTTACCTTTGATGGAGTAATTTCTCTCCTTTCAGTGCCCTCTGCTTTAAATATTCCAGAGAGTTTTCTGTTGTCTGTTAGATCCTGACTGCTACAATCACTCTTTGTTAAGATAATGGCATATTAATTCTATTAAACAATTAATACCATACTATAATGCTATACAAACAATTTTACATAGAGAAATATCATGGGAAGTCTTATTATCTGCATATTACATGCTTATTCAACAGTGAATAGCGGACACAGAAAGGTGTAGGAAACAAATTGCCATTAGTCATTCAGATGTGATCTTTAGGAAGAGAATAATAACTCACCAACATCAATACACATGACATTTCAACACATATTCAATGATACATTTTCAGTGGGTATGCTCACTAGAAGATCCCTAAAAATGCACATATGCCAACAGCTTGGCTGTAATGAGCCAGTGTAATCCAGGAAGAATATCCTGGGGAAGTAGTATCCCTTTCTCTCATCTACCCATGAACAACATATATGATTCACTTAGGACTGTCCTTTCTTGGCACATATGGAAAATACATGGGAAAGCTACTATTCCAATTCTTCATTTCATTAAAAATGTAAACTAGTAAACCCTTTATATGGCAATAGTGAAACTTCTCCCAAGAACTCAGAATTAATGCCAGTGAAAGAATATTTTCTTATCATTTAACTTAAAAATCAACACATTCTGGCTAAAGAGGTCATGTGCAAACTTACCCTAGAGAGACAAATGAACTTTTAGAACTGCCTGATATACAGAACCCAATGTTTTTCAATAAAAATGTGCTCACTGAGAAGCCCAAGGATGCAGGAAACCAAATACTATCAGTGCTTATCTTAGCTCCTAACCATAAGAGACAGTTACTTCAGCCCATAAAAGAGGTTTATTTCAGTCTGGTGTCATTAAAATTTTCAATCATATGGCTAATGCCCTAGTTTTTATGACACATATATCCAGCTGTCTTTGCATCTCAATTTGGCCTACCTGGGCTTCCCAAGAGGGAGAATATGCAGTGCCTGGAATCTTTTAGTCTCCACAGTAGTTGTGGTTCTTATTATCAATTAATAAAACAGCATCATAAATTCATATTACAGTATCATAAATCTGAAATGTGCACCCTCTCGGTGAAGGGTATGTTGGTAAGCTTTGTTGCTCAGCTTGCTGGACTAACCTTAAACCATGGCAAAATCACCAACTCAATACTCTCTGTGAGACATCTTTCCCAGGAAATGCATTCCACCAACATCCATTTCTTCTCCACCTACCTGAAAGACTTCTTAATATCTTCTGCTTGGATTGTCTGGAGAATCTCTTGGTATAACTGAAGATCAAGCGTTGCTGAAGACGTAGCATTTGAAGGACACTTTTTAAGTGCATAATAGCCTATCAAAATCCCAAAAATAAATAAAATGATGGCTGTGCAAAGTATTTTTAAAAGGCGGCAAAAGTTGCAGGGGTTGCTCTTTGGTGCAGATCTTGTGTAACGGGTAACATAGTCAGACTCTTCTTGAAGTCTCTGAAACCTTCCTTTGGGTGAAGTTGCTGGTTGAATGGAATCAAGATTGAGATCTGCAGTCTCTGGATTCTCCAGGTTCTGATTCTCAGCACTATCTAGTTGGAACTGGTCAAAACCAGGCTCCTCCAGTTCCTTTTCCATGTCCCACTCTAAGTCAAGGGCAGTGGCTTGAAGGTCATCATTGTCTAAGTACTGTGAGTGTCCTGGTGCTCTTTGATCTGCATTGACCTTCTGATAGGCCATCTTTTTACCTGTGGAAATAAGGGAAGCATATTTTCTTAAAATAAGCTGTAAAACTGAATAAAGGAAACCTCATTTAAGTTGGAGCGGGGAGACCAAAAGGGGGAGCTATCACACCCTGCCCCCAGCCAATGACAGATCCCAACAGTAAGAGACATACCTTGCATTCCCAACTGGAAGAAGCTTACTTTACTACCCCAGCAGGAGAAAGGAAAATGTTCTCCCTGTTAGGCAACAAGCTCGGCAAATAGGAAAATACAACAACTCAGCCAACGAGAAGCCATCACCACCCTGAACTCTCACTTTCCTTCATTCAAAGCAGCCCTCCCATCTTTCTTCTTTTCACAGTAAAGCGACAGTCCTCTCCATTGATCTCCAGATTCGCCTATGGTTTGCCATGGTTTTCAGGTCCTGCAACTCCTCTGCTATTCCAGAAAAAAAAACCATTTGCTGGTAGAATAACTGGCTGTTTACTTTTAAGGTTGACAAAACAAATAATAATGAAAATCTCCATGGTGAAAACAAAAGAAAGCAGCAATCCATATTAGATGCCCATAAAATTTCAGTGATTGTATTCAGGGGAAATATATTGTTCATACAGAAAAAATCACGTATTTGTTAATTATTTAATCTTCTGTTTTGCTGTTGATGTTTATTATAGAAAGAGAAGACAAAAAAATAAAAGTAAAATAAAAGTAGAAGTTACTTGGAGAAACTACAAGACAACATAAAATAGACACACACACAATTATTCCTTTGAAGTTCAGGAGAATAAAAAAGTCACAAATGTACAAGTGTATTGAGGATAATATATTATAATGAAGGCAAAATTTAAGCTTACACATTGTCAAAATCACTTTCAAGGAAAACTAAGGGCAGAAGCAATAAAGCTGTGGTTTAGTAAGTTAAGGAGGGAAAAAAAAAAAAAAAAGACCCTGGGATGATTTACATTATCAGAGCTATTTAAAAAAAAAAGGTTCTGGATAGAATAGAAATAAAAACTCAGTGGAGGAGTAATGCTATTGAAACACAAGAAGCAAAATATGGTATGTTACATAGTCACGAGTTATCAAAAGGATTGGAAACTTTAAGCCTACCGCAGAAGACCAAATGTTCCACGGAATTAGTGACATGAACTGGCCTGGATCACTGAACCTTAAATAAAAGTCTGGGATGGCACCTTTCCAAAAAGGGAAGCCTTTTGCCAGCCAGGAGAGTTTGATTTCATAACCTTGCTATAGGAGTGGCAGATGGAGATTTTCTCCCCTACACAGTTTTGGATGACAGTTTGTTATAGCCTGCAGAGTGGTATTAGGCTAACTGGGCTAATTAACTACAAGTAGTCTTCAGTCTGAATTCAGTAACCCACTGGTGTATTATGGTTGCAGATCAGGAGTATTTATACTTAAATTTTCTGTGTATTAGATTTGTCATCCCAGCTGGATTCTAAGGTCCCTCACTATGTTTTATGATTTTTCTATGAGCCCCACTGTGGTGGGTAAAGAACAGAGCTCAACAGACAACTGACTAGCTAACTGCCTTAGGGCCAGTGGTTAACAAGTAAATTCTAATAAAGAGATAGAAACAGGGATTTCATGAAAGGGAGTGGCATCATGCACAGAATCATAGATATATACAACTCTAATCTGGGCTGGCAGAGGTCCATGTTAATTAAAATGTTCTGAACTTTTCAGATAATTCAAATATAATTAAATATTAATCTTACAAAATATAAATCATAACTCTGATTAGATTTCTCTTCTGCTACCCTATATTCTAGGATTCATTCTTACCCAAAGTTGACTTAATAACGAGAAGTAATGCATGCCAGGTCCTGGGATAGGCAGTGAAAACAAAGATAAATGGGTCCTTATTCCTCAAGTAAGGAACAATTCAATCAGAGATAAATGCATGAACAAACCTATGTGTTAAATAAAAAATGCAGAGTGCCAGGGAGACTCAGGGGTGACTGGGTATAGCACAGACTATGGGAAAAGGTTCCCCAAGAAAGTGATCTCTGAGATACTTCTGGCAAGAGAGGAAGCATTAACTAGGGCCGACCAGGGGCATGAAAGGATGACAATCAGGCAGGCGAAAATTTATAAACATGCAGAGGAATGAGAATGCAGGGGGCATGGACCCTTTGAAAAATCCAGAACTACCAGGGTGCTATATACTGCTATATACAAGGAAGGAGCACATGGGCCAGAGATTCAGATTAAAAAGCTAGGAAAGGGTGACTGGGCAAAAGGCTTAATTTCTGTGTAACCCATGGTCTTCATCTATGAAATGGGCATAATAATAATATAAACTTCATAATGTTGTCATTAGACTGAGACAGTGAGCCTAAAACATCCACTGAGTGTAGCATAAGCTGTATGGGTTAGAAGGAACATTCCTGGTATTAGAGGAGAGAGGACTGGGTAGGATTGTTTGAAGAAACGAATTCAGTAATGCAGAAGAAATTATATGTAAGATATCGTGCAGAGGGGGAGGTTACATCATATTCACCATGGACACTCACATACATATATGCTAGTTGTGATTTGCTTGTTTACATTTAGTCTATATGTGGAGATAAAAAAGAAAAACACTACATGACATGCCAACTGTTATCATGAGGTGTTTTTGGGTATTGTGTATTAGAATAGCCTCGGGAATGATTCTGGAGGCCCTCCCCCTGCCCTTCCCAACGTGCCTCCCTCCCTCCCTTTAGCTTGGCCTGGTTTCCAAAACAATTCAAGAAAGCACAACATTTGAATTTTGTCTTTGGCCATATCAAGACAAGCAAAAAAAGAGAGTAATAATTGGAGTTAGTGGTAATTATTCATCTAGGTTAGGAGGTAGTTGATAAATTGGTAGAGGAAGGCTCCAAATCACACTTGGTTAAATTTTTTTTAATGGTAAAAGAAAATACTGGAGGATAGGAAAAATTTGAAGGTAGTAGAAATAAAGACTTTCTAAAATCCATATGCAGAAGAGGAAACTTCCTAATGCAGAAGAGGAAACTGAGGTCCAGAGATGAATAATTCTTTAGACTAAGAAAAGTGATGTTTGTGTACATTTTATAAAAATATGAGCTTAACAAGTTGGCAGTAAAGTAATATTAAATACCCCACAACTCAACTTATTTTAACATATATTATAAAATAGTGCAATTTCTTAATACTAGTCAATTTTTTTCTTATTTAGCTTAAACGTCAATAAACTCCTGCTATCTTGCCATGGTATTTTGATATTTACTTCTTTAAGTGTTCAGTTTATGCATTATTAATTAATTTATTTAGACACTGTCCCAAGGTGGTTCTTGAGACTTCCCCTGCTTCTCATTTTAATGAACCAGAGTCTCTGTCTTTAAAGGTTGTTTGATAAATTGAATTGTAGAACATGGTTTATGCTCAAGGAAGACTTGGCACACAGGATTTACTATGGAAATTTGACATCTCTAATTATGACCTCTAATACAAACATTCAAAATCCTTTCTCCACAAATCATTTAAAAACCAACCGCAGTGGTGAGGCAGAGTTTTCATTTCTAGCCTGACAATAGGCATTCCATCACATGTACATCAGCAATTTAAGGCTTTTCAAACATCAGACAGAGCCATCAATTAGAATGTAACGCAGATACAAATATTAAGTCCTCACCATATGTGTATCTACCTGACACCTTTACTACCACTTTTGAACACATTACACATTTATAAATTTACCCTAAATTCTCTCTACTAGGAGAACAGTAACTGGGTCAAAGGTAAATAGAGCCATTTGATGTAACAAATTCCAAAGAATTTCAGAAAAACTTCCAAGGAAATAGTATGTGAGAACATATACAATGAAGCATTTTAACCATTAATTTGGTATAACAAGTTACACATATATTCTGTACATGTTCTAGATATATGCATTTTATATAAATTTAGAAAACCATTTCTTTAAAATTATCTTGCTTTAAGTAATATAGATAGCTTTTTGCAGAAATACATATAAATCCGTGCCCTGACCATTCTGTTTCACTTTATCTAAAAAAAAATCCTCAAAAATAAACCCAAATACTAAATTACTGAATAAAAGTGACCATATATTCAATTTTGAGTCAGCACAAATTATTTTATTCATGCCACAAAGAATGTAGCTTTCCTTAAAATAGCTATGCTTGGGGCACCTGGGTGGCTCAGTTGGTTAAGTGTCAGACTCTTGATGTCCACTAGGTCATGACCTCAGGGTTGTGAGATCACTCCCTTCACCAACCCCTGTGGACCCCTGAGTCAGCTCCTTGCTCAACAGGATGTATGCTTCTCTCCCTCCCTCTCCTCCCCTCCTCCCCACCAATGTGTGCATGCACTCTCTCTCTCGAAAATAAATAAATCTTTAAAAATAAGTAAATTAAAATAAAATAAAAAACCTATGCTCTGTGAGGTAAGTAAAAAACATAACATAGTGTTTTTACTAGAACTTTCAAATTCTAACTACAACAGAAAAAATATAAAAAGAAATCTTCAGCAAAATCAGGTCTTAGATATGATCATATAATTAGGCTATTCAAACTTCATATATTTTCTTTACTGATATTCACTTAATTTATATTGTCATACTATTTTACACCTAACTCTATTTGAGTAATTTAAAAATTACATGTAGTAGATTTTAGAATCTGCCACATGAATCTTTCTCTAAAAGAGATATACAGTTGACCCTTGAACAATGTGGGGCTGGAGATGCCAACCCCACAAACAGCTGAAAAATCAATGTACAACTATTAACCCCCCTCACAGCCTACTGTTGTCTAGAATCCTTACCAATATCAGTCAAGGAACACGTATTTTGTATGTTACATGCAGTATATACTGTATTCTTAAAGTAAGCCAGAGAAAAGAAAGTAAAAGAAAATATCATTAAGAAAATCTCAAGGGGGGTGCCTGGGTGGCTCAGTTGTTAACCGTCTGCCTTCAGCTCACGTCATGATACCGGGGTCCTGGGATGGAGGCCCGAGTCGGACTCCCTGTTCCGCAGGAAGCCTGCTTCTCCCTCTCCCATTCCTACTGCTTGTGTTCCCTCTCTTGCTGTGTGTGTCTCTCTCTCTCTCTGTCAAATAAATAAATAAAATCTTAAAAAAAAAGAAAGAAAGAAAGAAAGAAAATACCAAGGAAGAGAAGATACATTTACAGTACTACATTGTAGTTGGGGAGGGGGAGAAACACGTATAAGGGGACTGGCACAGTTCAAACCGGTGTTATACAAGGCTCAACTGTACTTAAGGTGTAGATCAAGTCATAGAAACTTGTTACACTTCCTTAAATAGAAATATCTGTAGCATCCTTACATTCTATATTATACCACTTAGCCTTTTTTATAAAATGCAGTTTTTGTGAAAAGTAGAGTATATTTTCCATGTCTTCAACATCTCTTATTCACTTAGGTGAGATCCCTTTCCACCCAGGCCCACACCAAAGGCTAAACTGTTTTAAAAAATCAACATACTAAAACATTTATCTTTTATATATACTTATCCTCTTATAAGGAAAAGAAAGCAGATACAAGTTGAACTAAAAGTTATTTTTTCTAGATTATGACAGGCTTAGATCAATAAAAAATGAATTTGTATTCTTACTGAGCATATGATTAGTTTAAAAATAAATTGTTACTTCTGAATGCTTTCTTTCACACATTTTCAATGGCTGAAACGAAATAAATTATATAGAAATAAAAGATGAATACAAAACAGGCAGAAATTTCAATATGTAACATACAATCTCTAGCTGCTGCAGATCTAGCCTAACAAAACGAATGGCTGGCAAATATTTCAGATGATAAATACATGTTAAACAAAAATTTCATTTAAAAGTTATATATTACTAATGCCACTTAGAAATATGATCACAGCACTATTACTTTCTTGCTCAGCAGTCACAGTGAAGGAATTTATTATGCAAATGCCCTGGCTTTTTCAATCTCTAAATTAGTAGACTCAAACTACTTGATTCAAATCCTAGCTCAGCTATGTAATTTAGACCAGTTACTTAGTATCTTTATGCTTAAATTCCACATTTGTAAGATGGAAATAATAGTAGCACTGTATTTTTAGCGTTACTATGAATAAATGAGATAAATTATTGAAGGTGCTTAGAACAAGATCTAACACAAGGTAAGTGATCCACTAATAAAGGATTACTCTAGAAATTCTATAGTTTAAGAGAATACAAGCATTTGGAGCTTACAACTTTAAAGCACAGACTTAGTTAAATTAAATTATTTCCAGAGGCTGTAAGTTTCAGTAACAAGAGCCTAGAGATAATGAGAATCTGAGCAGTGGACTCAAGCATTTTTGAGAATGGGAAGCATCTTCTAATTATTAGCTATGGCTCAGATAAGAAAGAAATGTGGCCAATATTTATATAAAAGTTATTATTATATTTCATTTACAACCACCACTTCTATATCTTGTTATTATAAAATTTCTTTTTCGTCTATTTACAAAAAGTTCTTCTCTAATGCTGAAGAGTTCAGTTTAAGAGTTTCAAGAATTAGTGATAATTAGTCATGAACATGAGTTATATACATTTGTTGTAGAAAACCTTGTTTGTCCTAGGTGATTGACTTCACGTATTGACTATGATGATACTGATAGTGTTTTTAACTCAAACAATAGGAGAGATTGGGTAGATCTTATTAGAATTAGAAACACATAGAAAAGATTTCCTACTTGTAAAAGTTATTTTATAAGCAAAATAAATAAATGACCCTGGCAGATTAACTTTAAAACATAAGGCGGAATCTCAATTTCCTATGACAGTTCTATGATTGAATCTTTATTGTACAATGGGAAAAAAATGTTCATATAGTGTTTCCTGAAGCTTTGAATGTCAAATCATTTGCTGGTTTGAGCAGATTGATTTGAGGCAAAGGCATTTCTTAGAAATCTCAGTGCATCATCAAAAGGCATTCATTATACACCTTCGTGCAGTATATTACTTTAGATGCTGTACCAGTGAACTATATGAGTGCCCAGAGGAATTTTTACATTTAAGTTTAAGAACATTCCTTATAGGCTAAAAACATTTGACATAAATTTTTCAGTATGAACCTAGTTTCTACAAATAAAGCCCATGTTTGTGGAATAAATATTTGTTGTTGAAAGATTTAATGGTCTCAACTTGAGAGCAGGGCCAAAGATAATAAAATGATAAAAACAGTAATTCAGAAGACTGTTCGCTGACTTAATTTTTTAGTATAATGAGATTTTTTTTTTCTATCTGGCTTTGTAAAATGGCCCTGGCAATTGCTATAGCATCTGTAAATGCATTAAGAATTCCTTATTTAATTGTAATTTTGTATGTCAACTGCATAAAAGAAATGACAATAATTATTTGTTGTTCATGCTTCACTAATTGAATAAAGAACATATATAAAGTAAGGGGGAATTATCTGTGTTTTATTTTTAGGAAGAAAAAGAGTCAAAACCTACTCTTAAATGGGTAACAGTACACTAAATTTAGGCAGAGCAGATAATCAAGCTGGAGAGTATAAAACTAAAACTTTACTCTGAGGTCTGAGTTACCTTGATCACTAAATGACATGTAAAAAGTATGCTTATAGGATACCAAATTAATGAGCTATAAATTTCAAAATGCAGTCAAAACCATTTGAAGGAAAATTATTTGATGAAATCCAGCAGGTTTGTGTAAGTTTGTTTTATATCGCTTCCATATGTATGGTCACCTGCCAGTTCCCTAAGTGGGCCAGCCATTCTTTCGGTACCTGTGTGCACCTGCAATTTGTGTAACACACTAACTGAATGGTTAGTTGGGCCCATCTGAGTTCCTGTATGTATGATGAGGCTTTTCAATATTAGAATGATATCATTCAGTTCAGGCAAAATTTGCCAAGCAGAAGAATTAATTTAAATTGACTAAAATGAGGGTCACCTGGTTGGCTCAGTCAGTCAAGCTTCTGCCTTCTGCTCAGGTCATGATCAATCTCCAGGTCCCGGGATCGAGCCCCGGGTTGGGCTCCCTGCGTAGCAGGGAGTCTGTTCCTCCCTCTCCCTCTGCTCCCCACCCTGCAAGTGCTCTCTCTCTCTCAAATAAATAAATAAAAATATTTTTAAAAAATTGACTAAAATGATACAGAGTGTACTCTCTGGGTCTTCTGAACAAGTAGTTGGAACACTTTGTACTATTTGGAATATCTATCATGTGATATTAAGTCTTAACCACCAACACAAAACTCTTTCTACTTAGTGATGTGTAAATAGTTTCTGTTTCTGCCATGGACTCCTTTCCTGGTCCTTTTTGTTGTCTGCTTCTACCTAGACTCTTTTTTTTTTTTTTGGCCTGGTCATCATTTCTATTTATAGAAATATTTCTATAGTCTGTAGAAATATTTATTTACTTCTACAGAATTTACATCCTTTTCACCTTCAGAGTATTTGAAGTGGCTTACATTAGAAATGCATATACACAAGATAAGTGAAAACACAAAACTACAAATTACAGAAATGTGGAGGAGAATAAATTCTGAGAGTCTGGCTAAAGAAAGCCACTATAACTGAGTTTTAATATCATTCTAGCTTCACTACAGTCAGGGTGAAGAAGGCTGTCTGCAGGGTCTTCTCAAGTTCCATCATCCTTCACCTAATCTCACTCACTTGTTAATGCACAAGGCTGTCAATCTTAGCTGAAGAGTTTGTTTTTAATTTTTTTTCCTAAGTTATTCCTCTTCGTAGTTGCAGATTTCTATGTTAAGAAGATATTTTTCTCTATCTAGTCAGAGAAATCTGTGAGTCTCATTTTTTATCTTTTACATTTAGATTTTCATAAACAGAGGTAACGACATGCCCGTGTTATGGTATCCAAAGTAAAATGCTAACAGATGATTCACTGACCCCTTAAAATGAGCCAGGACTTACTATAAGGTTGAGGTTTTACAAACATTATGTCATTTAGTCAAATAATCCTATATGTTAAATATTATTATTATCACCATTTTACAGATGAAGTACAGATGAGGCTTAGGGGTTGTATTTTCTCCACGTTCTCACAGCTATCAAGGGCAAGTAGCTGGAGTGTCACACCCAACCTGTCAAATTTCCAAACCTACTCTTTTAAACAGTACAGCATTTGGACTCTCTAGAAGTCCCCAAAGTTGGTGTATTAATGAATTCAGAGATCTTGACTGAATGATCCCCGGTTATGTCACCAATGTGACAACAAGCACCAAGAGTCTCAATGCTCGTGAAATCTGAATGGTCCTACCTTGACCCTCAGATCTCTGGGTGCTGCTCTGACCCCAGGACCCAAAAAGATCTCTGTTGTCTGCTCTCCACAGCACCCCGGCAGGCATAGATGTTTCCTGGCACTGCAGCTTTGAAGAAGGGAGAATCGCTTCCAAGTACATTGCTTTGAGGTAAAGACCACAACCTCTACTTTATGGTCTCTTCCTAGCAACACTTTGAAAATTTCTCTTTTCCCCTGCCGCTGAGGGACAAAGAGCAAAACAACTGTGCTTAGAACTTGGCAGGTACTGTTTACAAACAACCTGCTGCTGACCTGTTTTCAGCCATTGAAACCCTTCTGTCCATCTTGTTCTACTCCCTACTATGTGTGGTTTACAGAGGCCTAAAAGGGCTTCAAGGGTGTCAAGAGTTAACAGTCAATACAATCACTGCATGACTCTTTGAGAGCTGTCTGCCAGGAGGAGCCTCTTAGCTTGACAGATACACTGCAATTTTTTATCCTTTCAGCCAGTGTGAATGATCTTAAATTGCTCTTTTTTGACTATGGCTTTTGGATTTCCTAGGAACAGACAGATGAAGCTGTTATCTACATGAGCCCGCTAAGCACTCTATTTTTCACATTTTCAAAGGTAATTTATTGGTTTACTTCTTAAATATCTTTACTCTTCAATAACTATCAACAGGTTTCTAGAAACTGGAAGTGCTCTATCGTAAAATTCATATTGCTGTTTCCTAAAATTGTAACACAAAAAGACTCTTTGAGGCCCAGGGTAGTAATCTAGTGTATCCAGAATCTGTGCTTTTTATTTTCTGTAATGGCTCTTTTCACAATGTTTCTTTAGTATGTTAACAGGAAAAAGTGTTAATATATTGTGTTATCGTGATTAACTGGTGGGAAAGAAAGCAGCCCAGGAAAACACATTGGTACAGTGTATTTATGTTACTATGAAAATATGTATCTTATGAACCATTCCAAATCTTACTGGATAAATTCTGGAAATCTATTCTTTAGCTAAAGATCACCAAGGAAGATCTAAATGTAAAAATTTTAGTATTCATCTTCCAAACTAATAGACCATGAGCTAAAGAAAATTAAAATTGGTGATTTAACCCAAAATAATACAATGATAGGAATTCATTACACTTAATAGCATGGTATGGTCAAAGACAAAGATTATATATAGTAATTCATTTAATCTTAGGGCTAAAAATTAGTTTAAGTGAATTATGATGTTGGACTAAGTAGTAGGAATACATTAATAGGAAGAAAATCAAGAATTGTGAAGCTTTCAGTTGACAACTGATGAGAGAATCAAGACTGAAATCCTTTCAAGAATTATCTCAAGCAACTTAAGGAACAAATTATTCAAAATTTTGCTATTTTTTCTCACTGTCTAAAATGCCATATCATAACTACATATATCTGAAGCTAAACAAGGAGATATCTTTACAGTATTTTATTCTAGGCCTCACACTGATACAAAAATGGAATTTTATCTAAAAAAAGGTAACAATTATTATTTTAAATTATGAAATTCAAGTGCTTTCTATAAGTGACCTTTAAGTATGATAATACTAATAACTGCTAACTTTTTTGATAAAAAAGCATGTGTGTATTAAATAAGAAACAGGATGAGGGCACCTGGGTGGCTCAGTTGGTTAAGCGACTGCCTTCGGCTCAGGTCATGATCCTGGAGTCCCGGGATGGAGTCCCACATCGGGCTCCCTGCTCGGCGGGGAGTCTGCTTCTCCCTCTGACCCTCTTCCCTCTCGTGCTCTCTATCTCTCATTCTCTCTCTCTCAAATAAATAAATAAAATCTTTAAAAAAAAAAAGGAAACAGGATGAGAAATACTATAGCAATATATTACATCTGTGTGACAGCTTGAGAAGTTAATTTTTATTACAAATTTACATATCTGCTTACTAATTGTTTTAGGTAAATTAAAGCAACTAAACAATTTACTGAAAACTATATTGGGCACTGCTTATGTCATTTATATTTTATTTATGAACAGGAGTATTATAAAAAATGGAAGACCTCCAATGGCACATAAAAGTAATGCTGATATGAAATTAAATGTCAGGCAAAAGGCATGAAAATACAATATTCACAAAATTAAATGTAAAACATTTAACAGAACTTTTATATAATTGACACCATTGAAAGGTAGTTTATTAATGATAATGCGTGCAAAATTTTAAAATTCACCTAGCACTTCAGTTTTAAAATGTCAAATATTATTACTTTACCAACATGAATTTTAGCTTCCTTTCCATTTTCTTTCTTCCCACAATGCATCCTTTATCTTTTTCTTTATATTTTTCCTTCCTTTCCCATTATTTCATTTTTTCTTCTCCATTCTTATTTCACTATTGATGTCTCAGGCATTCAATGAGAAATAATAAAATAATAAAACATAAAGTTTGTTTCATTTTTTTCTCTGTATTGAGAGTGATATATCCTGAACTATAAATAATCAATGGATTCTTTTTATTTGAAATGATTATCTGATGACCAAGCCAAAGATTATGTTTTCCTCTAGCATTCCAGGTATGCTTAATCTTTAGCCTTCAAAATACTAGTAAAACTCAATTTATCCTTAATCTGCTGCTTGGGAGTTCCATAATCTGACACTCTATAGGAAAAACTAAAGACCTTTCTCCCTAACATTTCTATAAAGACTCCCTTCAGCTATTATGACTGGTGAGATTTTTCATTCCCATCATCTTCCATAACTATAACCTACATATTACCCCCACAAAATCTTTTTCAATCATATATCTTAGAAACAAAGGTATTATTTTTTTTTTCTGCCCACCACCTTCTCTCTTTTTAACCCCGTAAAGGGTTGAGGTTTTTAATCATTTCTTGAGTAATTTAAAACTTGAAGGCCCCAAATGATGAAAATATTATAGTTTTTTTGCCTAAAAAGGAGAAGAATCTTTAAGGATGTGGAAAATAAAAATTAAGTTCAGAATTAATATAGGAACATACATTGCATCAAAGTTGTAAACAGTAGATGACCTTGACTAGTTTAATTATGTTAGAGTTTTTTTCCTAAAAATAAAACAGCAAGCATTTATGTACCCTCTACATATATCAATTTATTTAATTATAGAAACAACACTATGAGGTTCCTATTGTTATCATCCCTGTTTTACAGACAAGGACACTGAAGAGAGAGTTGTCATTTGTTCTAGATCACACAGCATTTGAACCTAGTTAATGTGGTTCCAGATTTTGTATTCTTAGTCTCTCTGCTATAGTGACAGAAAGCAATCAAATGAAGGCATATTTTTAATTCTTCTAAAAATTTTTTTAAAAAATTAAAAAAAAATCACTCAATTTTCCCACAATCAATCCCTAACAAAATTTTTGTAGTATGACCTTTTCCTATAAGTTCCATCCCTATGTAGTCTTTTGGGAGAAAGAAAAAAAAAAAGTAGAGAGAAGAAATGAGTAAGCTCACACCTTCACACACAGATACAAGTCTCCACAACATGACCTCATTAAAGTTGCCTGTGGCTTCCCCAAATATACTTCACACCCATGCTCATAGCTACTGGATACCAGTGTTCATGATTTTAATTTCTAAAAATCTCTTTTCAATAGACTTTTCCTCTCTGACTCTGACTCCAAGAATTAGGCCTTATTCATATTTTTATTTCCCACCGTTTTTGTAATGATTAGTTAACCCAGTAAATATATGTTGGACTAAACCCATAATTTTGCAGCTCCTAAATATTCATGATCTCCTCACATTTATATCCATGCTCGTTCAGAAATACCCATGTATCTTAAGATCAATTGTTTAACTTAAATCTGACAGTTTTTAAATATACAGATTAATGATAGTGTGATATTTATTTGCTAAAGTGTCTTCTGAGAACTGTAATTAAGGCATGAATAACTTTAACAGGGAAGGAATTCTTGGAGCCCTGAGTGCCAAGAAGTCGGTCTACCCTGACTGGGAGAGACTATGTGGAGAGGCCCCCAGACCATATGGAGAAGAAGCTGAGCCCAGGCATCCAAACCAAAGTGCCACACATGTTAAGACCAGACCGGCCCCCAGCCGACATTCATCAAGTGACAAGCATGTGGGGCAAAAGAATAAGCTATCTGAGACCTGTCCATATTCTTTATCAAACACATATAACAAAATAGCTGTTGTTCAAAGCCACTATGTTTGGGAGTTGTCAGCAATGAGTAAATAACCAGAATGAATAATCACTGAAGCTGTTTTTCCCAAACAGAAATCTGACCAGGTGACTTGACAGCTTAAAATCATATGAGATGTTTTATTCTGAACTAATATGACATTTCACGGACTCCTTTCCAAGACATGTAAGACCTTTATTATGCCCGGGCCTAAGCTACCATTCCTATCCTTCACATATATGTTTCAAGCCTCTTTTAGGCACACATTACACACATTCTTCCTCTGCCTCATTTGGTCAGGTTCAGATTCTTGATTTTAGTTAATTTGTCTAGTTACCTTTTATCTTTGCAGACTAGCACAGTATCCAGAACTCTGTAGCTCTTCAACAGATGATAGGCTGCAAATAAGCATGGCATCTTGAAGAGACTATAGAATTTAGGTAAGATAACTGCGATTTTACCAGCAATGTGTCTTACAGTAATTACTTCAGTTCATTCAGCTTTTAAATGAGAATATAATACCTATCATATATACTTCTAAGAGTTGAGTAATGAATAATGTTAACTATTATAACCAAAGAAAGCTGATAAACTGTAAACCCAGTATAAATGCTATTGTTTTAAAATTATAAACCACTAGGAATCAAGAAAGCTAGGTTTGAATTCTGAATCCACAATTACTAGCTATGCTCCCAGGGCAAACCACTTTTCTTCACAGGTAAAACTAGATTTGTGTGTGTGAAAACCAAATGAAGTAATTCGCAAATGTGTGCTTTAAGTACTATTTATCGATATCATATAATTAATGAGATTATTAATAATGAATAAAATTCAGTTAATACTAAATAAAAGAAACACCCTCACGTGTATACCATACTCAGTCACCCCAATTCCCGAATATTGCTGATGTAATTGCTTAAGGTAAAGCCACAAGTGAATTTACACTACAAGTGCCTGAATTTCTCTTTTCCCTGAACAAAACAGAGAGCCTGGAATGAGAGGATGGAAAAGGAGACTTTGGTGTGCCAGATGTGAAGATTGTATCCAGGGAATGGAGGACACAAGAGCAGAAGGAGAAAGGAAGAAGCCTATGAAGAGGTAGCTCCTGGAAAATCCATCCCAGAACTTACCAACTTCAAGTCTCTTAAACACATTATAAAGGCATTTACTTATGCCATTCAGAACTGGTGTCTGTAATGCGGGCATACACAGAGTTAAAAACAAATCAGGTCTTCTATTTTGAGGTGGGGGGGATATGAAGAGATCTATAGGAGAAGATTAATCCAACTCCCCTCCTGCACATAATACATTTCTGAAAGGAATCTATCCAGAAAAATCTATTTAGCTATGCCCAGAACAATCAAGACTGACTGTGTAGAGATTGAAGTGCCTCAGTCCATCTGCTGATGATATTTATTGCTTTTTGGCACCTTCTACATATTTACCAAGCCTATGTAAAAGAAAGCTATGCTTCTTATTTCTAGGACAAAAACAGATGGTGCTCCAGCAGGTAATAATTTAATTAAATGGCTCCTAAAGCATGAACAAATTGTTCCAAAGAAAAGAAAATATTTTTATTTATTCTTTAAAAATAAGGAGGGGGAGAAAAAACTAAATCAAGTTTGACTTTCTTAAAGCAACAAAATTATGGTTTACTAAATCTCCTGTTCTTAAAAACAGAGTGCTTCTCCCTCTCTATCTTCCTCCTAAATCAAAATCAAAATTATAAATAATATTGATGTTTTTCCTCAACTTTCATTAGATCTCTAAAAATAACTTCAAGTTAAAGTGAAACATTTTTACTAAAGTTGAAATCAGATATTCGTGGGATAGGAAAATTTTTGTGAGATTCAAATTAAGTTGCATAATATATTTTATGGACTAAATGGGATAGAATAGCTACATACCTAAAATGTAGATTCTAATAATTGAAAACAAAATTTACCATTCCAGTTAGAGCCAGAAAGCCCTCTGAAGCCCCTGTGATACATACATTAAAGATGTCACAATACTAGAAAGCAATAACAATTTTGCAGCGTAACACAGTAAAGCTCAGTCACTTGAGTTTAGGATGGAAATGGTAAGAATCCCAGTACTGCCACTGCTACTTACAGACTGCATAACTTTAGGAAAGGAGATTAAGTTTTCTAAGATTCTGTTTCCTAGCCTGGACATATATGTATATACCCAAACACTGAATGACAGTAGTTATGGAGTCACTCAGAACTCAGTGGATAAATTCCAAGTACTTAGCACAGTTCTTAAGACAGAGTAAACATTCTACAAATGGCTGCAAATGACAATCACTTTTAAAATTTATTAAGCAATAAGAATATGCGTATAGTACTGGGGCTATAAAAATATAAACCAAAATAGGGTTTTGGGAGCAAGATGGTGGAGGAGTAGGAGACCGGGATTTCATCTGGTCTCAGGAATTCAGCTAGATAGGGATCAAACCATTCTGAACACCTATGAACTCAACAGGAGATCGAAGAAGAGAGTAGCAACAACTCTGAACAGAAAAGTGACCACTTTCTGGAAGGTAGGACGTGCGGAGAAGTGAATCCGAGGCGATATTCAAGAGGATAGACGGCGGGGGAGGGGGCCTCCGTCGGCCGCTTCTGGCAAGTGATAGAGCCGCGGAGCACAAAATCGGAACTTTTAGAAGTCGGCTCCGCTGAGGTACGTTGCTCCAGTGGCTAAGCGGGGGGTGGAACCCTCGCGGAACAGTGTGGTCTCAGGACCCTCGGGGTCACAGAAAGACTGGGGGTGCCTGAGTGCGGCAGAGCTCCCAGGTATCCAAGTGGGGAAGCCAGCTGCAGAGATGGAGCTGAGGCGCGGGCTCTCAGCTCGTGGTTGCCATAAACTGTGATGGATGAAACAGTCGGGCCACTGCTCCTGCAGCAAGGACCCAACAAGCGGCAGATCCGGGGAGACACCCCTTCCTCCCCGGGGAGGAGCAGCACGGGAACGCACCACAGGGATCTACTGGGTTTGGAGACTCCACACAGGGTCGGGTGACAGAGATAGAAATGCTCAGTCAGAGGCAGAGTGAGCACGGAGTGCGGCCAGAGACCGGGGAGACGGGAGTGACTGACTGCTTTTCTCTGGGAGCGCACTGAGGAGCAGGGCCCTGAGTTCTCGGCTCCTCTGGGGCGGAGATTGGGAGGCCGCAATTTTCACTGTCGTCCTCCAACACGGTACAGAAAGCTTGCAGGAAACAAAAGCTCCCGAGAGCAAACCTGAGCAGATTGCTTAGTCCGGACAGGCAAGGGCAGGGCAATTCTACCTCCGGCAAAGACCTTTGGGAACCAGGGCAACAGGCCCCTCCCCCAGAAGATCAGCACGAACAGCCAGCCAAGACCAAGTTTAGCGATCAAGGAGAATTGCAGAACTTCAGAGCTAGGGGAATACTGCACATAGAATTCATGGCTTTTTTACCATGATTCATTAGTATTTCAAAGTTAATTTTTTTAACTGTTTTTTCTTTTGAACTTTTTTCCTTTTTCAACCAACATCTTATAAATCCCTTTTTTTAAAAAAAACGTTCTTATTTTTCATTAGAGTCATATTCTATCCCTTCATAGTAGTTACCCTTATTTTTCGCAGATATATACATATATATATATATATATATATATATATATACATTGTTCTCTCTAAAATTTTGAGATACAGTTTCTTCTAACATATCAAAACATACCCTAAAACTCTAGTGTGTGGCTTTGTTCTAGTCTCCTGCCTGATCACATTCTGTCCGACCCCTTTGTTTTCCTTTCTTTCTTTCCTTTTATTTAATCCTCTTCTTTCTTTTCTTCAAACAACTTCTTATCAATTCCTTTTTTAAAATTTTTTAAATTTTCATCTTTACATTCATATTCCATCCCTTCGTCGTATCAACTCTTATTTTGTAAATATATAAGTCTTTCTTCCTTTAAAATTTTAGGAGGCCCTTTCTTCTAACAGACTAAAATACACCCAAAATCTAGTGTGTGGCACTGATCTATGCACCAGCCTGATCATATTTGATCATATTCTGTTTTTTTGTTTTGTTTTGTTCTGTTTTTGTCTGTTTTTATCTTTTTCTTTTCTTTTTTTTTTTTTCTTCTCTTTCTTTTTTCTTTCTTTCCCTTTCTTTTCCCCTGGTTTCAGGTCTTCTCTGATTTGTATAGAGTATAGTTGCTGGGGACATTGTTAACCTGTTAGCATTTTGTTCTCTCATTCATCTATTCTCCTCTGGACAAAATGACAAGATGAAAAAAATCACCTCAACAAAAAGACCAAGAGGTAGTACCGTCTGCCAGGGACCTACTCAATATGAACATTAGTGCGGTGTCGGACGTAGAGTTCAGAATCATGACTTTAAAGATACTAGCTGGGCTTGAAAAAACCATGGAAGTTACTAGAGAAACCATTTCTGGAGAAATAAAAGAACTAAAATCTAACCAAGTCGAAATCAAAAAGGCTATTAATGAGGTGCAATCAAAAATGGGGGCACTAACTGCTAGGGTAAATGAGGCAGAAGACTGAATCAGCGATACAGACCAAATGATGGAAAATAAAGAAGCTGAGAAAAAGAGATAAACAACTACTGGATCATGGGGGCAGAATTCGAGAGAGAAGCAATACGAAAGATGAAACAACATTAGAATAATTGGGATCCAAGAAGAAGAAGAAAGAGAGAGAGGGGCAGAAGGTGTATTGGAGCAAATTATAGCAGAGAACTTCCCTAAAGTGGGGAAGGAAACACGCATCAAAATCCAGGAGGCACAGAGAACCCCTCTCAAAATCTATAAAAATAAGTCAACACCCCAACACTTAATAGTAAAACTTACGAGTCTCAGAGACAAAGAGAAAATCTTGAAAGCAGCTCGGGAGAAGAGATATGTAACCTATAATGGTAGAAACATTAGATTGGCAACAGACCTATCCACAGAGACCTGGCATGCCAGAAAGGACTGCCATGATATATTCAGAGCACTAAATGAGAAAAATATGCACCCAAGAATACTATATCCAGCTAGGCTGTCATTGAAAATAGAAGGAGAGATAAAAAGCTTCCAGGACAAACAAAAACTAAAGGAATTTGCAAACATGAAACCAGCCCGACAAGAAATATTGAAAGAGGTCCTCTAAGCAAAGAGAGAGCCTAAAAGCAGCATGGACCAGAAAGGAATAGAGACAATATACAGTAACAGTCACTTTACAGGCAATACAATGGCACCAAATTCATATCTTTCAATAATTACCCTGAATGTAAATGGGCTAAATGCCCCAATCAAAAGACACAGGCTATCAGATTGGATTAAAAAATAAGACCACAGATATGCTGTCTGCAAGAGACTCATTTTAGACCCGAAGACACACCCACATTGAAAGTGAAGGGGTGGAAAACCATTTACCATGCTAATGGACACCAGAAGAAAGCTGGGTGGCAATCCTTATATCAGACAAATTAGATTTTAAAACAAAGACTGTAATAAGAGATGAGGAAGGGCACTATATCCTACTTAAGGGGTCTATCCAACAGAAGGTCTAACAATTGTAAATATCTATGCGCCTAACATGGGAGAAGCCAATTATATAAGGCAATTAATAACAAAAGCGAAGAAACACATTGACAACAATACAATAATAGTGGGGGACTTTAAGACCCTCCTGACTGAAATGGACAGATCATCTAAGCAAAAGATCAACAAGGAAATAAAGACTTTAAATGACACACTGGACCAAATGGATTCATAGACATATTCAGAACTTTCCATCCCAAAGCAACGGAATACACATTCTTCTCTAGTGCCCACGGAATATTCTCCAGAATAGATCACATCCTAGGTCACAAATCAGGTCTCAACCGGTACCAAAAGACTGGGATCATTCCCTGCATATTTTCAGACCACAGTGCTTTGAAACTACAACTCAATCACAGGAGGAAAGTCGGAAAGAACTCAAATACATGGACGCTAAAGTGCATCCTACTAAAGAATGAATGGGTCAACTAGGAAATTAAAGAATTAAAAAAATTCATGGAAACCAATGAAAATGAAAACACAACTGTTCAAATCTTTGGGATAGAGCAAAGGCAGTCCTAAGAGGAAAGTATATAGCAATACAAGCCTTAATCAAGAAACAAGAAAGGTCTCAAATACACAAGGTAACCCTACACCTAAAGGAGCTAGAGGAAAAACAGCCAAAAAGCCTAAACCCAGCAGGAGAAGAGAAATAATAAAGATCAGAGCAGAAATCAATGAACTAGAAACCAAAAGAACAGTAGAACACATCAACGAAACTTGGAGCTGATTCTTTGAAAGAATTAAAAAGATTGATAAACCCCTGGCCAGACTTAGCAAAAAGAAAAGAGAAATGACCCAAATCAACAAAATCATGAATGAAAGAGGAGAGATCACAACCAACACCAAAGAAATACAAACAATTATAAGAACATATTATGAGCAACTCTATGCCAGCAAATTAGATAACCTGGAAGAAATGGATGCATTCCTAGAGATGTATCAACTATCAAAATTGAACCAGGAAGAAATAGAAAACCTAAACAGACCTATAACCACTAAGGAAATTGAAGCAGTCATCAAAAATCTCCCAACAAACAAAAGCCCAGGGCCAGATGTCTTCCCAGGGGAATTCTACCAAACATTTCAAGAAGAATTAATACCTATTCTCCAGAAACTGTTCCAAAAAAATAGAAATGGAAGGAAAACTTCCAAACTCATTTTATGAGGCCACCATCACCTTGATCCCCAAACCAAAGACCCCATCAAAAAGGAGAATTAGAGACCAATATCCTTGATGAACACGGATGCAAAAATTCTCACCAAAATACTAGCCAATAGGATCCAACAGTCCATTAAAAGGATTATTCACCATGACCGAGTGGGATTTATCCCTGGGCTGCAAGGCTGGTTCAACATCCACAAATCAATCAATGTGATACAATATATTAACAAAAGAAAGAAGAATCATATGATCCTCTCAATAGATGCAGAGAAAGCATTTGACAAAGTACAGCATCCTTTCTTGATCAAAACCCTTCAGAGTATAGGGATAGAGGGTACCTACCTCAATATCATAAAAACCATCTATGAAAAACCTACAGCCAATATCATTCTCAATGGGGAAAAACTGAGAGCTTTCCCCTTAAGGTCAGGAATGCGGCAGGGATGTCCACTATCACCAGTGGTATTCAACATAGTATTAGAAGTCCTAGCCACAGCAATCAGACAACAAAAAGAAATCAAAGGCATCCAAATCGGCAAAGAGGAAGTCAAACTCTCACTCTTTGCAGATGATATGATACTGTATGTGGAAAACCCAAAAGACTCCACCCCAAAACTGCTAGAACTCATACAGGAATTCAGTAAAGTGGCAGGATATAAAATCAATGCACAGAAATCAGTGGCATTCCTATACACCAACAACAAGACAGAAGAGAGACAAATCAAGGAGTCGATCCCATTTACAATTGCACCCAAAACCATAAGATACCTAGGAATAAATCTAACCAAAGAGGCAAAGGATCTGTACTCAGAAAACTATAAAATACTCATGACAGAAATTGAGGAAGACACAAAGAAATGGAAAAACATTCCATGCTCATGGATTGGAAGAACATTGTGAAGATGTCAATGCTCCCTAGAGCAATCTACACATTCAGTGCAGTCCCCATCAAAACACCATCCACTTTTTTCAAAGAAATGGAACAAATAATCCTAAAATTTGTATGGAACCAGAAAAGACCCTGAATAGCCAGAGGAATGTTGAAAAAGAAAAACAAAGGTGGCAGCATCACAATTCCGGACTTCCAGCTCTATTACAAAGCTGTCATCATCAAGACAGTATGGTACTGGCACAAAAACAGACACATAGATCAGTGGAACAGAATAGAGAGCCCAGAAATGGACCCTCAACTCTATGGTCAACTAATCTTTGACAAAGCAGGAAAGAATGTCCAATGGCAAAAAGACAGACTCTTCAACAAATGGTGTTGGGAAAATTGGACAGCCACATGCAGAAGAATGAAACTGGACCATTTCCTTACACCACACACAAAAATAGACTCCAAATGGTTGAAAGACCCAGATGTGAGACCGAAGTCCATCAACATCCTAAAGGAGAATACAGGCAGCAACCTCTTCGACCTCAGCCGCAGCAACTTCTTCCTAGAAACATCGCCAAAGGCAAGGGAAGCAAGGGCAAAAATGAACTATTGGGATTTCATCAAGATAAAAAGCTGCACAGCAAAAGAAACAGTCCACAAAACCAAAAGACAACCAACAGAATGGGAGAAAATATTTGCAAATGACATATCAGGTAAAGGGATAGTATCCAAAATCTATAAAGAACTTACCAAACTCAACACCCAAAGAACAAATAATCCAATCAAGAAATGGGCAGAAGACATGAACAGACATTTTTCCAAAGAAGACATCCAAATGGCCAACAGACACATGAAAAAGTGCTCCACAATCCTCGGCATCAGGGAAATCCAAATCAAAACCTCACTGCGATACCACCTCACACCCGTCAGAATGGCTAAAATTAACAAGTCAGGAAATGACAGATGTTGGCGGGGATGTGGAGAAAGAGGAACCCTCCTACACTGTTGGTGGGAATGCAAGCTGGTGCAACCACTCTGGAAAACAGTATAGAGTTCCTCAAACAGTTGAAAATAGAGCTACCGTACGATCCAGCAATTGCGCTACTGGGTATTTACCCCAAAGATACAAATGTAGGGATCCGAAGGGGTACGTGCACCCCAATGTTTATAGCAGCAATGTCCACAATAGACAAACTGTGGGAAGAGCCAAGATGTCCATCGACAGATGAATGGATAAAGAAGAAGTGGTATATATACACAATGGAATATTATGCAGCCATCAAAAGGAATGAGATCTTGCCATTTGCAACGATGTGGATGGACCTGGAGGGTGTTATACTGAGTGAAATAAGTCAATCAGAGAAAGACATGTATGATATGACCTCACTGATATGAGGAATTCTTAATCTCAGGAAACAAACTGAGTGTTGCTGGAGTGGTGGGGCGTGGGAGGGAGGAGCTGGCTGGGTGATGGACATTGGGGTAGGTATGTGCTATGGTGAGCGCTTTGAATTGTGCAAGACTGTTGAATCACAGATCTGTACCTCTGAGGCAAATAATGCAATATATTTTAAGAAAAAAAATAGAAGAAGAAGATAGCAGGAGGGGAAGAATGAAGAGGGGAATCGGAGGGGGAGATGAACCATGAGAGATGATGGACTCTGAAAAACAAATGGAGGGTTTTAGAGGGGAGGGTGGTGGGGGCATGAGTTAGCCTGGTGATGGGTATTAAAGAGGGCACGTTCTGCATGGAGCACTGGGTATTATGCACAAACAATGAATCATGGAACACTACATCAAAAACTAATGATGTAATGTATGATGATTAACATAACAATAAAAAATTAAAAATATATATATAAACCAAAATATATAAGATATTGTTTCAAGTAAATTACAATCTATCAGCAAAGATGAAACTAACGTATATACACACTTAAATTGTAATCAAGAAGTAAACTGTGGGATTTAAAGTAAGAATTCAGTAATGTTGAAATTAAGGAGGATTTTGATGGGAACTAAAGCTGTAGCTTGAAAAATGGATAGGGCTTGAGAATGAAGAAACCACTCAAAGAAATAAGAAGATGAGCTCAAGCAGGAAGTCGGGAATGAGTCATCTGCATGTAAGAGTCAATGAAGGGACTCTCTTAATTGAGAAAAAGGTAAATACCAGGAGCTGGAAGAAATAAGTTTAGAATGATGGAAAAGGAAATAGTCTACCTATGTAAGGGTAAGTCCTTCCAGGATAAAGGCACCATGAGATTTGTGCTTCATAAAATGATGACACAGAGCAAGGAAAGCTCACATTATTACAGTGAAGTAGGATAACCACATAACACAGTGAAGACTAAAACCAATTATACTTTTAGCAAAGTTCGTTTACTTAGAGGACTCAAAGTATATATTCTCACCTCAATAATTTTATGATCATTTATAATTATACTAAGTTACATTTATATTTTATATTGAATACATACTTATACTTGATACTATATATAATTCTGTACTTTAATTACTAAAAATTATAATCTTGAGAAAAAATAAAGTTAGAGGCATCATACTCCCTGATATCAAATTATATTACAAAGCTATAGTAATTAAAACAGCATAGTATTGGCACAAAAATAGACACATAGATCAATGAAGCCGACTAGAGAGCCCAAAAATAAACTCATGCATTTATGGCCAATTAATCTGTGACAAAGGAGCCATAATTTGTGACAACGGTGAAAGGACTTTAATAAATGGTGTTGGGGAAACTGGACAGCCATGTGCAAATGAATGAAACTGGACCACTATCTTACACCATATACAATAATTAACTCAAAATGGATTAAAAGACTTCAATGTAAGACCTAAAACCATAAAAATCTTAGAAGAAAACATGGGGAGTACATTCCTTGACATAGGTCTTGGCAATGATTTATTTTTAATGCAAAAGCCACAAAAGCAAAAATAAGTAAGTGGGATTACATCATACTAAAATTCTTCTGCACAGGAAAAGAAACCATCAACAAAAGGAAAAGGAAACCTATTGAAACCTATTGAAAGAGAGAAAATATTTCAAGTAACATATCTGATAATAGGCTAATAACCAAAATATATAAAGAGTTCATACAACTCAATAGCAAAAACAATCTGATTTAAAAAATGGGCAGAAGATCTGGATAGACATTTTTCCAAAGAAGACATAAAGATGGCCAATAGGTATATGAAAAGATCCTCTACCCATCATTAATCATCAGAGAAATGCAAATCAATACCACAATGAAATATCACCTCATACCTGTTAGAATGGCTATTATCAAAAAGGCAAGAAATAATAAGTGTTGGTGAGGATGTAGAGAAAAGGGAACCATCATATACTGTTGCTGGAAATGCAAATTGGTGCAGCCACTATGGAAAACAGTATGGAGATTCCTCAAAAATTTAAAACTAGAACCACCATATGAGCCAGCAATTCCTCTCCTGGGTATTTATTGGGAGAAAACAAAAACACTAATTCCAAAAGATTTATGCACTACCATGTTTACTGCAGCACTATTTACAATAGTCGAGATATGGAAACAACTTAAGTGCTAAGTGCCATTGATGTATGATGGATAAAGAAATTGTGGTACACACACACACACAGGAATATTATTCAGCCATAAAAAATAAAGAAATCGTGCCATGTAAGATGCTAATCTATATCAAACTAAATGGCAGATTGCTGGTTGTCACAGGCAGGGTGTGGGAGGTGGGAATGAATGAATGAATTATAATCATATTTCTATTGTATATTATATGTACACATGAACTTTACCTTGTGCTAAGTGATAATGATAACAGCAATACATTTTCCTCATTCATATTCTCAGTCATTCATCTGTTCTCTAAACTCACTGTCAAAATGGTTGGAAAGATAGGGGCGTTGTATATTGTATTGCTTTAATAGATGGGGAAAACCACTTGCTGATGGCTGCTATCTCACCTCCCAACTATAGAAGTGGACCCTGAGGGAGAAACTAAAGGATAGGAACTATGTTTGAGGCACTGTCATTATCTTTAATCTCATGTCCTGAATGGTAAAGAACTACTGACACTAATTAAAAAAAAAAAAAAAAAAAAGACAGAGAGATAGACATCATTCTAAAGGCAAAATTCAAACATATTTTCTTTTGGAAATTACACAACAGAGTTATGTAAGAATCTGTAAGATTTATTTTTAAGTTCTTTTTTTTTTTAAAGATTTATTTATTTATTTGAGAGAGAGAGAATGAGAGAGATAGAGAGCACGAGAGGGAAGAGGGTCAGAGGGAGAAGCAGACTCCCTGCTGAGCAGGGAGCCCGATGTGGGACTCGATCCTGGGACTCCAGGATCATGACTTGAGCCGAAGGCAGTCGCTTAACGAACTGAGCCACCCAGGCGCCCTATTTTTAAGTTCTAATGACAGAGTTGGCAGAGTTTAATACATAGAAGATATTATTAGGCATTGGACCAAGGCTTAGTTAAAAAACACAAACAGGATATCCAAGGTATTAAGTCCCATTTAATTTGTTCTTTCCACCTTGATAAGCAGTAATCCAAATGATTCAGTAAGTAAAATGAATTTCTGATCAAGGAAACAGACATTCTAGGGTGGGAGGGATGGGGTGGCTGGGTGATGGACATTGGGGAGGGTGTGTGCTATGGTGAGCGCTGTGAACTGTGTAAGACTAATGAATCACAGACCTGCACCTCTGAAATAAGTAACACATTATATGGTAAAAAAGAAGAACAAGAAAAGAAGAAGAAGAAGAAGATGATGATGATGATAGTAGGAAGGGAAAAATGAAGGGGGGGGAAATCGGATGGAGAGACAGACCATGAGAGACTATGGACTCTGAGAAACAAACTGAGGGTTTTAGAGGGGAGGGGTGTGGCGGGTGGGGTTAGCCCACTGTATTAAGGAGGGCATGTATTGCATGGAGCACTGGGTGTTATACACAAACAATGAATCATGGAACACTACATCAAAAACTAATGATGGGATGTATGGTGATTAACATAATAAAATAAAATTAATAAAAATAAACAAATAAGAAAACAGATATTCTAGTTTCCTATAACCAATAATACCCTAGATTTCAATGTCTTATCTAGAAAAACCACAATACTAGATAGCTCTAATTCTGCCTGGATAAGTTTATATTATGATATATAAGCAAACATTGCTAACTTTGGGAAAGTATATACTTTATGAATACATTATGCTCTAGTTGTCTTACTGATATAATAGACCCTCAACAACTTGGAAAATTGGGGTTAGAATTAAGGTAAACATAGAAATCTAAAAACTACTTTGATAGCATAATATCTAGTTTAAGAACTCAAGACCTTAAAGGAAAAATCAAGATTAGATTAACTATAACACCCACATAAATAACTTCTTAACGGTTATTGTAAAAGGAGTCTGTGTATTTCTGAGATATGCAAAATGCTGCCTTCAAAGTATAACAATTCTTATATTCACTAAAAATGAAATGGTAGAGACAGCAAGCTAAGTAAAGAAAATATCAAAGGCATCCTACACAATTTAAATGAATAATAATACTTATTTTGAAGTTGGCTTTTTGTAATCTTTGGTTCTTTAGGGATCCCTCTTCTAGAATTTCAGAAAGAAGCTTACACATTCATTTTACTTTGTTGACTTCAACATCCTACCTCCTGCTTTAGTCCCAGACATTTAGTGTAATCCAGATGCTTTATATCCAAAAAACACTTTTAAAAAGCTTTTAATATACTTAAGGCCCAGTGTATTTTTTCTCAATATTTCTCTCAAGACTTTGTTGCAAAAAGTGCTATCAACTAAATAAATTAAAATAAAGACAGATAAATAAATAAATTGTACTTTATCAAAAGCACCCTTGTACTTCAAAGAAAACCATCAAAGTGAAAAACCACCCACAGAATGGGAGAAAATAATCCTAAATCATTTTTGACAAGGGACTTTATCTAGCATATATAAAGAACACTTACAACTTTATAATAAAAAGACAACCCTATTTTTTAAAAAAGGCGAAGAATCTGAATAGACATTTCTCAAAGGAAAATGTTAAAAATGGCTAATAAACACATGAGAAAATGCAAAAAGTCATTAGTCATTAGAGAAATGCACATCAAAATGACAATGAAAGACCACTTCACAGTTATCAGGGTAACTATAATAAAAAAAGACAGATAGGAAGTTGATACGGATTTGGAGAAATTGGAGTTCATAGCTGTGGGAATGTAAAATGGTGCATCTGCTTTGGAAAGCAGTCTGGCACTTCCTCACATGATCAAATATACGGTTACCATATGATCTAGCAATTCCACTTCTAGGTTTATACCCAAGAGAAATGAGAACAAGTATCTACACAAAGATTTGTACACAAATGTTTCAGCAGCATTAGTCATAATAACCATTAGGATGAAACAACCCAAACAGCCATCAAATGATGAAAAGAAGTATACCTATACAATGGAACATTATTCAGCAATGGAAATGATTTAAGTATTGACATATACTACAACATGTGAATCTAGAAAATATACTGTGTGAAAGAAGTCAGTCACAAAAGACAACATATTGTAAGATTCTATGTATACAAAAGGTCCAAAATAGGAAAGTCTACAGCAACAGGAAGTAGATTAGTGATTGCATAGTACTGGGGAAGGAAGACGGGAGGAAATGGGGAGTGACTAGGTGACTACCTAATGAATAGAAGCTTTATTTTTGGTGTGATAAAAATGTTCTAAAATTGATTGTGGTGATAGTTATGTAACTCTGAATACATTAAGATCATTGCATACATCATATAGGTGAATTTTATAGTATGTGGTTTATACATCTTAACGAAACTATTCTTAAAAAGAAAAGTTTATTGCAAACCCCTATTATTCTTGTTCTGCGTTTTGCTACAACTTCCTTTTTCTAAACTCCAGCCAAAATTCCTTCATGTTATAAGTTGGTCCCACTAAGAGTGCTGGTAATTTATATAGGCTAGAGTCAAAAAGTTGCCAAAAAGTTATACAGAAGTAAAACTGTATATTCCAGACTTACACCAGGGAAACTTTCACATAGGAAATGTTTTGTCTTCAAGATGCGTTGTTCATTGGTAAGGTTAATGATTCTTCCCTTCTCTATACACATACTCATGTTTGCTCCTAAAAGAAACATGCATACCTCTACAGTTTTTTGTTTGTTTGTTTTGGAAAAGTAAAGCCTGTTCTTAAACATAGGGTGTTAGAATCAGAAGCATTTTTTTTTTTTAAAGAGCAGCTGGCTCTATTAGCAAGTATTTATGTAAAAAATTGGAATGCTGATATTATATTTATAATAATAGTACTAAATAAATAGCATCGCCCTTATCTACATGCTTAATAATGCTATTAGAATGGTAAATATATGAAAAAGCTCATTACATTTTTGTATTTTTAAATACCTTGTTGACACCTTTAGGAATAAGGATCAAAGTTAGAAATATTCCCATCTGCAATTCTCTCTGACTTCCTATACAAACTTCAAAGCACAATTCTGTTTTTTAAAGAAGTTTAAATGCTGGCTAATGTGAATGGAAGAAAAAATACTGCAGATGTTTTGTCTAATTCCACTGCATACATTATTGTTTTCCTTTCTGCTTGGCTTTTTCTTTAAGACACCAGAACATTAAATAAAACCATACTAAAGGTCACTCTGATGTAGAAACAGCCAAATTTCCAGTGTTCTCCCCAGTTGTTCTACACATTTAAAGCTCAAAATGTTAAATAAACTGAAAATAAATGTTCTTTTTTTTATATAAATTTCTTAAAACACTCCAAATACTTTGGGCTAGACTTGTCACTTGGAAAAAAAATCCAAAAAACAAAAAAAACAAACAAAACAAAAACAAACAAACATTAAGATATCTTAATAAAATTCATTTAACTTCACAGTACATCTGCCATTTGAAAACATTTTTTTTTCTTCTGAACACAGCTTAATGAACCTTTAATTTACCTTTCATTCAGTATCCACTGAGGGTTGTTAAAAGACAGTCTTAAGTCAGTGCACTTAATTACCATCATCATATGTTATTATGTACTGTTATATAACACCATATGCCAATTATCACGGGACTTTAATAGATACTGAATAATTACACATCTGCACACACATATCACTTGTACTATACATCTACATTTGAACTATATCTTTGAAAGTAAACAGTAATTTTTAAATATTTGTATTTGAGACATTAACTAAATGATTTATAGATTTCAAAACTAATATCGTTTCAAGCATATTGTTCCCTAGTTATGTCTAGATATCAGACATCTTAACTTAGAATCTCTATAATAAAACAGACTTATTGTATTTAAACATCAAAACACGTTATAAGTCCAAAATAATTTATTTTAAAATAAATTATTGACTTTTAGAAAGAAGAGGTAAATAACAGCGTATGCTAGGTATTTATTCATGAACTATTAGAGGATTTTTGTCATTTATCCAGTTCCCTGTCCTACTTTTAACAGTCACCCAAATTCACCCTGTCCTGTCCCCCCTGTGTTTCTCTTAGTCCTTAACACTACTTCCAGCTGTGGGGCGCCTGGGTGGCTCAGTCGTTAAGCGTCTGCCTTCGGCTCAGGTCATGATCCCAGGGTCCTGGGATCGAGTCCCACATCGGGCTCCCTGCTCCGCAGGAAGCCTGCTTCTCCCTCTCCCACTCCCCCTGCTTGTGTTCCTACTCTCACTGTGTCTCTCTCTGTCAAATAAATAAATAAGCAAATAAATAAATAAATAAATAAATAACACTACTTCCAGCTGTAATTGGTCTATCATATACATTGTTATGAGAGTTATCTTTTAAAATTAAGCATATTTGGCTTCATTTCTGCCCTTTGTAAGAACTTTATTTAGACACCCATTCCTAGAATAAAGTAAAAAATCTCTTTAGCATGAAATATAAGGTTTGGTATCAGTAAGTAAAACTTTCAAAAAAAAAGTTCTCAATTTCCAGTCTCATCTAATCTTTTTTTAATGACACTGTTGGTTTGTAAATTGGTCCCCATACATAGAAAACAAGGAGAAACCAAAGAAAGAAACAAACCACTCCAGGTAGCAGCCTTAATAAACAAGAGAATGTACATATGAGGCTTGTCTTGGGCAGCCTCAAGACAAGTAGATCTCCACATCTGCCTGTTGGAATCTTAAAAGTTTATATAGAGGCCTTAAGTGGGTTTAGTCATATAGGCCATCCAGAGGGTCTCAGCAACGTATTGCTCTCTCAAAGCTGTGTCCTTTAAAATGGTTCCCATGGGGAGAATGGTGAGCATAACATATTCCAAGGACAGAGGAAGGGATAAGAAGCCTTTAATTGCTCAGGTCCAGCTTGCAGGTCAACTGGCCAACCGATGATCATGTCCTCTGATGACTTTCTCCAACAATCATATTTTATATACCCATAATGAACACCTGTACACCCATTACCCAGCTAAGAAATCTACCTTATTTTATAAATTCTGAGATGCTTACTTTTTCCTCCATGTTTTACTATCTCTGGATTCACAGTGAGTATTTACAATCACCCTAGTCCAGGCGGCATATGACATATTTTTACTTGTTTATGCATGTGCTAACTCATTATTATTTGGACCAACTAGACAACCACAGTTCCTCTAGGTTTCAAGTTACTGGGTCATGCAAAGACCATTTGGGGAAAAAGTAGGATCCCGGTCATTGTTAAAAACACTCTACTTATACCTTCTGATAGGTCAGGAAAATGCTGGCATCAAAAGTTGCATTATACGGGACTGGGTGGCTCAGTCGTTAAGCGTCTGCCTTCGGCTCAGGTCATGATCCCAGGGTCCTGGGATCAAGCCCTGCATCGGGCTCCCTGCTCGGAGGGAAGCCTGCTTCTCCCTCTCCCACTCCCCTGCTTGTGTTCCCTCTCTCGCTGTGTCTCTCTCTGTCAAATAAATAAAATCTTAAAAAAAAAAAAAGTTGCATTATAGGTGTCACTGACTTAGAAGAAAGTCCCACAGACAACAATGGAATATTATACTAATCACTATTGCATCCCTACTTCTCTTCATTGCACAGAGGGTGATACTGCATTGGAGAAACATAGGCATTAATGACTCTGAGTCAAAAAGAAATATAAATGATTCATCCTCTGAATATAAAATATTTCAGGAAGAACTTACCTATACTTTCTTTTTTATGTATGAAGAACAATAGATAATAAAAAAAGATGTAAAGAAGCCTAAAAGAGGGTGCCTGGGTGGCTCAGTTGGTTAAGTGACTGCCTTCGGCTCAGGTCACGATCCTGGAGTCCCGGGATCGAGTCCCGCTTCGGGCTCCCTGCTCAGCAGGGAGTCTGCTTCTCCCTCTGACCCTCTCCCCTCTCATGCTCTCTATCTCATTCTCTCTCTCAAATAAATAAATAAAAAATCTTTAAAAAAAAAAAGCCTAAAAGAGTTCTTTCAGTAAGTTTAAAATTTAAAAAAAAATCGTAATTTTTCTTTCTTAGAGATACATAAAATAATAGTGCACTTTATAAATAAACAGTTTGACAGCTTCATGACTTATATTTTGGACAAGTTGCTTAACCACTGAATTTCAATTTCCTCATCTGAAAATTGGTAATAATAATAGAACTCAGCTCATATGGTTATTGTGAGGATTAGAGGATTTAAAACAGCACTTAACATATAAGCGCTCAGTGATGTTAACTACCCCTATCTTATCAAATTGTTTTTAAGATTTTATTTATTATTTTGAGAGAAAGCACACGCGAGCTGGGGCAGGGAAAGGGCAGAGGGACAGAGAGATCTTGAATGGACTCCATGCTGAGGGCAGAGCCCATCAGAGGGTTGGATCCCAGGACCCTGAGATCATGACCTGAGCCAAAATCAAGAGCCAGATGCTCAACTGACGGAGACACCCAGGCGCTCCTATCAATTTTTTTATACAGAGTTGCTTATATGTCTCTCTAATACCTACTCTATTCCTTCATAAATACATTTGTCTTCTTACATTCTTCCTCTCCCTCTTCTTTTTCTCCTTCTTGTTTTTCTTCTTTTATGCAGAATATTTAATATATATGGGAGTAGAAACAGTAATATATCAACCGTGAACTCCTGGTAATCATCACCCAGTTCTACTGATCAACGATCTACCCCCAACCACATTTCCATCCATATTCATTCATATTATTTTTTAAAACAAACAAAAACCTCAGACTTACCATTTTACATGTAGTTATTCTAATATGTAATTCTAAATGATAACTATTTTAACATAACTATAATACCATTATCCATTTAAAATAACAAATATTAATTTGTTAATATTATTAAATATCTAGGGAATGTTCATACCACAAATGGTTTTGAATAAAATATACTTGAGGTATTCCAGTTAAAAAGGTTGGGAAGTCAATGCACTAAGTTAACAAAAAGATTTTCAATAACAAAGATTGAAATTATTGAGTGGAAGGAGGAAATAGGTAACAGTAGTACTATAAATGCCAGATTTCCCTAACTTTAGTGGTGGCAAAGGGTGGTATTTAACAGGTACCAAAAATCTGGTTTGGGGGATATTTTTGTTATATAAAGAAAATTTGACCTAAAATATCTTAATATCACCAGATACACTCTTGCATTTTAATAGCTTTCATTAGCATTATGTTAGATTGCTATACCTTTGAGAAATGTGAGTCAAAAGTTAAACACAATTTAGCATTTATTATAAAAAATTAGTCACATCTATTTCACTTTGTTTTTCATTGCATTTTCTAGAGATACAATTTTTGGTAAATTCAATCATTAGTTTAATAAATGCTTCTTGAACATCTACTATATGCTGACAGATACTCTTCTAGACACAGGGGATGGAGCAGTGAAAAGAACAACAAATATCCCTGTCCTCATGGAAGTTACTTCTAGTGGGGAGAGAAATAAATAACAAAATTAAATTTATATATAGTTGAGACTTGAACAACATGGGAGTTACGGGTACCAAGCCTCCAGTCTAAAATCCACATGTAACCTTTGACTCCCCAAAAATGTAGCTAATAACCTACTGTTGACCAGAAGACTTACCAATAACAAAACAATAATTAACCCATATTTTGTAAGTTAAATGTACTATGTACTATATTATTTAATATAGTAATCTAGAAAAATGAAAGCGTTAAGGGAAAAAAAAAACAAAGAAGAGAAAATACATTTGCAGTACCATATTATACTTATTGAAAAAAAAATCCATGTATAAGTGGACTTGTGGAGTTCAAACCCATGTTGTTCAAGGGTCAACTGTAGTATGCAACATAGTGCATTGAGGGAAAAAACGCTGAACAGACATAGGTGTATAAGGGGGTTGGGAAGGTCGGGAGAGAGGTTCAGTTTTAAATAGATGGTCAAAGTCTGAACTGGTTTTTCTCATAACCATCAATCTACTCTAATCACTATCTTATATGAGTAAGATGTCTACTAATAATGAGTATTCAATGGCACAATAACCTTTGGTCCACCATTTAATTCTCCTCTTGAGTAACAGTGAACATAAAACACTGAAATTTAGCTGTAGGTCAAGCAGGCCATCTAGGATTTATCTGTGAAATAAAACCACAGAACTGGATTTAAATACATCCTTTCAATACTTCTGAATAAATAAAAATATAATTCATACTACTAAGATTAAAAATAGCAATTGGACATTTTCACTTCAATTCAAATAAGTAATTGTATTAGTACAATGAACCCAGGAAGAAGCCTCCAGTCACATGCTCCAGGTAACCGTGGTAACCTTTCTTTAGAGCTATTGCATTATGCTATCTATATGACTCCCTTCAAAATGACTTAGGATGATGATTTAGAAGAGAAATATAGAGCTTCTCTGTATTCTCATGACCAATCTCAAAACTGTAACATCACTGCTGTTGCAATTACTTCTTTGTTAGAACACCAAGTGAGACTTTTTCAAGGCAACTCTAATAAGAAACAAGATAAACTTTAATCTTGTATAACCCTTTCAAATATAAAACAAAACTTAGCTTTAGGGGGAAACAATAGTGACCAAATAGTGTTTCATTAATAACTGAGAGGTGAAGGCAACTGTGCTATTCAATTTATGAGTCCGGCCTCAAATGGTTTTTAATGATATAAAAATAAAAATCACTGAGTGCCAACGAGGTTGTGAACAGTCCAGCAATCTCAAAACACAGTTGATATAGTAGGAATAAGCACAATACTTTTGGAAATCAGGCTAAGAAAATGTATCAAATGTCTTAAAATGTCGAGAGTCAGCTTCTTATAATCTAGCTAGAGGAATTAAAAGGAAATGAAACAAAAATGCATACATAAGATTGTCATTGTAATTGTTTATAAAGAAGTAGTAGGACATTTGTTTTAAACTTGTATTTACCTAGTCAATTTTAATGACTATAATCAGTTGTAAAAAGGCAGTTGGGAACCTTAAAATGACACTTGTAACAATGAGCATTCCAGTAGTAGGTATTTGTTCAAAATGGATAGGCCAACCTCATTTTTTTAAAAGATTTATTTATTAGAGAGAGAGAGATAATGGGACAGAGAGAAATTGTTGGGGAGGGGCAGAGGGAGAGAATCTTCAAGCAGAATGCCCACTGAGCATGGAGCTCCACACAGGGCTCAATCCCACAACCCATGAGATCATGACCTGAGCTGAAACAAAGGTCAGGATACTCAACCAACTGAGCCACCCAGGTACCTCAGGCCATTCTCATTTTTAAGCCGAAGAGCTAACTCAGATAATAATATAGAATCAAAAAAAAAGGAATAAAATTTTTAACAAAGGTTTTTAGTATGACTATTTTTATTCTAGATGTACTTAGACACTTTGACATGGCCTCAAATGTTGATATCCAATTATTTGCTGTCTAATAAAATTAACTATAAAAACAACAGCTAGCATTTATTTAGAGTTTACACTACGCCATTAGTCTTAAAACCCTTCAAAATTTGTTTTTTAATAATCCTCACTTTCAGACGAGGAACCAAGACTTTAAAAGGCTAGGTCATTTGCCTATGATCACAGTTACTAAATGGCAGTGTGGAGATGCAAATTCAAGATATACGATTCCCAGTTCCTAACCACAATGCTACACCATCATCCTTCGTGTAAAGGCTCTATCTCTTTCAGTATTGTGAAATGGCAGCTGAAGTAAATTCTCCATGGAAAACTCTACAGCCTATTTTGATACCATGGCTTTTACACTGTGACTGTATTTTCTGAATCACAAATCATGTCTATATGGTCTGACAAGTTCAAGTTTCTTACAAGGACAAAAATGTCAAATATATGAAGTGGAAATAGTTCTGGAAAAGACAGAATATACAACTGCTACACCATACAGTTGAAAACATAGCAGTTGATGGGGCTCCTGGGTGGCTCAGTCGGTTAAGCCTCTGCCTTCGGCTCAGGTCATGATCCCACAGTCCTGGGAAGGAGCCTTGTGTTGGGCTTTCTGCTGAGCAGGGAACCTGCTTCTCCCTCTGCCTGCCATCCCCCCCGCTTGTGCTCTTTCTTTCTCTCTCCATCCAATAAAAAAATAAAATCTTAAAAAAAACAAAAACAAAAGCAAAACACACATAGCAGTTGGTATGAAGAATATAAGAAAAGTTAAGCGTTCAATGCTAAGTGAGGACCAGACTCAAGAAATTACCTGGGACCTAGTAATAACTAGTAATAACTAGTAATTTCCTTTCTAGTATTTTGCATTCCTCAAACTTTCCTATTCTTTTTCTTTATCACCCTTTTGTTTTTGTTTCTCTCATTTTTCTCTCAAATGTTTTACAAATCTCATTTCTTTCAAATACACACCCTGACCAATGTTGCTATCAGGCATAGGTGGCTGTGTACTTTTGGCCTGATGACATTCTGTAGTCAGCTAATACAACCAAGTAATTAATGCATGTTCATACACAGACACCAAACCTGACAAGCCTATTAGGCATGAGAAATAGTTTAAGTATATTACCCATTTTATACAGGAGTATTAGAAATGTGTTAATCTCCCCTAGAGGTATGTAAATATATGTAAATATTCACAAGTATATAAAATATATGTACATATATGTAAATATCATAGATTTTTATGTGAAAAACTGTATGTACATGAGTGATATAAATACAAAAAGAAGAAAAAGAAAAAAATGACTTCCTTTTTAATTGATATTGGACAGATACAGGTGAAGACAACACAGTAGCCTTTGAAAAGAAAATAAGATTATGTTTCCAAAAATAAATGTGGAGGAATTAATAATGATGTGTGTTTAAAACACCTTAAGCCAATTCACAGAATTAAAAAGAGCTGAAAACATTTACACTAAAACAAGTCAGACTCTCTCTGTGACATTAGTCTGTGGTATTGATTGGGACCTTTAGAAGGCACTTGAACTTATTTAGAACATGAGAAATTATATGTCTGGGCATTTGTCCTGTGGTGCACAGAATGGCATTCCAGTGATCCAGGAAGAATCCCCATCCTAGGGCTATCATGACATCAGAAGAAACCAACTAAATCCTCAATACAGGCACATTTCAGATTTTAGACACAGTTTTGACTCACCATTAGAGCATCCTCTTTGATGCTTTTTTTTTTCCCTAATGACACTGACACTGTATATGTTCTTAAACAAGGTCTAGAGCACTGATCCAGCAAAAAAATCACAAACTTCTAACAGGGTAGTAGATCTATTGTAAGAATTATAAAAAAAAAGAATTATTCGATCATAGAATATATATCACATTATTAGTATATACACTGTGTACTCATTTTTCAAATGAATGTAAGTGCTATTTAGATTGATAAATACATATTTACTTTAAGTCAATATGAGGTTCATAGTAGCTTTGCATCACGTATTTTATCAACAAATTTTAAAGGCCAACCATAATGATATGGGTCTACAACCACACAGTTTGTCATAGAAAGTGTCTTCATACTTGAAATGTTTGAGATTCACTGTACTATAGCATACTTTTCTTTGGGAGTGGGGACTCACTAAACACCTTAGGCAAAATGAATGTGTTATACTTTAATAATTATACTAGGATTACCAATTTTAAAAAGCCAGCCACTTTACTTCATCAATGAACTGGAGCAACACTAGAAGATTAAGAAGGCTTATCAGTTTAAGACATTTTAAGACAAGTCCAGTGGTTATAAAATTAATTTTTAATGATTTCTGCACCATCTGGGAGATTCTCATTATGTGTAATAAAAGCTAACCTAATAGTATTTTAAAGTTCCCCATTTCACCTAATCATCAGAGAGGTCTAATAATTTTATGTTCAAGTTCTAATAAAAATTTACACATTTGGGTGAATTATATAGAAGGTTTAAGATAATATTTTGAAAATTTACAGATTTAAGATTTTCTTAATAAAGTTTTTAGATGGCTCTGCTCTCCAAATAATTAAAGCATGTGTGGCATATGGCAATTTTAGCCAACGAAAATTTGTTAGCAATTTTCTTAATGCTTTATCCATATTAGAGAGGCCCATGCTTCCAGTGAAGTTTTGCCTGGAAGACAGCAAGCACCGCCTTTTCTAGAGGCATTCTGATTGCAAATTTTCTGTATCCACTGGATGATTATTTGACATGCTAAAATATAACTAAGATAATGTTTACAAACCAAAAAATTATAACTCGATCTCTGGGACTGTTTTTTTCAGACATTTTTACTTTCGGTTCAAGTACTAGAGCTACCTCTCTGATGCCAATTTTTTTTTTTTTTACTTTATTACCAAGTAGGCTTGATAACAAGAACTAGATTAAACTGAGTCTGCCCTCAGTCGAAGAGAACCTTTGAAAACACTCGTTCCAAGTTTGTCAGTGGTTAACAGTGCCAAGAAGAATCTCCCAGCCTCCCACAACCTTCACAAATTATCTTTATTATGGTATCACTCTTATTTCCAAAACTTTTTACATATTCAAATAGTGTCCATTCAAAACTTTTAAACATCCATTGCTTCAAGGAGTTAGGAATGCAAGTACGCATTTTATAAGGTGAGGAAAACTGTCAGCGCATTTCTTCCCAGATCTGTCAGCATATTTCTATCAAGATCTTTCTTTTCTCCACCCAAACCAGCAGTCAAAAACTTCCTTGTAAGCAAACAGGATTCAGTGTTGAAAGTTGCTTAGGTTATCAGAGTTTAAATATCGAAGGGAAATGTATCACATGTGCTTCCATATTCACAAAGATTTACAGGATCCTAGCTAAGTTGCTTTTGATTCTTAAACGACAGCACAGGTTTCAGGAAGACTTTTGGCTCTACTGTAGGTCAAGACAAGATGCGTTCCTATGATCTCACATATGTTCTTGGGAGATTGCAACCAGGTACTAAAAAGCCTGACTAGGTCTTTACCAGGGACATGCATAAAGGATAAACTAGAGTGGATACACTTCCTTCCTATCAGAATAAATTCTGAACTCAAAGGTGTGCTCTTGAAACAAGAATTTATCAGGAATATTTTCCATAAACAGGGTCCAAACTAAGCAAGGAGCAATTCCGCCTCACCCAAAACCACTCAGAGTGAAAAAGTCAGTCTTTACAAGTCTATAATTCTGGCCATCAGAGAGTCAATGAGTGAGTGAGTGAGTGAGTGAGTGAGTGAGTGCGTGTGCTTCCCTCACCTCAAGGCCAATTCCAGGATACTAGGTGGGTGTCCTAGAATTCAACTTAATTCTGACACTATCTACTTGAAGAAAGTGTCAGATTCAACAGGAAAGGGTTTTGTCCTACAAGACTGCTCCCGCACTTCAGACTCCAAGCCTAAGTCCAGGTTGTCAGCTGTGCTTTTGACCAGGTTAGTGGAGTCAATTACCCCTCTTCAGGTTTGATTAATTTGCTAGAGTGGCTCACAGAACTCAGAGAAACATTGTACTTACTAGATTGCCAGTTAATTATAAAAGGATATAACTCAAGAACAGCCAGGTAGAAGAGACATATAGGGCAAGGTCTGGGGAAAGGACTTGCCCTCTCCAGAGTGTGCCACTCACTCTCCCTAAGTCTCTACATGTTCATCCACCCAGAAGCACTCCAAACCCCATCCTTTTGGGTTTTTATGGAGGCTTCATTACATAGGCACAACTGATTAAATCACTGGCCATTGGTGACAGAAGTGAACCTCTAGCCCCTCTCCCCTCCCCAACATTAGGGGGGTAGATCTGGGAGTTCTAGCCCTCCAACCCCATGGTTGTTTCTCCTGGGAACCAGCCCCCAACCTCAACTTTGATCCTAAAGCCACCTCATTAACAATGACAAAAGACATCTTTTTTTTTTTCTTCTGTTTAGGAAATTCCAAGGGCTTTAGGAGCTCTGTGCCAGAAACAGTGGGTAAAGACCAAATATGTATTTATCATTAATCACAGTATCACACAGCCTCAAGCGTTTTTTTTTCCCTCTTTTCTAGTTACAAGCACTTTTGATTGTTCCTACTGTTCAACAAACACATACTGAACATTTACTTTGTTCAGTGCAAGGCACTGGATAGAACACAGAAGAGACTGACAGTCCCTGCCCTAACGGATCTTCCACTCTAGTGGGGAATGTAGATAAATAACTACACACAGCACAGCATGATAGTAATATGGCAGTGCAGGGAGGCATGAGAGTCCTCAGGAGCCAAGTCTAACCCAAGGTTAGAGGGTCAGGAAAGACTCCTCAGAGAAGGTGACAGTTAATCAAACTGCTTCTCTCCTGATGGTGGCTGCAGTGTCACTTGATCTTTGTGAAAACTCCAATTTTGTATCTTTCCCTGTAACGTGAATACCCTCTAATCAACCTCTCCTTCCACACACCCACCCGTAGAGCCTGGTAGAACGTCCATCCTGTTTCAGCCATTACAGGGTGGCTACATTTCAAAATGTCCACTTGTTCTCTGGAGGACAGTGAATATGGGAGCTTGAGGGACTGTGGCTGAATCTCAAAGCACATTCTGTCACACTATTCTTTGTTATTTATACCTTTCTCTTGATTTTAATTTCTCTGGTGCTTTCTGATACATAGAAACTTACATAACTAAATGCAGATTTAGCTTTTAAGCCACTCTCCATTACTGATGAGAGGAGTGAGTTTTCTCTAGTTAAGGGAATATGGTTTATAATGATGCAGTTTCCTGAATGTGCTTTTGAAGCACCTAGCCATTTCCTACTCTATGTCTTTTTATCTCTATGACCTTTGACAAAGATTGCAGCCAGCTGCATTGGAAGAGCTTACCATATGTTAAAAACTGTATTCTGACACCTGCTCTTACATTTCTTGTTTCAAACATGAACATGTGCCTAAAATGATTTGAGTTACACAGCCTTCATTCTCATCACTGGTGACAGGGATGGGTCTGGCAGGGAATCAGCCATTTGAACTGGGATTACCCATATCTTGTGCCGTTTTTGAAAATTTTAATGAGTATCACTGAATCTGATCATAAACATCTAACAAAAGTAGATCCCCTTGTAAATTCCATGTAGATACACTAATTTTTTTATTCAAAAAGGAGTCTAATAATAGGCATTAATGTTTTTAAAGCAAGATTACAAGTTTCAGTGGTATGCTAAAATGGTTATTATTTTCATTTTCATTGAAGTGATAAAACTTCAGCAAGGGAGTCCTGATAACAGTAAGAGCACTAGGGTGTTCCCCTGCTGCATTTGAATCCCTCAGGCAACAGTGCCTGGTGGTTAATTACTTAAGTTCTCAGTAGTGGTAATGCTCCAGCCAGAATTCAAACTCAGCTCTGACCTCAAAGTCACTTAATCCTCTAAGTCTCCTCACTGCCTTTATCATGACTTTCCCTTCCTATTAAGTCTCTTTTGAAGACTTATAATTTTATCCTCACTTCTTACTCCAATATGTATTGTTGATATGTAATAACTGTTGAACAGGAATCTTTAAATCAATAAATGATTAGCTGAAGTACTTGTTCATACTATATGTTATTAAATCATATTCTTAAAATAACAAAAGGCTTCCGTACACATGAAGCTGAGTCCATTTAGTTTGAATTTTATGAACACAGCTATAGCAGGAATGGATCATATACAGAATTTTCATTGGCCCTCCAGATTGGCATTCCATCCCTTCTTCACCTCTCTTCATGCCCTGAGAAACTGACCTGTGCAGGCTGCATCAACAAGCCCTGTTGCCCTCACTTTTAGTTGGATTTGGAGAGTGAGATCAGAGTGTTATTTCCTTAGCTTCCTCTCTGCCTGGTCACAGCAGGCTGGCTCTGTCCCTCAACGGAAGGCCCCGGCTCCTCCAGTAATTTCTTCTACACAATTCTCTCCTTCCTGGCTATTTCTCCATCTTCCCCCACCACCTAGGCAAAGGGTAGTGGAGGTCCCTTGCTGCTAGTCCTCGGACAATTTTCCCTAAACCTGTCTACATATTTACCCTGTCTGAGTATGCCCTGTTTCCTAACTGATACAGCTGAAAATAAATGACATTCTAGACTTGGGCCTTAGAGAAATGAATGTGACTAGTATCATCACTTAATTTCTTAATATGTTTGTGGACCAGAAACTATATTGTTTGAGCCTTTTTTCTTTTCCCAAGTTTAACTATTTTCCTCATGGCAGATCTCTACCCTAACCCTACCAACAATGCCATCTCCACAACAGAACTTCCTAACCTGGTTTTCCTGCCTTTAGGGAAAGTCCATGTAAGATTCAGACAACTTCAGGGTGAAGAGAGCTAAGGTGGATTCTGGGGTGATCATGGTTCCTAAGCATACAGGATTTCTGACCTTCATACTGCTTTAACAGTCAAAGAACTCTAACTATTAAATGGCAGCTGGGCTGTTGAGGTATCACAGAGTAACTCTGCAGGACTGGGGATTATAAAAATATTTGGATCATTCTTAAAAAGAGTTGTTGAAAAATGGTGCCACATAAAATTTACTAATTTGAATAAATTTTATTATAATTGCTAATATAGACGATCTTATTCTAGAGCTGTTTGTTTTAAACTGCTGAAAACCTTGAGGAACAAGCTCTTCAAAAACAAATTATTTTGTTTTATTATTCCATTATCTCCTTTCCCTGAACTCACCTACTAGCTTGACTTTATCAATGCTGTATTTATATTACCTCAACAAACAAAAAAACATGTCCTGCTCCATTTCTCAAAAAAACATAGAATAAAATAATTTTAAATATTTTTTTTTTTAAGATTTTATTTGAGAGAGAGAGGGCGCATGAGCAAGGTGAAGGGCAGAGGGAGAAGGAGACTCTCTGCTGAGCGGGGAGCCCAATGCAGGGCTTGATCCCAGGACTCCAGCATCATGACCTGAGCCAAAGGCAGACACTTAACCAACTGAGCCACCCAGGTGCCCCTATTTAAAAAAAAAATTTAAACACACTAATATGTATATATATATATATATATATATATATATATATATATATATACATACACACACATACAAATACATATTTGCAAGTTTCCTAGGTTAAAAATTAAGTGAGACAGCTAAAGAGATTTCACCAAATGATTGGTTAAGATTAGGCCTATGGAATCAAATTATCAAAGTAGCCTCATTTTAGCTGGAGAAAAATGGTTCAGTAGCATTTTCTTGCTCTAAATGATAAAAATGCATTTATAGTTCTATGATAGTAGTGATTCTTAGCCACCATTTTGGGAGAAATAGCTGGGCATTTTAAATGTCATTCACAGTTGGAAAAAAAACACACACACATAGCCAAACTTTGCTGCCCTCCAAACAGGATGGAGAGACACTGATAACAATCATTATTACAAGTTAAGTGGTGTCACAAGCCCAAGTTCAAATTTATCTTCCCAGCATCTAGCTAAGAACTAGCTGAGCCAACAATCTCCAGAAATAAGATTACCATAGAATGAGCAAAACATCAAGGCCTATGACCTTGAGTTTCTTTCTCTATCAATAATCCTGTCAGGATGGCAAAGTACATTTTGTAGCCAAAACAAGCTCCTGCACCTTTCCTTCAAGATGAAGTCAGTATTTCTATTACCTCCGAAAGTTAGGCTAAATTACAAAAGAGTCAAAGCACTGGATGTTGATTCTCTCTTCCTTCAAAAGTTTTTTTCTACCGTTCCCACAGTAATTATATTTTTAAATGTTAAATAGAAAATAAAGAGTCCTTTTCTACTTTATTTTTCTTAAATTTACCCAAAAAACTCCTATGTCTCTCACACCTGTGCTCCAGCTCTTCCATTACCATGATGTATGAGCACAAACTGGTTAAATTCCATCTGTCTGAATGTAGCTGGAGAGTTCTGTATTTACCCAAGGGTATCTATATATCTCCTTTAATGCGAAGCTTTCATTAGAACAATTTAGGAATGGTCAAAACAAGCAAAATTACATAAGCACTAGCTCATGGGTTTGCAACAACATGTAATTTTGTAGTTTTAAATATATAGAGATATATGTTTTCACACAACCGGCCAGAATAAATTGAATTACTGATTTTATTGCATATCTGTGAGAAATCAATGCAATCATCTAAATACCTTGAGACTGAAAAAAAGTCTAAAGTTTAGATGTCTCTTGAATCCAATATGGGCACTACTAATACTCTTTTCTCTTGCATTCTCTTTCCCCACATATGAAACAGTCTGAAGTACCTAATTCCTTTTGCCATCACTGTAGGTCGACCTAGGACAAGACCATAAGGCTATGCATATAAGGTGTTCGTGAAAAAGGACTTAAAACAGGAAAACATATATAATAGCAATGGACATCTGCAATAGACAGAATATTTCCCTATTTAAAATTCCAATTTAGATTTATTTTCTCATACTTTATTATCACAGAATAATAAAACCAGCTGATCACAATCCTGCTCATAAAACGCTTTCCCTGCTGCTTAAAATTATTATTGACTTATGAAAAGACCATTAGCTTTTTCATCTGCACATGAACTAATTCCAATTCATTTAGGCTTTTCCCATTGGTAATATTTTCCAGCATTTTAATGAGTGCTATTGCCCTGCTCTGCTCATTTCTTAAATACTTCATATTCCCAAATTGAAAAAGAAAAAAAAATGGATTATGACTGCATGACTATGTATAAAACTTCAAAACTATTATGACTTTTTAAAGGATTTCTTTATAAACTCCCAGACAAGCTTGTGGTCCAGCTTGGTGCCAGATCTTGTTCTAGTACTATACCTTGTAACTAATATAATGTAATAGCCAGTGTAATACAGCTAATTAACTACAATACTCACATTTTAAAGATAATTTTGAGCTGTATTTGTTTCATTTTTCCAGTTATATTGTATAAATATCAGCACTATTAAATATGATAGCATTATTAATATAATTAGGACTTCTCCCTCTGCCTGCCACTCCCCCTGCTTGTGCTCGTACTCTTTCTCTTTCTCTGACAAATAAATAAAATAAAATCTTAAAAAAAAGATTAAATCAAATTTCCAGAGTAAAAGCATTAATTGGTAATCTTTAAAACCATGCCATATGTAAGATCTAGCATTTTCCAGCTGTGGGTTATCTGACAGATACTTTGTAACTTTTTTTTTTGTAAGTGAAGCCTACAAAACATAAATTATATCACAGCATTTTAGAACAAAAAGATGAAAGTCTATTTGTACTAAACAAGTTTTCTTCCTTTTTTCCTCCACAAATATCTTTATAACTGAAATAATTAGAGGGAGAGTTATATGTATTGAAACCTGACTATGATTTCCCTTGTAGCTGATGAGCCTCCATCTCTTTCTTAAAAAGAGAGCTTATAAGTGTTTGATTAATGCAATCAGGTAAACAAAATTAAAACTACTTAAACACATCTTAACCTCCATTACTGACATATGTCATCACCAAAATATTAATTACTATTATATTTTATTATATATGTTATAATAAGTACTATTATTATTACAGAGAGATAACAGAATATTTCATTTGTAGAATGGGGAAAAAAAGAGTTTAATAAAAAATGTTTGAAGAAAAAATACAGAAAGAGATAAAATAGCTTTGAAAAACTTTGTCTTCACAAAAGGTATAGTTATTTTAATTAAAGCTTAATACCAAAAATTATTTCAGGCCCAAACATTTTGATAGAGTACCAGAAAAAAACCAATTTTAAAGCAATGCCACCAACAACTCCAAGTTCACTGTGAAGATTATGAAGATTCATAATACCCTTTATTAGTCAAGACTGCTAGGTGTGGAAAGAAGTAAAATTGAGCCATTAGTGTCTTCACTCTTTCTCTTTTAGAAAGAGACAGGGTTTGGGCGCCTGGGTGGCTCAGATGGTTAAGTGTCTGCCTTCGGCTCAGGTCATGATCCCAGGGTCCGGGGATCGAGTCCCGCTTCGGGCTCCCTGCTCCTTGGGAGCCTGCTTCTCCCTCTGCCTCTGTCTGTCTCTCATGAATAAATGAATGAAATCTTAAAAAAAAAAAAAAAAAAAAAAAGAAAAGAAAAGAAAAGAAAGAGACAGGGTTAGACAGGCTGAGGAAAATAGTATAGGTCCTGATGTTAAGGATACTCCTGGAAGGTGATTCTCTAGCTCCAACAGATAAAACAGTTTAAGACTAGCAATCTAGGTAGACTCAGGAAGCCTTTCCTTAGACTTCACACATTGTACTTCCCTTTCCTCTCTGAAAACTAACGTTACCTGCCTTCTTTCCGATGTGCCATGCTCCTCTGACAACAGGGCACCTGCATGTGCTTCTTTCTTATCAATCCTCTTTCATCATTTCAAACATATTCCTCAGGGAATAATTCCTTGTTCACCAGACTACGTCAACACTGATTATGAGATCTCATGGAAGTAGGTATGTTTACTTATCACTGTTGTGACTGTATTTTGTTTTCATGATCATTTGATTAATAATCGCCTCCCCCACTAGAATGGAGACTTGTTCTTTGTCTATTTTGAGTCACCATTATATCCATAGCACCTAGCTCAGGGCCTAGTAAAAGGCAAATGATCAATAAATACTTGATGAATGAATCAGTGCATGGATGGATGGATGGATGGACGGACAGATACTTAACTCTACCAATAAATACTAGAGTTGGTTGATAATATATTTGTGATGGTTCTGTCCCCTTGGAAAACCCTAAACTGACAAATTTTGCGTAATTACTGTTTTCTTTTTTTTCTTTAAACTAGTGATGATTAGAAAATGTTTATTCAAATGAAGCGAACCATTCAACTGAGAGGTATTTTTCTTGCAATAGAACTTTAACAATTTGGCATTTGAAAAGGAGACCATTTATTCTACTTAAATCCAATGCAACTGGAATGCTAATACTTTCAACAATCTGTCCTCAGAGAATTTAATTAATCAGATGCATTTAGTTATGGCACATAGAAATTTCAGTATTGGGTTTGGATAGTACTCTACAAACACTATTGACTAGTTTGGACAAGAAGGTTGGCCTGAAGGCCAGACCCGATGGTCTAAGGGTTAGAACATTGTCAGACACAGTAGTGACAGCTGTGAATTCAGTGGCGGATAACTCAGTGTCTCAATTAACAATGGAAAGTCCCCTTTAAGGTGAAGTCACTGATGATTTGGATTTAGCAGACAACGATCCGGATTCCCTTTCTTGTATTGAGTATAAGCAGGAATCTTAGTGACCTTGACATCTGAATGCATGGAGTCACGGATTTGTTACACAGCCACCTAAGGCTCGTACTGCCTGAATCCAGCAGACAGCCTAATTAAACAGCAAGAGTTCCTGGAGGGGAATGTTAATGAGTCTACTTGGCAGCGAACAGTCTGTTCCCCAGATGGTGCAGGGGTTATAAATTGTCAATAGGGTATGAATACTGAAGGGAGTCAGGGAAAATACAGAAAGACTCCTACATTACTGGAACTTTCTGAGTTACTAGCTCCACCATAAAAATATTTGGAAATTCGGCAGCAGGGGCTTGGGTAGAAGAAGTACTAGCATACTCCATTTACTTAAACTATAAGAATACAGCTAGAGTCACTTTGGGTTTTCAAATGGACATCACTCAATCTATATAAATTTAATATTGGGATGGTTATTGCAGGCACTTTTGTTTGGTGATAATGACTAGAAAAATAACAAAATCAGGGCACCTGGGTGCTTCAGTCAGTTAAGCATCCGACTCTTTTTTTTTTTTTTAAAGATTTTATTTATTTGAGAGAGAGAATGAGAGAGAGAGAACATGAGAGGGGGGAGGGTCAGAGGGAGAAGCAGACTCCCCTCTGAGCAGGGAGCCCGATGCGGGACTTGATCCCGAGACTCCAGGATCATGACCTGAGCCGAAGGCAGTCGTCTAACGAACAGAGCCACCCAGGCACCCAAGCATACGACTTTTGATTTTGGTTCATGTCATAATCTCAGGGTTGTGAGATCGAGCCCTACGTGGGGCTCCATGCCCAGGGTGAAGTTGTGCTTGGGATTCTCTCTCTCTCTCTCTCTCCTCCACTGCCCCTCCCCCTGCTCCTGTGCATGCATGCTCTCTCTAAAAATAAACAAACAAACAAACAAAAACAAAAAACAACCAGCATCATTAAAACCCTATGGTTGTAGTTTGTATTTATTACTTTCTGCCTTTTTATTTTTCCTAATGGATGGAACCTGGAACATGAGAGCTCTTTCCTAATTAGGTTATTTTTGAATGAGTAATATCTCGATGAGAAATAATCTCCCATGACCTTAAAGTCATGTCCTCACTACTCCAAAGTAGCCAAAGAAACCTCTATTAACTACAATTAGGAGTGAAAATACCTCTTCTCTTTTGTCAAAATTCCCCTATTTGTTTGGTTGGTCCTTAATTAAGCTTCAGAGGATATATGAAAGCCACAGTCAAGTGTAACCTTCACTGTACTTCAAAAAGTCAATTCCAAGAACCATCTGTGGTAGACAGATTCTTGGGTGACCCCAATAATTTTCACTTCCTAGTGTCCATACCTTTGTGCACTCTTGCTTCCATTAGTATGACTAGGTTGTAAATAATAGAATGTGACAAAGGACGTCACTCCCATGATTAGCTTATGTTATATAAGACTCTATCTTAGCTGACTGGACGAAGTCTTTCCTGCTGACCTTAAAGAGGCAAGCCACTATGATATTAACTGTCTGATAAGAGGTCACAGAGCAGGGAACTACAGGTGACCTCTTAGGAGCTGAGGGTGTCAGTTCTACAAACACAAAGAACTGGATTCTTCCAACCACCACCTCTAGAGGACCACAAGCTCCAGAAACAAATGCAGCCTGGTTAATCTTGTTTGCAGCCTTTTGAAACCCAGAGCAGTGGACTCCACTAAGCTATGACCTTCCTGATCCATGGAATTAGATAATAAATTTATTTTAAGTTCATGGTAACTTGTTATGCTGCAGTATAAAACTAACACACCATTGAAGAATTATCCATTTTTGGCTATATGATGGTTAATTTTATGTGTCTACTTGACTGAGCCACAGGGTGCCCAGTCAAAACTTACTTGGGGTAAGGTTTTTGTGAAGATGTTTTTGGATGAGACTAACATTTAAATAGGTAGAATGAGTAAAGCAGTTGCCGCCCCCCCCTCAGCCCAGTATGAGTGAAACTCATAGTTCAAGGCCTGACTAGAACAAAAAATAGTTGACCTTCCTCCAGATAAGAGAGGATTCTTCCTGCCATGACGTCCACTTGCAGTAGACACCAGTTTGTAATATTCCCCCTCTCTCTGTTGTTTCTCTGAAGAACTCTGATACAGGCCATAATAAAAAATGGAAACAAAAAAATCATCAAATCTTAGGGTTGGAGGGGACTATAAACATTTATGAGAATTTCCCATCCTCAATCTACAGGAGTCAATAGATTGTTAGGCCATTTTTAATTTAATAGGAGTACATTTTATAGCCCTGATTCTTAGGAAGTTCTTTTATACTGACACAAAATCTGTCTTCCTCAAGACTGCTAAATTTAATAAAATTAATGCTAATAAACATATTTCCCCTTTCAAACATTTGGATAACTCTTAGGTCTCTACTAAATCTTATCTTCTCCAAGTAAAACAGTCCTACTTCCTTCAGCACTTCCTTACATGACAATTTCAACACAACTCACATCCTCTCCACATATTTTTGAAGGTACATTAGCTCTTCTATGTACTCAGAACTAAAAATAACATTCTCAATTAGGTGTAGCCATAATAAAATATAATGGCAATATTAACTCCTTTCAACTGAATTTATACTATTTCTAGAACCTCAGAACTTCAATATATAAAGAGACTTTACATATATGGTATTTAATTGTGGCCAATATTATAGATTATTTTAATCAACATCCCTTCTCAATAGCCTTTTCCTTTATCTTCCTCTATTATAGAGTCCAAAAAGCTAAATGCTTGATTTCCCAGCCTCTCTTGCAGTTAGAAGATACTAAATGATAATAATTCTGACTAATGAGATATAGAGAAATGTCTGCAAGGAATGAATCTCCTTTCTCAATGAACAAGCAAAACCGCATCAGGAAAAACACTGTCTTTCCTTTCTTCCTGCCTGGAAGGCAGACGTGATGCATGGAACTTAAGCAGCTATCTTGCAACAGTGAGGCCACAACCACAAACAGAAGACAGAAATGATGGAGTCTCCAATGACAGCATTAAGTACTTACATTAGCCCAAGACCCCCCACTTTCCTTCTAGTTATATGAGAAAAATCAACTTCTATTTTTAAAACCCCTTTAGCTAGGTTTTTACTTTCTAACACAACGTTATTTTTTTTTCTGATAGAGAAACTGAAGTTTGGGAAGCTAAATGGTTTGTCAAAAGTCACATATCTGGTAGAAGAAACAAAAATTCCCTCTTCAGATTTCTTGCCATTATTTGGCTCTGCCAATTTACATAATATTGCCAATGCCCAGAGTATAATATAAATTCTCCATTTTAAATATAACACAAAGATAATCTCAATGTTACACCTGTCAAAGCTGTGATTAAGAAATACATGCTCTGGCACATAAAAGTGTCTACAAATTAAAATAGAAATAACACTTGGCCATAGATATATTTCAAGACACTCAAGTGAAATATTCACTTATGACCATATGATTCAATCCTATAAATTAACCAAGTGAGACATAAATGGTTCCTGAGAAATGCTACTTCTGGCCTAACCAGAGCAGAGCTTCTCCCCTTTCCATTAAATTGCCTACTTTGACTCCTCCATACAAGTGGTTTTATAAGTTGAATTTCCACTTTCATGATGGCTCTAAATGAACAATTTTAAGTTACCACAGCAAGTACACTGAAAAAAATAACATCTCGCTATCATCATGAAACAAGAGAAAGGTTTTCGGGACCTTTTAAAAAAAATGTAGTAGAGAAAAGAACCGTTTTTGCTTTCTTAGCCATTTTCTCCTTTTTTTCCTTTCCACAATAGGCATAAACTCACAAATTTGATCTTAACTCTAAAAGATGTTTTCCTGGTAGACAATTCGTAGTTCAAACAAAAATCCTTTACCTGACTTTTTTGCCATTTTTGGAAACACACACACACACACACACACACACAATGTATAACTGAAAGGAAATAAAAAATATAACCTTCAATTACATTTTATTTTTAACTTATCAAAAAACCACAGAAATTAAAGTACAAATCCCACTACCAAAGACATAGTAAAAGGTTGGAAGAATATTCTAAAGGTCACATTATCTTAATGAAGTGCCACTTCCTGACAACATGGCCGTGATATTGGAGTAATATACTCCATTTAGTGGAAAATGCTCTGTGAAATCCATGCCCTCTGCACTCTAAACAAAGACATTGGTAATTTTCTTAAAAGGTCACACACAAATGTGTTATTTAAAACTAGGCATTTGCCAGTTGTGAATATATGAAAGTGAATATCAGATACAGGAATTGGCATAGACTATTTGTAAAATGCCAGAGCTTTTCACCTATGCTTTAATCATATAAAATTGTGTCAGGTAATTTCATCCTTTGATCTATATCATTTTGTGAAAATATTAAAGGAAAAAGTATGCTAAAGATATGAATACAATTTTATCTAAAACCTCTGACTCACTCAAATTTAAAAGTGGGTTGGGGTGCCTGGGTGGCTCAGTTGGTTAAGTGACTGCCTTCGGCTCAGGTCATGATCTCAGGGTCCTGGGATCGAGCCCCGCATCAGGCTCCCTGCTCGGCAGGAAGCCTGCTTCTCCCTCTCCTACTCCCCCTGCTTATGTTCCCTCTCTTGCTGTCTCTCTCTCTGTCAAATAAATAAAATCTTTAAAAAAAAAAAATTAAAAATGGGTTTGGGTAAATTGACAAAGTTTAACATTTGTTTTATTTTACATTTTTCAAGGGGAAGTTGCATGTTTACATATGTGCCACACCTTTAAAAGACATGGTATTTTTAGAAAATGGGTTCTCAATATGAGAAACCCCCTGCCCTGTGATATTTTTCATTTAGGTGCACTCATAATAATTTCTTAAAGAATGAAATTGTTACAGACCTGTCAACCAGAGGGGGACAAATTAAAAAAAAAAAAAAAGGAAGAAGAAGAAGAACACCCAGAAACTTTACTTATCAAAGTTCCTGATAACAATAGCCTCTGCCACACTGCTAAAGAAAATACATGTATTTTCTTTTTTCATTTTCACAAAGTTCACTTAGCATAGGTAGATTAAGAGGTTAAGATAATCAATTCATAGAGTCTTTAATTTTATAGAATGAAGCTATAGAACTATGGCCAAAAAAATTTATGATACTAACATGAGAAAGGCATTATTTTAAAACTTAAAAATAGGTCTATATAATAAGTAAAAGCTGGAAAACTGGTTAGTAACATCAGAAACAAAAAAAATAGTCATCTTAAACACTTAATTTATAACAGTCATAAACATAAATCCCAGCTGGATAAAGACCTTGTATGTAATACTATAGAAAATTATACTTACAAATTAATATCCCAGAATAAAGAGAACAAAATGTAGAAGAAAAATATGGTAGTTTATGAATATAAACATAGACGTTACATAAAATACAGAAGAGAACAAAAGTACTTTAAAAATGGACAGATGTGGGGTGCCTGGGTTGCTCAGTCAGTTAAGTGTCTCACTTCGGTTCAGATCATGATCTCACGGTCCTGGGAGCCCCATGTCAGGTTCCACACTCAGCGGGGAGTCTGCTTCTACTCTCCCTCTCCTTCTGCCCCTCCCACTGCTCATGCTTTCTGTCTCTCTCTCAAATAAATAAGATCTTTTAAAAAAATGGATAGATTTGATAAATCAAAATTTAAATGTTCTACATACCAAAAAAGGTAACCAAAATTAAAAAGCAAACAGATTAGATAAAATCTTTATAGCAAAGTTGAAAAATAAGTGATTATCACCTTATGTTAAAAAATTTCTAAAAAAAGCGGTGCCTGGGTGGCTCAGTCGTTAAGCGTCTGCCTTCAGCTGAGATCATGATCCCAGGATCCTGGGATAGAGCCCCACATCGGGCTCCCTGCTCGGCGGAGAGCCTGCTTTTCCCCTTCCCACTCCCCCTGCTTGTGTTCTGTCTTTCACTGTCTTTCTCTCTCTCTCTCTCTCTGTCAAATAAGTAAATAAAAATCTTAAAAAAAAAAAAATTCTAAAAAAAATCCTAAGGAAAAAACCCAAGAAACCAGTACAATAGACAATTCATTCAAACAGACAATTCACAAATACAATTGGAAAACATACATATGGGAAAGTAATCAATCTCACTAGTAATCCAATATATTTCCAATTCTGCTTTGCTTTATCGAATATAATTTTAAAAATCATAAAAGACTTTTAGGTAAAGATGGCAGAATGAAATGTGCTTCTATATTCCTTCTTAAAATCTCAGTTAAATTACAGGAAATAAAAATGAAATAATGACAACAACAAAAAGGAATTGGGACAGCAATGGTAAGTAAGAAACAATAGCACTTATGGATCTGAAATCTTGCATAAATTAAGATACAATTAGATTGACAGAGGGGAAAAATTAGGAAATTAGGTCCCCAAATCCCAGAGGTAAGGAAACATGGGGCCTTCCAAAGAGAGGTAAGAAAAGCATCTCCAAGCTGAGAATAAACAAAAACTAGGAACCAATATGAATATAAACTTGCTACACTTAAAATTTTCATTTGAACGCATTTGAATTTAAAAATATCATTTGAAACAGCTGAGACATTTGGGTCTCTCCTCTTCTCCTGGGAGGAAATAGAGCAACTGGTAATCTGGTCTTCTGCTAAAGTCAGAAATGTGCCATCAAAGGAAATATACACTGTATCTGGGTTGGGTTCCTAGTAGGGAGAATTTGGGCCTTAGAAGCAGAACTGAATTTAAGGTAACTGCATTCCCAGAGGAGAGACAGAGGAAAATGGAAAGCAAGCCAGGCAGTAAAACCACTAAGGAGTCAAAGGTATCAAGGCCTTGTTTCTCAGACTTTAATGTACCTAAGAATCTCCTAGGCATCTTTTTAAATATAGTATTTAATTCAGTAGGTCCAGGGTAGGGCCAAAGATTCTGCATTTCAAACAAACTCCCAAGGGAACCCCAAACTGCTGATCTTGGGACTTTGATTAGCAGGGTAATTTTTTGTTTGTTTGTTTTTTACATTTCCATCCTAACACTCTCCATACCCCAGAAATTAAGAGATTCAGTTCACTTCTCCACCTCTGGAAAGCTTGGGAAGCATATTTTTCTTTTTCACACATTTTTAATTTGACAGTTTTTATTGCAAATTTAAGTAATTACAGAGATATAATTTCCTGTCAATTGTATATATTGCCATAAAACAGATATATTTCTATTTTAAATGAAATCTAAATACCCTAGTAATTTGATAGCCACTGTCAGACATTTAAAAGTTAAATGGCATGCTCTCTTTAACAGACATTTTTCAGTCCTCTTCAATTCATTCATCTTTCCATTACATTTTTATATTTTTTTAGATATAATTCATACCTTGACATTCACCTGTTCAAGTGTCTAATTCAGAGATTTTTACTACATTCACAAAGTTGTGCAATCATCTCAGAACATTTTTTTAAAAGATTTATTTATTTTAGAGAGAGAGAGAGTGCATACATGGGGGCGGGGGAAGGGGTGGCGAGAGTCTTAAACCGACTCCACACTGACCCCAGAACCCAACATGGGGTTCAATCTCACAACCCTCAGATCACAACCCTATGATCACAATCTGAGCCAAAACCAAGAGTCAGAGGTTCAACTGACTGCACCACCTAGGCGCCCCTCTCAGAGCATTTTTTATCAATCCAAAAAGAAATGCCTCACCCATTAGCAGTTACTTCCCATCAACTTTTTTTTACTCTAATAACAATGATGTCATCTATGAATACAGTTTTATTATTTCCCTACCAATCGAGATGGCTTTTCTTTGTCATGCCTAATTGTTCTAGCTAAAACCTCCAGTACAATGCTACAATGAAGTGGTGAGAGTGGACATGCTGGTCTCTGTCTGGATCCTAGGGGAAGAGCATTCAGTCTGTCACCATTAAATATGTTAGCTGTGGGTTTTTCATAGATATTCTTTATCAGGTAAAGGGAGTTCCCTCTTATTCCTAATTTGTTAAATACTATTATCATGAAGAAGTGTTAAATTTTGTCATATGATTTTTGTCCATCTACTGAGATTATCATGTGTTGTCTTTTATTCTCTTAATGTGGTATATTACATGTATTCATTTTCAAATGTTGAACCAACCTTACATTGCTTGGATAAATCCCACTTGGGTCATCGAGTTTAATCCTTATTTTATGTCACTGTATTTGGTTTGCTAGCATTTTGTTGAGGATTTTTGCATCTATATTCATAAAAGATTTTTTTTCTTTTAATGTATTGGACTGATTTTAAAATCATGGAATGGATGGAGAATTACTCCCTCTTCTTAGTACTTTTTGGAAGAATTTGTAAAGGACTGGTGTAAAGTCTTCTTTAAATGTTTATTACAATTCACCAATGAGGTCATCAGGGCTTTAGCTTTATTTTGTGGGAAGTTTTGATAATTAATTCAATCACTTTATTTTATATATGCCTCTTCCAATTTTCAAATTCTTGAGTTAGTTGTAGTAGTTGTCTAAGAATTTTTCTATTTATCTAATTTTTATATATACGGTTGTCATATTTAATTTCATAATGTCTATAGCAATGTCCCTTCTTTCATTCCTGATTTAGTAGTTTGCATTTTCTCTCTTCCTTTCTTGGTCAGTTTATGGTAAAATACAAAAGGATAGAAAGGAATTGTTAAACAAACAAACAAAAAAAGGCCATGATGATTTCGGAAATTCTAAACCCGTTCTGCTTGCAAAAAAAAAAAAAAATCTAAAATTAGAAATTTATTATTAGGAAAGCATGTTTTAGAGAAAAATCCAACAGTGTAGCTATATGATTTTGTGTGTGTGTGTGTGTGTGCTAATATCTTATACCTTTGAATGATATAAACCTTTTCTCTTTTCTTTGCATGTCTTATAATCTTTTACTGAAAATAGAGTATTTTATATCATTTAATGTGGCAACTTTGGAAAACTGGGTTTGTTGTTGTTGTTTTATTAGTGACTTTCCTGATTTTATAAAGTCTGTATTCTTCATCATGTATGGCCACTGAAGCTTCTCCTTGGTTAGCTTAGTAGTCATCTAATGATCATAAAGAGATTTTCTTAAAGGCCTGGACCCAACATGTTCCCCAGACTTGGCCAAGGGGTTATATGTGTATGTCTGGTTATACCTTTAACACTCAGGCAGGCAGTTTACAGTATGGCCTTTACTTTCACTTCCTGCTTGTATAGAAACTCAAAGTCAGCCAGAAGTGAGAGTTCGGTCCTTCTTGGATCTTTCCTGGACATTTGCATAGTCATATATATATGCATGGCCTTCTAGATTTCCAGAAATATGTTGGAGCTTCCTGAAAGTCCCCAATAAATATCTCATTCCCCAGATTTTCCTTTTAATTCTTTTGGTCAACTTCTTGTTTCCCCAGACCTTACTACTTCCTTGAGTAGCTTTGATATTAAACAGTTCCCACTGATTGTTTCTGAGCAATACCCTGAGAGAAAGGTTGTTTGCACTGAGCAAGCTCTAAATGCAGTTAAAAAAAAAAAAAAAAAAAGGCATGCCCTGGTAATTCAGGTTTCTAGGATGACCAGAAAGGCCAAATAACAATTCTCTGAGACTGTTGTTTCTAGGGCTCCAGAACAAGTTTTTCCTCTTCAGTGACTGCTAGGCTGCTGGTTTTCATTGTGTTTACAGGGCTGACACTTTTCAAGGCTATCACAGCGCTGGAAAGAGAAGGATGAAAATAGCTGAAGGATGAAAAAAGCTAAAATGTCACAAAACTTGCTGCTGTTACTGAAATTCATCTATTTTTCTTGAATAATGATCCCTGGATTGTTGCAAGTCTTTAGATATATTTGGAGTTCTGAAAAGAGTTGACATTGACACTTTTTGACATTGTTCTTATTATTTTTATGGAGAAACAAATTTTTGGAGGTCCTTACTCCACTGTTGCTCTCTAGGAAGCTTTCCTTTTCTAGAAGGAATCTAAAATCAGTCCTCCCACAGAGAGGAATTTGGGGAAAAGACTTTCACTTGTGCTTAGATCAACTGCTACTCATCTGAGACCTCCACTCATAAGTATGGACCTCAGATTTGTGATGAAAGTTAAAAGCAAAAAAAAAAAAAAAAAGCTAAGGTAAGGTAAACAAACAGAACCGGCTCCTGAGGAAACAAGGATAACAGATCTTTCCTAGTCAAATTGCTATCCAAGGACCAACAGCATGGCATTGTCTGGATTCTGTTAGGAATTTAGAATCTCACATCCTGCTTCAAACCTACTAAATCAGAAACTGCATTTAAACAAATTCCCCAGGTAATATATGCACATGAAAGATGCGCTGACCTAGAGAACAAAAGATAACTCTTAGAAATTACCTTAAAATGTTTTGAAATGATATTGTATATCCCCACCTCTCAAAAGAGCAGGATTGTAAAAAAATGAGTCAGGGAATAAACATTAGATTCTGAAAACTAAAAATTAGTGGATGGCACATACTTGGGTTTCTCATATTTCTGTACATCTTGTGAAGGAAGGCACTGATTGCAGTTTGTTTTGGACTACTGTTTCAAGGTTATTTGAATACTAAGAAGCCTTGGAAAATAGTTATAGTGATTCCTTCCAGAGCAAAAGGCAGGTTTGCTTACGGCCTTGGAAGAGAGAGATGGTGTTTGCCTCTGGAGCAAAGGGCAGGCATGCTTCACCACTGTAAAAGATTCCAGTCTTTAAGCTCAGGATTTCTCTCTTACCAGGTCTGAACAGTCACCCCATGGGACTTACAAGCAATGGAACTGACACAAATATAATGATGCCCACATGCTGCCTGCTATGCTGTGGTTAATACACGTCTTTGTCTCCAATGCAAGTGTCTCATGTCTTTGATCAGTGTCTATGAAACACTGGCAGGCTAACTTGTTAGTCCTCAAGTAGGTACAAATCTCAGACCATTTGCAGTTTTTGACAGTAATAAAATAGACACTGGTAAAGACCAAACTAGTAACCTAATGACAAATAAACAAGGTGGTAACTCCATATGTTAGAAAAAAATGATAATAGAAAAACCATATCAAAGAAAATAAAAGACCTCCAAAATTCGATAAGAATATTAGAAGAAAAACAAGAACAATGAGGAAGAGAAAACATGAACTTATTGAAAAGGGCACTCATATCTTTAGATTGAGTTTGTTTGCAAAGTGCTATGCAGTATGAAAATAAGACTTATATGGCTGGGAAATTTCAGGACAGAGGAAAAGAGAAAATTCTAAAGGCTTTTATAGAAAACACAATTTTCTACAAAGGAACAAAAACAAATAGAGGTCCTAGCAAAGTTTTATGTTAGAAGATAATGTCTTCAGAGTTAGAGTTGAATAAGGAAATAAAATATAAACTGAGATAAATATCTAAACCATCAGTCTATTATAAAGTAAAAATAAAATAATCTTCAAACATCAAAAATAGATAGATAAAATAGATCTTACATGACTAGAATCACTCAAGGAAAAACTCCACCAAAATAAACTTTAACAAAGAGAAGATTTTGGTCTATAAGAAGCAGTAACAAGGGAGGTGGAGCAAGATGGCGGAGGAGTAGGAGACCTGGATTTCGTCTGGTCTCAGGAATTCAGCTGAATAAGGATCAAACCATTCTGAACACCTACGAACTCAACAGGAGATGGAAGAGGAGAGTAGCAACAACTCTCTGAACAGAGAAGCGACCACTTACTGGAAGGTAGGACGTGCGGAGAAGTGAATCTGAGGCGATATTCGGGAGGAGAGATGGCGGGGGAGGGGGCCTCCGTCCGTCGCTTCTGACAAGTGATAGAGCCGCGGAGCACAAAATCAGAACTTTTAGAAGCCGGCTCCGATGAGGGACGTCGCTCTACTGGCTAAGCAGCGGGGGGAACCCTCACGGGACAGTGTGGTCTCAGGACCCTCGGGGTCACAGAAGACCGGGGGTGCCTGAGTGCGGCAGAGCTCCCAGGTATTGGAGCAGGGAAGCCTGCTGCAGAGATGGAGCTGAGGCGCGGGCTCTCAGCTCGGGGTTGCCATAGACTGTGATCCGCGGCCCAGTCGGGCCACTGCTCCTCCAGCAGGGACCCAACAAACGGCAGAGCCGGGGAGACTGCCGTTCCTCCCCCGGGAGGAGCGGCGCGGGAGCGCACAGCAGGGATCTGCCGGGTTTGGAGACTCCACACTGGGTCGGGTGCCAGAGATAGCAACGCTCGGTCACAGGCCGGGTGAGCACAGAGTGCGGCCGGAGACCAGGGAGACGGGAGTGACTGACTGCTTTTCTCTCGGGGCGCACTGAGGAGCGGAGCCCCGAGTTCTTGCCTCCTCTGGGGCGGACATTGGGAGGCCGCCATTTTCACTGTCGTCTTCCAAAGCCGTACGGAAAGCTTGCAGGGAACAAAAGCTCCCGAGAGCAAACTCGAGCAGCTTGCTTAGCCCGGACCGACAAGGGCGGGGCAATTCTGCCTCCGGCAAAGACATTTGGGACCACGGCAACAGGCCCCTCCCCCAGAAGATCAGCACGAACAGCCAGCAAGCCAAGACCAAGTTTACCGATCAAGGAGAACGGGAGAACTCCAGCGCTAGGGGAATACTGCACATAGAATTCATGGCTTTTTTTTACCATGATTCATTAGTTTTTCAAAGTTAATTTTTTTAACATTTTTTAAATTTCTTTTTCCATTTTTCAACCAACATTTTATCAATCCCTTTTTTTAAAAAAAACATTTTTTATTTTTCATTTTTAGAGTCATATTTTATCCCTTCATAGTAGTTACCCTTATTTTTGGCATATATATAAGTTGTTCTCTCTTTAAAATTTTGAGATACAGTTTCTTCTAACAGATGAAAATATACCCTAAATCACTAGTGTATGGCTTTGTTCTAGTCTCCTACCTGATTACATTCTCTCCCTTTTTTTTTTAAATCTTCTTCTTCCTTTTTTCAAACAACTTCTTATCATATCAATTCCTTTTATAAAATCTTTTATAATTTTCATCTTTACAGTCATCTTCCATCCCTTCATTGTATCAACCCTTATTTTGTACATATATAAGTCTTTCTTCCTTTAAAATTTTAGGAGGCACTTTTGTCTAACAGACAAAAATACGCCCAAAACTAGTGTGTGGCACTGATTTATGCACTAGCCTGATCAAATTTGATCATATTCGGTTTTTTTTTGTATTGTTCAGTTTTTGTTTTTAATCTTTTTCTATTTGTTTTTTTTTTCTTTCTTTCTTTTCTATTTCTTTTTTCTTTCTTTCCCTTTCATTTCCCCTGGTTTCACGTCTTTTCTGATTTGTATACAGTATATTTGCTGGGGACCTTGTTAACCTATTAGCATTTTGTTCTCTCATTCATCTATTCTCCTCTGGACAAAATGACAAGACGAAAAAAATCACCTCAGCAAAAAGAACAAGAGGTAGTACCGTCAGCCAGGGATCTACTCAATAAGGACATTAGTGTGATGTCAGACCTAGAGTTCAGAATCATGACTTTAAAGATACTAGCTGGGCTTGAAAAAAGCATGGAAGTTATTAGAGAAACCCTTTCTGGAGAAATAAAAGAACTAAAATCTAACCAAGTCGAAATCAAAAAGGCTATTGATGAGGTGCAATCAAAAATGGGGGCACTAACTGCTAGGATAAATGAGGCAGAAGAGAGAATCAGCGATATAAAGACCAAATGATGGAAAATAAAGAGGCTGAGAAAAAGAGAGAGAAACAACTACAGGATCACGAGGGCAGAATTTGAGAGATAAGCAATACGATAAGACGAAACAACATTAGAATAATTGGGATCGCAGAAGAAGAAGAAAGAGAGAGAGGGGCAGAAGGTATATTGGAGCAAATAATAGCAGAGAACTTCCCTAATGTGAGGAAGGAAATAGGCATCAAAATCTGGGAGGCACAGAGAACCCCTCTCAAAATCAATAATAATAGGTCAACACCCCGACATCTAATAGTAAAACTTAAGAGTCTCAGAGACAAAGAGAAAATCCTGAAAGTAGCTCGGGATAAGAGATATGTAACCTACAATGGTAGAAATATTAGATTGGCAACAGACCTATCCACAGAGACCTGGCAGGCCAGAAAGGACTGGCATATCTTCAGAGCACTAAATGAGAAAAATATGCAGCCAAGAATACTATATCCAGCTATGTTCTCATTGAAAATTGAAGGAGAGATAAAAAGCTCCCAGGACAAACAAAAACTAAAGGAATTTGCAAACATGAAACCAGCCCTACAAGAAATATTGAAAGGGGTCCTCTAAGCAAAGAGAGAGACTAAAAGCAGCACAGATCAGAAAGGAACACAGACAATATACAGTAACAGTCACCTTACAGGCAATAAAATGGCACTAAATTCATACCTTTCAATAGTTACCCTGAATGTAAATGGGCTAAATGCCCCAATCAAAAGACACAGGCTATCAAATTGGATTAAAAAACAAGACCCATCGATATGCTGTCTGCAAGAGACTCATTTTAGACCCAAAGACACCCCCAGATTGAAAGTGAAAGGGTGGAAAACCATTTACCATGCTAATGGACACCAAAAGAAAGCTGGGGTGGCAATCCTTATATCAGACAAATTAGATTTTAAACCAAAGACTGTAATAAGAGATGAGGAAGGACACTATATCCTACCTAAAGGGTCTATCCAACAAGAAGATCTAACAATTGTAAATATCTATGCCCCTAACATGGGAGCAGCCAATTATATAAGGCAATTAATAACAAAAGCAAAGAAACACATTGACAGCAATACAATAATAGTGGGGGACTTTAACACCCCCCTGACTGAAATGGACAGATCATCTAAGCAATGGACTTCACAGACATATTCAGAACATTCCATCCCAAAGCAACAGAATACACATTCTTCCCTAGTGCCCATGGAACATTCTCCAGAATTGATCACATCCTAGGTCACAAATCAGGTCTCAACTGGTACCAAAAGATTGGGATTATTCCCTGTATATTTTCAGACCACAATGCTTTGAAACTAGAACTCCATCACAAGAGGAAAGTTGGAAAGAACTCAAATACATGGAGGCTAAAGAGCATCCTACTAAGGAATGAATGGGTCAACCAGGAAATTAAAGAAGAATTAAAAAAATTCATGGAAACCAATGAAAATGAAAACACAACTGTTCAAAATCTTTGGGATACAGCAAAGGCAGTCCTGACAGATGCTGGCGGGGATGAGGATAAAGGGGAACCCTCCTACACTGTTGGTGGGAATGCAAGTTGGTGCAGCCACTCTGGAAAACAGTATGGAGGTTCCTCAAACAGTTGAAAATAGAGCTACTGTACGATCCAGCAATTGCACTACTGGGTATTTACCCCAAAGATACAAAGTAGGGATCCGAAGGGGTACATGCACCCCAATGTTTATAGCAGCAATGTCCACAATAGCCAAACTGTGGAAAGAGCCAAGATGTCCATCGACAGATGAATGGATAAAGAAGAAGTGGTATATATACACAATGGAATATTATGCAGCCATCAAAAGGAATGAGATCTTGCCATTTGCAACGACGTGGATGGAACTGGAGGGTGTTATGCTGAGTGAAATAAGTCAATCAGAGAAAGACATGTTTCATATGACCTCACTGATATGAGGAATTCTTAATCTCAGGAAACAAACTGAGGGTTGCTGGAGTGGTGGGGGGTGGGAGGGATGGGGTGGCTGGGTGATAGACACTGGGTAGTGTATGTGCTATGGTGAGCACTGTGAATTGTGCAAGACTGTTGAATCACAGATCTGTACTTCTGAAACAAATAATGCAAGATATGTTAAGAAAAAAAAAGAAGAAGATAGCAGGAGGGGAAGAATGAAGGGGAGTAAGTTGGAGGGGGAGACGAACCATGAGAGACGATGGACTCTGAAAAACAAACTGAGGGTTCTAGAGCGGAGGGTGGTGGGGGAATGGGTTAGCCCGGTGATGGGTATTAAGGAGGGCACGTTCTGCGTAGAGCACTGGGTGTTATGAACAAACAATTAATCATGGAACACTACATCAAGAACTACTGATGTGATGTATGGTGATTAACATAACAATAAAAAATTTAAAAAAAAGCAGCAGTAACAATTAAGTAAGACCCAGAAGTAAATGATACTAGAAAGAAAACTTGTTAGACTTTGATACATTTAAGATTCTTTATCAACATTCTTTGATGTATCCAATCAACCTACATGGTCCTACAGAAAAAGGTATTTATATAAACATAGTATTGTAAGATCTCTTTACAAGTTTTCAAGAGTCAAACACACAGAACCAACTGCACCTATAAAAAATATCTAAAATGATAGAGCCATGGTACCTTCTAATTTTACATCAGTGCATTCCTAGAAACCAAAAATATCTAAAGCTATCTTGCAGTAGATAAAATGGCTTTAAAAATTGCCAACAATCTACTTGTCACTTGGAACACTGTCAACAATCGAAACTAAAATTTCATCCCTTCATAAATGCTCAAAGATGTCAGATTTTATGTTCTAAAAGCTCCAAGTGACAAACATATGCAGCTTATTTTCTAGGCCTCATATTATATGGACATCCACGAACATTTAAATTGAGTCTTTCGTGGCAGCTCAAAACTCTCATGATTAAGGAGTTACCACAGAGATAACAGTCACAATATCTTCTTACAAAACATGGGATAGATAAGAACTACCTTTATGTCTGAATATCTGAACAAATATAAGCTAACAACAGATGCAACACAAACATCAAAACAGCAGGATGGTCTCAGACTGGAGAGGAAGGAGGGAGAGATTGCGTTCTACCCATTCTTCTCATCTCGAACATTTGATTCCTGTTCAAGATCTGATATTGAACCTAAAATGGATACACAAAACAAAACCCTCCCTGGGGCAAATATAAATATATAATGTATTCTTTACCAGTAATTCCTATGTACTTTGAAAGCCTAGTGTGTACATAAAATTTGGAAGAAATGAAGGGGGCATCTAACCAAAGCTACAATGTCATTGGGTAACCAGTTAAGGAAATGCATGGAAACCACACTTATAAGGCTACTACTCTCTTTGTATTTTATTTATTTGTTTGTTTATTTATTTATTTATTTTTATTTTTATTTTAAGATTTTATTTATTTGTTTGACAGATAGACACAGCGAGAAAGGGAACACAAGCAGGGGGAGTGGGAGAGGGAGAAGCAGGCTTCCTGCCGAGCAGGGAGCCCGATGTGGGGCTCAATCCCAGGACCCTGGGATCATGACCTGAGCAGACGCTTAACGACTGAGCCACCCAGGCGCCCCTCTCTTTGTATTTTAAAAGGATGCTTGCCTGGGTGTCATCTGTCACCAAAGGTTTACTAGGACTCACGAAGGAAATGAGTTACAACTTTGACCCTTATATTGGCTTCCAATGATCTTAATGAAATTCCAAACACCACAAAGTTTTGTGTAGTTGATGACTATTTAGAGAGTGCTTAGAGAAGGGAGAGGATGCTCTGAAGAAAACTTTAAATCATTTTGTAAACATATATTCCTAAAAACAGCTAATGTCAAACATGGTTTCCTCAACTTCCAGTGAGAATGTACATTTCCTTACATATCAACATCATAGAGACACCAATAATATTAATTATACTGGATATATTTTGAAAAATCTTGAGAATTAGAAGTGCCAAGTGAAAAAGAGTGGACTCCAAAATGTTGTTAATGATATATTCCAGACTCTAGACCTAGAAAACATAGCATCAGCATGAAAAGTGAATTTTCAGACTGAAAAGTGCTATCTCCACGATATGCAAAATATCGATAATAATGTATTCCAAGAGGCAGTCGCAGAAAATAAGGCCATGGCATGAATAAAAAGCAACTTTTCAGGCTGACAGAAAAATTAAAGCAGGAAAGAAAGAATGAATAAAAATGTATTGTAAATATGCAGTGGCATGCAGACACTGTCTACAGTTACTTGGTATATGCCCAGGCATCAACATTTTCTGGGCCCTGAGTTGATACATGTTTTTTTTAATATGGGATTCTGCATATCTTAGTGCAGAAGTAATATTGCATATCTTGGGGGGGAAGAGAAGAAGAATGAACATCCTTCATGGAGACTGAATATCATCTTGTTGACTTCCCTATAAAAGTATGATAAAAGACTTTAAAAACAAGGAGCTTTATTATTTATATATAACTTCACCATTTAAAAAACAGTTCCAAATTTATTATCTCAATTGATCCTTGAAGTAATATATAATGGTAGGTAGAGAAAGGCAGGTCTTCTGATTCTAGCATTTGTCTTTACATCACACTGACATTCTGAGGAATCAGCACTCATAAGTATGCCACCATAACATTAGAAGTTTTTAGGACAGGTGAAATTACATGTCTAGCTTTTTTTTTTATCCACAAATACTGAGTGTTCATCTTGTACTAAGCACTCTGCTAAATGCTGGAAATACAAGGAAAAAAATAACCAAAAAACACAAAACATGGTCTTGTTCTCATAAACATCCCAGATAAGTTGAAAGAGAAACACCTTACATATTCTACCAATTAAAGGGTTTCTGAGGTTTGGGTATTTGGATGGACAATGAGGCAGTTTATTAAAAAGTGGTACACTGGGGGAAGAGAAGTTTGGAAGGAAATCACTGTAAATTCAGACTTGAACATGTTAATTTAGGAGTCTTTGAAACATCCAAATAGAGATGTTAATAGGCAAACTGGTATAGGGTAAGAGCTCATAAGAGAGATCTAGGCTGGGAGTGTGAGAGTGTGTGTGTATGTGTGCACACGTGTACATGCAGACACATCTGTGCATCTTTTTATAAATGTAAGATCTACAGAACTTTGTAAAGCCAAATTAAGAAGTGCTGTCAGTACAGAATGTTAGGTATAACCTTGCACAAATTTATTCGACCCTGAATTAAAGGAATTAAAGAATTCATGAATAAATGAAAGAACACCCTTCATGGAGACTGAATATCAAACCAAACACACCAAAGCCAGGTTTATTTAAATGAAAGTGGCATGGGAATATGGAATATGCTTTCCTGCTCTACACTAAACTCTTGGTATTCAGTAAACACTTCACAAATAGAACTGCCAAGAGTTAGAGCATCATGAACTCTCTTCTGCTTCACCTCTCCAGTAAGTTTAAAACTAGCAAAATAACAGTAAATAGTCAAAATACTCCAACACAAAGAGTACAAAGCAGAACAGCATGTTACCTATTTTTTATGATTCATGATATTCAAGTATAAAAGTCTCCATGAAAAGTATGTTACATTTAAAATGAAAAGCCTGGGGTGCCCGGGTGGCTCAGTCATTGAGTGCCTGCCTTCGGCTCAGGTCATGATCCCAGGGCCCCGGGATCGAGCCCCACATCAGGCTTGCTGCTCAGCAGGAAAAGCCTGCTTCTCCCTCTCCCACTCCACCCGCTTATGTTCCCTCTCTCTCGCTGTCTCTTTCTCTCTGTCAAAATGAATAAATAAAATCTTTCAAAAAAATAATAAAATAAAATAAAATGAAAAACCTAAGAGCTCTAGATAATTCCTTTCAAAAATTATAAATAATGTACTATAAGACATCTGTGCAAAAAAGAGCAATTTTTTTTCTTTCTTCAAAAAGAATGATCAGTGTTTTCCTTGGCTGAGAAAAAAAGACTGTTCCTAGCCAATAATGTGATCTTACCATGTGATTAATTCAACTAATAGAAAGTTGTTTGTTTTGACTAGGTAACATATTGCAATCACCTGTAGACAGAATCCCCATATGTTCTGATTTCGATAGTCCCAATTTACACCTCTTGTCCCAGAACAATTGTTAATATCACACTTTCACTTTCAAAAGTGTCCAAGTTTGCATGATAAATTATTTGGTCATCATATATGTGAAACTTTTAAAAAATGAAAAGTGTTGGTGGCTCAGTCAGTTAAGTGTCTTATTCTTGGTTTCAGCTCAAGTTATGATCTCAGGGTCATGGGATCGAGGGCCAGAGTCGAGCTCCGTGTTTAGCTGGGAGTCTACTTGGGACTCTATCTCCCTCTCCTTCTGTCCTAACCTCCTACTCGCTCTCACTCTCTCTCTCTTCCTCTAAAATATAAATAAATCTTTAAAAGAAAAAATAAATTAAAAAATAAAAATGTTAAGTAGCACTGGGTGTTATACACAATGAATCATGGAACACTACATCAAAAACTAATGATAACATAACATAATAATAAAAAAAATGTAAGTCTTCAGTTCCTAAATCTGGATATTGTGAGTCATTGGTCATTCAATTTGAGACCAATGATATGTTTATTTTAAAAGGTCCACAAGTGTTTCTGATGTGTACCTAGTTAAGAACTGCTGACCTAAAGTTCATCAAGACTTATTAGAAATAAGGGGTGCCTAGGTGTCTCAGTTGGTTAATTATCTGCCTTCAGCTCAGGTCATGATCCCAGGATCCTGGGATAGAGCCCCGCATCGGGCTCCCTGCTCAGCGGGAAGCCTCCTTCTCCCTCTGCCTGCTGCTCCCCCTGCTTGTGGTCCCTCTCTTGCTGTCTCTCTGTCAAATAAATAAATAAATAAAAGACTTATTAGAAATAAAAAAAAAAACACTTAGTGGCAGATGTTCAAATACTGAATTTGCAGCAGTCTTAAAGAGAACTAGATGGCTAGCCTAAAAATATAATTTCTATGATATTTTCATGAATGTTTAGCTTTGAGTATACACAGGGGATTTTACCTTATCAAATATCTCTGCTGGAATTTGTGACTACTGTGCCAGGTATGACCAGATGGGTTGTGCATGGGGACATAATAATAGGGTTCAAACAATAAACTTCTATCTTAGGTGGGTCTTACCTAAAATGTCAGTCAACTTACTTTTCCTTATTCATTCTCTCAATAAAGAGATCATTAAAATAACTCCATGTAAACAATCTTTTTTTATTCTTTAAAGTATTGTTTTATAAGTTTTCCAAGAATATAAATATGCAAGTTTTTTTAGTATCCTCATTAAATCCTTTTTTAAAAAAACTATTTCACTTCATGTTTCTGTTAAAAAATGCTATCTTCATATTTATTGGCTTTGGCTCTAAACAAAAATGACAGTCAAAACCCCTTGCCTGCTTTCTCCTCATCTGAGAGCAGCCTCTTTCCTATACGGAGAATCCACATTTTTCAGTGGTTTATCAGTGGTTCAGGGTTAACAGGGGAAGCCAAGAAAGGTTTGACTTTCACTTTTCATTCTCCCTGTCTTCCTTAGGTTTTTCCCCCCAGACAGCAGAAGCTTCATTCATTTGTACAATCAGATTCTGATTTGGTAGCCCTGTCCAGCACCCTAAAGGGCCTTGCAGGCATACATATGGATACCCTGGCATGCTTAACCAAGCTCTTTGTTGACCCAAACACCGCTGCTTAGTCACTCCTTAGGACTAGGGCATGCATACCAGCATATAGTCTACCTTGGAAGGGCAGACCTAGGATAGAGGCTCCAACAGGATGCAGAAGCAGGCATGAGGTCACTTGGGCAAGGAAGTCCAGGTCCTGGTCTTGGGGTGGGGGATCTGGGGGATCCAGGTGGGCCCAATTTTAGGGGAAATCACTTGGCCATGGTGCCCTAGTAACCTTGCACATCTTTATATAGGCCATGCAGACAAGGCTTAACCCTGGCTGATCTAAGTCTTGGTAAAATGCCCTATGATTCTTAGAAAACATAAAAGTATAGGAGGCTTCTGAGGAAATACTACCAGGCCATTTCCTTCCATCTCTCTATTTTTCAGGGATGCTGTCATGAGATAATTTATCATTTTCTAGGTTCTGCTGAATTATGAAGCTTTCTCTCCCCTCAACTCCTATACTTAGGGTACAGCTGCAGGCTATAAACTGCTTACTTGCAGCATGGAAGGAGCATCTCAGCAACAAGGTGCTCCCACTTACGTTGTTTCATCATATCATCCAGTCCCTTCAGTTTCAGTGTTGTCCTGGGGGGCAAGGCATATGGGGAGCTGGCACCTTGGTTCACCTTGCTTTCGTTACTTAAGTAATAAACTATCTGAATCTAAAAAGAGCTTGCTCTTTGTTTCCTGGCTGTCTTTTTCAACCATGTTGACTCCTTGGTGAGAGGAGTATGGCTAGAGGAAGGTGGTTATTGTCAGGTCTCAGGAAGTACTGCGGGCCAGGAGGACTTAGAGATGGCAGCCCTGAATGAATGAGAATGAGCTGGGTAGAGAGGGAGTGACTGTGTGTGGATCCCATTCAGAAAGAGAACTGAGGAGACAGCACAACTGAAGGCCAGGAAAAAATAAAAGTTATTTGAGGTGGTGGTGTTGTTGAGCAGCAAGTAAGGGAAGGCTGAAAAAGAATGGACAGTAAAATAGAATATTGGCCAGCAGGAGCATTAGGGAAATACTATAACATGAGAAAATACTTTTTTTTTTTAAAGATTTTATTTATTTGACAGAGAGAGACACAGCGAGAGAGGGAACACAAGCAGGGGGAGTGGGAGAGGGAGAAGCAGGCTTCCCGCAGAGCAGAGAGCCCGATTCGGGGCTCGATCCCAGGACTCTGGGATCATGACCTGAGCCAGAGGCAGACGCTTAACGACTGAGCCACCCAGGCGCCCCAAGAAAATATTTTTAAAAGTATTTAAAAACAAAACAAAACACAGGTTACACAAGAGTATGTCCTATGAGGTCCAGATTTTATAGAACAAAGCAAACAAAAGCACAGATTGGAAGTATTTTTTTTTAAATTCTATGCTGTCAAAAATGAGCATAATTACATTTATAATTAGAAAAGAGACAAATATAAAATGATAAGTATCAAAGGGGTATTAAAAATGGTCAGAAGATACTCTAAAATAACAAAGATAAACAAGGCAATGTTTAGACAAAATATTGAAAGCGAATTTAGAGGCATGTTGATTCTAATTAAGATTTTTAACATTTATTTACATGGGTGCATTTTACCATAAATGAAGTGAAAAATGAAAGAATTTACATGCATTCCAAATTACTGACCTAGTGAAATTGTTGCAAATCCATCTTTTAATTAGCTTCCCCTTTATGTAGGACCGCCTGCTTTTCCTGCCCTATCTAAGCAAGTAAAAGGCATTTATTCTTGAATGTTGGTAAGCAAAGCATATGCTGGAAGAGATGAAGAGACTTCTTAAAATGTAGGTGCTTGAGCTGTACCCTAGAAACTCAGGTATGATCAGTCTGTGGTGGGACCTAGGAACCTGCATTTTCAATAAGCTTCCCAAATGATTCTGATACCGGAGATCTGAGAAACATGCTTTGAAAGATTTTTGAATGAACAGAAAAACCCTAAACATAAATATACATAATTCTACACCTTTTTGTTTAACCAAATGTCTAAATTTCTTGAAGTCAGATACTTCTAACCAGCATCTATACTAATTTCTTCATACTATGATATATTCAATGCTGTATTCATGTAAAAACAACCCCATTTTAAAATTTTATTTTCTTGCTAAAGGGAAATAACAGCCTAGGGAATTTAGAAAACCACATGCACTCCCCTTAATGAGTCTTGATGCTTATTGAGCTACTTTTACGAACAGGAAACTATTGTAACTCTCTTGAGTGCTGAGGCAGGAAAAAAGGCTCAGTTAATAAATTCAGATCTCTCTAATCCCTGTCCCGGTCCCTGCAAATCTGGTCTTAACCTTACTCCCTTACAGAAGACACTCTGAATTGGCTCACTGACTTATCCCCACTTTAAGTTATTTTCAGGTCCATTTTCTTTTTAAACGTTGCCTATCTGCCAACTCACACCCATTTCTCCTACAGCTGAACTCTACAGCATTTAACAACTTCTGACATATGCATAAGTCATGAAGAATGTATGTGCTCAAATAAACAACCATGGGTAGAGTTGGATGTGGGGAGTTGTGGGGAGGGGTTGGTCATGAGAAACTTATATATCCTTCATACCTTTCATGTATTATGACTTTATTATTTATTCATTCGACTATTTAACAGTTATTTCTTAAACACTTACAAAGCACCAGACATGTTTTTAGGTGCTGAGAACATAGCAGTAAACACCCAAGGAACTTATATTCTAATAAGAGAAGACAGACATTAAAGAAATATATAAAATTTAGTAATAATACAATATTATAACGAACACTTATTGAATGCTTACTGATGCTGGGTATTGTTCTATGAGCTTTATGTTAACTCACAACAATTTAAGGGGTAGGTATTATTATTCCAGTTTTATAGGTAAGGAACCCAGGCACAGAAAGTTTCATGAAGCAAGCAGTGGGAGACAAAGATTTAATTCCAGACATCTCGCTCTAGCATTCACCCTCTTAAGTCCTCATGTCTTGCCATCAGTAATAAAAAAATAAGTGCTATGAAGAATAAAGCACAGTAAGTGGGATAGAAAGTAATGGATAAAGGTGTTCAGGGAGGGCGTCTCTGCTGACATATGAACAGAGACCAGAAGGGACCTGGGCATGGGGATAAACAATTCTAATCAGAGAGGATGACAAGGGTAAAATTTCCGAAGTGCGGTTATGTTTGGCATGATGGCCACTTAACAAATGACGTTTCATTTCAACTTCAGTAGAAAAGGATTCAGCTACATTTGACTCAACACAGAATTTGTATCCAGCTGTAACAATGAGTATGCACATGTGTTGTACATTAAAAGGCTAGTGTGGCTAAAGTACAAGATATGAAGAGGTGACCTGGTAGATCAAGTCCAAGTCTGAGAGGTAGCAGAGTAGATAGAAACTGACTTCAGTTTTGCTTTTTGTTGTTGTTGTTGTTGTTGTTGTTGTTGTTTTTTAAGATTTTATTTGTTTGACAGAGAGAGCAGAAGCAGGGGGAACAGCAGAGGCAGAGGGGGAAGCAGGGTCCTTGCTGAGCAGGAAGCCTAATGTGGGACTCAATCCCAGGACCCTGGGAACATGACATGAGCTGAAGGCAGATGCTTAACTGACTGAGCCAACCAGGCGCCCCTGTGAGAAATTATTAATGTCTATAGGATATAATAAAGGATCATAGAGATAAATTAATATAAGATGACATTTCATTTAAAAACTTAATGAATTAATTTTGTTCTAATGTAGTTATTCATCTTCTAGATGATTTTTAGATATTTAAAATTATATTAATTTGATGGAATATTTTGAAGTCATTAAAATCACATATTTGAATACTGATATGGAAAATATGAATATATTTATTGAAAAATCAGGACATAAAAATATAAGAAAAGAACGGAAAAATATTAACAATCATTACCTCTAGTGTCTGGGAACCTAGGAAATTCTGTATTTTATACTTCAAATATTTCAATACTTTTCAAATTTACTACAGTGAATTTGTATTACTTCTATAATGGGGGAAGCACAATAAAGATACATATGTATACTCCATTAACTATCCCAATTTCATTAACTATTCACACACAATCATTCTTTGGTGAAGCTAAATACATTCAACAAATATAGCAGCTTGCTAATAGTAAACTCAGCAATTTTATGCTCTTAAAGATTTATACTACTAGAGGTTTTCCTTTAAGTTTCTTAAACCTGATTTACAAAGTTATTCAGAATTTACAAACTAATTTTGCAAATTCTATTCAGTGCTAATTATAAATCAATAACTCTTATCTTAAAGGAAGTAGAAGCAGCTTGTTTTAACTCTTTGCTTTGCCCTTGGGAATGTGGAAACTAAAGTCCCATCAAATCTGCCCTGGAGGCTTTTAAACTTGCTTTTATTTTTGGCTCGTATTTTATCATTTGCTAATCTACAAGATACAGAGCACAACTGTCAAAGTCAGCCCTGTATTTCAGGTGGGTCATTTGCCTCACTGTGAAATGCATTTAGAGGAACCAAACCCAAGATTAAAAACATAACATTAGGATGTATTTTAATTTTCAGGAAAGCAACAAAATCTGTATATAAGCAACTTGTACATAAAGGTAATACCTATAATAGAAAACATAATGGACTGAAGTACCATTCTCCTTAAAGGTACATTTTTTAAATCAGAGGAAAGCATAGCTAACAGCAAACATCTTATTAAACAACAAGTGTGCAAATGCAAAAGGCAGAAGCCTCTAGGGCCATGTTAATTATCTCAGGGTCTGAGGCATTAAGAAGACTGTCTGGCAGGTTCTAAGGCAGTCAGATGGCAATGCCAACACACAAGCCTCCCCAAGGTCTTGCAGTTACAGCACTGTCATATTTCAAATGACAGGTAATACTTATGAACACGCCGGCACTAACCTCCTCAATTATAGTCAATGTCAAGGTTTTACAACTGGAGGAACTACTAATTTCTAACATATATATATTGCCTGACAAAAAGAACTTTATAAAAATAAGTGTTTAAAGGACCTATTGCAAAATGCTAAAGAGATCTTTGGAATGCTCGCACAAAGATTCTTTGGGTGTTTTTCTTCTTGTGGAAAGAGATACATCTTCTTTTATAATGAGGATCACTTTTATAGCACTTACAGCATAAGGAAACCTCAGTGCAGTTCAATGGGTCTGAATTCCATTCTCCTTGACTATAGTGACATTTTATCAAAGGTTATTTCAAGTTAGATCTATTTCATTTTTCAATATAACCATATTATCCTATTAAAATACAAATTCATACTTACAGGTGTGATGTTATTTCAACAAGTTCCATTTTTTCCTACTTTTTGCTAGAATGACATTTTTCCATTTGTTTGCATATATTTGTAGTTGATGTGCCAGCTCTGTCACCACCTACTGTTTCTAGTTTTTCTTTTACTTGTAAACCTCCCAATAGACCACAGAGAGCCAGTCAGATGTCAATGTGTGTTTTTGGTAAAACTTGTGTGGTACAACCTTTGACACAAAACCAGAAGTCTCATTCAGGCTCAAGCTCAGTATCCCAACTTTTAAAATCACAATAATATGTCTAAGATATTAAGTTCTAGTGGGGACTTTAGCTTCACCTGGATGGAGATTGTTAAGGGAAACAGTTCAGCAAAGAAGAGACATGGGAGAATGAGACAGACACATGACTTATACTCCAGGAAGGCTGAACTAGGAAAAAAAGTGGATTAGCAGCTCTTCCATTAGACATCTTTCCTAAAACTTTCTCAATCATGGGTTATTAGACCATTGGTAGGCTTCACTAAAAGGGGGCAGTTTGAAATTGCATAAAAATTTCAATTTAATATCCATCCATACATTTTTTTTTTCTGGAGACAGTATATCATATCCATCTACTTCTTAAAGGTACGTATAACACCCAGATTTTAAACCATTAAAATATAATATTTTATGGAACTTTTTATTCCCCAAAATATCCATGTATAGGTGGAATACACAGAAACACACTGAAGTGAAAGACTCATTTAAGACTTAACCAAGTTTTAACTTGCAGTAACAGAATATTTTTATTAGCCAAATTTTGACAAAAAAGTGTTGAGTTGTAATAGTTAAGTATTATACTCATTTACATTCTAAATATATGCATATATGTTTTTTGATGATTTATCTTATGAATTTAATACTATTTAGGGGTTACCATCAATGTATCTTTTAGTCATTTAGAAGACATTTTGTTTTAAATGTATAGAAATGTTTAGATGGTAGGGAAAACATTGAAGTTCTGAGGTAGAATTTTCATAAAAATCTTTACTAGTATTTACTTATTAACACATTTAAAGTATCTGAAACTTTGGCTGTTTTAATGTCCCTCAAATAATTACTTCTGATCATTAAAAAAGTAATGCAAAATTAGCTTCCAAATTCAGTTCTGTCAAGGACACATTAGGAATCTGAATCCTTATTTTGATTCCATGTCAAATGTGTGGCAATCATTCTTAGGTATGTATGTATGTACATATGTATTTATTTACTTATTTTTTAAAGATTTTATTTATTTATTTGACACACAGAGAGAGATAGCGAGAGAGAGAGAGAGAGAGAGGGAGAGAGCACAAGCAGGGGGAGCGGCAGGCAGAGGGAGAAGCAGGCTTCCTGCATGAGCAGGGAGCCCGATGTGGGGGTCGATCCCAGGACCCTGGGATCATGACCTGAGCTGAAGGCAGCGGTTTAACCAACTGAGCCACCCAGGCGCCCCCCTTAGGTATGTATTTAGAAACTTTCATACTTTAGAGTAAAAACAAAAATGAGGGAAATTATTAAATCATAACAGTACACTTGCTATGTTTGGTATCAGTGTTCCGACCGTGTGATACATGTTTCAGACCAACTTCCCCTCAGAGTAAAAGATGCTTTTAAAAGTGTCTCAGTTGTTGAAGCGGAAGGAATCAGTGACTCCAACATATCAAAAAAGAGGATGAGGATCATCTCGCCTTGTTTACTTTGGATTGGCGCAGGAAACCTTCTACTCTGTTAAGTGGTATCTGCTGTACTTGCTGATACATGCGGAGCAGCTCACGTCTGGGTTGCAAAGTTTCTGAAGGTGATTTCAGCTTCTAGCTAAAAGGCCCTTGTTTGTATTGACTTACGTTGCCTTTTTACAGGCGAATAATTCCAGATACAATTTTAGGTCAGTTCTATCTAGATAGAAGAAAAAAAGGCTTTACAACTGAATAAAGGTGAATAAAATTGCTCCTTCAAACAAACAAACAAACAAAAAACACATAGAAGCCACTGTTCTGTAGGTGTTCAAAATAACTACCTGCTCTGACCTGAAAACTTAAAAAAAGCGACCATTTGCCATTTCAAGGTATTGCACATGAGCTGGGTCACTGCCAAAAATGAAATTCTACATAAGAGCAAGCAAATTGCTCTCAACCTGTGTTTTATAGGTCTCTTTTTCTGGGAGGGCGGGGGAGCAGGTTAGAAAATTCACTGTATTAAGACCATGGTAACTTTCAACAGCATATATCTTCTATTGGTTGGAATAATGATACATGGATACATTTCCATTGTTAATTTAAAAGTTAGTTTGTTAGAATGGGTAAAGGGAGATAAAAATCAAGATGGAGAGATGGCTTACAGACTCAAATTTTCCCCCAAACCTTTCAGATCCTATATTTTCCTCATTTAAAAGAAATATTTCTAGTGTTTTTTTTTTAAATCTTATGCACTCAACATTTATGATTCATTTATGTGTTTGAAGATGTTCTCATGACAAGTTGGGAATATATACAGCTGAACAACACAGGGATTAGGGGTACTCACCCCGTGCAGTTGAAAATCCACACATACCTCTGATTCCCCCAAAACTTAATAGCCTACTATGGACTGGAAGCCTTACCATTAACAGTCAATTAACACATATTTTGTATGTTATATGTATTATATATTGTATTCTTAAAGCAAACTAGAAAAAAGAAAATATTACAAAAATCATAAGAAAAGGGTATTTACACTGCCAAATCTATATTTAAAAAAACACATATAAGTGGACCAATGAAGTTCATACTTGTGTTGTTCGAGGTTTAACTTACAAAGCTTTTTGAAGGTTTTTGCAATTACAATAGCGGTTGCCGAAACTGTGCACTTTAAACACTGCATTTCATCTAGTACACACAGTGACCCTTTGGGTACACGTTCTCTCTCTCGGATTGATGAGGAAATAGAACCAAATCATGTAACTTGGTGAAGATCACATGGTTACAATGTGGTAGAGCTGAGATTTGTGCATGTTTGATTTTTTAAAATTTTTTAAAGATTATATTTATTTGAGAGACAGAACACAGAGGGAGAGGGAGAAACAGACTTGTCGCTGAATGGAGAACCTGATGCAGGGCTTGATCCCAGGACCCTGAGATCATGACCTGAGCTGAAGGCAGACACTTAACTGATTGAGCCACCCAAGTGCCCCAAGTACCTGTCTGATTTTAAATGTGATTCTCTCAACCACCCATTATCCTGTCTCATCATTTAATAGCTTTCCAGTGAGTAATGCCGTCCAATCTTATCCATCACTGACACAAGATAAAATACATACACATGAAACCATTTCTCATATGTTCTGCTCAACTCTGGACATTAAAACCCTCATCACAACCTAGATTTGAGTGCACACATTTTGCTACCCTCCATTGGAGACACTCTAACACAATTTTAAAAGCAAGACACCAGATTATTCTTTGAGTATTTAGAATAAAAAGCAATCATTACTACCAACCAAAGCGAAAAAGTAAGAATTTGATTCAAATTTGGGGTTTTTTTTTTGAAATGCAGCATTTTAGTTATCTAACTTAAATCATCTCAAAAGGTAACAGATGCTCTTAGACTCCCTCATTTTCTCTCATTTTTATACCCAATAAACATTTTTATACATGAAATGCTATTTGAATCCCTGGCGTGGGTAGCAATACCACGCTCAGACTCATCTCCCTTATTGTTGTGTATCATTTAGAACCTCAGCAACTCCATTAGATCACCCGATTCTCTGAAATGTATATGTTGCTCTGACAACTGAAAGCTGCTCCCCTCTGCTAAAGTGTATGTAATTTTGTCAACTTGTCTTCAGCTTATTAAAAAGTAAAACCACAAAAAATAAGATTACTGTTTTTTTTCACTCTAATATCTTGTTCTACACTACTAAAGAAAATGTCTCAGATTTTTTAAGTTTGTCTTTTTCACTGCAATATACCCAATAATGTGCTGAGAAAATTAAAAAATTTACCCATAAGCCAGTTAGTTTTTCTCATCCCTCTTATCGATGACTTCTAATAAAATTTAATCACTATAAAGAAAAACGAATTTTTCATTTTCTCTTTAGGAGATGACTTGGGGCACCTGGTTGGCTCAGTCGGTAGAGCATGCGACTCTTCATCTTGGGGTTATAAGTTCAAGCCCCATGTTGGATGTAGAGATTACTTAAAAATCGTTAAAAAAAAAAAAAGGCACTCATCTATCAGGTATTTCCTATTTCAGGTTAAGAGGCAAAAAGTATCCAGTTTGGCCTTTTTGCAATTTAGTACTCCACTCCTTGATGCCATTTGGTTATTCTCTCCTTTTTTTTCCCCCCTATTTTTCTATTACTTGAGCTTTTGACACTCTACAAAGCACGGGTTTTTATAACTAGACATGGACAATCACCATAGAGAACCTGGGCAGTCAAAATTTTAACACTAGTTGATCCAGTTTAATATTTTATTATATAAATACATATACATTTATATCTAACTTACACATACATATTCTATATTTTAAAGTGGTATGTGGTTTGTAAAAATCATACATATTATTTATCTTCAACTTCATAAAAATATGTGACAGAGCAGGTTATTATTATCCTCATGTTTGTGTAGGGTGAAAAAACTAATGGAAAAGAATATAGTAGTTTATAATAATAACCAATAATAATAAAATAATAACCAAAAATGGTGGAAGTGTTTTCTGACATTAAGGAATCTTTCCACAGCTACCTCATAGTCCCACAGATTTTATAGCCTCCAAATCGGGTTACTTTTGCGAGGTTAACTTTGTATACCTAGCATTTTATTACAAGCCCTTATCAATGAACTGGCTAAGATAAATAATAGGAAAAATAGAAAGGGATATGAACCCAAACTCACATCTAAGAAATCTGAGTTCTGTTCTTCAATAAAACTGTAATACCAGAAAGTGCCATATTCTGTCCACAGTACCTTGGTCTCTTATTGAGTCACATTGTCTTGCATTCTCCCACAAAACGTTTCATTTTTATCATTGATGTCAAGAAGCGAACACATATGTTATAAGCTTATTTTAGTGTATAATAACTATGTTATTCAGCATGTCTGCATGTTGAGGTCCAAAGTATTTCTAAAATTTTGTGCCAGAAAAAAGTAAGAAACTGGTTAAGTTTTCTACTTTCTGATAATGAAAGCTCTGTAGCCAACGATGTTTCTTATTTTCTTATGGCCAACAGGAAGCTCCAAATCAGATAAGTTTCTCGGTTATAAAAATACTAAGTTTATGATAGCCATACTCCTTCCTTCTCTACTAGTTTCTTTTCTCTCTTATTAGATGAGTGCTCTTTATAAGATAATCCAATTTTCAGAATAATGAGGCATGAATTTAAATATGAATAATTACACTATAATCACAGAAAGTCTACTGTGTTTGAAATTTCAAATGTCTTGTATATTTTGTGTGTATATATAGATAATGTATACATTATATATATAAATTACATATATAATGTATACATTTATATATATATATATAAAATTCTGAATGGATGCAACTGTATAATTTGAATGCTGATTTGTATGCTTCTTAAGGTTGGGAAACTATATTTGCATTATATTATCTCCCAAGTGCCCAGATTAGTATCTGATACATGGAAACAATTCAAAACAACATAACTGTTGCTTATTTGTATTGTTCTTTTTAGAAGATCCATTTGTGAGCTTGTAGTAATATATTCTACTTGTTTCTAAACAGTAGCAAATTTATTATATTATCATCAGGCTTCTCAAGTGGTTCAAGAAATTTACAAAGATCATAAAGGCTATTTACCGAAAGAACTAAATGTTATTCATTTTTTTAGGCCTGGATAGTATTTTGATAGGATAAAGATCATGTTGGAAGACTTTCAGATAAAAATAATGGCTTAAGTCCAAATATCTTCTAACCAACCAACCAAAGAAAGAAAATCTCACAATCCTTTTATCAATCAAAACAACCAATTCTAGGAAATTTGAGATTGCCTGTGGTCTAAATGTTTGTGTCCCTCCCCTCCCAAATTCATATGTGAAATCCTAATGCCCAACATGGTGGTGGTGGAATGTGGGGCCTTTGGAAAGTGATTAGGTCGTGAAGTGCTACCCTCATGAATGGGATTAGTGCTCTAATTAAGAAAGAGCCCACAGAGCTCGCTAGCCCCTTCCAGCATGTGAGGATACAAGAAACATGCAACCGAAAATTGGGCTCTCTCTCGACCATGCCAGCACCCTGATCTCAGACTTCTAGATTCCAGAACAGGGATAAATAAATTCCTTTTGTTTATAAGCTATTCAAACTGTGGTATTCTGTTATAGCAGCCTGAATGGACTAAGACAAGGTCCTTAAAAGAAAAATCTGAGAGCTCTTCCAGAGCAGATACAGCGTCGCACTCATCTTTATATCCTCAAGGTCTATTAGAGAGTTGGACCCAAGGTAGGTGCTCCACAAATTTTGAATGGATCATTTAAAATGACGCTAGTAGAATATGTGCTCTGAGCTGCTTTTCCCTACTAAGATTGATTTCTGCTGATCCATCAATATGTTTGCAGCCAATCTCATTCAGCTAAAGCATGCCTTTGAAAGTTGGCAGGCTAGGATTTGGTGTTTAGTCTCCGGCCAGAAATAGAATAAAAGGTATCTATCTAGACTGCAAAGGGTATTAATCTCTTGACCCTGGCCTTATTAACTCTATGCTTTAACCAAGTTAACCAGCCATGGCTATAGGGAACAGCAACATTCATGTCCTTTAATTGCACCATTCTAACTATCCAAATATTATGGACTTGGATGAGAGGCACATTTGAAAAGACATTAATAGCACAGCATATGCTACATTGTATGTTTGTAATCTGAGCCAAAATCAGAACCCATTTTTCAGATAATTGTTCAATGTTCTATTTTCTGAAATCAAGTAGCCTATTAAGGTCCTTAAAATTTCTCTATTAAAAACTCTAGACCCCAGTCCAAGAACATTCTATTAATAGTTACAAGGCATTTATTAGTACCCTTACAATATCCAAGTTCTTCAAATGCAACATTTTTATTTTTTCAATCTTTAGCATTCAACCTATCAATTGGAAAACAATGATCAAATACCTATTATGAACAAGGTTCTCTTCCACAGTCCCCAGAGGTACAAAATATGACAGTTGTTGCTTTCAAGGAATTTGCAACTTAATCTAAAAACTGAGCTGTACATACAGAAATATGCGCCCCCCCCAAGGATTAAAGAGTAATGCAACATGAAAGAAGGCACAGAAAGCAGTTTTGCAGATAAGAAGGGCTGAACTCTGAAGATTGCAAATGAAAGTAAGACTAAGCGAAAGAGACCCAGCAGTTTTATTTGTCCCCAAGTTCAATATGAAACACTTCAGGGCAAAGACTGTCAGATCTATTACTTGAGCTTTTGACACTCTACAAAGCACAGGTTTTTATAACCAGACATGTACAATCAACATAGAGAACTTGGGCAGTCAAAATTTTAACACTAAGTCTGTATGTCTCTTTATTATAGCACTTATATTGATTTTTAATTATTTTTACCATGTTTGTGGTCCCTAATACCTTGTGAGCTATTTGAGGATCAGAGTTGTATGCTTTTTATCTTTGTATACCCAAGATGTAGCATAGTACTGTGTATTGCATTAGCTCAGGAAATAGGTGTTCAAATATTTATTGAACACGTATACTTTGCGTCAGGCCCTGGCAACACTGCTTAACAAAAGAGACATGGTCCCCACCCATATGGAGTTTACGGTCTTGTGAATAAGGAGCAAATAGATGAAGGAAAGCATGGACAGAGGAATAAATGGATGAACTGGGCATGTCTAGTGCATAGCAACTGCTTGTCAACTCTTTCTCCTTCTGATAAATTTCTTTCACTTGCTAGAAATGCTGGTACACCATCCTCCCACTGATAATTACAAAAGTGCCAAAGAGTTTATCTCCTGCTCTTCTGTTTATTCCTACCAGTCAAGAAATTTTGTCAAGTTTTATGTTCTGTAGTCAGGATTCTGAAAATGATAGTGTTTTCTCCAAAAGACAAAATGCATTACAATACTGAATTTGCTTTTACAAACCACACTGCCTGGTGGTTTATGCTTTATTTATGCTGAGGTAGGCAGCCCTGGTCCGGAGCCCTAGAGACAAAGAAGATGTGGAGAAAGTGACAGGCAGACAGGAAAGAGAAACAAGAGCCCATTATAATGGATTCCAAAGGCAGGTAGTTTAGCTAGCCACCCTGAAGGGGCTGCAGAGCCTTTGGGGAACTGTGAACTGGAGAGTGGCAGAATCAAAGTGATATTTTGAGATGATAACCCAGCAATTAGACAGGGTCTATACTGTTACAGAGATAAACTTAAAACAAGGAGGACCAGTACAGATAGGACTATAATAGTTCAGGTATGAACTCTGAATTGTCTAAACAATGGTGGTGCCAAAGGTACTAGATATATAACTGAGGGTTTCAGCTTGGAGATGTGGGGAGTGGTATTGGCAAAACAGGATCCGGTCCATCAGGGAGGCAAAAAAACAAAACAAAAACACACACCAATTTGGAATCAGGAGAGAATAAGTGAATCTAGAGAATAACATACGTTCAAGTGTAATTAAATGCAGTTAGGTGGATCTCTGTGAGCAAAGCTCTGAAGATCAGTTTGAATATATAGATGTATAGAGTAAACAGATGTATAAACATTCTTTTCATGTTAAGGAAATTCTTCACAAATCTCACTATCAACAGTAACATGAGTGCTGAAGAGCTGAAAAATAACTTCTGGTTTTTCCTTGAAACCAGCAAGAAGCCAAACCTACCAATCCTTCATATATTACTGCAGTGATATAAATCATGACTTTGGGAATCTGCTAAGATTAAAATGCCAGGCTCCATGGCAGAAAGAGGTCCCTGAATGCTGTATACCATGCAGGTCCTAATAGAATCTGTGAATTTCTAACATTCATTCATTCATTCAACCATCTATCCATCCATCCACTCATCTATGTTAACTGAGTGCTTATTACATGTAATACACTGTGATGGGGCCTGGGATTCAGTTGAGAAATAGGAGAGATCGGTCTCCTACTTTCATTCAGGTCACAAACTTTCTGGACTGAAAAATAAGCTCTTTCTTTCCAAAAGCATACACTTAAAACTTTTACCTACAGATATCTCAGGCCAACACTGAGAAAGTTTATCAGGCATGTAAATTTTGGAGGCAATTAGTTGAAATCACAGAAGAAATAAAATACAAACATACTGAGTAATATTTGATGCTGCAGAACAGACTCAGTTTTTCCAATCATAGATTCAGGGAGCCCAAATAATGTCATTCTTAAGCAGGATACAGTTATGCTCTGCAACTACTTTGCGTGGTTCCGCAGGGAAAAAGGAAAGAAGGGAAGAGCTGAAAATGGTAAGTGAAATGAAATTACATCATTGGTAAGCTCATAACTTAGGTTCATACCATTTGGTCAGTTTTCTAATGGCTATAACTTAATGATTCAATTAGTTTCCTGGGAACAAGGATAAGCGCATGTTCAATGTTCTGTATCATATCACTGATTATAATCTGCCAAAGCCATGTCTAATTAAAGCTTATGAGCAATGAAACCAAAAAATATATTTGTTGTAGTTTCATGATGAGTAGATAGATGAATACACTGTTGTTGACAATAAAAATAAATACAACAAAATTAGTACACAGAATGATTTCCTCAAGTACCCTTTTCCTAGTTGATCACTGTGTTAGTCATTCATTCAACGTCTACCACATGCAAGGCAGGTGCCATGCTAAATGCTCTGAATGAAACAAAGATGACCTGTAGGGGTGTTTTACATGAACACCCTTGAGGACCAAAGGGATACATTTCAATAAATAGCAGTGTAGGCCACATAATCTATGTGAACATTATTTTAAAGATATAAATCACAATAGCAGAAGTGGTGTAATATTATGCCATACAGTAATCATCAGAAGATTGAGAGTTTGGTAGTCCATTAATTAAACGATGATATTTCAAAAATACAGAGGAAATCGGGAGAATGCCTCCTTCAAGAAGATAAGCCAGCAGAAAAAATGTTAAATGCTTTGGTGTGAACACTTGTTAAAAGAGACAAACCTCCATGAAGATTCTGAAGTTTCAGTGGCCAGCCTTTATGTAGTTCTTCTCCTATGTAAGGCTAACTTTACAGATGGGTGTAAAACACCGATACATTATCTACAGTGGAAGCACTGGGGCTTATACTCTTTTGGAGTGTTGTGGAGCTTAAATGAGAGGAATCATTTTCTTATGTACAAAGAAGATCACACCTGTCACTTTTAATAAGTTGAATCCCATGTAATCTATGGTAGTAAAAATATACCTGTTGGTAAATTACTTTCATAATCATTAAAATATTTGTGTCCTTAGTGAGCTATGGGTAAACAGAATTAAGCACATTTAACTCTCCATTTCCAACAGGCCATCAGCCACTAAGTAGTTCACACTGGTTTATGAACAGCCTGTTATGTTTAACATGTCTGAAAACAAAATCAAAGGATTTCTTCCATTTATAAACATTTCCAGTATAATTCAAAAATGAAGAACTCAAATCTCTGAACAGATATACTAATAGAATTCTCAGGCCACATCCTATTACTTTTTGTATTCTGTTTATGAAAAATGGCCTGGCACCTGTCAATTTGCCTGCTTCCAGAGGTGTCTGAAAAGCCTAGTAAAATCCCAAATATACAAGACATTGTACAAGGCATGCCCAGTTCACCTTGTGAGTGTATTTGATGGATGTTTTATATACTAATTTTGACATTGATATAAGAGCCATGAACATGGAGGAGTCCTCCCCATACATCTTTACTGCAAATGGAAATATTGCTACTAAAGACAAGCTTGAGTCAGTATTTAGAATGATTGATAATTTTGAATATAAACATGGGGACCTCTTATCCAGAAGGTGGCATGGCTGCACCGGATGCTGATATCATTTTTGACAGGTTTTATGAGACCCTAAACAAGTGAGGGATGGTGTCGCAGGACCACCTTTCATATACTTGTCACTCTGATTTCCTGCAGTAATGAACCTCAGGGGCACTGCTTAGTAGCAAAAGCTATGAAACCTAAGGAATGTGCATGTGTCTCAAAAACTTCCTCAAGTAGACAGAGGCCTGGCGACTGTTCAAACCTGATTGTTTTTTTTCTTTATTCTGAAGCACAGACTAGAGTAGAAAGCTTAGTTCCAAAAAAGAATAGCAATTTGAAATGTTATTTAGTGATAAGTGGACATTACCCAAGATAGAAGACAAGGACTTTAAAAGAAAATTATTCTGGGAAGAGACTGGTATATTTCTATTCCTACTTTGAGTCTTCATGAATGAAGCCGAAGAACTCCGAAATTTCTTTTTACTTAGGTGAGGGTATTTTCAGGAAAACATAGATTACCAATCACATAAAAATAAGCCTGCTGACTCCTGAGTACTTTGGAGGATAAACTAGGGCACACTGTCACTATAATAAGGTTCCAAGAAGGAGGATTCCTTGCATGCATAGAATTTCATGACCTTTCCCTGTTTCTGCTGACATCCACGCTGTGCCAGAATTAGTTGGACAGATTCAAATCCCTGGTCTGTCACTTAGTGAATAACCTTGGGCAAGTTACCTGTATCCACCTTGCAGGATGGTTGTGAGAATTAGCAACAGAATACATATTTAGTTTGATGCTTACAACATAACAGATACTTAGGAAATAGCAGCTATTTTACTTAGTTCAATCCTGCTATGGCACAAATCAGTTACACAGGACATAGGGAGTAAGTTATGTGTCTATGTAAATTAAGGTGAGCAAATTATTTAAATTAATTCAATGAAGTTATTTCTGCCACATCCATTCTATGGGGCAGTCATGCTGCCTCTTTAACTAAAACACTCTATGCAAGAGACATAATTCCATTATGACTCATATGACCATTCATTCAAAATTGCTATTTGACTTTTCTAGGTCAAGTGCACATCTAATTACTGAAAGACAAGAATCTAATACTAAAAAATGATATTTCTCTTATGTAATGAAGTTTCTGTAATTTTATATAGTTTTAAAAACAAATACATTTCAGAAAGACAGAAGGAAACCTCAGAGATTACTACTTTTAATGAGAGCTCAGAAAAACCTTTTAATATTGTGGGCTTAATCCTTTCAGATATATATTCAGATATACTATTATACAAAAATAGAATCTTAGTGCATATGTGTTTTATAACCTGAAACACTTAGCAATACATCTTTTCTTGTCAATAGATATTTGTCACATTGTCTTAATGGGCCACAGAATAGTCTAGCATACAGATGTACCATATTCTATTATTAAAAATCCTTAAATTATTAGATATATAATTTATCTGAGACTGATATCTCCATGAGGAGGATATCAATGCTTGTTTTATCCAGTAGTGTATGTCTGCCTCCTCGTACCATGCCTACCACACAGAAGAAGCAAACATTGTTGGTTAAAAAGCAACAACAATAACAACAACAACAACAACACATACACACAAACCTTTGTAATTCTATTCATTCAGAAAATAGTCATAAAACAGAACTCATGCTAGAGGCCTGGAAGAGCAATGCACAATGATAATGAATGAGTATACAGAATATTCACAAAAATGTTTTAAATGTTAATTTATCACTGGTTTTCTCATTAAATTGAAGAATATTTTAATCTAATAAACAATTAGTGAGCTCTTATTATTAATATACCCCACAGCCTATCCTAGCATTGGAGATAAAGAAGAAAACAAAATAAAGAGGTCCTTCTCTAGCAGGGAGGGGAAGAGAGTATTAAATAAGAAATTCTAAGGGAGATTTGTAGTTTAAAAAAAATAGCAAGGAGATATAGTATGAGCAGCCTAATTGAACTAATAAAAAGTGAGTCGAAGAAGGGCTCCCTAAGAACACAAATTGTAAGCCGAAATTTAAAGAATGAGTAGAGGGATGCCTGGGTGGCTCAGTTGGTCAAGCGTCTGCCTTCGGCTCAGGTCATGATCCCGGGGTCCAGGGATGGAGCCCCACATCAGGCTCCTTGCTTCTCCCTTTGCCTGCTGCCCCCCCCCCCCCGCTTGTGCACTCTCTCTCTGACAAATAAATAAAATCTTAAAAAAAAATAAAGAAAAATGGTAGATACAAACAATCCAGGCAGTGGGAAAAATGGGTACAATGATGAAGATTTAAGAGACTATTAATAATAAAGGGAACAAGGAAAACCTAGAGTGACTGAAGCATAGAGGCCAAAATGAATAATGGTAGAATGAGGGTGGGAGGTGAGAAGCTCACATAGGACTTCGTAAGCAATGTTCAAATCTCAAAATTTATCTTTAGGATATTGGAAATCAATAAAGGGTAAAGATACATTGTGAGGTGCAAGATGAGAGAGGCAGGAAGACTAATTAGGAAAATACTATTACAGTGATCTAGGTGAAAGGTGTTGTAGTCAATGGAGATTGAAAGAAGTCGAAAGATCCCCTGAGGTACTTAGACAACAGAATTGAGAGTTCCGGTTATGGGAGGTCCATTTCACTTTGTGGCATACTTTTCATTTTAACTGCTATCTCAAAGTAAAAAAAAAAAAAAAAAAAAAAGATACTTTTTATTACAGTTTGTGCTACAAAATAATAGGCTTCACTTTTGGATTTTTTGGGGTCTAGCAGAGGCTGTGGTTGGTCCCATATTCATTCTCTTCTCCTTTATTATTTAACAGAATCCTTGATTTTTAGGTAGGCACATATCCACCAGGAAGAAAAGCTATAGCTCCCAGTCTATCTTGTAGCAAACTGAGGCCATGTGACTTACTTCTAACCTAAAGGATAGGAACAAAGGTACACTGTGTGGCTTCTGAGAAGTATCCTTAAGGGGGGGGGGGGGAGGGGGAGGACCTTTATTTCCTTTCTTCCCACTGACAAACGGAGAGAGATGGCTGAACTCAAGCAATGATCTAGAGTGGAAACCATGTGAGAAATAAGGTGGGACAAGACAGATGGAGCATTATGTTAACCTTTGCCTTCCTTCATGCCTACCTCTGGAATTCTTCCAGTAATAGTGAAATTTCTATTTTGTTGAGTTTACTGTTGTTTGGTTTCCTGTCTTATGCATTATACATTATCTTGGGTTTATTAATTTTATAAACTTATGTATAGATAAATTTCCTAAAATGAGAGAGACTTTTGTTTATATCTTCTGTGATTTTCAATATAAGTTTAGTGAGATTCTTCTTTAACTGGCCAAAAGGGATTTCTTTTATAAATTAGAGTTGCTGTATTAATTTCCTAGTGCTGCTATAACAAATTACCACAAACTGGGCATCTTAAAACAACATAAATTTATTCTCACAGTTCTGGAGATAAAAAGTCCAAAATCAATGTGTTGGCAGGGTTGAATCCTTCTGAGGGTTGTGAGGGAGAATCTGTTCTATGCCTCTTTCCAAGCTTCTGATGGTGCCCAGAAATACTTGACTTTTCTTGGCTTAAAGACCCACTGCTCTAATGTCTGTTTCTAACATGACATGACATTCTCACTGTGTTTCTCTGTCTTTACATGGCTCTTTTACTAATCCATTAGGACTTCACTTTGATTACATCTGTAAAGACCCTTTTTCAAAACAGGTAGCATTCACAGGTACTGGGGATTATGATTTCAATGTATTTTTTTTTTTTAGGGGGGATGAAAATCAACCCACAAACCTTGCTATCTCTAAAAGTATTTTATGAACTCCTAATATTTTGCATTCTTTAATTTCATTTCCAAGTGCATGTGAAATACAGCTAAAGTCAGACCATCTAGAAAATATCAAGCTAAACCTATCTTCTTTCTATATTTTCTATGAAAAATATAAAACTTAATATCTTACTGTAGCTGGCATCTGTTCATTATTTCAGTTTATTTTAACTGACATTATAATACCTTTAAAGTCTTCTTGATAAAGTGTTGGGGGAAAAAGTATAAAGTAGAAATAAGTCTTCATTTTTTTCTCTTAAAAATTCCCAAAATACCACACAGAGATATTTCTAAATTAAATCTGTATATAATAGGCACTCAGTATATAGTTAATTAATAATGGAAAATAGTATAATTTGGCCTTTTTATTACAATGTACAATACAGGTCATAATCATTTGCTTCTGCCTGAGAAATCTTAAAAGAGTTTCAGGTAAATCTTATACAACTCAGAATAGCAGTTTTTTCCCCAAAAAATCTTGATAAGTTCTTGGTAAGGAAAAACTTATAAATGTAACTTCCCCCCTGCAGCGGGCAGGGGGGGGAAGGGGGAGAAGGATTAGTTATGAGATATGTATCAATAAAACTGAAAACTAAATTTGAATACATGATTTATGATAAATCTTTTAAATGTTATCATTTGATGTATAGTATTGGAATAAATTTTTAAAGCCTTTAACCTTTATAAAACATGTTTTGATGAGTTATTTCCACCAAAATATTTGATAAAGTATGACTTTTATTGCATAATATAAATAGGCTTTTCTTCAAAAAGAGTCAATCATTCTGTTTAACTTACAGAATTAGAGTTTAGCATATGTTAACAAAAAGAAATTGGAAATTTAGATCTAAATTGACTTTTAACAGCCATCATGAAACTAAATGATTTATCATTCTTTTTTTCTGAAACATACCTTATTTAATACACTCACTAAGGCAGGAAAAGACACAAACATTTTAGTGCCTAAGCTGTGATGGATAGATATCACCTAAGTGCTTCCTAAAATTAAGCATCTTTATGCTTTATCAGGCAGGTCTCAAAGACTATACCAAAAATCAGTACTAAAGTGTGACATGAGTGTGCCACTCGAGCAGTGACTACTTAAAGCCCTGCTCTAGCGGCAGGAGAGGATTTTTCCTAATGTTCAAGTAGTTTTATTTAGAATATATTTCTCACGTTAAGAGCTTTTCAAAAATGCATGCACACATATACATTAATAGAAAAATCTGGAAAAATGCCAATGTTGTTGTCATGGTTTCCATTCACATAATAAATAGTGAGGCTGAACATGATACTGAAGTGTTAAGTTCCCCAAATGGTGTGCTTTTAAGCCTAGTGTCAAAATATAATGGGATTTTGAAATTCATTTCTTTGTGCCAAATTATGACCTTTATAAGTCTGTGTTTCCATGAGAGGATATGCAATTGATTTATTTGAAATTATATAGTGTTTGCTTACTTGACACTTTTTTATTGAAAAAAATCTAATATACACATGATTGTATGAATAAACACAGAAATTACTCTTTGAAATCTGAAGGTAGCATTACTGAACTACACGTAGAGTATAAGAGATCCAGGGCCCTTATGAAATTGAAGAGAAAAGGAGGGAGAAAGAGCAGAATAAGAGGGAGAAAGGGAGAATAAGTGAGCAAAAGGAGTTTTATATTTCTATCACTGGGCCCTAAGAATATAGAGTCAGGATTTAAACCCTAAATCTAAAGAATAAAAGTTGTTGGCTACTTTTATTCTGGTGAGCTACTCTAATTGTACAAAGAAATGTTTTCTAATCATGCAAAAAGCAAGCAGCTGTAAAATGCTGGCAATAAAAGCTAGAATAGAAATCAGCTATTTTATAGTTTACATTTAATGTATATCATCTACCTCCTTTGCAAATTATATGTCTCATTCGTTCATTTCCAAATGGTTCATGCCATTTATTCACTTCTTCAACCTTATTTTAGGAGAACCTTCCATTCTGGATACCAAGAATACACCATGAAACAAAAAGTAAAAAATATTCTGAACTCAAAGAGGCCAACTGTCTCCCTCTCAAAGAGACAAAATGGAGCCGTAAAACATATTTTATGTCAGATGATGATAAATGCTAAAGAAAAAATAGAAACAGTGAATAGGTACAGACGTGCATTGCAAGAGGCTGCATAATTTTCAATAAGGATGCCAGGTAAGGCATTGAGGATATGAGAGAATAAGCCACACAAATATCATGGAGAATGCATCCCAGACAGAAGGGACACCACTGGGCAAAGACCAAGAGGTGAGTGCGTACCTAGCCAATGTGAGGAAAAGGAAGGACGGAATCCTAGGAGATGAGGTCAGAACAATAGAATATGGGCTTGCACCATTACACAGATGTGCATGCATGGGTTTCTGATCATGTAAAGACCTATGAGCCATTGTAAAAACTAAGTAACTTACGTAAAGTTAGTAGAGTACATTCTAGAGTAAATGACAGAGGTAAAATTTTAACTTAAATGTCGATTTCTGATCCAATTTTCTTAGAGTGAGCCACCTAGAGATACAATGCCTGAACCTTTAGTATCATGGGATTAAGGCCTAAACTCTGCTAGGTCTCCAACTTCTGGGAAATCCTTCATCTCACGGTGGTCCTCAAGACTAAAGAGAACATAAGTGGAAATCTGCATAGGCGAGAGGAAGGAATTTAGGAAAACCTCTGTGGGTCCCAGGGAGAGTTGTATATAAGGACCATTTTTGGAGGAATTAGAAAGTTATAAAACATTCAGGAGCATAGTTCAAATTCTGAGACTTTTTTCCAAAAATGGAAGACTTAATCGGGAGAGCTATCACAAGAATTAGACAGTTTATTAATTGATCCAAATTTGTACACACAGGATGTAGTAGACAAAGGAAATTTAAAATGTACACATGTTTCTAAATGTATACAGTGGTTTTATTCCTGAAAAGTTGAATTTATTTCAAAAATACATTTATACCAAAATCAATTTTCTTACATAAAAAAGACTACAAAGTCATGCAATATGTTTGAGCCTTTTCAGTGTACATGTTCTCTGTCTCAAGTACTGAACTTTGCCATTACAGTGTGAAAGCAGCCATAGACAATACTAAATGAATGGGCATGGCTTTGTTCCAGAAAACTTTATTTACAAAAACAGGCAGTGGGCCAATTTTGGCATGAGGACTGTAGTTTTCCAAACTTTTTCTAGGAGGATAAAAAGATAGCCATAACACATTAATTATAAAGAATAAAATAATTTTAAGTAATTTACTGAAATAGTGACCATATGAAATGTTTATTCAGAAACAAACATTTCTAAATTAGCTCACAACATCTCAAAGGATATTAGTCACATTCTCTCCATTGTCTCATATAGGGAATTTTGCTTGGACACACTCAGTATATTCTAGACATAATGCATTCATTAATCTTAGTGGCGTTGTTGTACATTCTTGTTTTTTTTTTTAAGGCGTAGTCTCTACAATGTAGCTGATAACCTTCACATTGATTGTAACAGTAATAGCTTTTTATTGTTTTTCCATGTTTTTAACCTAAGTTCTAATGTCAATTTTATGAAAACAATCCTTAATAAAGACACTGATTCACAAAGCATAAGTCTTAGAGTATCAAAATAGTGTAGTCTGCTGGGAGGTTGCTGAAGGAAACACCATTTAAACATTGTACTGTAAGTGGGATAAGACCACTTTTTCATGGCACATGTCAGACCTCAGGAGCTCTGCTGTACCCATGTATTAGTTAGGACTTTCTTGTCTATTATTAGCAGTAAGCCAATTCAGATTTCATAAAGCAAAATGGAAAAACTTTTAGAAGGACACAAGAGTATGTGATGAACAACCAAGCTGGAGTGTGGGCCAGAATGTACCAAAGCTTCAGGTAAAACTGGAATTACAAACTTGAATACCATCAAGCTGATCTAACTCTCTTCTTACCTGAACACTGGCTTTATTATTCTCTTTCTCTACACATCACATTTCTCTATAGTCAACAGAAAACAAACTTGCTGAGAGTGACTAGTTATATGGGAAGCAGTTCACTGACCAATAAACTGGGCCAGTGAGATAATTCCTCAGGCTGTGAAACTTGGGATAATCAGAATTAGTCGTTCTTCAGTGGGTGAATCTGTAACATTATGTCAGAACCACACCTTTGGGCCCATACACTATGGCCAAGAGAATAGGGCTATGTACAAATATGATATCCCGCAAGGGAGTTCTAGGAGTCAAAGGGAAAAAAAAAAATCCATTCTGGGAAGAATGAGAGGTGTGTTACATAGTAAACCAAGAGGTATTGCAAATCTCAAAAGCTAAGACATTTTGGTAGGAAGTTAAAGTTCTGTTAATTTTAAAATTAGTACTAATATATTTTTAAAAGACAGTAATCTCTACTAGATTATACAATGTCTGATACAAAGTAATTGTGCATAACTGGAAAAGTGGGTAAATATGTAGGTTATGTTTTGGAATCCAGGGGAAGATACACAATCTAGTGGCATCTGAGAGCACTGAACTATCCTGTACTGTAAGAACATCCTCACTTTATGATGCTAGCCCTTATCAATAGACAAGGACAGCTAAGACTAGAAAAGACATCTAGGGTAAAGGCTGCCCAGGACCAAAATATTTCACTAAAAGCCACTGGGCAGTAAGATCTCATCAGCAAAACTTGTTTCGCTGTTCCCTTCAGCTGGCCAAAAACTATTTGATGAAAGCTGGTAAATTAATGATTTTGCACAGAAGAAGCCGTTTCTCCATTTTTATCCTTTGAAATAAGCATGCCTTAAGTTCAGATAGAAAATGGCACTACTTAAAGCTATATTAAGAGAATTTTGCTGCCAAAACAAACGTTTTGAAGCAATAACACAGAAGCAAGATGGTGATACCAGAACAAGCTATGGGAACAGACTGGAGATGCCGAATGAAGGTTAAGTGCTTTAAGGCTCTTAGAAAGTAATGTTCTCTCAGCAAAATATTCCCCAGTGTGCACTTATCCCTTTGGAAGATGTGGCATAATTGACTTTGAGTAAATAAAAATAAAGCTAAATAGTTTTAGACCATATGGCTGTTGTCTAATGTTTTACTTATTTGGACTACAGATAGCCAATGGTATCCCTCCATCACTCCCTTAGTTTTTCTGTAGGGAATAAAGATTAAGAGCAACATTATTGGCCAAGTTAAAAACATGTGTTACATAACATTAGTTTACAATAATATTCAGTATGGGGTTAATCAAGATCCATCCCTCGACTGTAAATGCACCATTTTAATCACTGCCCTATAGCTGTGGGGGGGTTTAAGCTCCCATCCATAAACATTCTCACCCTGTATGATTAAACTCAAAGGCAGCCAAAAAACATTTTAGCAAATCAATTTTTTAAAGCTGTAAGTAAAATATTATTTTATTTGTTTTTAAATATAATTTATTTGCATAGTAAAACTTCTGAAAATATATATATTCAAGTGGAAACAGTGTTTATTCATGAGTAACTGACATTATTTTAGCTTGTATGATTTTATTTCATTATTTAAGTTTTAATTTTAATTCCAGTTAGTTAACATACACTGCTATATTAGTGCTCATCATGACAAGTGCACTCCTTAATTCCCAACACCTATTTAACCCATTCCCCTATCCATCTCCCCTCTGGTAGAATCAGTTTGTTCTCTATTCCTTAGTCTGGTTTTTGATTGGTCTCTTTTTTTTTTCCTTTAGCAAATCAATTTCTTAGACACTTTTATCACATCATTTTATTGTTTAACCAAAAGAAAAAAATTATAAATACATTATCTGGATATGAAACCCAATAAGTAAAATTGGCATAAACATAAAATTGAAGAAATATTATTTATAAAAAAGAATTCTAGATTTAACTTTTAGAAGAAAAGACTAACTAATCAGTATTCCTGTTGAATTCTTCACATCAATGAATTAAATAAGTATTTTGAGACTACCTGGTGATAGCATAGTGTTTGTTTTTTTTGTTTTGTTTTAGACCTAATACTATTGTACACTTAATGGACAGGAGTTTATTTGGCTCACATTATTGTGTCAGTCACTTTATTATAGTGTTCTAGAAATGAATCCACAGTATCTCCATCTGTGCCTGTACTATGATGAATGAAAGTGGAGAGAGGGTATCCTTGTCTCATTCCTGATCTTAAGGGAAACGTTTTCAGCTTTTCACTGTTGAGTGTGATGTTAGCTATGGGCTTCTCATATATGGCCTTTACTGTGTTGAGATACATTCTCTTTATACCCATTTTGTTGATAGTTTTTATCATGAATGAGTATTGAATTTTTTGGATACCTTTTCCTGAATCTATTGAGATGATCATATGATTTTTATGCTTCATTTTATAAATGTGATGTATCATATTGATTTCTGCAGGTGTTAAACTATCATAGTGCTGAAATCAATTCCACTTTATCATGGTATATCATCCTTTTAATGTATTGTTGAATTTGGTGGTAAGTGTTGGTGAGCATACAGAGAAAAAGAATCCTTGGGCATTACTGGTAAGAATATAAATTGGTACAGTGACTGTAGAAAACAGTATGGAAATTATTCAAAATTTAAAAATGGAACGAGCATATGATCTAGCAATTACACTTCTAGATATTTATAAGAAAATTTTAAAAAAGTAATTTGAAAAAAATGCATGCACCAACATATTCATTGTAGCATTATTTATAATAGCCAAGATATGAAAGCAATCCAAGTGTCCATCATTATGGATATTCTTTTCCAAAGAAATGTGCATATATGTTCAGCTGAATATTATTCAGCCATAAAAAAATGAAATCTTGACATTTGTGACAACATAAATTGACCTTGAGGTTATTATGTTAAGTTAAATAAGTCAAAGATAAATATATGATTTCACTTATATGTGCAATCTAAAAAACAAAACAAAATCAAGCTCATGGATGCAGACAGCAGATTGGTGGTTGCCAAGGAGAAGGGATGAGTGGAGAGAGTCAAAAGGCACAAACTTCCAGTTATAAAATAAATAAGTCATGGGGTCAATAAGGTACATTACGGGGACCATAATCATACTATATTATATATTACAAAGTTTCTATGAAAATACTTCTAAAATGTCCTCCTCAGAAGACAAAAATTGTTGTAACTATGTATGGCAATCCTTAGATACATACATGACATATAAGTTTTGGTCTTTGTTTTTAAAATTATAATGATTTTTTTCAGTTAAGTAAATTTTTTATTTTTAAGTAATCTCTACCCCTAACGTGGGGCTCGAATTTACAATCCCAACATCAAGAGTTGCATGCTCTACCAACTGAGCCAGTCAGGTGCCCCATAATGATTTTTTTTTTTTTTAATGTAATATAAACCCATGTTACTGACCATCACTCTAGTGGTAAATAAGAATGGTTAATCTTTTCACGTGTTATTAAATGGCCCTTTATTCTTGTTTTGCTTTACTGTATTATTCCTATGAATTTAACAAGCCTACATTTAGAATTTATTCTTTTTTAAGAAAATAGTTGAGTCTATCACAAACTCCTAAGAGGCCAGAAGTATTAAGTGTTGTGACAGTGTGAGGATACATAATGGATATAACCAGAACAAAGCATTCAAAACTTATAATTTCTCAAATATTTTACCTGTCTAGGCAGTACAAATCAAACAAAACAAAATTTAAGAAATACTTTAAATTACTTGTGCAAAACCAAAGCTATTTTTGGACAATCTCATATTATATCTACCTATGAATGTAATCATTCAAAACACACAACTTTTCAACATTAAACTTTTAAAATTATATTTCATGGCAAAATAGAGTCTTAGAAAAATAACGGATTCATTAAGTTTGCTATAAAATCAAATTATTTTTCTTTCAGTAAAAAGAAACAAAACATTGGCCCAAACCCATAGGATGTACAACACCAGCAGTGAATCCTAAGGTAGTCTATGGACTTTGAGTAATTATGATGTGTTAATGTAGGTTTATCCTTCGTAAAAAATGTACTATTCTGGCAAATAATGTTGTTAATAGGGCAAACTATGTGTGTGTGGGGGGGTACAAGGTATGTAGAAAATCTGTCTCCCTCACAATTTTGTTGTAAATCTAAAACTACCCTAAAAGTCTTAAAACCAAAGAAAAACAAAAAGTAGATACTTTTAAATGCATGTACATGGATTTTAGCATTAATAATCAAAATATGGTCAACTGTATTGCTCTGATTTCTCTCAAAGCTGAATAAAACGTTTTTCTTTAGGTATTACCACCAAAGTAACTATTTTGGCCTTTCTCATCTGTCGAATCAGCATTATACTCTTACTGTTCATTGACCAGATTACTTGGTCTCTGCTTTTACTTTTTAATAGAGTTAAAAAACAAGGTTTTCTTTTATAGTGGTATACTACCAAATTAGCATTTTAATATATATATAATTATTATATGTGGAGTTTTCATTCTTTGGGCAATACAAAAATTAAATATCATATTTACTAAGTTGGATAAACACTAATGCAAATTGCTCCCTCTGTTCTCAATCTACCCCCCCCCAGGAGCGTTGTTCTCAAAGTCTTGTCTTAGGACTTGCACATCGGTATCACCTGAGAATTTCTTAGAAATGCAAATTCTATACTGACCCCAGTATGAATCAGAAACTCTGGGAGTAAGGCCCAACAAGTTGTGTTTAATAAGCTCTCGAGGTAGTCCTGAAGCAGCTAAAGTTTGAAATTACTGTTCCAGAAAGATGAAATTTAGCATCAGGTCATCATCAGATTGATTTTATATATATCAGAAGTGTACCACAAAAGTGTTGCATTTGGGCTTATTGTCACAGAACACTTTTATAGCATTTATCAAAAACAAACAAAACCTTCATTTACACCAGTTTTTACTGAACAAGAAAAGATCATTTTTGCTTAATGTAAGAGTAAATTTTCTAATGACTATAAATAATGACAGTCTGACCAGGTATGGAACAAGAAGGAATCCTAGCAGGTTGGGTGGTTTAAGACCCCAGCACTAAAGGAGGACTTCCCTTCCTCTACACCATGAACCTCAAAGTCTTCAAAATGAAACACAAAGCTACCACCACCATAGGGTCTGGTTTTGACTGGGCCACTGGGAGACTGGGAGCTTACCTGATTTTCTTTAGTCAGTCTAGGAAACTTCTACCTGAATTCTTGGTTCCAAAATTGGCCTGGGGTCAGGCCTCCTAAAGTCTGAGAAAAATCAGTGCTTCTCAATCTTACCTGATGATCTGAATCTCTTGGGGGGAATGTTTCTCAAATCTCATCCTAGACCTCCTAAATTTATACCCCAGGGACAGTCTTCACGATCAACAGCTGGATACTATTTCTTGGCCCCATCAAGTAATAGACCAGGGTATTCACCTGATACCTCTTTCTCCATCTCCTTAACTCTATTCGGCTGCCTGAAGGCAGCTTGTGTGGTTATTCTTTCCCAAGATTTTTCTACCATCAGGTTAGCCTCACATGTTCTCTTTAAGCCTAGTAGGCAAATATTTTTTAGGACTTCACTTTTCCCAGTTATTTTGATCTAAAACAGCTTACTTCATCCTAGACTCTCAGGAGTTAACTTGTAAACTTGTTAACTTGTAAATTAATCCAAGATCTACTAGCAGTGCAATACATTTTACATACATATCACTATCTTTTTTCCTGGCCCTAAGGTAACATTTCTCACCCCATAAAAGATATTAACTAGGCATGTGTGAGACTTGGGGAAGTGAAGAGGCATCCCAGAATGCTCCATCTGCATTCATAATTTACCTTTAGAATCTAATTTTCTAAATAATGGGCTACGTATAAGTTAATCATCTTTCCAGTAATTGTGATTAAATGGAAACAGAAATTTTACGATGAAATTGTACCAAAATTTTTTTAAATATCTATAAGAAATGGGATTATTCATGCTTACAAAGCGATGCACACATAAGAATTTATGTCATGTACCCACAGTATCCAAAAAGACTTAATAAAACATGTCCAAATGTTTTGGGTTTTGTTAAATATAAAATGCAAACAGTAATAACAATTTGACAAAGGAATTTTTCAGTATATCAGAAATTACATCCCATCTTTTAGTAAAAATATCTGTTCAATTGATTTAGAGGTGGCTGTTAAAAGCCCCAAGGGTCCTATACACTTAGCAGGAAGATGAAATGGTTTTTCTCTCTGCTCTCCTTCTACCTCCGACTCCAATCACAAAGAACTATGTTCTATGAAGAAAAAAAAGCAAAAACCTTCCTATCAACTAAATTTGGGTTTAAAAGCAAGTTTAAGTAGCTTCAAAAAGACCTGGAGTAAACAACATTCTACGTAACACTGACACAAATGAAACTTACGTGACTTCAGATAATGATCAAATCAATAATGAATAATTCAACCAATATTGCCTGCCCATCTCATTTGTGTCCAGTTCTGGGGTTGGTAATACTCAGAAATGTACAGCACAGAGTATGTGTTGCATTCGGCAAAGTATGATCTAGTTACGGAGACAAGAATTACTCATAACAAACAACAAAGGAATAAGGAAAGGGCTCTCATTCCCCAAAATAAGGCATCACAGGCTGTGGTAAAGTTGAAGGTACCAGAGGGCAGAGAAGGCAAGCCTCAGAGTGCCTGGTGTCTTCTCGAAAAGCTCCATAGCACCGGGGGATTCTGGGTAAGCCTTAAAAAGCTTCAAGGTCTCAGCCTGGCCTAATCAAAGGGGAAGGCATTCCAGGTGAACCAAGATAGAGGTGATAATGAGCAGGGAGCCTAGCAAGCTAAAAGCACAAGATTTAGTTTTAGAGCAATAGGCAATTTTTAAGGCTATTATCCTGCACATCTTAACCATAGTAAATATTTCAAGCTGTACTGCACACTCAGTTTACTGTTCTCAGCCAAATGCAGTTGCAACATCTTATAAATTAATTTAGGAAGCATGATTTTTAAATGTTCTGAAGATGCTTTATGGCAGCAATATTATTTCCAAAAGATTCCCAAGACTTCATTCAAACCAAAGCAAAAAAAAATTGTTTTGATTTCTTAAACCTAAAATAAAGTGAAATATACATACCAAATTGCTTATATATGTTATTTATATTTATGATACATTTATATATAATTATATCTACACACATATGGCTTCTTGAAAAGCCCTTTCCAACTGACTATTAACATGGAGGCTTGTAATGGTCTCAGATGGAAGTCTGACTAATATATTCTGTGAAAGTGTCAACCCCGCTTCCAAAGTCCCAACATTTTGTAGGTAGGAGAGTTTAGGAATACTGCAATTCCCCTAGGCTAACTTATTCTTTCTCTCTTCTGTGGTCCCTTACACTTTGCCTGTAACAGACTACAAGCCCTACAATGTTTTATTTATTCACTTATTTAACAAATATTTACTGAGTGCCTCGTATGTGCCAGACACTTGAAATATAATAAAGAGCCAGGGAGGCACGATCCCTTTTCATAAGGAGGTTAAATTTTTGAGAAGACGGAATGAAAATAAAAATAATTATAAACTGGGACACCTGGGTGGCTCAGTCGGTCAAGTGTCTGTCTTCAGCTCAGGTCATGGTCTCAGGGTCCTGGGATCGAGCCCCGTGTTGGGCTCCCTGTTTAGCCAGGATTCTGCTTCTCCCTCTGCTCCTCCCCCGGCTCATGCTCTCTCTCTCTCTCTCAAATAAATAAATAAAATCTTAAAAAAAATAATTATAAATTGTGGTCAGTACTTTGAAGAAAAGAAACACTGGGCTAAAATGAAGTCAACATGTAGCAAGGTGGTTAAGAACATTTGCTCTTGACCTGAACTACCTGGATCTGTCATCCTGACTTGGCCACTTACTAGCTCTTTGATCTTGTACAACTTACTAGTGCTTTTCTGCTCAGTTGCTTCATCTGATAATTGGGGATAATAATAGTATCCACCTCACAGAGTCATTATGAATATTCAATGATCAAAGGTAAATAACTTAGAACAATGCCTAGCATATAAAAACAGAAACAATAACTGAAAGTGTAATTTCTACAACCTTTTCATTCCACTCAAGCAATGTCTTGGCAAGAGGGAGCACCGAGTGCAAATAAATTTCATTTTATTTATTTTTTCTGGTGCCATAAGGGAACAATTTTGAGACAGTAATTTACTATTGTCACGATGTTATAAACTACATTCTGATGACAGGTTTACAGTTGAAAGTAAATGACTTTAAGGACCCCTTTATTGCTGACCATCTGATTTCTTCAAGTAGAGTTATTTTCTTTCATAGAATAATAGCCACAGAAATAAACATCCAACACTGGGCTTAAATAATTGGGTTCAAGAAAGTTACAGGGTATTAAGGAAAGAAAGGAATGAGCCAATAGGTAAATGTGCAAGAAAGAGATGTCTGGACTCCCAGAAAGGTGAAAGAGGCAGACTGGCAAAAGCTGTTACATGGTTTGCCAGTATTCAGAAAGGTTCCTGGAAGCAGGAAAAATATGCAGAGATGAAGACTACCTCTCACTGATCAGATATGGACTAGATCAGAGCTATTCAAACTTGAATATGTGAACCACGTGGGGTATTTTTTAACATGCAGATCCTGACTGATGAGGTCTGGGTGAGCCCTGAGAATGTACAAGGATGCTTTGTTATTCAGAGTAAAAACAGATGAGCAGCATCAGCATCCTCTGAGAGTTGGTTGGAAATACAGATCTTCAGGCCATCCCCAGACTACTCACAGAATCTAAATCAGAAGCTGGTTAACAAGATCTCCAAGTGATTCCTACATACATTCAAGTTTAAGAAGCACTGGAATGAAGATGCCAAGGCTATTGACAGTGACCAAATTGTTCTACTTGGCCCAGAACTTTCCTGGTTTTAGCACTGAAAGTCTCCTGTCTGGAGAAATCCCTCAGTCCTAGACAAACCAGGGGATAAGTTAAATGGCCACCCTAGCTATTGATGCCATAGATGGGACTGGAGTTTTCTGTGCATACTAAGGTATTTTAAAGTTCACGGATGGTACAGTACAATTAGCATATTGTTTTCTGTCTTTGGCCAGCTGTATAATCTTGAGCAAATCATGTCTCCTCTCCAAGGCCTACTTTCATGTAAAATGAAAATGATACCTACCTCACAGGGTAAGTTTTGAGGATTAAATGACTTATAATTCAATTGAGCATGCTTTACATTCAAAAAAGTTTTAAAGTGTTAGCTATTGTTTTAGATTTCATTTATTTTAGAGAAAGTGCTGGTGGGGAGAGGGGCAAAGGGAGAGGGAGAGAGAGAGAAACTCTCAAGCACAGTCCTCGCTGAGCATGGAGCCCAATATGAGGCTTGATATCATGACCCTGAGATCATGACCTGAGCCAAAATCAAGAGGTGGACGCTTAACCGACTGAGCCACCCAGTAGCCCCTAAAATGTTAGCTATTATTATCAATGGTTCTTATCATGAAGAAAGGGACTGAAATCTCCTTGGTTTCAGTGCTATATGAGCATGGCTGATTATGATAATGGATTCTGGCTTCAACTAAGCATTGGAAAGGAAAAAGGAACAAAGTAGAGAAGAATAAAGTATGTGTGTCGTGAGGGTGAATAGGTGAAAGGTACTACTCTAGCAGCAGGTACTACTCTAGCAGCAGGTACTACTCTAGCATGATTACTTACACTAGAGGCTTAGAGGTGGCTAATGTTATTTCCTTTCTATATTTTATATCTCCATTTATGAGCTACAATGGGAGAGCTGAGTAGTTGTTACAGAGGTCACATATCCAGTTAAGTTGAAAACATTTACTATCTGGGCCTCCATAGAAAAAGTTTGCTAAATCCTAACCTACAGAATCTTAGCAAGACTTCCAAAAAGTTCACATGGCATATTCAGGCTGAACACAAGCTTCCATACAATTCTGTAGTATCTCACTGTACTGACATTATGTTCTTATTGATCTGTCTTCCCTCGATGAAATGAATGTTTCTCAAGTGCAGGAACCACGTCTTATTTTTTTTGTCTCAAGAGCCTAACAAAGAGCCTAATTCATAAAAGATGGTCAATGAAAGGATATGGAACTGAACTAAACTATAAGCTGAAGTTTAGCTACATTGTGTATTTTAGAAGGAGGGCAGGTCTGTGAACTGGAAGAGTAATTTATATTTCTTTTAATAGGTAACAGATCCTCTTGTGAAATATGACTCCTGAGTTACCAGCTAATTTGCTATTTTGACGTTTGTCAAGAATACCTATCTGATTTATGAATGAAAGTTAATTAAATCTAAAACAAGTTCTCCATTTGGAGCGAGCAAATATTCTTGCATCCTCCTGTAAAATCTAATGAAACCTACAAAGCAAAAAAGTTACATATAAGAATAACAGTTCAATAATAACTTTAATATTGAAAACTACCTGTGTCCAAAGGCTTGAACTGCCTTGGTTAATATTACACATGCACTTTCAGTAACTAGCCAATGGTACTCTAAATACTTATCAAGTACAATTCAGAAGCCTGACTTCTGAATGTGTTTATTATTTCACAAATAAGTCTTAGCCATTGTGAAATTCCTTGCTATTTTGATAAAGCTACCATACTTTTTTAATATCAGGGGATAATATGGCCAGTGGGACTAATTAAGGGGTTATTCTATGAATAACTGATGCACTGCAAGAGATGTACTTTCTTCAATAAACTGAAGTAGACAAAATCGAATATAGTTCACTTAAATCTAATGACTGCCAAGGCCAAAATTCCTCAAGAAAAGCATGTGCGGTATAAAAAGACAATTCTACAAATAAATCTTTATAGAAGGAATTGAGAAATATTAACCCTTTAAATATATAATTTTCTCCCTATTAGCTACTGTCATTAGCCTGCTTTTTAATGTTAATAAAGTAAACTTAATTTTGGAAAACCTTTATAATGTCAGACCAGTAGATGGGAGGAAAACATTTTATATTTATATTAAATTCCTAGATACAAAATAGAGTACTTGCCTTATTAGCTGTATTATTTTGTTCCAATAAAAAGTAAAGGAAATATGGACTATGCTTCCTAAATGCTGGAAAACTAGTAGTGAATTTATCAACAACTGTGCTTACACTTTTTCTTAAAGTTAATTGGATGTGTTGGCCTGTTACAGTCATCATAAAGTTATAGTCTTTAAATTGATATTTTCAGACAGGATGAACTCTATAGATATTATTCTTGTATAAGTTCAAGATTTCTACAGGTTGATGAATGGTTTTATTCCTTCTAATAGGTGAATATTCTTTATCACTGCTAACATTAGCAGATACAATTTGATGGTAGTATTACAGACAGAGTTTTAGCTATGACCTACATATACAAGTAGGTTAAAATATAGGCTTTGCCTAGAGTGGAAAAATTATTCTTAACAAAAACTATTTGTGCTTTCTCAGACATAGGAAAAATTCTGACCAAAGAGGAGTCTCCCATGTGTTGAAATGTTGGTTTACCTCTACACATTTTGAGCACACTCTGGTCCAACATGCAAGTTATTTACAGGATTCATATCTAATTTTAGAATCTGAAAGTGTACAAGGGTTATGTTGCTATGAAGTTAAAATGTATCAACATTTTGTTTAAGATTCTGTTGATCTATACCAAAGTTCAGTGATGGGCCACTGAACGATAGATCAGGAAATCTAAATGAAGTCCCAGGATTCACTTTCTGCAAGTCTACCTATTGCAGAAGTCTATGAAGCTGGCATTTGTGTGTTTCATGGGATGGGGATACGGAATTTCAATAAACACATCCCAATGTTTGGCTGCTTTTGTTTCTTCAGTTCTAGAACGGGATAATAATAGAGCATCCTTGAATATTGTTGTGAGGGTCAGATGAATGTATGTGTCATGCACAAAGTATAATGCCTGGTATGAAGTTAGAGCTATATAAATGTTAGCTATTATTATAGAATACAATTCAAGTAATTTCCAAAGCCCAGATATCTATTTACTGTTGGAGAAGGTTAGAAATAAAAATAAAAGGATGACGAACCATGAGAGACTATGGACTCCGAGAAACAAACTGAGGGTTTTAGAGGGGAGGGGGTTGGGGGGATGGGTTAGCCCAGTGATGGGTATTAAGAAGGGCACATACTGCATGGAGGACTGGGTGTTATTCGAAAACAATGAATCGTGGATCACTACATCAAAAACTAATGATGTATTGTATGGTGACTAACATAACATAATAAAATAAAATAAAATTTAAAAAAATAAAGGGAGTTTTCAGATTATGTCACTCACATTGACTGGAACTTTAATGACATCAAAGTAAAAAGCATGACAATAATCTTTATCCAGAGAAATATGATGAAACACACTGGCTCTGTCATTTTCACCAAGTTTCACCATCTTTTTCTGTTTTTACTGCTTTCTTCTTTGATGTTTATATCTCCCTCTTTTGCTTTTCCCTTTCTTTCAATTTAATGTTTTCTTCTTCTTCTTTTTTTTAATCCATTTGCTGTCGTTAAGGATTAGTGGTCTTTCCCTGTCTGACATTATTTCAGGTAATTGCTTAAAGGCACAAATCAAAACCAATGAATAAAACAGGCTTTAGAATAAGCTCTCTTAATTATCAAGGCTCTGCTGGTTTTCAATAAGGCGGGTAATTGGTAGGCAGACAACCCAGGAGAAGGGAACAGCAGTGCCCAGGCAGGCAACTCTAAAACGATTCAATGTACCCCATCCTTAATTCAGGATGTTTTAAAAAGAAGACCGGGAGTATAGGTAAATCAAGCTATTTGATTATGGAAAGGTTGGTCAACAGAGCTTATATTGCATTAAAACTGTAATAAAAACTGTAGTATACATACATTTTTCTTAAAGTTCAGTACGCCTTAATACAAAGAAAATAATTTGCTATGTGCTCTATGCAATGGGCCACTGTATCTTCTGTGTGCTGTCTTTCCCTCCTAATTCTCCTGACTCTTCCTTTCCCAGGACAGACACATAGTGAGCTGGAAATGTCGCCAGTTCAGTATTTTTTTTTTTTTTTGCATGTTACAAATCATCATATAGTACGCCTCCTGTCTGGATTACTCACCCAATCCAGATAGGTTTATTATCAGATTTTGAAATAAATCACTGCATCTCTATTTTTTTTCACTTTTTTTTTTAAGTCATAGTATATGAGCAATTTAAAGGTTAAGATTTAAAGCATGGTTTAAAAAATCCCAGTTGATAACATAAAACTTGCTGAATACAACATGTTCTAATAGAAAATTTTGTTTTTATCTCATTTTCTAAGTGCAACTTTTAAAAGCCCTATGAACAATTCCATTACTTTGTTACCTGTCCTTTTCTGAGAAATATAAGTGAGGTCAGGAAATTATGTGATGAGTATGGGGTCTGGAAAACCTGCAATTCATCAAAAGAAAAGAACAGAGAGGCCAACACAAACAACTTTCCCTAAGTGAATGATGTGCTTGTTTATTAGGAAAAAAGGTTGGCAGAAATTTCCTATTTTGAGGGGAAAAAAAGCTAAATTCAATGAAGTTATAAGCTTGTTTTCATGTCTTAAGTTTTTAATTTTCTAAGTAAAATAATGTGTCTGTGGAATCAAGATTATTTCCTTTACTGCATTAGAGAGAAAAATAATCATCTGACTGATGTTTTTACTTCTTAAACAATTATATTAGCTATATAAATTCATCTGAAATTACTTATCTGGGAATTATGAAATAAAAACAAAATGAGGTAGTGTCAGGTATCATGTTTTCTCACCAAATAGTTTTGTGTTTCTTTCTCTACTTTTTTTTTTTCCTCTCCTCTGCCTTTTCACTTTGTCCCTAAATTGCCAGAATCAGCAAATGTTATGGGATAATGTAAACAAGGCCTTGTAAACCCTGAAGCATAAATAGGCAAAGAATCACTAGTCAGTGTTGATGGGGTTAGTACAAAAGGAACTTTTAAAACAGGTTTACCATTGTCAAGCAAAAGATGTTATGAGGAAACTATTAAGAGTAGTTGAGCAGCAACTAAGCAGACAATAAAGCAAATACGTTGTAATTTATATAAATTATAATTCTTAGAAAGATGAAGTATATTAAAAATAAGATCTTTGGGGCACCTGGATGGCTCAGTCGGTTAAGCGTCTGCCTTCGGCTTAGGTCATGGTCCTGGAGTTCCAGGATGGAGCCCCACATTGGGCTCCCTGCCCAGCAGGAGTCTGCTTCTCTTTCTGAGCCTCCTACCTCTTGCGTCCTCTCTCACTCACTCTCTCTCTCCAATAAATAAAATCTTAAAAAAAAATCTTTAAATCAAATTGAAATTTTGACAATTTCTAAACTGAAATTGACCCAGGTTAATGAAATCAGGTTGACGCTGGTCAAGGACATTCATATTGCACTCACTTGTATTACCTATAGAACAGTTGGATCATCTCTCAGCAGATGAGATACTGTAATTTTACATCAGCAGATCCACATCTTATGGATTTTTCTCACTTCTTCATGGAAGAAATTCTAGTTAACTGGGCTATACTACCATTCATTTTTTTGCTGTTCTTTTACATGTTGGTCTATGTCATTTGAATTTATTATACTATATTTTGTTGATCCCTAAAAGAAGAGTTTCATTTGTCGAAGTAAAACATACAATGTTTATAAAATTCAGAAATTTAAATGTCAAGCAAAATGTGGTTGGTTAAGCGTCTGCCTTCAGCTCGGGTCATAGTCCCAGAGTCCCAGGGTCAAGCCCCACATCGGGCTCCCCACTAGGCAGGGAGTCTGCTTCTCCCTCTGCCCCTCCCCCTGCTCATGCTCTCTGTCAAATAAATAAAATCTTTTTTAAAAAATTATCTCTACTACCTAGTAAAAATAGTTTATTTGGTTTTTTGGTTGTTATATTTTTAAAGTATCAGGAATATTTAAAGATACTGAATGCCATGGAGAGATAAATACTAAGTGAACTGTTTTGATTTATGTCCAGAGCATTATTTTCTCTTCTTCTGAGGGTATTCCTATCACTTTGCTAACCTTTAATATATACAGTAGTCCTGCCTTATTATGTAGTTTCACTTTCTATGTTGTCAGTTACCCAATGCCAACTGCCAGAAGGTCAATAGTAGCCTAATCCTGCGTCACAATGCCTACGTCATTCCCCTCACTTCATCTCATCACGTAGGAGTTTTCTCATTGCACATCATCACAACAATATATATCGAGAGAGTGATAGAGAAACCACATTCACATAACTTTTATTACAGCATATTGTTATAATTGTTCTATTTTATTATTAGTTATTGCCGTTAACCTTTACTGTGCCTAATTTATAAATTAAACTTTATCACAGGTATGTACGCATAGGAGAAAACATAGTACATATAGGGTTCGGTACTCTCTGTGGTTTCAGGCATCCACTGGCAGTCTAAGAATGTAACCCCTGCCGATAAAGGGGGACTGCCATACATGATCTGAGTCAAGTATTCACAAACGTTCAACCAAACACTATATCCAGTTACAATGACATCCAGATAAAAGATCTGGAAATTGACCTATTTTTAGATTTTCTGAGTTTCACATTATACTGAATAGTGTGAATAGTCTCTCTCTCTCTCTCTACCCCCCCCACCCCACATGCTTCAGAGATCATGCGCACCCAGAGCCTGTGGATATGACCTTATTTGGAAATAGTCTTTGCAGATGTAATCGATTTAAGATTATGGCCCTGCTGACACCTTGATTTCAGATTCTAGTCTCCAGAACTGTAATACTGTAATAGATTAAATTTCTGTTGTTTTAAGCCACCCAGTTTGTGGTACTTTGTTTCAGCAGCCCTGGGAAACTAATACTCATATTATTAAAAAAAAAAAAAAAAAAATCCTTTTTCTTGTCTTTTAATTGCAATGACTTACACGGTTTTTCTTTTTCTTTTTTTAAGATTTATTTATTTAAGAAAGAGAGAAAGAGAATGGGAGAGGGGTGAGGGAGAGAGAATCCACAAGCAGCCTCCCTGCTGAGCACAAGCCACCATGGGGCTTGATCCCAGGACCCTGAGATCATGACCTGAGCCAAAACCAAGAGTCAGATGCTTAACCGACTAAGCCACTTAGGGGCCACATGCATTTTTCTATGCAGGCTATATTCTAATACTTATCTATACAGACAAATATCCTTAGCAGAAGGGGAGGTTTCTCCATGAAGGCCACTTGAGTCACCTCTGAGAACTCTCGCCCTGCCCCGGGAAATCCCTTTATCTTAGTCTCTCATGTCATATATATTTGTCCTTTGTAATATTTATTATAATTGCAAGTTTGTATTTATTCGAATCTGGATCACTCACTTGAAGAGAAGCTCCATGAGACAGATACTTCATCTGTTTCTGCTTGCCTCTGTATCCTCAGCATCTAGCCCATTTCCTGCCTCAGAGTAGGTTAAAATATGGTGAATGAATGTATTAATGTTAATATCTTCTGACATCTCCAATCATAAACCTCATTTTTCCTTTTGAATCTTCATAACTCTTACAACTTCTCCTAATTTACTTACTTTCTACAGCACTTTGTATTCCACATCATAACGATTCTTAACAAGAAAGGTTAGGGAAGGTTTATTTGTTTCAAAATAAATATGCCTAACTTTCTTTTCTCCCATTCCAGTTAGATTCTCCTGCAGGAAGAAAATACAGATGTGTGGAGATTTTTTTTGTTCTTAAAACTCCTCCACGTTCTATACATGCCCCATTCTCTTTCTCTGTGGAAGAGCTCTAACACTTTCTAGTCAAATAAAATAAGGCAGAATGGTTCATTCACGGCTTTTCTACACATCTATCTAAAAGACCATTTTGATTTGTACAAATCTGTATTTATAAAAATGTTTCTGTGTAATGGGATACTTAGAGACATGCATGACTAGATTTAATATATTTCTTTTAACTGTCATTCCAAAATGGACCAACATGCTCTTCAATAAGTACATTTTATTCAGTTTCTAAATAGCAAATTATCATAAATTTCCATACTTTGAATATCATTTTTTTTCCTAAGAAAATTTTGGGAAGGTAATTATTACTTTAGGGCTATTAGACAATTAAAGAACATGTTTATAAATTTGAGGAATAATCTAAAATAAATTAAGCAGAAATTATCATATCAAGTCTCCAAAGTAAATTACTATTTTGGTTAAATAAGTATAAAAATGCATTGAGTTACTATGATTGGGCAGTACAGTAAATAAAAGTGCACAAAAAGAACATTTTACCCAATAATAGATATTATCTGTACCAAAAAGAAAGCATTACTTTGAGAGTCTGAAATATTTTTTGGACTTGGAAACAGACAAGAAAACTTTGAGTGGTTCATTGTTAGCAAACCCAAGAAATTACATTGGTTCAAATCAACAATGATCTTATCACAACTGATCCTCACTTTTTCCAGTTCTTATTCCACAGTATCAGAAAATTCAATCAAGTCTGTCATGAAGAGTTGTAGGTCAAACTTAACAAGTCTGAAGGTGGTTCTCAGTGCATTAAATACAGAAATGATAAAACCATAAATTGTAATTGTTCTTAATCTTCATCACATTCATTGTCATATCCTTATAGTCACAGGTGTATTTTGTTAAACCTTGAACTAAATTTTAATAGGTCACTAGATATCAAAATTACTTGTTCTAACAGATCAGTCTAGAAAAGTATGCCATGTAAGCCATGGTATGGCTTAGTAAAATAGTAAACTATGATTTTAGAATTTGCACTTATTTGGGTCAATTTTAATATTACTTGCTTCTCAGTAACTCAGCTCTACTGCCAGGTACAGACTTACCGAAAAACAAGACGAGAAGTGCTGTGTTCATACAGACATTGCCTTTCCTGTAGGTTTTATTTAGTCATGTGTAAAAACACACAGTAATTTTACACATGGACTTAATTTGAATGCTAATGTTTCCAAACATAATACGAACTCACAGTAAAGATCATTATGTGTCTATTCTCTCAGGTGAACAGTAAGGCTGGTGCTCCCCTGTTTCAAATCAACATATTTTCAAGGACAGCCTTTATCACTTCCATCTCCATACAGAAGCATATTTTAATTGCTTATTCTCTTCTGGTTTCTTTCTCCTTCATCTGTCTTCCTGCTTTTTGTCATTTTGCATATAGGGTGATGAGTTTCAGAATAGGATACAGGGCATATCTGACTGTACTGAATGGCAACTAATGTTCTTATATAAAGTTTAAATAAAACATATGCTGAATGAAGATTAAAATGACTCTAAATAATATACTTCCATAAATATAAGTAAAGCTTCCAATTCTATTTTCTCCTACATTTTTGAGCAACTAAACTATTTTAGGGTCCACATATGGATGACAAGAATTTGCCAAGTATTTGTCATTCATTTAATATTTCATAATTGTGACATATCAATGTACTGCCTATATTAATAATTTTATATATTTTGTTACACTCAATTTTAAAATGTAAATGCTTATTTTTAAAATGAATTTTGTATCATTACAGAAAATAGAAATTTGTAGGTAACCTCAGAAGAAATACAAAGAAAATAAAACAATGGTACTAAATTTCAAATGAACTTTAAATCCCCACATTTAGAATATAAGCTCCATGAAAGCTAGGATTTTTGTCTGCTCTACCCCAAGCACTTAATAGTATCTGGTACATAGTTGTTACTCAACAAAAATATATTGAATAAATGAATAATAAGTCTACTGTATGGTAAACTGAGAATATTAATGAGGTTTGTGCTCCTCTGCTCCACAAAACTAATTTGTTTTTTTTAATTCAATTAGCCAACATATAGTACTTCATTAGTTTCTGATGTAGTGTTCAATGATTCATAACTTGCATATAACACTCAGTGTGGTCAGTACATCACATGACCTCCTTAATGCCCATCACCCAGCAGTTACCCTATCCCCCCCACCCACTCGCCTCTCCTTCCGCAACCCTCAGTTTGTTTCGCAGAGTCAAGAGTCTCATGGTGTGTCTCCCTCTCTGATTTCTTCCCATTTAGTTTTCCCTCCCTTCCCCTATGATCCTCTGTGCTATTTCTTATATTCCAAATATGAATGAAACCATATGATAAAAAGCTTCTGCACAGGAAAGGAAACAGTCAAAAAAACTAAAAGGCAACCTACAGAATGGGAGAAGATATTTGCAAATGACATTTCAGATAAAGGGCTGATACACAAAGCTAATTTCTTAAGTATCAAGGTTTTCTCCTCCCCCGTGAGTTCTTGTAAATTATGATAAAATTGGTATTTGTGTATAGTATGTATATAAATGCTTATATTTTGTTCACTGTGATATGTTAATTGCTGATAGTAAATAGGATTCTATAATGTTATTGTTGTAATGTCATATTGTTATAATGTTACTGCTGAATAATGCTTAACAGTGCAATTTCCTAGTTGACAAAAGCTCTAGGGCAGTGCCTTTCACTTCTGACTGTAAATAGAATCACTTGCAGAGATTTAAACCATGCTGATGCCTGGGTCCCATGTAGCCCAGGCCAATCAAATCAGAATCTACTGGGAATAGGGCCAACCATTATTATTGTTTTAAAAAGCTCCCGAATGATTCAAATGTGCACTGAGAGCCACTGATCTAGGACAGCAGTGAAAATCCATTTGTCTCTGTAGAACATGATCCCTATATTAATCTTTAGCTTATAAAATTTATCCTATTTTTATACAACCCAACTTTTCCCTGTTTTATCAGCTTTGAAAAGTTCCTCTCAGGTTTCCATATATATACAACCTTAAAAAGCTATCCTTATGTAAAACTATCTCCAAATAAATCAATCCCTCACTTTGTTTTACAAAACTTTTATAAAAACCGTCCAACTATATCTAATATTTTTGGAACCAAAATCTTCTAAATCGTTTAGAAAGTGCTCATTATTTCCTATGAGACACAAAGCTTCATTTTCTCATTCCTTCTCATTGGCTCAGGATTGATAGTGGACACCATGCAAACTGCACATTGAATAACATAACTGATAAAATATATTTCAGACATGACAATGTGACAGCAAAGTAGCCCACAGCTGTGCCAATATGATCAGATAAGACAGCAAAAATATTCTAAGTTGCCAATAACTTAAGAAATATTAGATCAATTGTTTCAATTTAGGACCGAAGTGGGTATGAGTGTCTGATGGTGGTGTTTATCAAAGGGACACAGTGCTGCATTCCCAGAAACTCAATTCTCCTACACAAACTCCACAATCCATCATTTAGATGATGCTCTGTTCTATCCTCATGCAAATTAATTCATTTATATATTACACTATAGTTTTTCAACAGGAAATCTGCTTTTGTGGTTTCCATAAGGAATTTATGACCATTGTTATTTAAGGATACCAAGTAAATCAGCAAAGAAATTTATTATATAAGACAATGGGGAGGGAATCCAGAAATATAATTAAAATTTAAAAACTAAAACACAAAGCAAAATGTTCTTACTATCTATGGAGGTTACCATCTTCTTCGGTGTCTAGTCATGAAACTTCATTCCTGATTTCTCTATTCCCACATGTAATTAACAACTAAGTCTTATGAAATTTATCTTCCCCAAATGGACTTATCTATCCCAGGTTTATATTCTCACTGCACCACCTCTTTGGGGCTTTATATTTTCAAGCTTAGATTTTAGTTAGAGACTCTAGACTTGTTTCCTGGTGATTAGTTTTTCTTTCCTACTATCCAGCTTGCATATTACTGGGAGATTGATATTTTTAAAATCCTACTATTATCGCCTTGTCCTGCTGAAATTTTTCCTACCTATTAACAACATAAAAGCCCAAATCCATCATTGCACATTACAAACCTTACATGATTTTGTTCCCAACAAATTGTTTATCATGGCCTTTTCTTCATTCTCTTGTCCAATTTATTAAAAATAGAAAAACACATTAAAAATAGAAAACCCCTTAAAACATCTTTTATGGAAAAATGTACAAATTTATTTCTGCCATGAAATAATGTAAAAATATAAAGCCAGAAAAAATTGCAATTAAATGTTAACTGCACTACCAATTTACTGGATGAGCCCCCCCTCCCTAAAACAGGGTTCATTTGTTGAAATCCTAACTCCCAGTACCTCAGAATATGACCTTATTTGGAAATAGGTTCCTTGCAGATGCATGCAGTTAGTTAAGATGAATCACACTGGCTTACTGTCCTTATAAAAAGGGAGAAATTTGAACACAGACACACACACACACATGTGCGCACGCGGGCACACACATATACACAGAGAGAATACCATTGCGGAGACTGAAATTATGCTGCCACAAGCCCAGGAACTACCAGAGGCTAACAGAGAGAATCCTGGAATAGACCCTTCCCCAGTACCTTCAGAGAGAATGTGGTCCTACTGATATCCTGATCTTGGACTACTAGCTCCACAACTGTGAGACAATAAATTTGTGTTACTTAAGCCAACTAGTTTATAGCACTTTGCTGCACCAGCTCTAGGAAATTAAAACATTGAGTAATTATTTTAGTTTTTAGTTACATTTTTTCCCATTAAAAAAAATGGGGATTATACATTCTTATCACATGACTGCCATGAAGATTATGGGACGCTATTTGTAAATTAATACAGGGCCTGACTTTAGGAGCTATTTGCCTTCCTCTTTATTCCTCACTGCTTCTAGTTATGTGAACTATAGGTACTTGGGAAGATTAGAGCTTCTCTGGATCTTAGTTGCTTCAAATATTGAATGGCAAAAATACTTTACCTAACAGCAACCTATATTAGAGAGTTTCTTATTGTTCCTTCTAACTCAAAGGTCTATGACTCATGCCCAGAATTCATATCCTTGATCTTGTCTTAATTGCTTATCTCCTTTGATAGTTTATTCTTTAGGTCCTCAGTGATGATATAACTTGAACAATAACTGACACTAACAGTTTTTGTTCTTCATGTTCTAAGATTCCACTTATCTTAGAGTTTACCAAGTACAGTTTTATAGTCTAAAAAATCCTAACAGTGCTATCTGATGATTATTAATTTTTATGATAGAAAAACCAAGATATTTTATATTAATTCTAAGAGGCAGATTTACCATTCATTTTTTAAATTAAGAATGTACATATTCTTATCATTATTGTATTTATTTTATCATAGTTGGTAAATATCCTTTAACCCCTATACTTTGACTACTCTATAATGATACTTCACTGTCCAGATATCATTAGCCTATCCACAATTTATTAACCTAAGTATGGGAGAGCTTATTTTTGTATAAGGTATTACATTTGATGTTGAAAATACATAATGAAGAAGATAAAATCTTGCACTTAAGATTATAACATGGTAGAGAAGTTTTACATGTAACTAAAAAACTCCAATACAAAGTGATAAGTGCTATAATATCAATAATATAACTTATGACACTGCAATGTAGTTTCAAAACCCATTTCCCAAAACAATATAACCTGATCTTCAAAAAAACTTGACAGAATTGACCAGAATTTTTGTTTCAATTTGATAAATGAACCAGCTGAAGAACAAAGACTTTATATGACTTTCCTTTCATTCCATTCTCCAGTTCAAAGTTTTCCACAGCATATTTAGCAGCACACTAGACCTAAGAGGTACTCGGAAGGAAAAATGAATGAATGAATGAATGAATGAATGAATGAATGAAATATTCTGTGGGCAATTCTGTATGTTGCCTTGGAGATCCATAAGGCACATTATCATTTTAATAGTTCCAAGAAGATCTATAGGGAAAAAAAAGCCCTATTAACTTTGCTTAATCCAGTATTATGCAAACTTACATAACCATAAAACTCAATATGAAACTTTTGAAACACTGATCCCAACCTATAGTTTTTTAGATATTTTGCAGAGGCCTAAAAGTTTCCAGAAAATTGTAAAGGGATGGGGTGCACTGAACTACTACTCCTCCTTGACTTCTTCCCTCTTCCCCTACCAGCCTGGCTTCATTCAGAAAAGTTCTACTCTTTTCTATATGGAAGAATGTAATTACCCAAGTCTAATGAAAAGTCACTACTTTAAGTGAATCACCAAAATTTATAATAAACATCCAGGAAAAGAGTTTGAATAGGACTCCATCTTGAAATATTATCGAAGTTTATTTTATATTAAAAAAACTAGGCTATAATTGCTGCCAAAATTTTTACAATGAACAAATAATGAATCAAGTCACTATAGAGTTAAAAATTCTTTTGAAAAAATTTTGATACCATGATACATGATTCTTTACTTAATGCTTGGCTTTTACATAAATTAACATAAAAAGCCTCCTCAATAAAATTCAAAACCCTCATCTTTTTTTTTTTTTTTGCCTCTCTTAATTCCTTGACCTAAATACATAGTAGTCTTTTCAAAATTTCCAACACCTACCCTGCTATTATCTTAAATCCCATTTATGGGCCTATTTTATAATTACCACAGAGAAAACCAAACTTTAAAAAAGTATAGATTACAAGCATGCATGAGGAGACTAAATGCTGGGAGTGAAGTGGGAAGAGAAATAGTGAAGACTATAGTAGTGTGCATTAATGTTTTTATTTTCTGTATTTTATGATGTTTTACCATCTTAGAGTCTTGCTACTTCTGGAAGAGACAGCCCTCCACCCCCCAGGCAGCTAATCCCTAGATGCTGTAAACAACTTGCCTGCCAGCTTGACTTTGATAGGCAAACCAACCAATCCACAGCCCAAATCCCCAACAACCTCTTCTATCTAGCTCACAAACCAAGCCAATATTCCCCATGTCCTAATCACCCGAGGACTAGGTACCAGACATCTAGAGATTATTCCTATGGCCCAGAGCTCCCCAAATTATTCAAACCAACCAGACCTATACTGTTTACCCTGCCCTGCCTTGCCTTTCTGTTGAAATTACAGTAAAGAATCTGGGCCACGCTGTCCACTCACTCTTTCTGCCTCCTGACCAAACCTGTCTGTCACTTCCCCATATGGGCCTACATGGTGTGGCATGCCTCCTCCTGGAAAGTGTAAGTAGTAAAACTTCTTTCAACTGACCTTTCCTGTGTTGTTTAACTGGAGATTATATGAAGTAATATGAAGTAATTTAACTTACATATGAAGTAATTTAACTTAAAAAGAAAATTTCCATTTGTAAAGATATTGTCCAAACCAGGAAGAGAACTACTCCTAGAGACAAGTCATCACCTGAGAGGCTTTTCTCTGCATAACAGAACAACCCTTCTTTCCCACACCTTTCCTATTTCCCCTCCCCCAGAAGCCCCTTAGCCTAACATAGTATCTAAGCCTGAATCCCCCCTGGGGTCTCAATTCATTATGTAAATCCCACAAATACATAATTAAACTGTTTTTTTTTCTCTTCTTAATTTGTTTTTATCAGTTTGATTTGAGGGTTCCAGCCCTTGAACCTAGGAGGGTAAAAGGAACAAGATTTTTCCTCTCTACAATCATCTCTACAAGTATGGGGAAAACCAAGTTAACATTCTGTTACTATTTCACCATTTTGAATTTTTAAAGAGAAAAAGTAAGGTTTTGTTGTCATAATTTAAGGCTTGTTTATAGAATCTAGAATTTACTCTAGGGCTTCATTTTTATCTTTTATGAACTAATGAATACAAATTTCAAATAAATCTTCAGTTTTAAATACAATTTAATATCAGGATATTTTACACTGCGTTGAGAGCTGCAGCTTTTTATAAATGCAGTTTCGAAGATAAAATGGATGTGATTAAAACTGTGCAAATAGGAGGGGGCAGAGCAAGATGATGGAGGAGGAGGAGACCTGGATTTCGTCTGGTCTCAGGAATTCAGCTGAATAGGGATCAAACCATTCTGAACACCTACGAACTCAACAGGAGATCGAAGAGGAGAGTAGCAACAACTCTCTGAACAGAGAAACGACCACTTACTGGAAGGTAGGACTTGCGGAGAAGTGAATCCGAGGCGATATTCGGGAGGATAGACGGCGGGGGAGGGGGCCTCCATCCGCCGCTTCCGGCAAGTGATAGAGCCGCGGAGCACAAAATCGGAACTTTTGGAAGTCTACTCTGCTGAGGGACGTCGCTCCAGTGGCTAAGCAGGGGGTGGAACCCTCGCGGGACAGTGTGGTCTCAGGACCCTCGGGGTCACAGGAACACCGGGGGTTCCTGAGTGCGGCAGAGCTCCCAGGTATCGGAGCGGGGAAGCCGGCTGCAGAGACGGAGCTGAGGCGCGGGCTCTCAGCTCGGGGTTGCCATAAACTGTGATCTATGAAACAGTCAGGCCACTGCTCCTCCAGCAGGGACCCAACAAGCGGCAGATCCGGGGAAACTCCCCTTCCTCCCCCAGGGAGGAGGGGCACGGGAGCGCACCGCAGGGATCTGCTGGGTTTGGAGACTCCACACGGGGTCAGGTGCCAGAGATAGAAACGCTAGGTCACAGGCCAGGTGAGCACGGAGTGCGGCCGGAGACCGGGGAGACGGGAGTGACTGCTTTTTTCTGGGGGGCGCACTGAGGGGCGGGGCCCTGAGTTCTCAGCTCCTCCAGTGGAGATTGGGAGACCACCATTTTCACCCTGGTCCTCCAAAGCTGTACCAGAGCTTGCAGGGAACAAAAGCTCCTGAGAGCAAACCCGACCAGCTTGCTTAGCCCGGACTCACAAGGGCGGGGCAATTCAGCCTCCGGCAAAGACATTTGGAAACCAGGGCAACAGGCGCCTCCCCCAGAAGATCAGCAAGAACAGCCAGCAAGCCAAGACCAAGTTTACCGATCAAGGAGAACGGGAGAACTCCAGTGCTAGGGGAATACTGCACATAGAATTCACGGCTTTTTTTTTTACCATGATTCATTAGTTCATCAAAGTTAATTTTTTTAACTTTTTTTTAATTTTTCTTTTTCCCTTTTTCAACCAAAATCTTATCAATCCCTTTTAAAAAAAAAAAAATTATTTTTCATTTTTAGAGTCATATTTTATCCCTTCATAGTACTCACCCTTATTTTTGGCGCATATATATATATATATATATATATATATATATATATATATAAGTTGTTCTCTCTTTAAAATTTTGAGATACAGTTTCTTCTAACAGATCAAAATATACCATAAATCACTAGTGTATGGCTTTGTTCTAGTCTCCTCCCTGATCACATTCTCTCCCTTTTTTCTTTTTCTTTTTTAAATCTTCTTCTTTCTTTTTTCAAACAACTTATCTTATCAATTCCTTTTATAAAATCTTTTATAATTTTCATCTCCACAGTCATCTTCCATCCCTTCATTGTATCAACCCTTATTTTGTACATATATGTCTTTTTCCTTTAAAATTTTAGGAGGCACTTTTTTCTAACAGACCAAAATACACCCAAAATCTAGTGTGTGGCACTGATCTATGCACTAGCGTGATCATATTTGATCATATTCTCCTTTTTTCTATTGTTCTACTTTGTATTTATCTTTTATTTTCTTTTTTTTTCTCTTTCTTTTTTCTTTCTTTCCCTTTCTTTTCCCCTGGTTTCAGGTCTTTTCTGATTTGTATACAGTATATTTGCTGGGGACCTTCTTAACCTGTTAGCATTTTGTTCTCTCATTCATCTATTCTCCTCTGGACAAAATGACAAGACGAAAAAAATCACCTCAGCAAAAAGAACAAGAGGTAGTACCGTGAGCCAGGGACCTACTCAATACGGACATTAGTACGATGTCGGACCTAGAGTTCAGAATCATGACTTTAAAGATACTAGCTGGGCTTGAAAAAAGCGTGGAAGTTATTAGAGAAACCCTTTCTGGAAAAATAAAAGAACTAAAATCTAACCAAGTTGAAATCAAAAAGGCTATTGATGAGGTGCAATCAAATGTGGGGGCACTAACTGCTAGGATAAATGAGGCAGAAGAGAGAATCAGTGATAGAGAAGACCAAATGATGGAAAATAAAGAGGCTGAGAAAAAGAAAGATAAACTACTGGATCACGAGGGCAGAATTCGAGAGATAAGCGATACGGTAAGATGAAACAACATTAGAATAATTGGGATCCCAGAAGAAGAAGAAAGAGAGAGGGGGGCAGAAGGTATATTGGAGCAAATAATAGCAGAGAACTTCCCTAATGTGGGGAAGGAAACAGGCATCAAAATCCAGAAGGCACAGAGAACCCCTCTCAAAATCAATAAAAATAGGTCAGCACCCCGACATCTAATAGTAAAACTTACGAGTCTCAGAGACAAAGAGAAAATCCTGAAAGCAGCTCGGGAGAAGAGATATGTAACCTATAATGGTAGAAATATTAGATTGGCAACAGACCTATCCACAGAGACCTGGCAGGCCAGAAAGGACTGGCAAGATATCTTCAGAGCACTAAACGAGAAAAATATGCAGCCAAGAATGCTGTATCCAGCTAGGCTGTCATTGAAAATAGAAGGAGAGATAAAGAGCTTCCAGAACAAACAAAAACTAAAGGAATGTGCAAACACAAAACCAGCCCTCTAAGAAATATTGAAAGGGGTCCTCTAAGCAAAGAGAGAGCCTAAAAGCAGCACAGATCAGAAAGGAACACAGACAATATACAGTAACAGGCACTAAATTCATACCTTTCAATAGTTACCTGAATGTAAATGGGCTAAATGCCCCAATCAAAAGACACAGGCTATCAGATTGGATTAAAAAAAAAAAGACCCATCAATATGCTGTCTGCAAGAGACTCATTTTAGACCCAGACACCCCCAGATTGAAAGTGAGGGGATGGAAAACCATTTACCATGCTAACGGACACCAAAAGAAAGCTGGGGTGGCAATCCTTATATCAGACAAATTAGATTTTAAAACAAAGATTGTAATAAGAGATGAAGAAGGACACTATATACTACTTAAAGGGTCTATCCAACAAGAAGATCTAACAATTGTAAATATCTATGCCCCTAACATGGGAGCAGCCAATTATATAAGGCAATTCATAACAAAAGCAAAGAAACACATTGACAACAATACAATAATAGTGGGGGACTTTAACACCCCCCTCACTGAAATGGACAGATCATCTAAGCAAAAGATCAACAAGGAAATAAAGACTTTAAATGACACACGGGACCAAATGGACTTCACAGACATATTCAGAACATTCCATCCCAAAGCAATGGGCTACACATTCTTCTCTAGTGCCCATGGAACATTCTCCAGAATTGATCACATCCTAGGTCACAAATCAGGTCTCAACCGGTACCAAAAGACTGGGATTATTCCCTGCATATTTTCAGACCAAAATGCTTTGAAACTAGAACTCCATCACAAGAGGAAAGTCGGAAAGAACTCATATACATGGAGGCTAAAGAGCATCCTACTAAAGAATGAATGGGTCAACCAGGAAATTAAAAAGGAATTAAAAAAATTCATGGAAACCAATGAAAATGAAAACACAACTGTTCAAAATCTTTGGGATACAGCAAAGGCAGTCCTGAGAGGAAAGTATATAGCAATACAAGCCTTTCTCAAGAAACAAGAAAGGTCTCAAATACACAACCTAACCCTACACCTAAAGGAGCTGGAGAAAGAACAGCAAAGAAAGCCTAAATCCAGCAGGAGAAGAGAAATAATAAAGATCAGAGCAGAAATCAATGAACTAGAAACCAAAAGAACAGTAGAACACATCAATGAAACTAGGAGCTGGTTCTTTGAAAGAATTAACAAGATTGATAAACCCCTGGCCAGACTTAGCAAAAAGAAAAGAGAAATGACCCAAATCAACAAAATCATGAATGAAAGAGGAGAGATCACAACCAACACCAAAGAAATACAAACAAGTGTAAGAACATATTATGAGCACTCTATGCCAGCAAATTAGATAACCTGGAAGAAATGGGTGCATTCCTAGAGATGTATCCACTACCAAAATTGAACCAGGAAGAGAGAGAAAACCTGAACAGACCTATAGCCACTAAGGAAATTGAAGCAGTCATCAAAAATCTCCCAACAAACAAACCCCAGGGCCAGATGGCTTCCCAGGGGAATTCTATCAGACATTTAAAGAAGAATTAATACCTATTCACCTGAAACTGTTCCAAAAAATAGAAATGGAAGGAAAACTTCCAAACTCATTTTATGAGGCCACCATTACCTTGATCCCAAAACCAGACAATGACCCCATCAAAAAGGGTCCTTCATCCTTGATGAACATGGATGCAAAAATTCTCACCAAAATACTAGCCAATAGGATCCAACAGTACATTAAAAGGATTATTCAACACGACCAAGTGGGATTCATCTCTGGGCTGCAAGGCTGGTTCAACATCCGCAAATCAATCAACGTGATACAATACATTAACAAAAGAAAGAACAAGAATCATATGAGCCTCTCAATAGATGCAGAAAAAGCATTTGACAAAGTACAGCATCCTTTCTTGATCAAAACTCTTCAGAGTATAGGGATAGAGGGTACATACCTCAATATCATAAAAGCCATCTATGAAAAACCTACAGCCAGTATCATTCTCAATGGGGAAAAGCTGAGAGCTTTTCCCCTAAGGTCAGGAACACGGCAGGGATGTCCACTCTCACCACTGCTATTCAACATAGTATTAGAAGTCCTAGCCACAGCAATCAGACAACAAAAAGAAATCAAAGGCATCCAGATCGGCAAAGAGGAAGTCAAACTCTCACTCTTTGCAGATGATATGATACTGTATGTGGAAAACCCAAGAGACTCCACCCCAAAACTGCTAGAACTCATACAGGAATTCAGTCAAGTAGCAGGCTATAAAATCAATGCACAGAAATCAGTGACATTCCTATACACCAACAACAAGACAGAAGAGAGACAAATCAAGGAGTCGATCCCATTTACAATTGCACCTAAAACCATAAGATACCTAGGAATAAATGTAACCAAAGAGGCAAAGGATCTGTACTCAGAAAAGTATAAAATACTCATGAAAGAAATTGAAGAAGACACAAAGAAATGGAAAAACGTTCCATGCTCATGGATTGGGAGAACCAGCATTGTGAAGATGTCAATGCTACCTAGAGCAATCTACACATTCAATGCAATCCTGATCAAAATACCATCCACTTTTTTCAAAGAAATGGAACAAATAATCCTAAAATTTGTATGGAACCAGAAGAGACCCCGAATAGCCAGAGGAATGTTGAAAAAGAAAAGCAAAGCTGGCGGCATCACAATTCCAGACTTCCAGCTCTATTACAAAGCTGTCATCATCAAGACAGTATGGTACTGGCACAAAAACAGACACATAGATCAATGGAACAGAATCGAGAGCCCAGAAATGGACCCCCAACTCTACGGTCAACTTATCTTTGATAAAGCAGGAAAGAATGTCCAATGGCAAAAAGACAGTCTCTTCAACAAATGGTGTTGGGAAAATTGGACAGCCACATGCAGAAGAATGAAACTGGACCATTTCCTTACACCACACACAAAAATAGACTCCAAATGGTTGAAAGACTTAAACGTGGACAGGAGTCCATCAAAATCCTAAAGGCGAACACAGGTAGCAACCTCTTCGACCTCAGCCGCAGCAACTTCTTCCTAGAAACATTGCCAAAGGCACGGGGAGCAAGGGCAAAAATGAACTATTGGGATTTCATCAAGATAAAAAGCTTTTGCACAGCAAAAGAAACAGCCAACAAAACCAAAAGACAACCAACAGAATGGGAGAAAATATTTGCAAATAACATATCAGGTAAAGGGATAGTATCCAAAATCTATAAAGAACTTATCAAACTCAACACCCAAAGAACAAATAATCCAATCAAGAAATGGGCAGAAGACATGAACAGACATTTTTCCAAAGAAGACATCCAAATGGCCAACAGACACATGAAAAAGTGCTCAAATCGCTCGGCACCAGGGAAATCCAAATCAAAACCTCAATGGGATACCACCTCACACCAGTCAGATTGGCTAAAATTAACAAGTCAGGAAATGACAGATGTTGGCGGGGATGTGGAGAAAGGGGAACCCTCCTACACTGTTGGTGGGAATGCAAGCTGGTGCAACCCCTCTGGAAAACAGTATGGAGGTTCCTCAAACAGTTGAAAATAGAGCTACCGTACGATCCAGCAATTGCACTACTGGGTATTTACCCCAAAGATACAAAGGTAGGGATCCGAAGGGGTACATGCACCCCAATGTTTATAGCAGCAATGTCCACAATAGCCAAACTGTGGAAAGAGCCAAGATGTCCATCGACAGATGAATGGATAAAGAAGAAGTGGTATATATACACAATGGAATATTATGCAGCCATCAAAAGGAATGAGATCTTGCCATTTGCAACGACGTGGATGGAACTGGAGGGTGTTATGCTGAGTGAAATAAGTCAATCAGAGAAAGACATGTATCATATGACCTCACTGATATGAGGAATTCTTAATCTCAGGAAACAAACTGAGTGTTGCTGGAGTGGTGGGGGGTGGGAGGGATGGGGTGGCTGGGTGACAGACATTGGGTAGGGTATGTGCTATGGTGAGCACTGTGAATTGTGCAAGACTGTTGAAATCACAGATCTGTACTTCTGAAACAAATAATGCAACATATGTTAAGGAAAAAGAAAAAGAAGAAGATAGCAGGAGGGGAAGAATGAAGGGGAGTAAGTCAGAGGGGGAGATGAACCATGAGAGACGATGGACTCTGAAAAACAAACTGAGAGTTCTAGAGGGGAGGAGGGTAGGGGGATGGGTTGTCCTGGTGATGGTTATTAAAGAGGGCACATTCTGCATGGAGCACTGGGTGTTATGCCCAAACAATGAATCATGGAACACTACATCAAAAACTAATGATGCAATATATGATGATTAACATAACAATAAAAAATTTAAAAAAACTGTGCAAATAATTATCTGAAAATATAAAACATATAACATACATTAAAACCATAATCAAGTGAGGAGGAATTATTTATACCATAAGGAACAAGCCTAATATGCATAAAAATGTGTCCCCATAAACATAATAAATTTTTGTTAATCTTAAATACTGTAAATAGAAAATTTTTCTCTCAAAAAATTCCAATTAATAAAAGTTATCTTTATTCTAAATATTAGTAAGCATATTTATAAATAAACACATCCTTATTAAAACTACTTATATCAATTTTATCTTTCCTTTTTGATTTGGAAACTATTTCATGATCTCTCAATGTTTTGAGAGTGACCATTATAATCATCATTTTTAATTCATGCATCCAATCAACAAATGCCTCTGATATGGCATATATTATATTCGAGTTTCTGGAAATCCAACCGCAAATAAAACAAAAGGCTTTTTGCCCTTGAGAATTTCACAGACGTGCTGAAGGGACAGATAACTAAATACGAGTTACAAAATATAATGCTATGTGCTATGAGAAGGACATACTAGAATAGCCTGGGAGATCAGGGGTGGCTTCCAAAGGAAGGCAACAACTAAACTGAGTAAGAAGTGAAAAGCCATTCTAGTCTGTAAACGCAGAGGTAAAAGACAATAAGCCTGGCCTCAGGAAGTGGAATAGTGGCAATACATAATGCCAAATTGGTCACAGAAGTCAAATCATAAAGCACTTGGGCTGTGAAGCGTTCAGACATTATCCTGAAGATAATGTGGAGCCACTGAAAGATTTTCCTCAGGAATGTACACTGATGTATACTCTTGAATGTTAGAGGCAGAGTATTGCTTAATTAAGAAACATAGAATCCCAAATGCCAGCAAACACATCAATTCAACAGTAACTTAAGCAGTTTTTCATGGAAGGATATATATTTATAATATAAAATTTATATTAGTTATATTACTATATCATAATGTTCTAGAACATTCCTATCCATTAAATTTGCATTATTTTTTAAACATTTTATTTATTTGAGAAAGAGAGAGAAAGACAGCACAAGTGAGAGACAGGAGCAGAGGGAGAGAGAAATGCAGACTCCCCACTGAGCAGGGAGCCTGACATGGGGCTCGAGCCCAGGACCCTGGGATCATGACCTGAGCCTAAGGCAGATGCTTAACCGACTGAGCCACCCAGGTGCCCCTCATTATTTTTGTTTTTTAAGAAATATTTAAATTGGCTAAAATAGATTACAATATCACTATGTATTTTATATGTTTATATTATATAGTGGACAAAATGCTTATAAAAGACAAAAACAAAATTTCAATCATAGTACTTTTTATTACAATACTGTAATGTGGTGAAGAATATACAGATTTGAACAAATAAAAATTTAGAGGACTCCAGAGGAGAGGATAAAAATTCTTTGAATTAAATAAGAGCTACAAAGAGAAGGTCAAGAGAGCCAAAACCAATTTGTTAAATTCTGAAGAATGTCTTAGAAACTGTCTTAAGATATACTTTTTCTTTTATGGATTAAATAGGCAACATCTCTTCTGAGAGATCATAACCCTCCCTTTTGTCTCCTTTTACCCAAAAAGAAAAAAAAAGAAAAAAATTCCAATCATCCATGTAAATTATTTCCTGACTCACAGATATAGAAAGTGAAATTATCATCAGATACTCCCTGGTTAATATTTCTTTTTAAGATAAATTAAACATTTGCCTACAAACAAATATCTCAAAGATATGTACCTCCAGGGAAACTACTGTATCATTTATTGGGTCTTCTTAAGACTTTTCGTTTCTAAAAGGTAATTGGTTCCTTTTCTGAATTATTAGTATAATGGGATTTCATAATATTCTAGGATAATTCATAATTAAATGTTTAATTATATCTAAATGCTAATGATTTTTTAAAGCTTTTATCTTAGTCACATTAGGAAAAATAAATTCACCTTCCAAAATTTATTCATGACAATAATTTTTCCTATTATTGGGGAAAATATGTATTTTATAATAAGCATTAAGGGAGCATGGTTAATCAAAACTAATAGATTTTCCCTGTCTATTCTCATGTACACCAACAAACATTCCTTTTAAAAAATTATATTACAGGGCGCCTGGGTGGCTCAGTTGGTTAAGCGACTGCCTTCGGCTCAGGTCATGATCTTGGAGTCCCTGGATCAAGTCCCACATGGGGCTCCCTGCTCAGCGGGGAGTCTGCTTCTCCCTCTGACCCTCCCCCCTCTCATGTGCTCTCTCTCTCTCACTCTCTCTTTCAAATAAATAAAATCTTTAAAAAAATAAAAAATTGTATTACAGAAAAGAGAGATTAAGCTCTGAACAAATCATTTTGCTTAATGCCGGGATTTTCAAGCACTAGCTTGTAGGCCTATCTCCGGGTACTTCAACTAACAATAAATAATTAAAGACTGACATTAAAATTGACTAATTTTTTTTTTTTAAGTAGGCTCCATACCCAACATGGGACTTGACCCCACGACCCTGAGATCAAGAGTCGCATGCTCTACCATTGAGCCAGCCAGGTGCCCCAAAATTGATCAAATGTTTTTAAATAATATGTAAACAAAAGAGACAGGTGAGACATTCTCAACTTAAAAATTTTTAACTCCACCATATTTTCTAAACAGCCTGGGAGGTTTAATGATAAAACATAGCATAGGATAGTGTTAAGAACCCTAATTCTAAAGCCTGGTTTAAATTCTGACTCCTCCGCCTACTAGCATGTCCTTGTGTGAGTTTATTCACCTCTCTGTATTTCAGCTTCTCTATGTTTCCTCATCTGTAAAATGGGCATAATAATAGTATCCACAACTAGCAGGATGGTTGTGAAGATTATGTGAATTAATACATGTGAAATAGGGGTTGGTGCCTACTAAAACTGTGTGTTAAATATGCTTTGCCTGGTCTCTTAATATTTCACAGAAATCTAACATTTTGGCCATATATAATCAAATCATTTTAATATTCCAAGAATAAAATCTCTTGATTAGAAGCAGGACTAAATTCCAGCCCCTATGCACCCAGTAGAGCCTTACATGACGTGTATAGCTAGAATACATTGTGAGTAGTCAGTGCTCATGCCCTATTAGTGGTTAAATATTTTGACTATCATCCCCCATTGTAGGTGGTAACTACCTTCAATAAAACTGGATTATCCTGGACCAGTATTTTTCACCTAAGTTCTATAGATCCCCTGGGGTTTTATCCTGGTATAGGATGAGGATGGGAAGGGAAGAAAGCTGGAGTCTCAGGCCTTAATTTTACATATTGGAGTAAAATAAATGACTTCACCAAAAAAGAGGGTCTCACAACCTTAAATTAAGCTGAAATTCACTCCACTAGAGGTTGCCTTGAAGATGCATTTTGTAGAAAATTTGTCAACTACTCTACAGCAGTTTCTTTAAATACCCATGGCCCTTCTGTTCTGATAAGACCAAATTCTAATTCCTTGACCTTAGATCTGAGATTTTTCTACCATAAGCTTACCATACTACCCATAAAATTTTGCTTTAAAGATAATTTCATATATATATATACACACACATATATATGTATATATATACATATATACATGAAAAACCACTGTCAGTTGAACAGTAATTCAGACCAGAACTGATGTTTGGGATGCCTGGAAAGTTAGTAGTTGAGTGCTTCCTAAGTGATAATATATTATTTTTACAACATTATTTCATTGACTTTTTTTTTCAATGAATTTTTAGGGTGTCATCGATCCAACAGAGGAAGCTCAGGCTTTAGCTCAGAAAGTGAATAGGTCCCCCAAGGTCCTACTACTAGTATTTTTGCTAGCAGTCTTCTAACTATGCTTTACTGTGCTCCTTTGTCTTCCATGAAGAGAGCTGGTGGGGGAAGACTCCCAAAGATACTTAAAAAGGCCTTAGTGATCACTTAAATGAGATATCCAAGTTCTTATGAGCTGTGGATTCATAACTTATCTCTCCTCCACTGAGGAAAATATATGTTAAAGTCCAAAACTTGAATCTTGGGGAGGGGGGAGAAGGTAATGATCTTTTAATAATTCTATAAATTATTTTCTATTTTTATAGGCAAGTTGGCATATTTACAAGAGATTTTCTGTTCAGAAATTTCTGTTAAATAATGTCATTTAAAATTGTCTTTAAAGCAAAGTGTTTGTGTCCTATTTCTTCTTAAAAGAGGATGATTTTTTTTTCTTTTTTCTTGAAAATAAGCTCTACACCCAGTGTGGTGCTTAAACTCACATCCTGAGATCAAGAGTTGCATGATCTACTGACTGAGCCAGCCAGGTGCCCCAAGAGGATGATTTGACTATAATATCCATCATTCCATTGCTATCAATAATAAAACAATAAATAGCTTTAAATGATTATGTGAAATGTGCCAAGCATTGAGATGCATCCTTAAAATTTACCCTTTCATTTAATCTCTACACCATACTACTTTACAGATGAAGAAATTTAAGCAAAAAAAGGTGAATGAAGTAATCTAATGGTCACAGATCTGGGAAGGAGTCACCTGGAATCCAAACCCTACTGACCACTTATTTGCCATATATTTTTCTTACTTGTTCCTGCTCCCAACTCCTCCCCTAACATAAATCATAATAAAAGGAATGCAGGGATGCACACAAATGCACTGTATAAATAGTGTGATAATACACATGAATATAAAAATAAGTGAATATAAGTAACTTAAAGAAAAACTTGGACAGCAGTACCAAGAAAGATTAAGAATACATATATATATTCATATATATATTCACATAAATAAAAATACACAAATGTTAATAATGGTTAAAACTAAGTGATAGGATTATTTATTCCTTATATGTTTAGCATTTTCAAATTTCCTTTAATAAGCATATATTACTTTTATAATTAGAGAAAAAGTGTTTTTTTTTTTAAATCCTATTCTTGTCACAAATATGTATAATGAACTTTTATTCCACCTTTGGATCTTTCATGAATTTTCTCCAATATTATATACTATGATTTTTTTATGGTGTCTAAATTTTATATTAAATAAGATTGTATTCTCCTTTTACATATTGATGTTATTAACTCATTGTCCTTATGAGAGCATAAAGGACAGATTCATTTATTTAGACTTATTGGATATGCAAATGCTCACATATTTTAAAAGATTTCATGCTAGAGTTGTATCTAAAATTTGAAGGGATCTAAAATTTGATAATATAAAACTACAACTAAAATATGCTATAAGATAATAGGAAAAACAAATATGCATTGGTTTCTACTACTGGCTCCCGGCACAGAGCTCCTAAAATTCCTTGTAATTTCTCAACTGATAATAGCACTAAGAATATCTTTTGTTCTAATATTTGGTCTTTGGTACTGGTTCCTGACACAGTTCCTAAACCCCTTGGAAAGTCCTGGGAAACAGCAGTCTGTTTTTATTTAATGGGGAAACTCCTGCTGGGACTCTGAATAGCTCCTGGATGGGGGCTGGTCACTACAAAGACTAAGCCATGACTGGAATTTTCAGCTCCTCCACCCCCTCATTCTCCTTTTCTCTGGAATAGGAGTTCTTCATTGATCATGCCTTCCTGATGAAGCTGTCACAAAAATTTCAAGGGTATGGCATTTGGATAGCTTTGGGATTGGTGAAAACATGGAGGTGCCAGGAGAGCAGTGTGGCCTGGAGAGGGCATAGAAGCTCTGGGCCCCTTGCCTTATGTATCTCTCCCATCCGGTGGACGTTTATCTGTATCCTTTACCCTGTCTTTTATAATAAACTGGTAAACAGTATGTAAACTGTTTTCCTGAGTTCTGCAAGCTGCTCTACCAAATTAATCAAGCCTGAGGAGGGGTTGTGGGAACCTCTGATTTATAGCAATTGGTTAGAAACACAGGTGACGACCTGGCCTTGGGATTAGCACTTGAAGTAGGGGCGAGGGGGCAGGCTCCAGGTAGATAATGCCAAAACTGTAGGATACCCAAGCTGGTGTCACCGGGAATTGCTTGTTATGGGGAAAAATCCCCACATATTGGGTGTCAGAAGGGCTGTGAGTGTGGTAGTACTGAGGGAGTGAATGAGAAACACAGGAGGAAGATGGAGTTTACCCCTACACATATGCCTATGAAAAAATGATTGATCTATAAACATATTCAGGTCTTAGAATTTTTAGAGCTAATTGTGAAATTCCTTATGACCCACCATCAAGGATCCACACTTTGTACTGTCACACTTTAGCACACCCACTTTAGAGCTTGGCCCCTGTGCCTCAGGGAGCACTGCCCCACTTCCCCCTCCTACAGATGTTCCCCCATCTTTCTCATTTTCTTCTCTTTCACTTCTGGTTCACTAAATTTCCAGCCTACCCACACCCCAATTTGTTATACACAAAAGCAAAAGAGAGATAAGTAACGAAAGTGGAAGAAATTATTTTGTTCACCTCTATCTTACTAATATTTCCCCAAAGCCATACTATCACAGAGAATAAAACAAAGGGGGGGAGACAGAAAGGTGGGAGAGAAGAGAATGAAAAAAAGGGGGAGAAGGAGGAAAAGTTATTTTGTACCTAATATTTCCAACTTTGGAAGAAAAAGGGAAGAGGATCAAAGTTTCATGTTTAAACTCAGAAGCCTTTAAAATCTTTATCACTTTCCCTGAGACTCTTATCCATTCACACCCAATAATAATGCAATCATAGTCATGACACATTTATTTAAAACACGAATCAGAGTTGTTATTGAGGCAGGTGATGATAACGGAGACACTGACATCTTATATTACAGCTGTTTCTCTATTATAGCCACAGGGCAAAGCATCATTTTGGAAAATAGGGAAGTGTAGATTAAAGAATAGGTGTGTGTGTGTGTGTGTGTGCGCGCGTGCGCGCGTGTGTGTGCGCCTGCGTGTGTGCGCACGCGTTTGTGTGTGTTTGAAAGAGCGAGAGAGAGAAGAAAAATAAGAAATACAGGGTATGAAAGCTCACCAGCAAAAAAGCTATGAGCAAAACACTGTATAAATTAGGCTTTATATCTTCATTGCATATTTTATTAGGTGGCAGCCATAGGTACATACACTCCACACTCAGCACAGAGCTGGACACGGAGCTTGATCTCATAACCCTGAGATCATGACCTGAGCCGAAATCAAGAGTCAGATGCTTAATTGACTGAGCCACCCAGGCACCCCACATCCCTAGATTTTAATGCAACCAAGAATTATCAATAAATGTGGATTAATAAAGTTTCTGGAATTATAATTGTATAAAAAACTCATTTTGTTGGCCATCTGTATCTGTATATAGATTTATGTTATATGTTTCTGGAAAAATAATTTATCCATATGTCTAGTAATACTAAATAAGCATAGTCCAAATCATTTGGTGTCCTCTAAAGATTTTTCAAATAGCCATTGGAAAAAGTGTCATCATGTGTATTAACACAGTTTGTTTTGTTCTAGTTGATATAAGTGTTTGCGTAGTTGCTTACTTAGGTTTGTAGATGACAGGGCTAACTAAAATGCCAGAGAAAAATCAATCATTCCTCTAAAAATTAAGTCACTCAGCAATGTATTTATTTTTTAAATATATTTTTTACATTCAGTAATTTAAAAATAACAGATTACATATTCAAGGGGAAAGGATTACTCAAGTTATGTACACCAGGAGGCAGGAATCTTGGAGACCATCTTAGAGATCTTCTTTGCACAACAATGCTGTCTTATTTTCAATATGATTGGAAATTAGTATAGCCCTTATAGATGCCCTTTAGTACTTCTTCCAATAAGCACTACTGAAATTATTAGTTATCCTAATAACATTATTACTGTCATAGTCAATAATCATTATTATTCCAACTAGTGAAGAAGACGGCAGAAGCAGAAAGATATCAAATCAGCTTCAGAGAGCTCTTAAGCCACTCAGGGAAGGCAGTGACGACAGAATCCAGTATGCTGGTACATGAAACATGCTGTTTTCCTAGCTCTGTCTATGGCACAATTCCTATATTAAGTAAAGGCAGATGGCAACCTGATGCTAGTGTACCAGTTATGAAGGAAACTGGCAAATACTTTTCTTTCAAATGGTAATTAATGTATTAAAACCATATTGACTATAAAGCAAGTTTCCATAATTTCCCAAATTAGAAAAATTTAAAAAATTATATCAATTTTGAAAATTGACATGAGTCTCTTTCTCTTTTAATCAGAGATAAAAGAAACAAACAAAAAGACCCCACAAAACAAAAAACCCAAGTAACTAGACATAAACACATAGACACCAAAACGTCACAAGAGATATAATGCCAACACACCTTGAACTTTCTGCCTTTTTCTCTTCTTTCCTTCTTTCCCCCCACCCTACCAAATGCTATAATGATCAAGGAAAATACTTGAATAAAATTAAATAACCGTTCTCCCATTGAACAATGATGTTTCCTGAATAGGTTAGCTCCATTTTCAAGTTCTCTAAAAAGGAGAAGATGAACAATGCATTGTTAAAATATTCTCCAACTTTAAGTCCCAAAATTCTGCTATAATTAAAATCTGGACAATCACAAGTAAAACAGCAGGTTCTGGAAGCAGACTGGAAGGAAGAAAAATAACTTAGGGAGATCCCTACTATATGTCCAGCCCTGTCCAGGAACTGTCACAATACTAGCTCATTTAATATCCTCAATAGCCATAGGAAGCATTAACATGTGTATTTAACAGGTGACAAAACCAAGGCACATTAAGGGCTCAGGGATTTACCTAGATAATACATCTAGTAAGAACATTATACCTAAAAGGCCCCCAGTAAAGGTTTATTAAACAACTGACTAAATCAACAAATGAGAAAACAAATAAACAATGGGGAGCCAAAGATTCAGAGAACATTCATCCTTCAGATGCTGTAAAGTTAACTGGACAGTAAAAAGGTGATATTTTCAGCTATTTCAGTGAAGTTATTTTATAAATAGCCCTACAAAACACCAATAAGGAATGGGTATGGAATTGGTTGACATAATATTCAACAGTCATTGCTATATGCTTTTAAAGCAATGCTCCAGCAAATATAAAATAAAAAATATAAGCTATGATTTCATATATTTCATTTTTTTTCTTTGTGATTTAATCAAGTAGACGAAACTTGTGAAAATCTTTATGACAAAGTTAGGTCAATGGCAAATTAAATGCATCTTAATACTTAAATATTTTTAATACTTCCCCCCCCATATGTGTCACTACAGATAAATCCACTGGGTGGCCCAATTTACTTGAATACAAGTCATACCACTCCTACTCAGACTTTGGAAATGCAAAATTAAACCTGAAATAAGTTCTTCAGTCAGGCAAAAGATACACACACACACACACACATACACACACACACACACATATTCGCTTAATAACATTTTTTCCTACAAACATAATTACATAAATTTTTAAATGTATATATCTTTACAACAAATATCAATTAGAGCTATAACATTAATCTTATATAAAAATAGTCATCTATTAAAAAAACTTGAAATAAACACATGCAGCTCATTGACATCAGATACTGCCTTCAATTTTAGTAAGACTGGTTAAATCATATGGTAAATTTTATTCAATACTTTAATAATTCTTTCTTCTAAAACAACTGTTTACTCTTCTTCTGTGCTGAAGTCCAAGTAAAATTGACGAGAGTGTTAAATTGAGAGTGAAAGTGTTGCTTTTTCTTTTAATCAAGTAATTCCCTCTTGAAGATATATTCTGTAATAGGCCTACAACTATAATTTTTGCCCTCGAGATATTTACAACTTTGTAATGAAGATAAAACAAGTATGTAAGCTACTGTAATACAAACCAGTGCTATAATGGAGGTTAAAAAACAATGCAATGGGCTTTCTCAAGGAAAGCATAGTCCCAACCAGTTCAAAATAACATTCCCTTATTCATTCAACAAAAACTCCCTGTTAATAATGGAATAGCGTCCTCCCCCAAATTCATATGTTAAAGTCCTAACACCCAGAACTGTAGAACATAACTGTGTTTGGATATAGGGCCTTTAAAGAGGCAATTAAGCTCAGATGAGGTCACATGGGTGGGCCTTGATCCAATATGACTGGTACCCTTGTAAGAAGAGGCAGAAACACCAGCAATACATGAAGGAGGACGCAATGAGAAGGCAGCCATTTGCAAACTAAGGAGAGAGGCCTCTGAAGAAACCAATCTTACTGGCACCTTGATCTTGGGCTTCCAGATTCTAAGAAAACAAATTCAAATTGTTTAAACCACCCAGTCAGTGTTATTTTGTTATGACAGTCCTAGCCAACAGATATGAAAAAAATTAGTGACAAGTTTAATAGATGAAAAGACAATAAATCTTGGGCCACAGATTATATTTTCTCCTGTAGGATTAATTTACAGTACTGAACAAGTCTCCAGATTAGGTGGAATAAACATAAGCACTATGGCACTAGGAAGATAAATGAGTGAAAAGGGGATCTGGGATTAATATAATAGGGAGTGGTGGGGACTGTAGCCAACTGGGGAGTTCGTCACTAGGATAAAGATGCTGATGCTACTCAACTTTAATATATTATGTAGTCTCTCTGGATACAACTTCAGGGCTGTCAATTGCAACTGCCTAGATCTGTTTCTTCATATAAACCCTTCTACTAAATAATCTCTAAAGTTCTTTCCATCTTTAGCTTTTTAAAAGTCTGTGATAACAACCTTCTCTCTATTGGAGGCATTAAATAGAGGACAAATTAAGCATTCCCAAGAAAATTGTAGCCTAGTATTACAAACCACTTATAATCCACAGTTTAATCAAATTATTTTCTAGAAATTAATTAACTCTCAAAATTAATTAATATTGAATGGCATGAAAAAATTAGGAGTTTTTCAATAATAACATGCTACCCTTGGTAGCATACCTCAGTTTCACACTTTCCGATTCACTGAAGCAATTATCATTATCCCCAGTTGACAAATTAGTAAACCTGGATGACCCAAATTCTTCAAACACAAATGGTTTGAAATTGAGTAGGTGGAGAGCCCTGGAAAGAGCCCTGGCACTGGAGTAAGGTTGAGTCCTTGCTCTGACAGTCAATAATTTCATGACATTTAGCAACATCATTCAGCAACGCTTAACCTCACTGAACCTTTGTTTATTCAGGATAAAATAAAGATGGACATGTATCTCGTAGGTTTGTTGTAAGGACTGTGAGAAAACACACATAGAACAACCTATCTCAATGCTTAGCTGAGAAGAAATACTCAAAAGTGGGAAGACTAGCAGCAGCAACGGTCGTGGTAGCAAACAGCAACAATACAGGCAGAAACATGCCTATCACTTCTCAGGAAATACTCAGGGCCCCTTTCAATTTGTCCCCACACTATTAAAAAGAAATCGAAATCTGAAATTTTCTCCTTCCTCAACCTGCTTCTCAGCAGGTATTCCTTACTTCAGTGAATGGCAACATGTCCCTGCTAGGTGACCACGCTACAAACAGGAGGTCTCATTTAGCCCCATCCCTTCTCTCACCTACATCTCTCCTTACCCCACATTTGTCATTGAGTTTCTTTCTAGAATTCATTTGTTCCCTTTCCCCTTCATTTCCACTGCTACTGCAATTACCTTTTGCCAGGGTAAGCAACGGCTTCCTAATTAGTCTTCTGGTAATTCATTCATTCTCTCTCTCCCCCCACTTCCAAATTCGTATTCCATTTTCTTGCCATACTAAACAAACAAAAATGCTGAATACATGTCTCTTGTACTTAAACTTCATTAGACCGTAACACTTGTTTTTAGTGAAGTCCAAACTCCTTTGAACTGGCTGTGTGTTTTAAGGGGGTGGGAGAAGCATAGACTTGAGTCCTTTGCAGTAAGTTCAAGTTCCAGTTCTGCCATGTGATAGTTGCATGAGACCTCAACTGTTTCTCCAATCAGATTAAATTCTTTCGAAAAAGAAACCTTGCCATGTATGATATCCCTAGGGTCATTCTTGGTGCCCAGCACAAAGATGGCAAAAATTTTTGCTCAGTGAATGAATGGGAAGATCAGTCACTGCACATCTATAAACCAATAAAGTTGGGGTCAAGAGGTCCCTGGTCCAGAGATTTTTTTTCTCCCCAAACTTGTAAGGTTTTTCTCTTCAATAAACGGATTTGAAAAAGTAAACTCTCCTAGTGAGGATGACTATCTTCCAACTAAATGGAATATCCTTCTAAGGTCCAATTCAAGACTCTTTCATGCAAAAGGATAACATGGTCATATTCCAGATTCTAAGATCAAGCAAGTCTTTATGACTTGTTCTTTGCATCAGCACCACAAATACAGTAGACCACTCATTTATTTACCAATAAATATTATCTGAGCATCACAATGTGCCAGACAATGTGATTGAACTTAGAGATACAGTTCCTGCCCTCAATTTGCCCAACCTAGAGAAAAGAAAGTAAATAAATAATCACAAACGGGAATATTGACTCTAAAATTTGATAAGTACTATGAAGGGGGAAAAAAAAAAGCTACGATAATTATCATAAGATGAGGACCTAATTTTAGGTAATGTTTTCCGGAAAATCCTCCCTGAGGCTATCTAAATAAATATAAGAAATGAAGAAGAGAACTTATTTTGCCATCTCGGAGTATAAATGAGAATTTTAAGGTCACAATGAAGAGAGAAATTTTTACTTTTGAATTGCTTTTATATTTTTAATAATAATATCAATCTAATCCACAATGTCTTCTGGGCTATGATCTCCTGGAAGATGAGATGTCTCCTATTTCTTTTGTATTGTGCTGATATATCTAATTCCGAATTACCTGAGTGACTACTCTATAAATGCCTATCGACTGAACATGTGAGAAAGGGTTAAAGGTAATGAGAAAAGATAAGTATGTATGATTTAGACCACGCCATAGCAGTCACTTAAATTAAGAGGTTAGCATGCTCATTAACCAATCTGAAGAACCATTAGCAATGGAAAATAAAGAGAGTGAAAATAAGTATTGAGGAACAACATATTACAATTAAATTAATGGGGTTTAGGGAGGATCCATGAAAGTTCCCACAGCTTCTGCCTCTTCTTTATAATGTCATGATTCTAATTTACCTCATTTATATTAATGAACGGAGGATTGCACAACTATTAGCATGATTGAAAATTACACTAATGCTCAGTAAATCTACCCCTAATTATTATGATTAATGAGAAGTTGATCATCTTGGACCAGATTAACAACCTAAAGCAACTGAAATAGAGCAAAAGAGCTTTTTCTTGCTAACCCAGGTCTTTAGTCTTTTTTATTTAATGAAACCCTGAGCAATCTACTCAGGAATGTTATATACTAATTCATTATAAACGTCCATTTACATAGATTTACATAGATTATATTTTTCACATTTATGTATTTATTTGAAATAATTATTTCTGAGTATATTAAAATGTGGTCTTACGATTGGCTTTATTCAATGTTAATGCTTCAGTATGAAACTGAATAATAAAACCAGCCATATTTTTTTCTCTACCTGGTTCCAAGTCATCTGTTTCAGGGTTATCACCTCCAAAAGAGAAATTATTCACCTTTGTAGTCATCAGAATTAATAATTAAGACACTAAGAGGCATAAATCTCAGTGATTAGCTTATTTACATGTTACTACTTTACAAAAAAGTTTGAAGGGATAAAAATAAATGATAGAAAAACTTAAATTTATTTTAATCAGCTCAATATCTGGCTGCCCTTTTTTGAGTGGAACAGGTGACTGTTTTTAAGTACTTTCCCTTAATTCCGCCTTTATTAGGACTGCAATAGGGTATCAAGGCCTTATGTTTTGGTCTAGTTTATTTTCTATCATCTGCTACTGATAGGTGTCCATATAAACAAACCCATAGTCAATGCTAGACTCTTGGAGCACGCTGGCCTAGGATGTATACTTTGAAAACATAATAAGCAAAAAGCCAGCAAGTAATTTTTCTGTGGACTCCAGGACTTTTAATGAAGCATAGAAAATTTACATTAACATGGCCTTTAAGTCCTGAAAGTGCTGTCCCATCTCAAAGTTGTATTTATTCTGTTCTTATTATCAAGATTTTCTTACTGTATTATGTGGTCTTAAGTTATAATCAATTTAAATACACAAATGTTATTTCCCCAGGCCTACCAATCATCTAAAATTCATAAATTAATTCACAAAATATTTATTGAGGGCCTGCTCCATGCTGGGCTTTGCGGTAGGTCTGGGATTTTAGTAGTACACAAGACAAAATGTCCCCATCTTCATGGAGATCTCAAGATTAGTGGGAGAGACAGAAATTTAAAGAGTCTAATTAGAAGTATGAAGAGTGTTACATAAAGGAGCAAGCAAGTGCCTTGGTTTTATGTAAAAGGGAAACCCAAGGTAATACAGGAAATCAGGAAAGGCATCTCTGAGAAAATGACATTTACGAGGAGAGCCTAGAGGATGGAATTGTTGCCAGCAGTTTATCCTATAAGGAAGAACTAGGACTCTGGGAAATAAAATGGAGTTTATCACTGGATATAAATGCAAAGAAAAAAGGCTATGTAGCATAATAGAAAGATTTTAAGGCTTAGGAACACCACAGACCAATGTTAGGGTCTACCCTTACCAATTTCTAGGTTGTGTAACCTTTGGGAAATTATGTGTCTCCCTGTTGTATGTGCCATAAAAGTGGAAATTATATATACCACATAGGATGAATGTAAGGATTCTAGGAGGTTATATATATGAGAGTGCCTGACATAATAGTAGGTCCTCAAACAATGTTAATATTATAATATATAGTGGCCCAAAATTCAGGGTTCCTACAAATTCACAAAAGGAAATATGGGGAGCATGTCATGAAAGTGCTTTTGATATAAAACTAAATGACTTCTAAAATTAGTTAGGGAAATAGGCTGTGGATTCACTCAAACCTGTGCCAATTCACTCTCCAGCCATTCACTAGTTGTGTAGCCTGGAGCGGTTTACTTTATCCACTCTGAGCCTCGGTTTCCTCATCTGTGAGACAGGCTATAATAGTGCCAGAGGGAAAGGGATGGAGGGATGGGGGAAAAGGGTAAAGGAGAATGGGAGATACAGATTCCCAGGTGTGGAATGAATAAATCACAGGAATAAAAGGTACGGGATAAGGAATAGAGTCAATGATACTGTAACAGCTTTGCATGGTGACTGACAGTAGCCACGCTTGTGGTGAGCATGGGAAAATGTATATGTTGGCTCACTATGTTGTACACCTAAAACTAATGTAACCTTGTGTGTCAACTATACCCAAATTGAAAAATAAATTAATACATTAAAAATAGTGCAAGGTCACAGAGTGTTAGAATAGAATCAGATAGGAAGGCCAAACTGATGGGAGTGCTTCCAACAAACAGTGAAAGTCCGGTCAGCCCGTTGTTTATATTCCCGAAGCAGTAGTGGTGATAACAGCAACAGCAAGAGTAATCATCTCTGGCTCTCCTATGTATACATACAAAGTGGGAAGTGGGAAATGAAGTTGGGAGGACAAATCATGAGAAAAGGGCATCAAAATGAAAGATGTACATTTCAAAGAGTAGTGTGGAAACACTCTAATGGTTCAGATATAGTATTGGGTGGTCAGGGGAAATGTAAAAGTAGATTTGGCAGAAAACATCAAAAACATCTATTCATGAAAAGATTTACAACTGATTGGCTGGTCGGTGACATCTAAAGTTTGGTCATTTTTTCTTATATAGGGTATGAGTTATCTGTTGCTGCATAATAACTACCTCAGAATTTGGTGGCTTAAACAATCACTATTTGAACCGTTCACAATTCTGTGGGTTAGCTGTTTATGCTAAGAAGGGAGTTTCCTCTGCTGGTCTTGCCTGGGGTCACTAATGTGCTTGCAGTCATCAGGTGCTTGGCTGGGGCTGGATTGCCCAAAGTGGTCCCATCACATGTTTGGAGGACGGTACTGGCTATCAGCATGATCTCTCTCTTCAAGAGTCTCTCTCCCTTAGGAGAGTAGCCTAGGCTTCTTCACAATGTGGTCTCAGAAAGGCAAGAAAATGAGAATAAACACTGCAAGTTCTCTTGAAGCCTCAGCTCAGAACTTCTGAAATATCATTACTACCACATTCTGTCGGTCAAAGCAAATCACGAGGCCGGCCTGAATTATGGAGGTAAAAAAACAGACTGTGCTTCTTGGGAGAGGGGCAGCAAGGACAAACTGCAAAAAAGATTACATACAGGGTTAAGAGAAATTTCTATAAGGAATTTTTTTTCTTCCACTGTACCACACAGAGCTAGCTCATATTTGCTATCCTTTCATGGTAATTATACTATCCAAGTTTTATTGCCATATGAAACTTAACCTTACTCCATTTATGTTTGTCCTATTGCCTACAATATACGAAATATATAGACAGTCGAATCCCTATGTCAGGAGATCTCATCAGTTAATCTTCATCAGGATCATCAGGGAGCTTCAAAAAGGCATCTCTACCTTCCACTGCTTAGGTGTTCTGACTTAATAGATCAGGCATATGACCCAGATCTTGCTTATTTGCTTTGTTTTTTTTAGAAGTTCTCTTGATGATGATAGCAAATGGTCATGATTGAGAACCACTGCATCTAACATGTTCCAGTTCTTCTTAAGTATAAATATTAGTGAACTTAAAAAGCTCCTTCCCCCACCTCCATCATACTACTAATTATTTCATTTCTCCTACTCCTTTGGGCTATCACTTCTCATTCTTCTTTATGGGAATCTCCTCTTCTAACTTTAAATGTATTTTTCCAGGAATTCACACATACATACTTACTTCTGTAATCCTATATGATATATAATCTCTCTCTCTCTCACACACACACACATTCTGAGTGTATGATGACACCCCCAATCTACGACTTCAGGGCCAGTGAGTCTCAAACTATGACACCCATTCTTTTTTTTAAGATTTTATTTTTTTAAAGATTTTTATTTATTTATTTTGTGTGTGTGTGAGAGAGAGAGAGAGTGCATGTGCACACACAAGTGGTGGGGAGGGTCAGAGGGAGAAGCAAACTCCCCACTGAGCAGGGAGCCCAATGTGGGGCTCGATCCCAGGACCCTGGGATCATGACCTTAGCTGAAGGCAGACACTTAACCACCTGAGCCACCCAGGCGCCCTTTAAGATTTTATTTTAAGCAATCTCTCCATCCAATGTGGGGCTCTAACACATTGGATGGAGTGTTAACAACCCCAAGATCAAGAGTCACATGCTCTACCAAATGAGTCAGCCAGGTGTTCCCCCCCGGCCTTTTTAAAAGATTTTATATGATCCCTATTTTTAAACTTACTCTGAAACTTCAGACATATATTCCCAGGTGTCTATGGGGCATCTATATATACTTGTTACTTAAGTATCTCAAAGTGTATAGGTATTAAACTGAACTAAACTTTCTCCTCATTGTCCCTTTTCAATCCAGTTTCTCACTGAATGTTACCACCATGTACACAAGTAAAAATTCTATTTGTGATTCTAGATACCTCCCTATCACTTTGTCCCTATATTCAGATAGTTCACCTTTCTAACAGCTCTCATCCTCATTAGCTCACCTTCCCCCCCCGACTGCTAATGAATTAATTGAGATCATCATCACATTTCACTACCACTCCTTTTTTGTTGTACCCCTGAATCTATCTGGATATGCCCTATTTCAAAAGATTTCCATACAACTGCTGGAATAACCACTCTAAAATACAAAACATATCATTAAAATACAAAACGTACTGTCCAGTGGAAAATATTTCATTATTTGCTGTGGTTGGAGACACAGTTTAAGGTCATATTATGACAGGCCTAGGGATTAAAATCTAAGCATTTGGCCTTCAAGATCAAGAGGAAAGTTTTTGGCCTAGAGCTTAATTTATGAAGAAAAGTATTTTGAGAAGATTGATGTGTCAGTGGCAGGAAAAACCTGGGGGAAGGAAGACCAGTTGGGTAACTATTGTAATAATTCAGGCACGTGGTAATAATGATCTGGCCTAAAATAGTCATAATCCCTTAAATGTGCTGACTGGACTCACTTGTATTTATGACCATGAATCTCAAATGGGTACTCCCAAAAGCCAGACAGTTCTACTATATCTTCCATAGTAAATTCATTTTCCTACTCTCCAACTAACACACATCTTAAATCTCAGCACCCTCCTCATCTTTCATTCTCTACTGCTACACTCACCTACTAAGTCCCCAAAATAATTATATCAAAAATGGATTATATAAGAATTATCCCACCCTCCCTCCATAAAACTTTCTCCTCCACCTGTCCCTGCACCTGCAAACCTTTACGTTTCCTCTGATCTCTGTGAAAGCAGCATCCCCACTCCTTCCTTCTTGTATGAATCCTCTCCCACACCAAACCTCGTCAAGACCTCTGGGAATTTTCCTCTTTTTCACCTTTATGTTGATCTCCCATTCCTATAAACACAAATGAGGTCTTAATATTGTCCTTAAAAAGAAGAAAGGAAGGTGGCTCCGTGGCGCAATGGATAGTGCGTTGGACTTCTAAAAAGAAGAAAGGAAAAAAACAAAACAAAACAAAACCTTTCATTCCACATCTCATTTCAGTTAATATATCCTCTCTTTGCTACCCTTCTCAAAAGAAAACTCTCAAAATAATTACATACAACTGAAATTACTCTTTTATCACTGAGATGGTGGTCTAAAATATGTCCACAAATTCTTCGGCATTTGTTTCTAAAGGTGGAGCATAAACTTCCTTAGGAATCCCCTTTTTGACATACTTCTAATGAACAGAAAACAGCAAAAGTGATACTATGTAACTTGTGAGACTAAGTCTTAGAAAGTATCACATTTGATCTCTCTTCTTCTGATCTTTTGCTCTGTGGGAAAACCTGCTGCCATATTGGGACCCGCCCTGTGGAAATGTTTGAGGGCAAAGAAGGGTAGCCTGCTGCCAACAGCCAGGGAAGAACTGAGACTTCCTACCAACAGCCTTGTGACTGAGCCCTTTTACAAGAGGATCTTTCAGGCCGGCTGCAGCCCCACCCAAAGTCTTAACTGCTACTTCATGAGACCCTGAGGCAGAACTAGCCAATTTGACATGTCTGAATTTCTGATCCATAGGAATGATGAGATAACAAATGGTTGCTGTTTTTAAGTTTGGGATTTTTTTTTTTTTCTGTAGCAACGATAACTAATAGATAACTAACAGATAAAAATACAAACTAGTACAACAATACTAATAGATAACTAATAGATAACTATAACAATAGATAACTAACACAAGATAACCAATACAATATACAATATAACTAATACTTCCATTTCCTTTTCACCCCAATCCAGTTAGGTATTTGTAATCATCACTCCAACAAGATGGTTCTTATACACTAAATTAAATTAAATTGCTTAATACCTGTAAAGCATTTAGAACAGCTTCTGGGCTGAAGTGCTAAGCAGATGTTAATAAGAGTGGTATTACTTCTATTATTGGAAGTAGCAGTAGGAACACATGGGTCACTGAGGACCATCGTTTTATAAAACCCAATGGTTAATTCTCTGTCCTTTGTCCCTGTTACCTCTTACAACACAAGCTACTCTCTTCTTACTGTAAGACACCCTTTGCCTTCTTAGGATCAGCCTACCTCATGGTCTTTTTGAATGGATTATCCTGCTCTGTCAGACTTATAAATATTGAAGTGTCCATGCATCTTTCCGGTTCTCTCTTATTATTACTTTCATTGACATAATCTCCCTAGGTGATTTTATCCAGTAGCAGAGCTTTATATACCATTATTTTTCCACATACCAATTCTTTATCTCTAGCTCTGACCCCTCCACGAGTCTCTAGATAGGTATGTTTCTTTCTCAACATTCCCATGCAAATCTATTAGGCTTCTTAAATTAAGAATGTCCAAATAAGAACACTTGACTTTCTACATACTTTTATCTTATGTCCCCCACCACTAAAATGTAAGCTCTATGAATACAGGAAGTTTTTCATACCAGGCACTAGGTTCTGAAGAATCTACTTAGAATAGTGCCAGGCACTCAAGAGGTACACTAGAAATTTATATAAATGAATAAATATTTCACTATATATGAAGAATGGGTTGGATCATCTAAATATTCTGAAAAATGTAAATAACTATAATCTTAAAATAACTTTTTTAAATTAAAGCTTTTATTTATTTATTTATTTGACAGAGACAGACACAGCGAGAGAGGTAACACAAAGCAAGGGGAGTGGGAGAGGGAGAAGCAGGCTTCCCACCGAGCAGGGAGCCCTATGCGGGGCTCCATCCCAGCACCCTGGGACCATGACCTGAGCTGAAGGCAGACACTCAACAACTGAGCCACCCAGGCGCCCCTAAAATAACTTTTAAATAACTTTAAATAACTTCAAATTCTATTAAAAAATCTCATAAAGGTAGCTTTTTTTTTTGCAAGATTAAAACAACTATAAAGTAGTATATAGAACAAATTATTATGGCATATTCCATGTTTAAGTTCCTTACGGTAAATCTGATCTTCAACATTATTTGTATTGCTAGAAAATGCTATAAATGATTATCTTTTCTTCACTTAAAAAATTGAAAAAATACTATTGAATATTTGCTTCCTTGCCATTGTAGATTTCTACAAAACTTAACAGTCTATAACAGCTGCCATCTATATTTGAAATAAAAATTTATGGGGTGCCTGGACGTCTCAGTCAGTTAAGTGTCCGTTTCTTGATTTTGGCTCAGGTCATGATCTTGGGGTTGTGAGATCGAGCCCCATGTTGGGCTCTGCACTGGACGTGAAGCCTGCTTAAGGTTCTCTCTCTCTCCTTCTCCCTCCCCCTGTTTGGCACACACGCCCTTTACTCTTTCTCTCTCTAAAATAAATAAATAAATCTTTTTAAAAAAATTATGAATTGCAGGGGCACCTGGCTGGCTCAGCCAATAGAGCATGCAACTGTCCATCTCAGGGTTGTAAGCTGGAGCCCCACGTTGGGTGTAGAGATTACTTAAAAATAAAAACCTTTAAAAAAATACGAATCGCAGGGTGCCTGGGTGGCTCAGATGGTTAAGCCTCTGCCTTTGGCTTGGGCCGTGATCCCAGGGTCCTGGGATTGAGACCCGCATCGGGCTCCCTGCTCCACGGGAAGCCTGCTTCTCCCTCTCACACTCCCCCTGCTTGTGTTCCCTCTCCCACTGTGTCTCTCTCTCTATCAAATAAATAAAATTTTTAAAAAATAATATGAATTGCTCTCTTTTCTAAATACTGTTTTTGTCTTTCAGTTGTCTAACATTTTGTTGAGCTCCTAATAAGTGCCAAGCAACACATACACAGTGTGATATAAAGATAAACAATATGCAGTTCTCACTAGCTAACAATACCATGAGACATAATCAGAGACAGACATGAAACCAATGTCTAAGGCCATGTATTTGGGGATAAAGGTGATGGGTCAACTAACTATGCCAAATGAGACTGGGAAGGCTTCCCAGAGTAACAGCACATCTCACAGGGGATAGTAACTGTAAGATCTGCCTCAACAGAATTAAAAACACATCCAATCTGACTTAATTTTTCAATATTTTTCTAATTTCTTCCTTTTTTCTATTTAAATAAAACTTCCAGCCCAGCTATAAAGTTCTCATTTACTCATGCCAATATCCTTGATACAAATTCATAATTATTTAAAAAAACTATCACTAGTGTCATGTGACTGAAGTATTTATATTAATCCTATAAATGTTGCCCATGAATTATCCCTTAAAATCACTGTTTTGATTTTTCTTTTTTATATCTAGGTCACATGAAACACACATTTTCCAATATCTTCAGTTGCTGAGTATCAGTGATTTAAGCCAGATAATATGCTAAGCTTGACATCACCAGAGTCATATAAAGAGAATATATTAGGCCAAGGAAATCTGATACTTTCTCTTAGCCCACTCAACTATGAAACAAACACTCCTGAAATCATTTTACTTTTGACTATTGAGCATCAAGTCCCCTGTAACCAAGGAAACAGGTTTCAGCTCCCAGTTTAACAGACAAAAGGCAATTATCTGTCTGAGGTAAATGTCCATCCTCAGCACCCTTCTGAGCTAATGCAACCCACTCCTTCACCTTTCTTTAACTTCTGTGCATCGCTAACTTACATCACAACTCTCTTCTGCCTCATATTATCTGTGGTCTATTTGTGAGATTTTCCTATTTTGAAATTACAGGCAAAACTTCTTCCATAATTGAGGCAAACTCTTAAGTGTAGCCTTTAAAAATGACATGCCACAGAAACTAGAAACAACAAATGCCACAAACAGTAATTTGGTATTAAGACAGCTAGTTAGGAAGAGTGTCCTAAATACAATGTAGGAATTTCTGAGTAGCTCAGCTAGGTGGTTCTGGCTCATGATATCACAGGAAGTTTTAGTCAAGCTATTGGTTGAAGCTGCTGTCACATGAAGGTTTAACTGGGGCCCTAGGATCCTCTCCTAAACTTACTCGTATGGCAAGCAGCGTCACTTCTGCACAGTATGGCCTTCTCCACAGAGCTGCTTATGACATGGCACCTGGTATCCCCCAGAGTGAACAATCCAAGAGAGACAGAGGCAGAGAGTTAGAGTATGCATCCAAGACAAAAGCCACAGTGTCTTTCATGACCTAATATCAAAAGTGACACACCATCATACATCACACAGACCAACCCTGTTACAGTGTTATAGGAGAATTCATAGGATCTGAATACTGAAAGGTAATACCTGTGGGTTCAGGCATGTTGTGAGAACAAGAGGCGTTAATATACATACACAGACAAAGCCATGCCTGACTCATAATAAAGGTTACAAAAATTTTACACATATATCATCGTCATCGTTATCACCACCACCACCAATATCAGAGGTAAAGTTAGGATATAATTCTCTGGGAGATGGAGGAAGAGCCTGGCAGATATCCTCTCATGCCCTCAAACAATCACTAATACACAGTAACATAATCCTAGTATTGCCACTAATTATAGGATATGAGCATGGTGTTTATTTTTTTAATATTTTATTTATTTGTCAGAGACAGAAAGAAAGAGAGAAAGAGAGAGCACAAGCAGGGGGAGTGACAAGCAGAGGGAGAAGCAGACTCCTTGCTGAGCAAAGAGCCCAATGCGGGGCTTGATCCCAGGACCCTGAGATCATGACCTGAGCTAAAGGCAGACGCTTAACCAACTGAGCCACCCAGGTGCCCTATGAGAATGGTATTTAATTTTTACTTCAGTTTCCTCATCTTGAACATAGGGTACCAGAATTAAAATGAAATCTATACTATGCCCTCTAGTTCAAGTATCCAATAATTCTACCATTGTTTTCCTTCCCCTGTCAATGTTTCAGGAATATAAGAAAAACATCTTTTTCTCCCCATCTCACTCAATACTTTTAATCAACTTGTTATCATTTCCAAGGTCCTCCTGGAATTCTTTTTTTGTTTTTTTTAAATTCAATTAGCAAACATGGAATTCCTTCTCTTAAAATTGCTTGTTAAGTGACATTACAAAGATCCACAGACTCTTCCTCAATTTTGCATACACAAATGTACTTTAAGTTGGGTGTCCATCTAAGAGCTCTTTCATTTTCATTACAGAAAACAATTTCCGGGGCACCTGGGTGGCTCAGTCGGTTAAGCGGCTGCCTTCGGCTCAGGTCATGATCCCAGGGTCCTGGGATCGAGTCCCGTGTTGGGCTCCCTGCTTAGTGGGGAGCCTGCTTCTCCCTCTCCCTCTGCCTGCTCTCTGCCTACTTGTGCTCTCTATCTCTCTGTCAAATAAATAAAATCTTAAAAAAAAAAAGAAAGAAAACAATTCCATGATAACGTCCTTACTTTTCCTGGGTGTTTATCTATCCTTATCTATTAGGCTTGTCCTAAGCATCATCTACAAACATTCCCTGCACATTTTTTTTATAATCTTCAGGTCTCTTCTCTTCTTGAAAAAAGTAGCATAGAATCTTCAGCCTCTTTTGATAGCCAGTGTAGATGTTATTGGATTTAGCATCTTGTAAATACTTCCTCACACTTTCAGTTAAGCTCTGCTGCATAATAAATAAGATTTCTAACAAAATGACATTAAATCTTGCTCTGTAGTTTGCAATACCAGCAGTGCATAGTTGAATTAAGTAAGACTGAAAAACATGGTAGTAACCTAGAGCATTGATTTTATTCTTCTAAAAGGCAAGCCGGTCATCCAGGTAGCCAGATAAACCCTGCATTATGGGTAGTTTTCAGGGAATCTGTTAAATAGGCTAGAGAAGATAGATTTTGGAGAAAAAATTACATTTGTTTCCTTAATATTATCAAAGATTATTTCTAAAACTCTTGTCTCTTTAGCAGCTGTAATGTTTTCCCATAAAGACTATTAATACCTAGATGGTTTTATTTTTCAGATGTTTTGTTGTTGCATATAGAAACACAACTGTTTTCTGTATGTTCATTCTGCATCCTCCAGCTTTACTGAATTTATTAGTCCTAATAGTTCTGTGGTGATCTTTAGGATTTTCTAAACGGACAGATAAAACAGAAAAGACTCCCAAATGGCACATTTTCTTACAATTAGATAGTCCCAAATAATTAGAGTAATAATTTAACACGGATAAACACTCAAATCTCAATCACTTCTTATTCATATTAAGTTCAAATGGGTATTCTTGAATAAAGGGTAACTCTTTCCCAAAATGGTGCTTAAGGGATATAAGTTACCCCTATCTTGTGAATTTGTCATTTTCTTGGCCTTGTGGTCACCAACAGGAATACAAAGAGGGGCTAAAAGGTATACTAGTTTCTTAACCCCACCCCCGACCAGAAGTGACTCACATTACACTTTTTTTCAAATTATTTTACTTATTTGAAAGAGAGAGAGAGAGAGCATGCAGGAGTGGGGGGGAGGGTGGGGAGCAGCAGAGGGAGAGAGAGCAGGAGACTCCCTGCTGAGCAGGGAGCCCTACTCAGTGCTCCATCCCAGGACCACAGGATCATGACCTGAGCCAAAAGCAGACGCTTAACCAACTGAGCCGCCCAGGCGCCCCATTACACTTTTGATCACATTTCATCATTAGAGCTTAGTCATATAGCCACTTAATATAAGAAAAACTGGAAATGATAGTGTTCTAGAAATAGGAGGAGTCAGAGTTGTTCATCGACTATGGTAGTATCTATGCTAATTCCGAATTACAGAAGAACAGAGCTAAAAGGGACTTTATATAATCTTCCATCCAACAACCTATTGTATAGGTGAGGGCCCTGAGGACTGGAATAATTAAGTAGCTTACCAAAAGTAAACAATATGGTTAATATAGAATATAGACATTACCACTTATTGCCTGATAGTCTGTCCAGTTCATCCCATCTGGGATGAAACAGAACTTGTGGTGGTAACTCCAGCTACTCCCTATCATCCACTACAGAGTCTGCATCACTTCAGTAGCCCCACTCCCCCATCCAAGATTCCCATCCTCCTATCAACAGACTTAAAACCCATAGTGGATTGGCCAGGAAACTCACTTAGAATGAGCCGGCCTTCTGAGGGACAATAACCTTAAGAATTTGATGCAAAGAGGGCAAATCTTGTCAAAAGCAATGAATATCAACTCATAAAATAGCAGAAGATACTTCCAACAAAACTAAGTGATTGGTTTGCCTTTTAAAATGACATAACCTAACTAAAGGATGAGTGCTTAAGCCCTCTATTCAATTAAATCATCTGGATAAAGGCATTACTTTGGGCATACGATCATTGAAATTTAGAATCTTTGTTCTCAATGCTTCTACAACTTCCCTTTGTCTGGAAATAACAAATTACCACTTACCATGCAACAGATAAGCTTCCACAAAAGCATGTTAAACTTCTTCAGTCTCTTGCTTTCATCTTTTCAGGCCATCATTTAATGATCATACCCTGTCTGTATACTTTGCCAGGGACCACAGTGAATCATCTGGCAGAGGGATTCTCCAATACATCATGCCCAGCAATGTTGTTAAAGTTTGGGGAATTGCTACATTAATGCCCCCTCTGTGATATAATTCCTTAGAACAGTTGGTACTCGCACATTTCTAAGACCTGTGTGTAGCAGGCAGCACAACGCACAAACAGAATCTGCTTTACCTACAAAATAATAAGCTCCAAGATTAGGATCTATTTTTACTTGATTTCAAGGCATTTGCAATACCTATTTTCAGGTAGTCTATGCTCCTACATGGCCGTGTGAATAACTCTGAAACATTTTACCAATAACATCATGCTAGCTGGGTTCTCTAAAAGTCCTGAACAAACACATGTGCTACTGCAAAAGCAGTTGAAAATTGGTCTGGTTTCCACAAACTAAAACTTGCCATATTTCAATATCACTAAGTACACTATCAACTATCATGAAACAATTTTTAAGGAACTATTGTCACAGTTACTCTCAAGACAGATGTCCACCAAATTCATTTCACAATTTCCTGAATTAGACGTTTTCTTTCAGTGTCAAAACACAAATAGAAGGAGATTGTATGTTATATTTCAAGAGAACACACCAACACTTTGAAAATAATTACTTTTTGAAAGATAGTTATTACATAAACAATTGATTGCACTGCTAAGTGCTTATAAATGCCTCATATAACAAACTGAATACAAGCAATCATATCATCTACAAGCAACAACTGATATAATTACATTCACAATGACTATACAAGAGAGTCTTTACCAACTTCACACTGATTGAAAGTAAGTTGTCTAAATATTGAAGGAACTCATCAAGAATTAAAATTTATCCCAATTTCAACAAACACATTACCCTATTTGTAATGCAGGAAGGAAAAAGGAAAACAATGAACAAAAGAAATAAACAAACGTAGCAGTTTTGTTATTTCAACTACACAATTTATGCTAGGATCTGTTTCACATTAAAGGTTCACCGAGGAAAAGCAAACTCAAGATAGATTTGAACACACATGCAATTAGTAACTGAATCACTCCACTTAAATTTAAATTTCAATAACTAATGAAGTAATAGAATCTTAAACTGTAGGGAAGTGAAAAAGGGTAGTTAACAAATGTTGGAGTCTCTTGAGCATTAATATCTGAATCTTATCCTAGATTCCTGATGCTTTGGATCACCTACCTGGTGTCCTCTCAATCTGGGGACAAAGTCATTCTTTGAATATACCTTTCATTTATTCAATAAAAAGCTATTGAGCATCCAATATATTCTAAGTATGGTATTACATTTTAGGAATACAATAGAAATATGGTATAGTCGTTGCCCTCAAGGAGCTCACACAGTAATTAGACCAAGACAGACTTATAAATAAATAGTCACAGTAAAACAATAAAGGAATCCTGAAAGAAGTCTGGATATTGTTCAATGTTGAAACAAAAAGCAAGCAGTTATTTCCAACAGGAGGGGTAGGGGAAGAGAGGAGTATGGTATGGTGAAAGGTTACATGGAAGATGTGATGCACTAGATGAGTAGGTGTTGTATATGTCAGCAAGGTCAAAGATGTCCCAGAGAATGGAAACTACATCAGCAAACTCTATCGGCAATGGAGAAGAAATTAGTTTGTGAACGTTGATGCAGACTTTGCAAGTTGGGGCATGAATTAATGAGACAGAAACAGAATCCTGGCCCTCTCTCCTTACTCATTCTCCGTTACTGATCTAATTCAATTTAGACACACTGATCCTCAAAGCCTCCTTTATGAGATTCATTGAACTTCCTTATTCATCTTTTCCCCTTCGAAGTAGCCAGTAGAATGAAACTATTAATTTGTCACCTCTTCAAGTTAATATGCTATTCATTTCAAGATTCCAAAGCAACCCTAAAAATAAATCAAGGAACCAAATATTATACTGGCCATTAGTATATTTTTTGGGATGGATTCAACAGGTATAATCAAGTAATTATTTTTCTCCTACCACAGTTTAAAACTGCCCGTAGGGTCTCCCTCCCCAGCTTCCAGATGCTATCTTGGGCATAATTCACGCCCAAGCTTAGGTTGCTTTAGAATTGTCTAACTACCTAATTTTAAGAATTAAAAAGTTTACTGTAATCAGAATCAAAACGTGTATCTCACAGATAACAGGCTTCTTGCCCTCCCCGGCTCAGGCCCGGCCTTGTCTTAGCGGCCAGCAGGGAGGCAGAGGGCCTTGATCTGTTCTTTTCCTCTCCTTGTCCTTCCCCTCACCTTCTTCAGACTCACTGTGCTGTCTCCTGCTCTTGCAGCATGCAGGTGAGGAAGAAAGGCTTGTGCGGTTCTCTCCCGGCTCTCAATGTCACCCACCTACTGGTCTGAGGCTCAGAGTTGCTTTACCCCTCTCTTAACTTGAGTCGGTTGCAATGACTAATGTCATTCTCTAGAAGAAGCAAAGGATGCTGTTAACAGTTCTTCGGCCTGAACTGATACTACCAGAAACAAACAAGCAAACAAACTCTTAAACCTTCCTCACCCGAAAAGTAGCAGAACAGAGAGAGCCACAGCAGAGTGATGGAAGCTACAGAAAGGAGGAAAGAGCAAAGTGGTGACTGCTAAAACTGAAATTCTTAAAAGGAGAAATGTCTTACGTTGAGAAAAGATGTAAATTATCTTTTATCATTTTGCTTGCTTCCAGAGAATTGCTACCACATATTACCCTGTTTCACTTCAGTAATGCCCACCTGAATCCTTTCTGGCTGTAAACACATGTCTGGAGATGCTCCTCTCATCTTACACTCTGTCAGAAGCACCAGGGGAAAAAGGACCTCAGCTCAATGAGGGTCCTCGCTAGAGCTGAAGACACTCAGGACAAAACAAATTGGCCGTTATCCTCGAGGGCAATCTGCCTCAGAAGCCAGTGACCCCAGGACTCTGATATCTCTATTTTTCTTTACTTTAACACTTGTCCACAAACCACCCTCTCTAACAAAGGTATGCATGTGACAAGCAGACAAGCTTTGTTCAGCCAGTGTCTCTGTTTTAGGGGTATCATTATTTGTTCTCAGCAGGAACCAAAGACAAAGAATTGGACTTGCTGGCTGATCTCTAAGTAAATTCATCTTATTATGTCCTCAAATCCTTCACTGCTTTCCAAAATTTAAAGACAAACTTGAAGAGAATATCACTAGATTGAAGGCAGGGCTCATCATTTCTAATAACGTGTGGTTCAGAGTAAACGCAGTCACAATGGATGAGCACACCAAGCTCAGTGTTCAGGAGAAAACACCTCTGGCTTTATTCTTTATTCAATTATCTCTGAGATGATAGGGAAATTGCTGTCACACGCAGTTTCTGTGTAAAATGTGTGGGGAAAGCAATTGGCTTGAGCTGTGGTCTGAGAATTGTGTAATCAGGTCAGAATGCTTAATGTTAAAAAAGTGATGAAGTGGAATATTGATTCATTCGTGAGACAAATATTTATTGTGTGCTTAGTAGGTTCTGAGTGTTGGAGACTCAAATTTAAAAGAGACAAGAACCTTCTTCAAATGTTGTAGCGACAAATCAGTGCAATGTAATGTGATCAGTACCATGCTGGAGAGAGGAACAGATTATAATAGCGTTACTACCAAGAAGGATCTGGAGGATTCATGAGACCAAAAAAAAAAAGGAGCATTTGGAGACTAAAAAAAGAAAATTTTACAGAGGAAATATCTCTTTAGCTCTAAGAATGAATATGACTTTGGCACATGAATTAGGTAAGGGAAGGGCATTCAAAAGAAAACAGCATGGTGAAAGGCATAAAAATTATGAATTCATTTTATGAACTAAAAATTATGAAAGTTATCTTAGATTCAAAAAACTTAAAATAGTTTGGTAGCCTGAGACAAAAGGTTTGAAGCAGGGAATCATAAAAGACAATGCTGTGAAACAGACCTGAATGACATTGGACATCACTAGTGGTTTTTAACAAAGAAGAAACTATGACAGCAAGGAAGGAAATGTGATAATAGCAAGATAATTAACCAACAGGTATTTATAAAAGTACTTTGAGGCAAGAATTTTGTAACACAAGTTTGATTACAGCATCTAAAGTTGAAGATATCTTTGTACCAAAAAGTACAAAGAAAAATAAAAGCCACTTAAGGTAACTTTTGTTTTATTACCTGAACTCTTTATATAAATTTTATCTAAAGATATTTAGCTTTGCCATCAACTGTCTCTCTCACACACACACACACACACACACACACACACACAGATTTAGAGGGGGAAAAAGGTAAGGAGAACATAGGTACTTTATTAGTATCAGCATGAAATATCCCCTTTTTAAAATTATAATCACCCTCCACACCCTTGGAAGTAATAATTTCAATCATCCTTTGTTTTTGTTTCTGTTTTGTTTTAGTCAACTCTGTTGGATCATACTGTTACTATAACCATTCATACGGTGAACTTGGAGGTTGATTCTTATGATATCACTTAGAAGGCTGTCCCTTGTTTGCTGTTCTACCTAGAAAAGGTAATCATTACTACTTTAATCTAGTTGTTTTAGTCTTGCTTCCTGAAAATCACATTCACACCTCAACTGAAAGTGACTCAGGCAAATAATTTTTACCCATTTAAACACTTTCTACCTAAACTAGAGGTTGATAGGTTAATTCAGGAAATTATGTAATTTGAAATTTTAAGCACTGCTTTCTTTTTTATATAACTTTCTTATTATTAAAGAGTAGAAAAATGAAGTAGAAAAATGAAAAAAAGTAGAAAAATTAGCAAAAATTTGCTAATGTACAAATTAGCAAATCTGCTATTAACATTTTGGTATTGTCCTTCTATCCGTTCTCTTAATATTCTTTTCTCTATCCTTCTATCCTTCATCTAAATTAACTAATAAAGGGCTTCGTAGAGTCTTCAAGAACACTACAAATACCTCAAGAAAATGTAAAAAAATGTCAAGGTACAGGTGGCTGTACCACCTGGGTGGCTCAGTTGGGTTAAGCGTCTGACTTGATTTCGGTTCAGGTCATGATTTCAGGGTGTGAGATTGAGACCCACATGGGGCTCCGCACTCATCGGGGAATCTGCTTAAGATTCTCTTCCTCTCCTTCTGTCCCTTCCAGTGCTCTCTCTCTCTGAAATAAAGAAATAAGTCTTAAAAAAAAAAAAAAAAAAGTCAAGGTCCAAATTAAAAAAAAAGAAAAAAATCTTTGCTTTCAGGAAAGAGTGCTCCCCTAATTTTAAATTCAGTGTTTCCTGGCTATGCTACAACAACATCCACTGTGATGAGCCAAATCATATCTATATTTTACACAGCAATATCTAATAATGAAAACCAGTTAGTTGGTCAAATTAGCCAAACCAAGCATGTCTCCAATTATTTGTAGACAACCAAAATTAGTGGTTCTCAAAATCTAGCAGACATAAAAAAAAATCATTTGGGGAACTTTTTAAAGATGCAGATTCTCAAAATTGACCTCCCACAGCCTATTGGCTGTAGTTTGCTAACCCCTGCTCTCGATTTTGATGCAAGTGATAAGTGGATAATAGTTTGAGAATTGCTGCACAAGGAGGAGCCCAGGAACCATAATGACTGGCATGTTTACCTCAATAAGCTATTATTTGGTATAAATTAATATTACTGTTGTTTTATACTTCTCCTTCTAGGTAGTAATAAAGGCATATTCTGTTGGATGTTTAGCTACCGTAGCTAGGGTGGTTTTGTTTGTTTTCTCTGGCTGAGTCCTAAAGGACAGAACACTTCATTGTCTACAATGAATTGTAAGGTCATACTAACATGCATTGTAAAAGGCACAGGGCAATGATGTTACATGTTGACACTATGGTTCAATTAATATGTGGGTCCTAGTCCAAATTCTGACATTATTGATAAAATTAAAGTCAGTGAACTGCAAAATACTTTAAGAAGAGCTAATAATGGCTGATTATAGACTTTGTTCTCTTTTATACCAATATAGAAGACTGCATTTTCCGATGATGGCTACAACAATATCTTCCACTGCACATGTTTTTCTTAACAATGTGATTTTGACATGCCTCCTATTGAGAGGTTGTGTCAATGAAACTGGGTAGGCTTGTAACAATGGCAGAAGTGGCATTATATGACTTTTACGCTATGTCATAAAGGGCAAGAAAGCTTCCAACTGGCTCTCTGGGGACACTTGCTTCCAGAATCCTGTGGCCATGCTGTGAGGAAAACTACCTGTAGAGGCCACGGGTACATATTCCAATTGATAGCCCAGATCCGGACTCAACACATAGCCAGCATCAACTGCCAAACATACCAGTGAAGATGCCTCTCGATGATCCTAGCCTCTAGCTATTGAGTCATCCCAGCCATAAAATCTTCCCAGTTGAAGCCTCTGATATCATGGAAGAAAGAAAAGTGATTTCCATAGTTCCCTGTTCAGATTCCTAACTACAGAAACCATGAGAAATAATATTATTTTTGTTTTTTAAGACACTTGGTTTGGGGATGAATTTTACGTAGTAATAGTAAATAGAAAAGCAAAGGAAACAAATCCAATGTTGTTCCCAGTGACTTTGATAAATTTAACAACTATTAAAAAAATTAGAATTCTACACGGGCATCCATGAACATGGATGTGTGTGTGCATACTCCAATGACATTTTAGGAAACCCTAAAATAATCCATACTTTGTTTTTCAAAGAATTATATTTAGTTGAGGGTTTAGTGGGTAAAAATTAATAATATGTCAAGTCCTATATGTCAAAGGTGTCAGATGGCTTTTTAAATATAAATATATAAAATGTAGATATTTTACACCTGTATAGACATATGAGAAAACTGAGTATTTGTCATAAAAATGCCAATTTACCAAAATAAATTTGTTATTAGAAAATAAAGCTCAGCATAAATCTTTATGATAATGACTAAGACCCCTGATAGCAGGATATACATGCATACACAGTAGTGTATATGGTATAGTTTTGTTAATTTTTTAATAAGAGCAGCAAAGTTGTAGAGAAGAACCATTAGCATCATTCCAAATTTCCATTTCCTAAATTCCATTTTCATTCTATTTCGTTCCACATTCTGTTTATATCTGTCCTTGAAAAGAACAGTATCACCCAGGAAATTTTTAAAAATTCAAATTATAACAGTACCATTCCTTACCATGGTCAGCATTTAAGGAAGGAATTGTTAATCTTAGAAAAAGGTCATATTCAGATTATGCCTATAAATTTGATCAAAGTGAAATCATAAAATAGCCATCTTCAACTCTGCTTTTCCGGGAAGCCTTATAAATTTTCCCTTATAAGGGTTGTGCTAACTTAACATGTAATCATGTGCAAAGAAAGCATTTGTGTTGCATTTGAAAGAAGAAAATGCTCAGAGTTGCTTTTAACCTACAACCTGGCCAAAATAACTATAATATAGAAAAATCAGCATCGTGTGGTAGAAAAATTATACATTAGACCCTTCTGGAGATAAATGTGCTGCAGATAAGTTATGATGCTCTAACTGTGCACAAGGCAATTACCCTATTTAAGCACAGTTATATATCAAGGATTTTATATGGTTGTGAGCCAAGGTAAAGCATTATGTGACAGTTCTAGTTTCACAACTTTTAAATGTTTATTTTTATTAGTGAGTCGCAGATTCCTTTATTAAGTCCACAAGATTCAGGGGTAAATCAACTTGTCTAAGAAATATCTACATATTCAAATATAAATGGATATAACATTGCGAGAATATACAGTTTTCATTGAATGTCAAAACATGTGAGACTAGAAGAGACTTCAGTGTGCCCCTAATTGACCAATTTCCCATCTATCTCTGCCTTCCCACTTCCATCTTCCTCTCTTTCTCCCTCCCTCCTTTGCTGATACATGTCTTTCTTATTTTCTTTATTCTTTTTTTTATTCTTTTGTTCAACAAAGGTGAAAAAGCAAAATCACAAAAATGTTCCAGATCTGTATAAGTGAAATTAATAAAAGTAAATACATTCGGAACTTACTATTTACTATACCATGCACTGTCCTGAGTGTTTTAAAAATATTGCCTCAACTAATCCTCAGAACAACCCTATAAGAATGGTGTCAGTATTACCTCTATTTAACAGATAAAAAAGCTGAGGCATAGTAAGGTTAATTTGCCCAGTTACACAGACAGGAATCAGGAAAACAGGATCCAAATCTAGGCAGTATGACTCCAAAATCTGCTCTCTACCATAGGTTCTATTGTTTTGTCAAAGATTCAGTTTACACTAGGCCAAACATATAAGAATTAACTATTTTTTTATAAAATGGCATTTAACTGATAAACACTAAAATACAAAAGGAAGTACCAAGGGGTTCAAATTCTTGGAAGGCTCTGGACCCCTGAAAAGAATCCAAGAAATGGATGTAGAACTGTTCCAGAGAGTATCTGTGGAACTGCAACTCATATTTTCTCTCCCATTCTGAAAAATTGGAGAGGAAAGAGGAAGTCCTCAGGGGGCTTCTCCAACTCCATTCTTCTAACTAATCAAAAAATCTTCCCTGGCCATAAATTTCAGGAATTTTAACTTACAAAACCAAGTCATGTTCAATTCCCATTTGTTCAGTCTTGAATGTCTAGGGACGCAAGTACTCCAAAGGTTTGAGAATTCTATTAAAGAATATCTTTGGAAAACCTTGGTGAATCCAGTGAATCGGGGCAGCTCAGACTCTTGCTTTAACAAAGGTTTTGTAACTCATTCTGCTATCAAATTTTTTCTCAGAGATTCAGGAAACAAATGGGAATATGGGAAGAACCTCAGATAATAGGCATTGCATAATGAAAGAACAAAAAATGTGGCAAACAGATCTGAGTGAAAATCTCTGCCTCTCCATTTACCATCCCCCATGTAAGAAGTCCTTTATAAGCCTGTTTCTTTCTCTGTAATACGGCAATACCAGTATTAACCTTGTAGGTTAGTTATGAGGATTAAATGAGATTATGTCAGAAAGAGCACTTGACCCAGAACCTAGTAGATTAAGAATTCCTATTAATGCCTGTTTACAAATAAAGAAATTTAAGACATTTACACCTAATGTTGGTAGGTGTTCCACGATTTTTTCAGATCCTCTTTTATGGAAATACAAAACCCCACAAAATTAGATGTATGTTTTTACTTTACATAATATATTACCATGGAAATAACACTTCACACATACTCAGTGAACTTAATATAGCACATAACTGCTAAAGAAATATATACACTATTTAAAGAAATACTTTTATATTCTACAAAAAGGATATTTATCTACAAAACAAATATTTCTCTCTGGCATACATGTAAACTGAAAATTAAAATAGTCATACAGAGAAATTACCTCTAAATTTTGCAAATATTGCCTAAAATACTTAGCTTTTTTTTTAATTAAATGACTAACATATAAGAAAATGTTTTAAAACCAGCCTTCAGACAAGAATCACAAAGCAGCAGGAGATAAGCAATAGTCAGTAACTACTAGATTCTGGCAAGTTGCTTAGCAACTCTGGAACTGCAGTTTTTTAGGCTCTTTATTCAGCTAACAAATATTTATTGAATACTTACTACATGCATGTTGCCAAGGAGAGATACAAACAGCCTCATGAAGAGCATATTATTTTTATCATTTCCTCCTATGACAAACTGACGCTAAGCAGTTTTGTAACTCACCTGTACTCCAAGATGAGGAAAATGAAAGAAATTGAGTTTGAATCCAAGCCTGACAGCTTACAAAGACCTTGTTGTTTTTCATTCTGTTGTCTATTGATGAGCCCTAAATCACTGTCTTTGGAACTATACCATAGCATGTCTTATAGTTATGTAACTGTTTCATTTTTATACAAATTTTAAAATCCATGAGGTATAGGGATGCCATCAGCTTTCTTTTGTATCTCCTAGAAAAGTGCTACTCAAATAGTGCTTTGTGGGATGCTAATTAGTAACAAAGGATTGTTACTTATTCCCAGCAAAATATGTATAGATATTGAAATTGTTAAAAATTTTTATAGCAGTTTGATTGAATAATTTTATGTCCATTGAACTTAATGATAAAATGTTTGGGTGTACATTCTGTATGTTTTATCTTTTTAAACTGGATCTTTATACCTCTTTTTTTTTAAATTCAACTTTTGGGGGAGTCTAATGAAGAACACTAGACAGCACAAGTTTCAAATCAACATTCTGATCAGTTTTGACATACTTATGCACCCATGAAATCATCATCACAATTAAGATAAACACTTCTGTTACCCCCACAAATTTCCTTGTGCCCCTTTGCAAGCTACCCCTCTCTCCAGCTCCATGACAATAAAATAGCAAATGGGTGTAACTCTGTTCCAATAAAAATTAATTTATAAAACAAGACATCAGGATGGATCCGGTCTGGGGGCTGTAGTTTGCTGACCCCTCCTCTAGAGAGTCATTCCATTGACTTTGAAAAGCACTGTTAAATGAATTAAAAAGAAAGAGAGTAAGGAACAAACACTACTGGATTTTTGGTCCTCAAGTCATATAGAACCTAAGTAAAGTATTGCCAAAGCAATCCTAATAGTAGCTTATCTTTTGTTTTGAGATGGCCTTTGCTTCAGAACCTTAGATTGGGTTTAACTTTATCAAGGGGTCTTTAGGAATAATAGCATGTAAGTAGCACTTATTATGATTGGTTGATTGTTAAATCCATTTGTCTTTTTTTTTTTTTACTTTCATTTAAAAATTAGCTACATTAAATATAAGACTTTACATAAAGAAAACAAGTCATGGGCATTTTCCAAGGGTGGGTATTTTGGACTCTAAAACAGATCTTTCTAGTTATAGAAAGAACAATTCCACTAAATATTCTGAAATTATGAATAGTGAACACTCACCCCTAGGCTTAAAGGAAATCTGAGTTTGACCAAAGTATTAATTAGCTTTCCAAGCACTAGAGCACTGGTTTCCTCAGAATACAATTCATTAATCACAACATCAGGTTATGCAGCATTGCTTTTCTATATATATATATATATTTTTTTTTTTTTTGCCAAATCAATAACCACTACCATGGTCCTACCATAATTATGGAAAAAGAAATAGAAAATAAAAAGCAGAAATAATGTGGCAAGGATCCAAAATATCCTCTCTCTAATTTTTAAAGTTTGTTAGACTTATCACACTTTCTGGATCCCTATTAATCTTATACTTTTAAGAAAAATATACATTAGAAGTGATTATAAAACTTGAGGTTCAAGTGGATCACCTCCCTCACCATCCCAGAGTGCAGGAGGAGTTCCCATTAGCTAGTTTGTACATCAAAAGAAATATATTATATAGGGTATACATAAGAGAAGTGAGCCTAAAAGAACAGAAGAGCATGTCCAAAGTTGTACAACTGGAATTTCTATATTCACTGTTACTCAAAAGTGTTCAAGTCACAAACTACATCTGTGGGCCCATGTGTGTGAATGTGTGTGCATATAATGCAAAGGTTAAAATTTTCTCAGCCTTTTGCCCCATATCACCTCCATCACCACCAACCAATTGCATACTTTGAAACAGGGTACTAAAAAGGTAAAAGATCAATGTATTTCATAGAAGATGATATAAAAAGGCTTTGTTTTTATTCTTAATTGCTAACAGTTTATGTCAAAGATACATGAAACAGAATTTTTATTATGAACCATATTTCATTCTATATGAATGTGAGAAAATTTGATGCCTCTGCCATAGGTTTCCGACTTTTATAAAAACACCTAGGTAACTATAAGATAGTCCCTTATTAATAACATTTTAGAGCCAAACATTGGACAAACGCTTATTTAGTTAGACCAATACTATACATGAAAGAGAACATCTGTAGCTGATTTTTCAAGCTCTAGATGAACAATCTTATCAAATTAACTTTGAAGAAAACCCTCTGAATGTGTGGATCTTTTCAGTTTTAGAAATGTCTGAAGTTGAATACGCTAATACCCTGGAAATGGAAAAGCAAGGGCCTTAATCTTATGCTAGGCAGGACAGTGCATTTGCAGTACTCATTTAAAAATATATATATTAGTGTTCTTGCACAGTGCATAGATTATATGACTCTAGGTGGGCATGCTTTTTCATAAAAGTATCAATGCTCTAGCAAAAGGGATGGCAGGTAAGACTGAGGATCATAAAACAATATCCTGCACTTCTCTATCATAATATTCTTCGAACTTTATTTCTTATTACTTTTTAGTCGTGTTTTTCACTAGATTGTGTGTTCTTTGGAATATGTATGATGTTTTCCTTTTTAAGCACTAGAGGTATCCCTCACTTTTCAAAAGTTCCAATAACGCCACTTTGCTTTTACAAAAGGCCCACCTTAGTACTTATTTTTACTAAAGGAAAGAAATCTGAAAAGGAATTTTGCTTTTATGAGAAAAAGGCAAAAAGCAAAAATAGTGTTTAGTGTTTGTTTTGCAGAGCTATTACAAAGGCAGCATGTACCCCCAGCAGCGAGAGTGGCCCGCCTAGCTCCTTCCCCGGGAACTCCACTCCCCATCTCAGCACCAGGCCTCCCATAGCCTGCACCTGTGTCTGTGAGCATCTGTGCTTTATCTTGATTCTTGGATCCATTAGGATCCAAGATGATATATCCTAAGTATCAGAAAAGCCTATGAGAGGTGATTTTTTAGGTGTGGGAACATTAAAAAGTGTTTCCATATATATTAATGGTAACTGATTCTTTGCTTTACACCACTGCAGCTTACAAAAAGCTTTTGTAGGAACATTCTCCTTTCAGAGAGTGGGTGAAACCTAGAGTCTCATAGTGCCTAACACAATGCTTGTCAAATAGTTGGTATTTAATATTTTTGAATGACTAAACTCAGTATATCCTAAAGCCAACTAAATTATACCTAAAGCTTTGTGATGTTGTTATTAAATAAGAAACTAAAAATATTTAAGTATTCATTTATTATTCTAAATTCAGATTTTCCCAAAGTGAGATTTGAGGGCTACCATTATAAAGTAGTCTAGATTCATAGTTAAACATGGACACTGTGTTACCCACTTTATACTTAATCAATCTGAATCACTTGGTTATAAATTGTCCTCATTCTCTCTCTCCCTCTGTGTCTCTAAATTTATAAAATATATATATATATATATATTTTTTCTTTTAAACAAACAAACTCCCAGGAGCACACAAGTTTGAGAAATCCTACTGTAGGTGCTGAAAATAGGAGGTAGATTATTGTTGTTGTCATTAGTACTAGTGCTAGAAATAGAACTAGTACTAGTGCTAGAACAATAGTACTAGTGCTAGAAATGGTACAACTAAATATCTGTGGACTAAATGGAGTGGATAAATTGATTGTTGCAAGTTTATGTGTCAGACACAATGCTCAGAACGTTACAACACATTTAGTTAAAATAACATCTCAATCTGTTTCATATGTAACATGTGTTTTATCATAATTTCACACATTTATCACAATTTCAAGGAATAGGAGACTGAGATTCACAATGATTAAAATATAAAAATACTAATTCAAACGGATACATTCAGCCCTTTGTTTACTGCAACATTATTTACAATAGCCAAATTACAGAAGCAGCCCAAGTGTCCATCGATAGATGAATGGCTAATGAAGTGGTATATATCTACAATGGAATATTATTAAGCCATAAAAAAGAATGAAATCTTGCCATTTGCAATAACAGTGATGGAGCTAGAGAGTATAATGCTAAGTGAAATAAGTCAGAAAAACAAATACCATATGTGGAATTTAAGAAATAAACAAGCAAAGGAAAAAAAAAAAAGAGAGAGAGAAAGAGAGAGAGACAAACCAAGAAACAGACTCTTAACTATAAAGAACAATCAGGTGGTTACCAGAGGGGAGGTGGCTGGGGGGATGGGTGAAATAAGTGGTGGGGATTAAGGAGAGCACTTATGATGAGCACTGAGTAATGTACAGAATTACCGAATCATTATATTTTACACCTGAAACTAATATAACACTGTATGTTAACAATACGTGGAATTGAAATTTAAAAATAATTAATTAAAAAAAAAGAAAAAAATTGCCTAAGTTTGCCTACCATAAAACATGTAAAGAGGTTAAATATATGGCCAAGGCTAAAAAACCTTTTAAATGCTAGCACCCAATTCTATCTAGTTCCCAAGCCCAAATGCTGTGTACTAAAGTATAGATCAGAATATGGGCACTATATCAATTTGCTGTATTTATCACTGAAAGAAAACATATTCATAGAATTTGAGAGTTCATTTATCTTTAAAAATTAAAGTTACCCCAGAGTAAATATGTCTAGATACCCCACAGCAAATATCTCTGAATAACATCAATTATTCTAATTCATAGGGCAAAATGTCTATTCAGAGAAGATACACAGCAAATAATCAAAAATTTAACTGAACTATTCTAATGGATACATACACAGAGGCTAAGGTGCTATTATATAGATTATTTTACCCGCGGAAAAAAAAAAGGGCATTTTGTGATGAAGCTTTGGAAAAAAAAAACAGCATAGGGGCACCTGGGTGGCTCTGTCATTAAGTGTCTGCCTTCGGCTCAGGTCATGATCCCGGAGTCCTGGGCTCGAGCCCCGCGTCCGGCTCTCTGCTCAGCGGGAAGCCTGCTTCTCCCTCTCCCACTCCCTCTGCTTGTGTTCCCTGTCTCTCTGTTTTTCTCTCTGTTAAATCAATCAATAAATAAACATGTTTAAAAAAAGAAAACAGCATAGTTGGTCTAAACCTATAAAAATTAACTGTCAAGATCTACAATGAGAAGACATGATTCATCTTTTCAAAAACCTGGTGCAGTTTAATAATTGAATGCTCAGAAGATCATGAAGAGATTCCCAGAAGAAAGTGGAAGACCTATTTGTAACAGGAACTCATGAAAGAGGAGCTCAAAGTAGAGAAAATACATCTCAATTATCAAGGATTTGAAAAGGAAAGTGTGTCTACACCATGGGAGAAAAAAAGCTGATTTTAGAAAACTAGTGTTCCAAATAATTCCCTCTTCAAAGAGAAACTACTTTATTATTTAATAGAGATAACCTTAATTAGAAGAGCAAAAAAAGTCACCAGGGTTCAGCAAAGCCAACAGGCACATAATCTTTTCTATTTTAAATTTTGAAGTAATGCTTTCTAAATAGCACAGTACAGTTAAGGTGATCTTGAATATATTATTGTAAGTCATAGTCACAAAATTAAATCTTGGGAATTTTAAGCAGTGTTAAAGTTCATGCAAAATTCACCAAAAACAGAGAATGGTATGGTATTCTGTTGCTTACAAACCATGCCTATAGAGCATAGAAGGAACTCCAGGATCCAGCAGGGTTTACTAAGTATGTGGGAAGCTAAGGAGAGCCCAGTAATTCTCCAATCAGTACTGAAGTAATACGCCCAATGATGGTTCATTGTGATACCATTAAATTTCAGTAGATTTAATTTCTATTCCAATCACCTCTGCACATATGTTTCTCAGCCAGTGGTTCTGATACTTGGAAAGATATAGAAAAATTAAGTCAGAATGTACAAAACAGTTAATAATCTACTGTTTGGAAATACAAGAAATCAGCTTGGGCTGTGTTGTTGCTGGTATCTTGATTTTATATAGTGTCACCACAGTTGTTATTAGAGTGAGAACATCTAATTCAGCTTCAGCAGTTTCTTTGTTTTGAAGATCTGATGGTGCCTGGTTAATGATATGCTGTTGGATATGTCCTAACTGGTAATGCAGCTACTCCTGGGGAGAAAGCAATGAAACGTTATCCTCTGCAGTTCTGGTGAAGGAGACACTTAAGCTGCACTGCATGCCTCCATCAGGGGCTGAAATTACAAAAATAATTTTATGTCTTTAAAGTTTCCAATAACTTGTGAATCTTTGACATTGGTGAACATGTTTAAAATACCACCAGAAGAAAAACTCATCTCAACACACAACTCTGCTACCACTGGATTGATCTCATCTATTAAAAACACATAAAAATTGTTGAAGTTATTTGAGTTTCCTCCATCATTTCTACCTGATAAAATAAGCCTGAACTTTCAAATTACAAAAGCCAAGGTGAAAACAGATAACAAATCATCATGCAGGAGAAGTCACCTTATTTCACAGGCTAGCAATTTGCCCAGGCCTCAATTCCTCACAACGTAGGGTCAAGTGAACCTGGTTCATACCTCTTTCACTATGCACTTGTGAGAAGCTTCCACTCTATTCAAATCAACTATCTCATTGTGTCTCGAACACTTTCTAATCGCCCACCACCACATCTTTGTTATGACCCAGCAAACTTTAATAATCTCATCTACCCTTGAAGAGGCAGTTAGCATTCTACTGCTGTGATGAGGTTGTCCCATGGTGATTTGTTTCTTTTCTCTGAATTCTGATAATAAACCGTTCTTTACTTTCATTTGACAAAAACAAATGTCCTTCATAATAACAGTAAATGCTACCGGACCTTTACCTGAGTAGCAGAAACTAATCTAATCACTACACAATTCAACTCATTTAATCCTCATAATAACCTTATGATAGAGTATCCTTCCGATTTTATGGATGGAAAAGTGAGAAAGCGAGATGCTGTGTGACTTCCCTGGGATCACAAAGCTCCTGAGTTGTTAGAACCAGGAATCAAACCCAGGTAGTTTGAGTTTAACCTCTATTCTACATTGCATTGTATGTTATTTTACATGAATTATAATTTTACCAACTATATTATTTCTCAAACTGTGATTCAGGCACTGATGTTTGGTTGATCATTACATGATTTTAGGTGGTACACAGGCAGAGCCTTACAGTCAAATGTATTGTGATTGGTTGAGCCCCCAAAATCCCTATTTAAGGGAAGTAACACACTTGATTTATGTAAAACTATGTCCCCTTCAAAGTGTGAGGAAAGAACTTTCATTAAGAATCCAACAACATGTCAGGTATTTCATTAGATTAAAAGTGGTTCTATTTAATTTGGTCATAACTGCAATATACACAAAGAACATTTAAAATATTCATCTTAAAGGAGACCTCAAATAATTATTCTGCTTAGTATATAAAGTATACTATACTATATGGTGTAATTACTCAAAGCTATTCATACCATATTTCAATTTATCTATTTTGGTTAAAGTTCTATAGAAAGCTTTAAGACTATCTCCAAGACATATTAACGATGAGATGTGATGAATAGCCAAGGAATGAAAATAACGGAAATAAGAATAACCACCCCTACCTTTTCTGGAAAGAATTACTCAAAATAACCCTGTTAGTTACAGTTGATGTATGTAGCACCAATAAAACTGTATGAGGCGTATAGTATACAAATGCATATATTTTTTTTAAATTATAGGAAGTAAAATCTACAAAAATACACCCACTGTATCTGTTCTGTGCATGGTTTTATAAGATGTCACAATTGACCTTGCCCTTGAACTTCTGAATTCTGTTTACTTTTAAAATTAAGCAATACAGGTAATATTATTTATTTGATTTTTTTTTTATGTTTTAAGTTGACATCAGTCTCCGCTCCTTTATGTCCTTGCTGGATACCATATACAGACTTCTTTCAGTGGGCAAGAAAGGTAAGTGTATAGAGATCTATGCAAAGTGCACTAAGAGAGAAACACTGATGGCTTTGATTAGAACAAAGACAGAACAGAGAAGATTAAAAGATTTCACTACATCAATCTATAACAGTTTTTAAAATAACATTATTGAATATATACTGTATGCTAGGCATAATGTTGAATTCTTTATAATCATTATGTAATTTATTTTTTACAAAAATCTGTTGGAATAGGTACCATGTTATAGAAAAGACTAAGGAATCTCAAAAAAAGAAATGTTATTAACCTGACCAAGGTTATACAACTAGTAAGCAAACAGGATAGGACTACAATTTAGATTGGTCTGCTCATTTGCATACGTGAAAATATTTTGCAAAGCAAGGAAAAATAAAAAGATTCAAGGACAGTAATCCCACACCCATAAATAGTCCAATGGTGTTAAGTGAAAGAATTATTGAAAGGGAACCTTAAACCCATATACACAAAGGTATTTTCTCAATCAAATCAGAACAAAAATAGAATTATTTTATTTTTATTTTTAGAATATGTATCATATACATTCATATAATCACAGTGTCATGTATGTGTATATACACAAAACATACATATTATTAAATAACACTTTAAGAGATTATCTAAAGCTATACAATTCTTCAATCACAATTCTATAAGCAGAGTTCTATAATTTTTGGAAGAGGTGGAGAATAATCATAAAGTAAAGAGGTGAAGAACATATTAGGGCACTTTTACTAGCCGTGTCATTCATCATTCCCCTGATAGGGCAGTGAGAATAATTCCTTAAAACTCCCCTCACTAAAATCCTTCAGTGATTTTTCTATTATGCTTGAAATAAAATCCAAACTCTTTAACTTGACCTACCACAAACTTTCTCCCCTGCTTCCCATGTTCCTGTGTCCTGCCTGTTTCCCAGCCTTGGCACCTCATTCAGAACAAGCTGCTGCCCTCCTTGCAAGGCTATGCCTCCACCTTCCCATGACTGGCTCCTTTATTTTTTCAGTCAATCTAGCTTCAATGTCATCTCCTAAAAGATGCATGTCTCCCATATAACGGTTTTTAAAAATGAAAATTAAATAACTACCTACTTCTTATTGATTTTTCTCCACTTGACTTTAAGTTCTATATGAACAAGGGACCTTCTCAGTTTTATTTTCCATTGTACGTGTGGCTAATCAATGAATCATTCATGAATAAAGGAATACCAAAGACAGTAATATTGGGATTTAAGCATTATTTTTTCCGAATTATTATATTAACCAATGAAATATATATATTTCCCACAGCTCGCTATTTCTAATGTTTTTTAGTGTCATTATAATTTTATACTAAGCTATGAGTATTATAATTTAACTATGCTTTACAATTTGATAAGCTAAATATTAAAACTGGCTGTCATAAAATTATCACTAGTTTGCTGTCAATGTCTGTTTGCTAATAACTAATTCTAAACATAAAATTGTACACTCCATCTAAGCAAGTCCAGCTTCTTTAATCATGATTAGATCACTACAGACTTCAAAGAAGAGTGAGACCATAGCAAATCTTTTAAGTTCCTTAACCTCTGTTTTATAATTTTTACATCTGTTAAATTAATATGCTGAACTGAATCACTTCTAGCCTCCTTCGAGCTCTTAAATTTTGTGATTCAAAAACTTAACTTAAATTTCAGTTGCATTTACATCCCCTTAGTCCTATAAAAATAAAGGAAACAATTCATGGAAAATTACAATGATGGCTATGGCTATCTACTTTTAAGTCTTAAAATATTTCTACCTCCTCTATACAAAAAATATGTAACAAAGAATAGAGTGTTCTGGAGCAACTAAGTTACTATTATGTTTTTTTTCTCCATTTTATACTGCTTTTTTACAAATCTAACCCCATGCCTCAATTCCATGTACAGCTGGTTAGACTTATGAATGTCATTACAGCATGTGTTCTTTTTTTTTTTTTTAAAGATTTTATTTATTTATTTGACAGAGAGAGACACAGTGAGAGCAGGAACACAAGCAGGGGGAGTGGGAGAGGGAGAAGCAGGCTTCCCGCAGAGCAGGGAGCCCGATGTGGGACTCGATCCCAGAACCCTGGGATCATGACCTGAGCCGAAGGCAGACGCTTAACGACTGAGCCACCCAGGAGCCCCAGCATGTGTTCTTCTAATAATCAGTCTGCCAGAGGACAGGGCATGGGCCTTTTTGAACTGGTAAACTTCCAAAAGATAGAAGGACTTGTATTTTACACCTGCAATGCCAAGCTAACAAAACTATGGAAGATGTTGAAAAGCACCAGGGAACCTGATTTTTTGTTGTCGTTGCTCTATACCTCTGTGCCTAGCCAGAGGCTAAATTTTTTTTTAAAATGAATAATTTTCCCTCATTATTTAAGAATAGGGCATTGAAAAATGATGGTATTTAGATACGTGGTAAGAAAACCGTATAGAGAAGGAAACACTGGTATGTTTTAGAAAATTATTTTTATCAGTTTCAAAAATGAAAGCGACTATGCAAATCCTGTTTCTCCTCAAACTTTTGCTAATTCTAAGAGCCACTGATGGACAAAAATCATTACTATGTCGTTTGCCTAATGGTAATTGTTTATTTTCCCCATCCTTCTACTTTTATTAATCAAAATTCTACTGAATGGAATGCCTGTCCCTTCTCCACTGCTATGGATTGCATGTTTGTATCCGCCCCAAATTCATATTTTTGAAGTCCTAACCTTCAATGTGAGAGTATGTGGAAGTCAGAAATTTAGAAGGCAGGTAGGTTTCGATGAGGTCATGAGAGTGGTGCCCTCATGATAGGATTAGTGACCTCATTAAAAGGAGAAGGGGAGAAGTGAGCTCTCTCTCCCCACCATGTGAAGATACAGAAAGAAGTCATCTATCTGTAAGCCAAGAAGGTTCTCGTCAGAACCCAACCATACCAGCACCCTGACCTTGGACTTCGCAGCTGCCAGAACTGTGAGAAATACATACCTGTTACTTAAGCCAATCAGTCTATGGCATTTTGTTAGAGCAGCCCAAACTGAGATACCTGCGCTGAATATTTACTCAATGATATATTTCTGTTAGTATGGACTCATGGAAATATATTTAATTCGATGGGTTAATATTCAAAACTAGCATTTATTTTCTTGTTCAAATTGTTTTAGCCTCATTCATGCTTTTTCAACAACCCCCATCTTTTTTGAGCACTTATTTTACTCTCCTACCACAAGATATTTCAGGTTCCTCTTAAGTTTACCCTGCCCCACCCAGAATCAATCATTTTCCCATAGAGTCCTTGTTCCTTTTATTGCAGAATGTTTAGAAACTAGGGCCTGGAGTTTGTACCTCTCAAAGTATTTCCCTGAAGATATTTACTAAAAAGGGAAAGATAGTAACTTTATAATAGAGAAACCTTGCAGACATCAGCTTTACCAACTGATCAGATTGATATCACCACTAAGAAGACGTACTGACATCATAAACCTTCTTGATTTGGTGAGCTGATAATATAGCATCATTTCAGTAGTATTATTGTAAAAAAAAAATACAACACTTTATTCCAGTCATGAGGAAAATCAAACCCAAATCGAGGAACTTTCTACAAAATAACTCATCAGCACTCTTCGAAAGTGTCTAGTTCATAAAGGAAAAGGAAAAACTGAGGAATTTTTACAAAGTGGATAGCCTAGGGAGAAATAACAACTAAACTCAATGCGGGATCCTAGATAGGATCCTGGAACAGAAGAAAAGAAAGCATCAGGGAAAAAATTGATACAATTCAAATAAGATTTGTAGTTAATAGTGTTGCATCAATGTTAATTTCCAGTCTTTAAAGATGCACTGTGGCCATATATGTTGTTAATATGAGAAGAAATAGGATTGGGAGATAAATGGGAACTGGGTCCTATTTTTGCCACCTTTCAACAAGTCTAAAATTATTTCAAAATAAAAAGCTTTAAGTTTTTTTAAACAAAGATAATTTATTTTATTAATAACACTATTTACATTTTATGATACACTTTCACCAAAAATGAAGGATGGAACAGATAGCAATAAACAAATGGCACAATGGAAAGCTCCTAACCATGCCCAAGCATTCCGAATGAAAGTATTTTCCCACCAACTGTATGTTTTGACCTCTAAAATTCTGAAAACATATTTCTAAAAGTAATATGTCTCATGAATTGTTATACAATTTTGCCATATTTGAATTTTTTTATATTTTAGTTATTGTTTTAGAAGTTGGACTTGCAAAAAATTAAATGATTAATCACTGCAGGCCTCATAAAGAAAAAAAAACAAAAAACAAAGAACAAAAGAAGAAAAATATTCTAAGAATTTAAGTGGCTTCATTCTAAAAATTAAATTAGTCAACTTTACTGGGCACACATTTTCTGCCAAATACTCTTCCAAAGACAATATTAAATTGCTAGATAGGGACTATGGTACATTACAAAAATGGCTGTAACTCTTTGCTCCTTCCTTGATCCACACACTTGCCAGTGCAACTCTACAGCTACTCCCATCAAGAAATGGAGTCTGTTCCACACTCCCTGAATCTGGCCTAGTTGTGTAACTTGCTTTGACCAACACAGCAGGGTGACAGGATGCCAGCTCCAAGACACCCTGTGCACTTCTTTTCACTCTCTTGGACCTCCTCTCTGCTGTGTAGGCAGAGCTACACTGCTGGAAGGAGGTGCCGTCCCATGGAAGAGAGGCTAGTTGGCCCAGGTGAAGCCACCTTAGACCAAACTTCAGCCAGTTAACTACCAGACCCTAGATTAGGAAAATTACCTACCTGATCCACACAATTAACTGCAGATGCACAAGTGAACCTGGCTGAGCTAAACCTAATGAGCAGTAAGAAGTCCTTACTATTTCAAGTCACCAAGTATTGCGGTGCTTACTTACATAGCAATAGCTAACTGATACAGGGCTATTTTTTTTTTTTTTTTTACACTGTGCACAAAAGGGAAACAAGGCACAGAAAAGTTAAATAAGTTGTTCTAGTTTGCACCAAGATTAAGTACAGAATGACAATCCCATATCTGTCTGACTCCAAAATGTTTTCCATTTTGCAGTACTATCTCCCAAAATCTAGTGTATTCTCATTTTCATTATTTCTCTAAGTATTGTCCCTACACTTGACTTACACAATTATTAGATTGGATTATAAGTGACTAATCTCTTCTGAATAAGCACATGCTAAATACTGTTCTGATTAAAGAGACATTTATTATACTCGATATGCTTTCATAATCATACATTCTTTTTTTAACGTGAAATCAAATGTGCTACATGATAACAATGATTAAGTGTCACAATGAATGCTTTCAAAATATGCCTCTTCCTATTTACTTGTTAAGTAGCATATTTTATTTTTATCACAAGTATTTAATATGGATTTAACAGTATAAGTATAATAACATAAACATTCTTAAAGACACTTGACACTCAATTTTATTTTCAATTTAAAAATATGCAAAATAAATTATCAGTTGGGCTCAGAAAATTGTGATGAAGACTCTGTAGGATCTTTATTTCAACAGTGTTACATACAAGTATCTTTGGAGCCAGGTTGCAACTGATGCTTTTCCTTATTTTTAATTCCCTAAAGTTGATGGTTCAAAAAAGAAAGGAATAGATCTAAAACAAATGAAAGTAAGACTAGACTGCAACTTGCTTTTAATTAAACCATAAAGTACAAGTTCCAAATAGTTAATCCCATTTGATTTAGAAAAGACTTTCCAAGAACTTAAAACAACTTGCAGTGGACAACTGCTGGAAGTATTCACCTAAACTGATAGTATTTTGCAGTGTGACTGAAATAAAATCCATGGGATATTTTTGGGGCCACATGTTACCACAAGTAAAGAACATCTTATACAACCAAAGCTATAATTACACTATATATATATTCAGTTTCAGATCTGTGTTCAAAGTCACTGAATGAAAGTTGTGATAAAGCATTTTTAATATACCATTTTGCCTCTAAATGTGTAATATGCTTTAACACAGTAAGCATAATGCAAATATGCTGTCCCTGATATTATTTTTCTTTTCATCAAGTTCTTGGGTCCTTGATTAAATTCATAGCCAGTTAAGAATTGAGAACCATTTGAAGAATACATAAGTAACTTTTCTAAAAAAATAGGCCATGTAAAAATTCAATTTTTTCTGCTCCACTTATGGATTGATATTAATTTACATTTGGAAAACTGGAAGTAATTTCTGAAACAAAATTAAATCAAATTTTTAATTTTAAAAGAGCTCTCAGCATGTCACAAATGAAATTTCAAATGAGAACTATTGCCTGAAACATTTTACCAGCATACATAAACCAGGAATGGTGAAGAGGCACAAATAGTACTAAAGAGTATCACATATGAAATTGAATATAGTTACTAAACACTACGTTTTCGACTATAGATGCTATTTTGCACTTTCAATCCCTTTGATTTAATGAACTATAACATCTAAAACATAATACAAGCTATAACCATAAACTCTTAAGGTTGATTGGGTCAAAAGTTAGGTTACATTTTTTTCTTTCTAAAATTAAGTATTATATGATACAATTTAATTTTTTATCAATTAAAATTATTGACCTGTTTTTGTTTTCCTTTCTATTCCCCCAGTAAAATGATCTGAATGGAATCTTTTAAAACAAAATATACCTTGGACATCTGGCCTAACAGTCAATGGCATGTGTCCTGACTGCTTGGTTCAAAATCAAACTCTACCACTCACAACAGCTCTATGAAGTTGTCCCTATTCTAAAATTGGGAAACAAACCATGAGAGACTCTGGACTCCGGGAACCAAACTGAGGGTTTCTGGAAAGGGAGATGAGTGGGGGGATGGGGTGACCAGGTGATGGGTATTAAGGGGGGCACGTGTGTGATAAGCACTGGGTGTTATACGTAACTAATGAATCATTGACCACTACATCAAAAACTAATGATGTACAAAATGCTGGCTGATTGAACATAAGAAAAAATAAAAAATAAATTAAAGTAAAAAAATAAATAAAGTTGGGAAGACTAAGGTTTAGAAAGCTTCCTTCGTCAAACTGTGTCAACCAAGGTGAGATAGCAACCTCCATCAGATTCCAGAGCCTGGCTCTTAATCACTAAGGCCTTATGCTTTTAACTGGTAATCACAGAAATTACCTGAAAGAGCTCTATTACCAAGACAACACAGAAGACAATATTACACCTCCTGCGCAGTCATCGCTCCCTCACCCAGCAAATACACTAACTCACATAAAATAATTCAGCCAACTCACTGCTTTAAAGTTTTCTAAGCTTTATATTTAGACCATTCAAGTTTGACAAACATTTCAATTTCAATAAATAGGCAATCTGGTATCACGTTTCTAATAGTGTCTTACTTTCTGGAATGCTTAGAACTTGTCTACAACTGATAGTTTATTTTTTTTTAAGATTTTATTTATTTGAGAGAGAGAGAAAGCACATGGGGCGGGGGGCGAGGGTCACAGGGAGAAGCAGACTCCCTGACGAGCAGGGAGTCTGATGTGGGACTCGATCCAGGGACTCCAGGATCATGACCTGAGCCGAAGGCAGTCGCTTAACCAACTGAGCCACCCAGGCGCCCCTACAACTGATAGTTTATAGAGTCAATCTATAGCAGAACTATTTTTATTTCTTACTTAAGTCAATTAAGTAGCAATTAAGTTTAACTCCCTGTATCTTTTCCCATCTCAAACAATTCAAAAAAAAAAAAAAAATAACTAAAACTCCATTAAACACCAGCCTTTTCATCAAAACTCATACACAAAAACATCCAAAAATGAATTGTAGGTTTGGAGTACATGTGCATGGTAGTGGACCTTTATTCCTTCACTAAATTAAAAGTCCCTGGCAGCTACAAAGACTTGGGCATTCATTTTGTTCCCAAACTCCTACAGACTGGGAACTGGTCCTCCAATGCATTCATATTTAATAAGATGGCATTTAAAAATGTCCTCCAGAGGAGACCAGGTGGCTCAGTCGGTTAAGCATCTGCCTTCAGCTCGAGTCATGATCTCAGGGTCCTGAGATCAAGCCCCACATCAGGCTCTCTGCTCAGTGGTGAGTCTGCTTCTCCCCCTCACTCTCCCTCTGTGCTCTCTCACGCATGTTCTCTCTCAAATAAATAAATAAAATCTTAAAAAAAATAAAAATGTCCTCTGAAATTTATTATAACTAAATTTTACCTATATGAGAAAATTTTCCATTCTAAAGAAATTTTTGTGATATTGAAGGTACATGTATTTACTACCTATTCTAACTTGCAGATTATCTTTTAACACTTTACATACATTATCTACCTTTTATTCTCCCAACAACAATAGTATTAGTCTAATAACACCTATAGGAAACTGGGGCTCAAAAAAGTGAAGTAACTTATACAAGTCTCATGGCTACATTCAAACTGTTACTACAGATGCAGATCTATCTACCTACCAAATCCACTCCCTTTGTACTCCATATGGCACCAACTATCATACTCTAATGTGATTTGCAAGCACAGCTTTTCCTCCTTAGTATATTTAGAGTGAACCCATTTTTGTTAACTGGTTTGTTTTAAAGCTTTGTATGCATAGGAAGTTAGTGAAAGATGATCGTGTGACATCTGAATAATCCACAGAACACTTGCAGGTAAAAACATTTATATCAACAACACCACTGGGATAGCTGGTTACATTAAGGACGAGCCTAGAAAATCATGTTTTGTTAATGTACTGTTTCACTAAAGTGAAAACAGTTTATGGAACAAATTTTTACCAAATCTTTTTCAAACCAGTAAGTCATAATACTATATCCCATCCCGTCTATAATATCATTGATTACTATATGTATTACAAGATACTTTAAAAGTAAAGAAGTGGCTAATGGCAATTGTCAGGTACCATCAATTGGAACATTCATCCTAATTTCAGGGATACTAAAATGTGGGAAAATGTGCACCTTAGAAACCATGAAATATCATAGATATTATTAATGTGTTTTAATGTCAAAATACATTGGGATACTTTGAAAGCAAACATAATGAGTGGATTCTCATGTTAAAACCATTAGTCCCTAATTCCAAAATATTTTCACAAATAATCCTGCCAGCAGAATGATGAGAAATTAATGAAGCCACACTACAAGGAAGCCCCAGGGAATAGCAACAACAGGGAAATATCAACATAGAATTCTAAACATACGATTATAAAGTAGACCATTGCCAACAATTAACCTTGAAATATTTTATTGTATCTAAAAATTTTCTATCCGGGGCCTCAGTCTTAGGACACTGATAGCCATTAAGTTGCATAAAATTAACAAGGGGAAGAAAGGTTGTCAAAACTAAAAAAGGGGGGGTGCCTGGGTGGCTGTCATTGAGCATCTGCCTTCGGCTCAGGTCATGATCCTGGCGTCCTGGGATGGAGCCCCGCGTCGGGCTCCCTGCTTGGTGGGGAGCCTGCTTCTCCCTCTCCCACTCCCCCTGCTTGTGCTCCCGCTCTCGCTAACTCTCTTTCTGTCAGATAAATAAATAAAATCTTAAAAAAAAAAAAAACTAAAAAAGGAGGGCGAACTATGATTTTACCCATTTGCATTAAATTGCTCAAGAAACTAAGCAGATCAATACCAAATATATCTTTTAGGTGACTTGCCCCACATATTGGTTACCTAGGATCCCAATGAACTATGTAGCTATTGCAGCCTTCGGGCATCCATGTATTGACAATTTACAGAAGTTTTCCTCACCTAATTTGTTCAGCTACTCCTAAGGAGGAAAAAAAAATTCCTAGTTACCTTAGCAACTGCAAAGTTACATTTTATCTTGAAGCTGCAGAGCTTTTGTGAAATTAAAAAAAAAAAAAAAAAATGCCTCTGTGCTGACATTCCTTCCTTATTGGGTGATGACTTTCATAGTCAGGTTGAGAATAACACGCAAACACCTTTATCTTCTCGCTGCCCCACCCTTGACTGCATTTTGCACTGATTGTCTTTTTTTTCTTTCTTGGGAAATGAATTACCAATATCAAATATGTATATAAAGAAATGGTCAGAGAGAGGCTCCAGAGTGTAGTTCATCAAAGCTGACCGTCGTTATTTCTGTGAGAAGAGAAATTTGTGGACAATTGGCAATTGTTATAATGGGAAAATAAACATCCTGTCAAGTGCCAGTGGCTAGAAAGTTAATTTCCAGCCCTAAAAGAAGATAGCTGTAAGCCTGTCTGCAGAATAGATTTTTCAGAAAGTACTACGTTAAAGACACATTTTAACAATTTAATTTGAAAAATCACTCTAAAGGCTGTGGTTCTTGCAGCTTACATACTTAAGGCTACATAGTAAAGGGCACTTGTCAGATCTTAACGTGTGACTTCAGGATGCTTGGGGTATGACTAACTTTGGAAAGGGAACACGGTGGACAGAACTGGCTTTAACCCTTAAAAACAAACAAACAAACAAAAAAAACCTCAGGAATAAGAGAAATGGGAATAAGGGAAATGGGCAGGACAGTGAATAAGGGAAATGGGAAGGACAGTGAAATATAAGAAGGTATATGAGGTCTCTTTTCCTTAAAATGACTGAAACCCAAACTGAAGTAGCTTAACAGTAAAAAGGAATATAAACTCTTAAATCGGGACTTCTCCAAGCCCCATGCTCCAAGTCCCGAAGGCTGGGAGGCGGCGCTGCTCGGCCTGAGTCCCCTCCCAGCACGGCAGACTAGAATCTCTAAGGCAGTGAGCTGGGCAATCTCACGAGGCCCTTCTTTGTTTTCCTGATTTTCAGGGATGGCTTTCCTTCACTGCCTCATGTCCGACGTCTTGAGTGCTGCTTCATTTGTTATGTACATTTTTTTTCATTTGTTTCAAGCAGGAAGGGACTTCTAGTCCCTGCTATTCTAGCTTTACCAGAAGCAGAAGTCTTTTTCTCTCCCCACAACATTTAGTTTCACAAAGATATCTGATTAATTACCTCTGCTTGCACTCTATTCTCACTTTTGGACCGTGGCTATGTCCAACCAAAGGGGACAATGCGATTAGCAGCAACCGAGTCACATATCCAAACCTGCAGTTCTATTTGTTCTATTGCCAGATTCAGAAAAAAAGAAACAAAACTATTTGCTAGAGGACCAAAACTAATAGCTATCAGAATCCAGTTCAGAATACACATTCTTATCTAAAAAAACAAACAAACAAACAAAAAAGACTTTGGGGAGGATGCCAATTCCATTCCAAACTTATCTGTTGTTTACTATCTCAGGCATTTCCAGAGCATATTGTGTGTCTACTGATGTGGCCACAGGGAACACCAAGATGAAAAGATGTGAGTGTGGCCTTGGCAGCTCACATTCCAGAGTGTTTCATTTGCACAACACTTGGCAGTTTTGTGAGAGCATTCACAGACTCTACCTCCTCCAATGTACACAAGGGCTCTGGGATAGATTTGGCTTAGAATGGTACATTACTGGGGGCACCTGGGTGGCTCAGTCGGTTAAGTGTCTGCCTTCGGCTAAGGTCATGATCCCAGGGTCCTGGGATCGAGCCCCATGTCAGGCTCCCTGCTCAACACAGGAGCCTGCTTCTCCCTCTCCCACTCCCCCTGCTTGTGCGCTCACACACATGCTCTCTCTCTCCTCTCTGTCAAATAAATAATAAAATCTTTAAAAAAAAAAAAAAAAAGAATGGTACATTACTGATTTTGGACCCATCTTTCAGATGTCTCATTTTAAAATTGAAGAAACAAGGTAAAGGGAGTGTCAAGCCAAATGACTAGTAAGTAGCAAACCTGATATTGCTGAAGTGTCAAATAGTATGAATGTGGTGTGGACAGAGGCCTCTCGTACACTCTCCATTGCTCTGGTCACTACACCAGGGTATCATCCCGCCTGGCCTGTAGGGCTAGGTAACAGCTCTCCCCTTTAAATGTGGAATTTTATGTCCTGCTGTTTTTAAACCAAATAAATTACCCCATCCTTCACTGAAGAAAACTCGTTTGCTATTTTCTCATCTTTACTGCCTACCCTTCAGTCCCCACGCCAAAGCTAAGAAATGTTTTGTTTTTCTCTTGTCCACTCATAAAACCCACATTTAATAAACTGGAAAAATTTTTATAAAATCGTGTTGCTGGGGAAAATGATAAATCTCTATATAAGAAATGATCAAATATTATTTTTAAATACATATTATACACACAAAGACCAAAAGACAATATGCCAAAATATTAATAGGTATTTTAAAAATCCGAGTTGCCAACTTAGGGATGATTTCACTTTGGTCTTAATACCTTTTTTTTTTGATTTTCTAAAATTTTTGACAATCAGCATGTTTTATATATAAAGTTATTCCTAAAACTAACCACTAAAAAAAATCTATCTCATCTATTTTTTTTTTTAGGATTTTTTTAGAGACTTCTTTTTTTTTTAAAAGATTTTATGAATTTATTCATGAAAGACAGAGGAGGGGAGAGAGAGAGAGAGAGAGAGAAGCAGAGGGAGAAGCAGGCTCCCCACCGAGCAGGGGGCCCGATGCGGGGCTTGATCCCAGGACCCTGGGATCATGACCTGAGCCAAAGGCAGACACTCAACCATCTGAGCCACCCAGGCACCCCTATCTCATCTATTTCTTGATGAAAATCTTCCCTGATTAGTCCTATTTAATAAAATGTTATTATCACCTGGGGCACCTGGGTGGCTCATCAACTGATCGTGAGACTCTTGGTTTTGGGCTCAGGTTACGATCTCAAGGTTGTGAGATGAAGCCCCATGTCCTCAGGCTCCTGGCTCAGCAGGGAGTCTGCTTGGGGATTCTCATTCCTCTGCCCCTCCCCCCCCTTACTCTTTGTCTCTCCCTATTTCCCTCTCTCTCTCAAATAAATAAATAAATCTTTTAAAACCTACTATAGGCTTCCCTGCAAAGCTTTCCTATACCATTGAGGGCCTATAGCCATTTCCTTTTGAGATTCCTCTTTTATGGAAAACCAGCGGTTTTGCTTTATGTTTTTATTTTGAAATGAATGGATACTGCTAGGATTATGAGTTGGTTGTCATGATCAAAAGAGAAACATATTAATTTTTAATCTTGTTTCAAATATGTAAAAATAGAAGAACGTCAGATTTAAATCCTGCCTGTTTTAGTAAATAAGTCAAATTCCAACATAAGAGTAGAATAAACATAGGGATTTGTTTAATTTGACCCTAATATTTAGGAAAAGAGGGGGCTACTTTTCCTTTAACTACTAAGATCTTACTAGAAATTCCTCCTCCATCTTCCTCTCAGTTCCTTAGATTTACCTGTGTAAGTGGTCTTAAATACAGCCTACTTTGAAAACAATTTTCTAAGGCTTAGTGATAAAAAGACTAATTTCTGTAGCCACCCGCCTGTTTCTAGAGCCATGGGTGATTGATGGCTTACAAAGCCTTTTTATACAGCACTGACATTTTAAAGATACTGGCCAGTCTGAACTTTCCATCTGGCGTCCCTGATTTCCTTTGTCCCACCTGGACTTATTCTGTAGTGACTTATTCCATCCTTGAGCTCTAAAACTACGTTGATTTAATTTAGGCCTAGGAGTTTGGGGGCAATTTATTTAAACAAGAAATGAGAGTAATGCCTTTGATGGTGCATGGTGAGAGGGAAGAAATCTCTGACTTCCTGGCATTTATTTGTCTAATAACTCCACTGCCATGTACAACCAGAAAGATATTCCAGAACCTTCCATGAGCTTACATAAAACTAGCAAGAGAGGCAGTCAATGCTTGCAAAATAAACAGGAAGATGGGGAAAGTTAATTTATTCCAGGCCAAAACAAACCCAACTTCTGTCTTTTGAACAGAGATAATTGATGTAAATAAGATATATTATTACTTAGTGCTAGGGAAGCAGTTTATACTGTTTAAAATACTCTCACACATTATATCATTAAAATTTCATTCACAGTAACATTATGATGTAAAATAGTTTCCTCTGAGTCTTAAATCTAGTCAACTACTAAAATGTGGCTTTTTATGCAGGGAATTTTATTCTAGAATAGCATTTCTATCTCAATCTTCCTTCCATTGTGTCTATTTATCTAAAAATAAATCCAAAGCACTTTCTATATAATAGATCCAAAATGCAATCCTATTTATGCTATTAATTAACACTATTAATGTTTTGTTCCTGAAGACTAGTAGCACACCTTTACAGATGCCATCATAGAAAAGGCAAACACTGGAAATTTGGTTAAATGTTTAGCAGTGAGGAATATCCATACAGACAGACACACACACACACACACACACACACACACACACCCCCAATAAAGAAAGAGAAAGAGGGAGGAAGGGAGGAATGGAAGGAGGGAGGGGTACGTGGAACTTCTGCAACATATAAAACCAAGGGAAATTTGAAAACAGTTTTGAAATATTGGTAAAAATGGGCTGTCCCATTTTGGAAGCTATACATGACACGGTTCAAGTCCTAGGCTAGATATTGCTCATCTCCCAAAAGTCTTCTGAACATTGGCTTCTATCACCCAGTAAATTTATGATCAAAGAATCAGAGGAACACTAGGAAAGAGTCATTAGATCTTAATTCAAGCAGTAGCTTCATCTTGGGTAAGTCACTTCATCTTTTTTTTTCTCTTACAGATCAAAGATTATTTATCTATAAAACAAAAGTGCTGGTGTCCAGAATATTTAAAAAATATTCTAGGGTTAAGAGTTCTATAAAGGATACTATAATTTTGGTCTAAGTGCTAAAAAGATAATTCTTCTCAAAAAGAATATGATGAATTTTCAAGTAAAAAAAATAAATGAGGGGCACCTGGGTGGCTCAGCCGGTTAAGCATCTGCCTTCAGCTCAGGTCATGATCCCAGGGTCTGTGTGGAGCTCCATGCTCAGCAGGGATCTTCCTCTCCCCTCTGTCTGCCCCCCTCCCCAGCTCGTGCTCTCTCTCTTTCTCAAATAAACAGATAAAATCTTTAAAAAATAAATCAATTTGCAATTATGATGCAGATTGAGTGACAGAAATTGGACAAGGGCTGTACTTGCTAGGCACAAAGAATCATGAGTTATCAGTGCAATTTTTTTACTCAGTAAAGCTCTTATTTTTTTTTAAAGGACTGAGTAGTTTAAAATACAAACTCATTTCTGATACCAAAATAAAGTATTTATTAAAAGAATCAGAGATCACATAGAAAGCAAAGAAATCATGATACTAGAATTGGGAATAAGGTGATTAATGAAATTCTTACCTTCTAAATTGTTCTCTATTATTGCAAAACAAATTACCCAAAAACTAAGAAACTTAAAACATCAAATATATATTGCCTCATACTTTCTGTGGGTTAAAAATCAGAGCCCAGCTTAGCTGGGGCTTCTGGCTCAAGGTTCTTCATGAGGATGCAGTCACGGTGTTGTTCAGTGGTGTGATCTTATCTGAAGCATGATTGGGGTTGGTTCTGCTCCCAAACCCACTTACATGCTTGTTGGCAAGATTCAGTTCTTTGTGGGCAGTTGCATAAGGACCTCAGTTCCTCACTAGCTGTTGGCTAGAAACCTCCCTCAATTCCTTGCCAGGTAGGCCTCTTAACAGGGCACATTACAACATGGCTTTTGACTTCCCTCAGAATGAGAGGAAGAGAGAGCATCCAAAAGCCACAGTCACTTTATAACCTAATATCAGAAATGACATGGCAGTACTCGTGCTGTATCCTATTATTAGTTAGAGGCAAGTCATTAAGTCCAGGCCTTCTGAGGGAAGGGTATTATAAAAGGCATGAATGCCAAGAGGCAGGGATCATTAGAGACCCTTTTAGAGGCTGCCTAACACAGCTCTGTAGACTTAAAGCAAAAAGATACACAGATATTGATTGCAGAGTTCTTATTACATGATGAAATAATAATTACTCATCCTTAATGAAAATCTTTTCATGTCAGTTCTTATTTTTTAAAAATATTTATTTATTTGACACACAGAGAGAGAGAGAGAGAGAGAGAGAGAGCATAAGTAGGGGGAGCAACAGGCAGAGGGAAAGGGAGAAGCAGGCTTCCCACTGAGCAGAGCCTGACATGGGGCTTGATTCCAGGACCCTGGGATCATGACCTGAGCCAAAGGCAGAAGTTTAACCAAATGAGCCACCCAGGCACCCCCATGTCAGTAGTTCTCAAATAACTTTTTATATGTATTTGTATACAGAGTGATATATAATGTGAATAGTTCTTTTGTACAATGTTCAGAAGTATCCTTCATGACCATAACATAATTTTAAACGATGAATGAGGATATTTCAATGGGGACAAATCTAATGCTACTTCCTAGGTATTTAATATGATAAAGAATATGGTGGGAAATGGAGAATTGATATGTCACTGGTTTTCAAACCTTCAGTATGCTTAAGATCAAATTATGCACAAAGGTAAATATCCAGGTACCCCTCAGTTATACTAAATTAAATCTCTGGGGGATAAGCACAGATTTTTTTACTTTATGATAAACCCTCCAGAAAATTCTGATTCATCAGCTCCAGAAATCACATTTTAAGAAACACTTCTGGGGCACCTGGGTGGCTCAGTCGGTGAAGCGTCTGCCTTCAGCTCAGGTAATGATCTCGGAGTCCCAGGATCGAGCCCCACGTTGGGCTCCCTGCTCAGCAGGGAGGTCTGCTTCTCCCTCTGCCTCTCACCCTGCTTGTGCTCTCTCTCTCTCTCATTCTCAAATAAATAAAATCTTAAAAAAAAAAAAGAAACACTTCTTTATATGGTTCACCTCAACTGTCAACTGCCTCATCTACATTCTTGGGATATAATACAACAGAGATCCATTCTGGCTCTGTATCAGACATTTCAGTCAATTTCTTATGTTTTCCCACATGCAGATTTTCTGGTCAAGCTGTTGAAAATTTCCAAATCACTATCAGACAAAACAAAAAATCAGAATATAAAAGACTGAGACAAACGGTTTATTCTTTTAACTGATAGAACTAAAGAAATTAAGAGGAATTAGAGTTATATATTTGAGTTCCGTGTTTTATATTTAAAGTTTTCCTTGTTGTTATGTTCATTTTGTTTTTTTATCTATGAAAAGGTTTATTCCTGTATTCACACTCTCTTTAATACCTGTTACCATCTCACTATATTGCTACCAATTAACTTCAGGAATGTACAGTAGAAAATACATGAATTATAAAATGTATTCTCAAATTTCTCAAAATTCTTAATTAACCATACGTTTTTAGGCATGGTGATGTCCAGAAAAGTGATGATCTTAAAGAAAATTCTATTCCAAGGTAAGCAATTTACAATCGATTAGTTGTACTACTGCCCAGAGCAACCAGAATTTTAATACTAAGTTAAATGATAGAGCATATGGGTAACCATTGAATAGTTTTGGTGTTGTCAGCTATATAAAGCTTTATGGTTTGAAAAACTTAACATGGCTTTCTGGAGGAACTAGAAGTAAAAACATTATAGTAAGTCTGTAACATTTATAATTATTATTGATATCTATTAGATATATAAAATTTTGCCTCCAGACTAGTTATAAGTTCTTTCATTACAAAATAAGAAAATTGTTACAAATAACTAATTTTGACAGCTTAAAAAATGTCCACACAGCAATCCCACAAGGAACATGGCCAAAAGATTTAATGTTATCTGACCTAACCTGATTTTAGACAATTTAAAACTAAAACTACCTTTATTCCACATAAGGTAGGGAAAAAATCCTTAAAATAATTAGAACTTCACCAAGCCCATGAATAGAGAGAGAGAGAGCAGCAAAACTGGTGATGCAACTATTTCACATAAATTGAGTGAATTATTGCCTCAAGCTATAAAGAGTATGGGAAGAACACAATAAAAGTAACAGCAGCTCCAGCTGGTAACAAACAAATAGGAAGCTCTTTCATTTGTAAAAGGAATTGGCACAAGTTTTCTGTTCTCTAACAAAAAAAGCATGCAACATTTTCTCCCACTTAAATATTTACAGTCTATTACTTTTACTATTATGTATTCGATTAAGAATATGTTCTTGCTGTCTTTGACATTAGTAGTCCTTCTCTGCAATTAGCCAAACAATCTAGCATTGTTAGTAATGTGTAGGAAAGTCTGATTATACAGGAAATGGGTGGGTTTTAGCATTTACTTGCCTAGTAAACAATAGCAAATCCTAGAATGCCAAACCAAAGTAGATTTCCCATCTGACAAATGAGAGTGGCAACTGCTTCCCTCAAACATACACAGAACTTATAAACATGAAATTGATAAGAATAAATTATTTGAAATTCTTACTAAGTTGGTTCCATATCACCCAATATGGTATTCTAACATCTTCGTCATCATCATCATCATCATCATTCAATGAAACTTGTAGTGAGACCTTTTCATGAACCGGATATATGCTGCCTATTACAGATACAAATCAAGTAAGATACAGGCTAGCACCTTGAAAAGCTCACAGATAAGTGGAATTATCTATTTTGTATTGCTCTAAAAGACTGGATTTAAATTAGGGATTGTACAATGTACAGTTTTAAAAAAATTATATATTATACTCCCTGTAGTTTCAAAAGGGTATTAAGCCTCTCTATATACATATTAAACATATTATATATATATATATATAAAATTATGTGATATTGATGATGATGAAAAATTACTCTAGCAATGATCATTTTAACTTTTTTAACCTTTTTAGCCAGCCACCACTTAATCCCATTTCTGGATTACCTATAAATTTCCCTCTAAAATATATTTAACTGATTTTCAGGAAACAATGCACTATTCCAGCTAGTAGTGATTTTGCAATATATCCATGCACTTCTGATCTTATCAGTGAGTTGCATGTTTGTCAAAATCAATTTGTATTTATTCTCAAAACAATTATTTGCCATTGTATATAATATTGTAATTATGCAACTGAATTTCTACAAATACTAATAAAATATGAGTACAAAAAGAAGTAATTGAAGCTATGAAAATTAGGTCAAGACCTTTATAAAAAGTCAGAAAAGACACGTTAGTAAAAGATAGGATCAACAGATATTGCTGCTTTGGTAATCCAGCACCTATTCCCAGACCATTCTCCATTCTGAGACTTCATAGAGTTGCAGCCAGTTAAAATACTCAAATTGATGTAGTCATCTGGCACCATTCTGGCCCATGAGACATATACATTCATAAATTGGTGGCAAGTGAGAAAAATTTGCTTTCCTCATAAAGAGGGCAGATGTCTCTAGAACATGATCCTAATGCTGGGAACTGTGACACCCATTTGTGACTGATTATAAGGGCAAGGCCAGGACAGTTGAGAGAATTTGATTACCCTAATGTCACCCATCACTTACCTCCAGACTTCTTGATAATAAGACAAAGAAAAGAAGGAATGAATGAAGGAAAGAAAGGAAAGATGGATAGAGGGAAGGAAGAGAGGAAATTTACATAAGCCATAGGAAGAGCTGTTTGACTATTTGCAATTGAAGTATTCCTAACTGATACCCAGTAGTAGTTAGGGAAAATGGGGAGGGGGATCCAGAAGCATTTTTCATTCCGATTGCTTCATAATTTTCTTGAATTATGTCTCACTGTGAAATTAACAGAACTGCAAATCATTTGAATGTGACTAATGCAAGGAAGATAGGATATGTGGAAATCCAATCAATGGACCCCAAATATTAGTAAATAAATGTGCACTGATTCATACAGATAGATACATAGATATGAAATTTAGGTATATATGTGTCATTTTTAAAGATTTCTCACTTAAAAAGACTTTTTCAATAAATCAACAAATTCCAGCAGTGAAAAAATTGAGTAAAAGAGTTTCCACTATATTTTAGGGAAAGAAAAATCAGTCAAAATGTCAGCAAGATTCTAAAATCAATGCCAAAATGTGAACATTGTGTATTTTCATCTCAAATTTTGTAAAGTTGCAAATAGATAAATTGGAAGAAGGAAACAAGAAAGTTTGGAAATAAAAATTAAAATTAATGAATTTCAAATGGTAAATTAAGTGAGATAATATGCAAACAAGTATTTAAAAAACTTTAGAACACTACAGATTATTGAGTTCTCATTACTGTCAGATAATTAAAGAAGTTTAAGGAAACAATCATTTTTGTCGATGCCTATCAAACCAATTAGGGAGTATTTCTTGATTATTTTTTGGCGAATATCTACTGTATTAGAATACTAGAATTTAGAGTTAGAATTTAGGGTTGAAAGGCCTAGCCCAAATGTGCAGTTTTAGCAGAAGCCTAGTCTACAACATCCCTGCAGAGGGGGTATGAAGCATTTGCTTTCACATTCTACAATAGGGATTTACCTTTTGGGTAAACGGATTCCTTTTTGGGAAACACAAGCAATTAGAAATAGCTTTTGTATTATGCATAAACCTGCCAACCTATAATTTCTGTTAGTCTCAGTTTTGCCATTAGAAATAAGATAGAGGTAAGACTATTTCTTTATCCATTTGATAGGGTTCTCCATTCCATCCCACCCACCTGCTCTCCAACTTTCTTATTTCTATGCAAGTTTTTGTTTTGTTTTGTTTGTTTAACATTTTTCACCTGACATGCCTTTTTGGATGAATTGCCACCAGTGTTTCCCCCCTCTGGGCATACTCCATCTGTCAACATACCAGAATAAGAATAATAAGCTTGGAGTTGACCATGGTATTTCCAAATCCAACTTATTAACTGACAGGTAAGTGTCTTTTAGGTTTACAATAACTCCTTGGAAAGTCCAGACATGTCTCTCTAGTATTTTCCTTAATATAGATATTTAACATGTATTAATGCAACCTAATATTATATTCACTTGATTCCCATATGCCCTGTTACTCTTTTATGTATATCTTTAGTCATGAGATTCTTTCATTTTTGTTATTTTTAAATCTGAATTCAAATGATCAGTATCAACATACTTTAGTGGAACTCCCCTTTTCTTTTTTGTAATAATGACACTAGCAGCTACTATTAGGTGGGGAGCGCTTACAACAAGCCAGGATCCATTCTGGGTATTTTACAGATACATTACCTCTAAACTGCTCTACAACAAAACAACTTAAGAATTGTCGTTTGTTTTAAAGATGATTAAATGGAAGCTCAATGAGTGAAATTATATAGATCAAAAGATACACATAGATATAAGATTGTTCTACATATCTCTTTTGATATCTAATATCTCACTTTTCCAAAAAATATTTGAAAGAGGCTCCAAAAGAGGTTCAGACATTTCTCTTATAGCCATGCTATACAAAGAGTGGTCCACAGGCTAAAAGCATCAGCATCACCTAAGCAGAATCCCAGGACCTACTGAATCAGAATCCACATTTAAACTAGATTCCAAGTGAGTCATGACTATATTGTGGTTTGAGAGGCAATGTTTTAGAGACCACCTGTATCACCATCTTCTCAGATATTCATTTCCTTTCCAGAATAGAGGATCATTTGAGTGAACATTTCTAGTCTCCTGTTCTCTAGTTTTCTAGTCTCTAGTTTTTGTTCTGGTCTACATATGGTTATATATATACGTCACAGTGTAAAGTCCATGCTTCTGTGTGCTAAAATGTCTTATCCTCTTAGATCTGTCTGTAATCACTGGTCCATTTCCATAATGACGATTATAGATATAAGTATACCAAATCACTCACTTTCACCACCCACATCCTCTAGCATTTTGCCTTTCTGACTTGCCTGGAATTCTGTATGCCAGGCAGGACTTGGACTTTGTATCTGGCCACATAACCATTCAGGATCTACTTGATAGACTCAGATTTTCTTCCCCAAGAGATCCCAAGGCCTAAAACTGAACTTGGAATAGGTGATGCCACTTGGTTTTATATCAAAGCTATATTCTCCAAGGCAGTCTGTCTGAAGACAGTGTGTCTGTATTTGAGAAAAGATTATGAGAACACAGCCATTAATAAAACGTATATCCCAAAGCCCACTTGAAGGCTGGTAACCTCTGTGTCTTTTAGTTAGAGGGTGAGTTTTAGGCTTCCTAACCACATTCTCCCATTGCTACTAGGATACTATAGAAACAGGGCTCATGTATTTCTGAGAAGCTCTATCAAGCAGTATAGCTCAGATAATTCATCACACATATAGTTTGGGAATGGTTGAAAATTCTCCAAATTATCTGAAATTACAGTCCCTGATACTTACTATTTGCCATATGATTGGTAAGTCTGAATACCATCACTTCTAAGATATACTTCAATACTTTACATTCACAACTGATACTTTCAACTGATACTTATTATTTGCCATATGACTGGTAAGTCTGAATACCATCACTTCTAAGATATACTTTGATACTTTACATTCACAACTGATACTTTCAACTCCTGGCCATTGTATCAAGCATGAGATTATAGATTTAAATAAATAAAATTATCAAATTGGTTTCACTTTTTTAACACAGTTGGATATACTGATTTCAAGTAAAAACATTCAACTGTCTCTATGAGTCCTCTGCTTCCAGAATTATTTAGAATTTTATTTTTGTAAAATTATATATTTAAATGATTAATTAAATAGTAAATTCAGACAAAAAAGTCATAGTGGACTACCTGGGAAGAAATGCTGAAATCAGAACTTAAATCCCAGATATGCCATTTACTAACTGTATAACCATGAATAATAGATTTATTTTTCTGATTTATTATCTAATTATGAGAATAAAATCAGATAATATGATGTTCTTTTTTATTAAAATATAAGGTATAATTTACATTGAAATGTATTATTCTGTCTTAAAAAGTGGCTTTGGCCATTATACAAAAAACTTCCAAAATGTAAGATTTACTAAAAAAGGCAACGTATTCTGGCAGTCAAAAATAATAATGATAACATCAGTGAACATTTATACAGCCCTTTTATTTGCCAGAAACCCTTCTAAGCACTTAATGTGTATTATCTTATAAAATGCCCTTAATAAAATATAGCTACATACTATTATTATTTTCAGTTTACACATGAGAATGCTGAGAAACATAAAATTTAAGTTATTTATTCAGAGTCATCAACAGAGATATATCTAGAGAGAAAGATCCATGAAGAAACACCTTAAATGTTTACTGGACGAATAATACTAATTTTTTAAAAGTATTAGTATACTTTTCAAATGTCTTTTTGAAATTTGCTGAACTTTTTAAAATGTTAACCCTAACTGTGTGTGACATATTTCTCTTCTAGTTATCACAAAATTCCCTTCTGTGAAACTCACAAAACAATTTTCAGATGCAGTCTTGGGTTGTGCCCATGTGTTAAGCAAACCTGTAATTTTTGATGTATTAAGAAACTAAAGGATACTAGTAAGTGAAAAACCCTTATATTAAATTTTGAGTATATAATCTTATTTTACTCCAAAATTATAAACACGTTTTTAGTGCTAATTCATATTGGCTTAAGGACCATAGATTTGGGGAGCTGTCAGAAAAGCTAAATCCATTTGGGAGGATACCTTTAGAAGTGGAAAGCTAGGGTAGATTACTAGACTTACAAATTCCAGAAAATGCCACAAACTAAAAGAAATAGATGATTTGGAATAATAGCCAAGTCACTATATTTTTTTTCCATATAGTTCTTTGATACCTCTGATGCCTGCATATTTTTAATGTTAGAGATCTGCTGCTACACACTGACATATTTCTTTATTAGAAATTCAAAGGGGAAAAATACATAGAAGCAGAACTACCCTTTTTCATGAGAAAATAAAAGGAACAGTTTTAATCTTGTGTTTCAGAGCAAAGTTAACAATCACAGACAACCCTCTTTGCCTTCTTTAAACTATTCATTAGTATAGCATCTTAAATTCACTTAATCCAATAAAAATTACGTTTATTGGAATAAAACATAATTCTTTCTTCCACCCTCCTTCTCTCCCTCCCTTTATTCCTTTTCTTTTTTTATTAAATTTATCTAAAAATTAGAATATAGCCAGACTACAAAATTTCAGGAAAAACAAAAAAATTAGAAATATCTACCAACTGCCTATTGAATATCTAAGTAATACTTTCTAATTTATCTCCTCCTAGTCTTTTTTTCACATAAATATTTCATGTAAATGTAAGCATAGAGTACATACCCTATTTGAATCCTGATGTTTATACTTACATAATCATATGTACGTATATGTGATTATTTGTGTATGTAATATGTGTATGTGCATAGGTGTGTGTTTATTTCCTGGCCAATTTAATAATTAAATAGTATTCCAGCAAGTAAAAAGTGAATGAATTATGACCTAATTATCCATTACCTTTATTTTTTTCTAATATATAACATAATAATGACCATATACTCACAAAGTGTCACAATACCTTAGGAATATTATATTAAGATCCTCAGAAGTGAAATTATTGAGACAGAAAGTACAAGATTTTTAAGTCATCAACATGACTTAAATTTATGGTTTACAAACTTCTAGGAAAAGATTCTTCTGGTTACACTTCATCAGCAAAATATGCCCACATACTCTTGCCAGTATTAGGTTTTATAATTTTTTGGTCTCTTAAAAAATATGATAAATGAGCAGGAGCCTGGAAAGATGGTAGAGTATGAGGACCCTAAACTCACACTGTCCCATGTTTACAACTAGATATCACTCACATCTATGTAAATAACTAGAGAGTGATCTGAAGACTGGCAGAACAAACTCCGTGACTAAATGTAGAGAAGGTACATTGGAGGTTAGGAAGAGCAGAAAATGTGGTGGGGAGCTCCCCACAGTATGGAGGAAGCTGCAGGTGCACAGAGGGGAGAAAAATGGTCCATCACACAGGGAGCCCACATGGGGAAGACAAATTCCTATAATGTTTGGCTTTGAAAACCAGAGGGGCTGAATTCCATGAGTTTGTATAACCAGGTAGACTTGGAACTGGAGCTTTAAAAGTCAGCTGGTTCAGCAGTAAGTGAGCCTGGAGGGCAAGTGATAGCTGGGTTCCTGCCCTTAAAGAGACAGCAGTGAGATAACATAGAAGTGGCAGTTTGCACAATGCCTGAGGCAACAGAAGAGATATCTGTTAAATGGATTTTGGAACATATTAGGGGACTTCTCTGGGAGTCAAGGAGCTGGCAGATGCCATTTTCCTCCCCTGCCCTGCAGCATAAACACAGGGCCACCTGTGGGAGATGTGCTACACAGACACTTGCTACCTAAACTGCTAGCACTGCACCATGCCAATAAATTCTCCTAAGGACTCACTTTCTCTGAGTCTGTAGGCCTGGGCCCTGAGCTCAGCACAAATAAACCATACCCCCAGCTCCACCATGTGCCTGCTTTGGGGGATCTGGCCTAAAACCAGCAGCTCAGTGCTCAGTGCAAATTTTGCTAAAACTGCTGCCTTGACCCCAAGTTCCCCTCAGGTAAGCCCCCTCAGAGCTGGCCTATCTGGGTCCCACTAATACTACAGAGAGCAAACACAGGGCTCAACAGGCAAAGACTGAAAAGAAAAGCAATTCAGACACAACAGCAGGGTACAAGCAAAACACAGAGGAGACTCCCCGAAGCTGTAAGTTCTGGTGAACAGGGGATACTGCACCACAGGGCATTACAGGATCTCTTCTTCATAAAGACACTACTTTCTTTTTTTTTTTTTTTTAAGATTTTTTTTATTTATTTGACAGAGAGAGAGAGACAGAGCACAAGCAGGGGGAGTGGCAGGCAAAGGCAGAGGGAGAAGCAGGCTCCCCACAGAGCAGGGGGAACCTGATGTGGGACCCGATCCCAGGACCCCAGGCTCATGACCTGAGCCAAAGGCAGTTGCTTAACCAACTGAGCCATCCAGGCACCCTAAAGCCACTACTTTCAAGAGCAGAATATGTAGATGACTTTCCTAACACACAGAAACAGACAGAGGGGTAGACAAAATGAGGAGACAGAGATATATGTAAAGAACAGGACAAAGTCAAAGCAGGAGACTGAAGCAAAACAGAAATAAGTAATATGCTTGATAGAGAATTTAAAGTAATGATCATAAAGATACTCAATGAACTTGAGAAAAGAGTGGAGGATATCAGTGAGACCCTTAACAAAGAGATAAAAAATAACATATCAGAGATGAAGAATTCAAGAAATGAAATTAAAAATACAATATATGGAATAAATAGTAGGCTACAGGAAGCAAAAGAATGTATCAGTGTGATGTGAAGGATAGAGTACTGGAAGGCAAACAGGCTGAACAGGTGAGAGACATACAAATACTGCATAATGAGAAAAGACTTACAGAAAACAGCAACACCATTAAGCATAATAACATCTGCATTATAGGGATACCAGAAGGAAAAGAGAGAGAAGGGGGGTGAGGGTGGGGGGCAGAAATGCATTTGAAGAAATGATAGCTAAAAACTTCCTGGGGAGGGAAACAGAGATCCAGATTTAGAAGGCACAGAGATCCCCGAACAAATTCAACCAAAGGAGGTCCATAACAAGACACATAGTAATTAAAATGGCAATAAATAGTGATAAAGAATTTTAAAGGTTGCAAGAGGGAAAAAAAAGACAGTTATATACAGAGGAAACCCCATTAGGCTATCAGCTGATTTTTCAGGAAAAACTCTGCAGACCGGAAGAGAGTGGCATGACATATTCAAAGTGCTGAAAGGGAAAAATGTGCAGTCAAGTATACTCTATCCAGCAAGGCTATCATTCAGAATAGAAGGAGAGATAAAAAGTTTCCCAGACAAACAAAAGTTCAAAGAATTCATGACCAGGGATGCCTGGGTGGCTCAGATGGTTAAGTGTCTACCTTTGGCTCAGGTCATGATCCTGGGATCAAGTCCTGCATCCAGCTCCTTGCTCAGTGGCAAGCCTGCTTCTCCCTCTCCCTCTGCTCCACTTGCTTGTGTGCTCTCTCTCTCTCTGACAAATAAAGAAAAAAATCTTAAAAAAAAAAAAAAAATTCATGACTACTAAACCAGCCCTACAAGAAATGTAAGGGGTACTATGTGAGTGGGAGGAAAAAAGAGAGTAAGAAAAATAGGAAGTACAAAAGCAAAAACTTAAGTATATCTGAAAAAACAGTCAAGAGAATCATAAAATAAAAGAAAGTAAAATATACCAAATATCTGAAATGTAGAAGGGAGAGGAGTAAAGAATGGGTTCAAAATTTAAGCAACTACCAACTTAATATATGCAGTTATATGCAGAAGATGTCATATATAAACCAAATGGCAACCACAAATCAAAAAACAGTAATAGATATGCAAAAAGTGAAGAGTAAGGAATCCAAGTATTTTGCTAAAGAAAACCAACTAATCATTAGAAATCAAGAGAAGAAAGGAACAGAGAGCAACTAGAGAAACAACATAAAACAACTAAAAAATGGCAATAAATACACAGATATCAATAATTTTTTTCAATGTAAATAGACAAAATGTTTCAATTAAAAGACATATGGTGGCAGAAAGGATAAAAAAAAAAAAAGCAAGGACCATCTATATGCTGTCTACAAAAGACTCATTTCAGACCTAAAGACCCATGCAGACTAAAAGTGACGAGATGGAGAAACATGTATCATGCAAATGGAGTAAAAAGAAAACTGGAGTAGCAATATTTATATTGGGCAAAATAGACTAAAAAAAAGGCTGTACCAAGGGACAAAAAAAAGGACACTATATAATCATAAATGGTACAATCCAACAAGATATAACAATTGTAAATATTTTTGTACTGAACATGGGAGCACCCAAATACATAAAGCAGTTAGCAACAAACATATAGAAAATAATCAATAGTAATACAATAATAGTAGGGGATGTCAACACCCAACTTATATCAACGGATGGATCATTAAACAGAAAATCAACAAAGAGACAGTGGTTTTGAATGGCACATTGGACCAGATGGATCTAACAGATATATTCAGAACATTCCATCCTAAAAGAACAGAATACACATTCTTTCCAAGTGCATATGAGACATTCTCCAGAAGAGTTCACATACCAGGCCACAAAACAAGTCTCAACAAATTTAAACAGATTGAAGTCATACTATGCATCTTTTATGACCACAGTGCTATGAAATTAGAAATCAACCACAAGAAAAAAATTTGCAAAACACACAAATACATGGAGGTTCAGTACCATGTCACTACACAATGAATGTATCAACCAAGAAAGCAAAGAGGAAATTAAAAAATACAGGGAGACAAATAAAAATGAAAACACAATGGCCCAAAATCTTTGAGATGCAGCAAAAGCTGTTATAAGCTTCATTCTACAAAGCGAACATTACTCCGATACCAAAACCAGATAAAGACACTACAAAAAAAATAAAAAGGGAAACTACAGGCCAACATCTCTGATGAACATAGACACAAAAATCCTCAACAAAATACTAGCAAACTGAACACAACAATATATTTTAAAAAGTCATTCACCACAGTCAAGTGGGATTTACATGTGAGATGCAAAGATGATTCAATATTCGCAAGTCAATCAATGTGATATATCACATCAATAAAAGAGGGGATAAAAAACATATGATCATTTCAATAGATTCAGAAAGAGCATTTGGCAAAGTAGAACACCCATTCATCAGAAAAACCCTCAACAATTTAGGATTAGAGGAAACACTCCTCAAAATAATAAAGGCCATATATGAAAAACCCACAGTTAACATCATACTCAGTGGTGAAAAAATTAGTGTTTCTCCTAACACAGTAGATGTCCACTCTCACCAATATTATTTAACATAGTGCTGGAAGTCCTAACCACAACTATCAGACAAGAGGAAGAAATAAAAGGCATCCAAATTGGTAAGGAAAAAGTAAATCTTTTACTATTTGCAGATTACATACTACTATATATACACAACCCTAAAGGCTCCACCAAAAACACTACTAGAACTGATAAATGAATTCAGTAAGTTAGCAGGATACAAAATCAATATATAGAAATCAATTGAATTTTTATATACTAATAATGAAGTCACAGAAAGTAGGAAAGCAATCACATTTACAATCACACCGAAGACAGTAAAATACCTAGGAATAAACTTAACCAAGAAAGTGAAAGACCTGTACTCTGAAAACTATAAAACACCAATTAAAAATATTGAAGATGGCACAAACAATTAGAAAGATATTCCCTGCTCCTGGGTTGGAAAAACAAATATTGTTAAAATGTTCATATTACCCAAAGCAATCTAGAGATTTAATGCAATTCCTATCAAAATACCAAAAACATTTTTCACAGAACTAGAACAAAAAATCCTAAAATTTGTGTGGAACCAAAGAAGACCTCGAATAGCCAAAACAATCTTGAAAAAGAAAAACTAAGATGGAGGTATCAGAATTCCAGGTTTCAAGTTATGATACAAAGCTGTAATAATAAAAACAGTATGGTACTGGCACAAATATAGACACATAAGTAAACGGAATAGAATAGAAAGCCCAGGAATAAATCCACAATTACATGGTTAATTAACCTTTAACATAGGAGGCAAGGGATGCCTGGGTGGCTCAGTCGGTTAAGCGTCTGCCTTCGGTTCAGGTCATGATCCCAGGGACCTGGGTTTGGGTCCCGCATTGGGCTCCTTGCTCAGCAGGGAGACTGCTTCTCCCTCTGCCTGCTGCTCCCCCCTGTTTGTGCTCTCTCTGACAGATAAATAAATAAAATCTGTAAAACAAAACAAAAACAAAGGAGGCAAGAACATGCAATGGGAAAGACAATCTCCTCAACAAATGGTGTTGGGAGAACTGGACAGCTACATGCAAAAGAATGGAACTGGACCACTGGCTTACACCATACACAAAGACAAACTCAAAATGGACTAAGGGCCTAAATGTGAGACATGACACTATAAAAATCCCAGAAGAGAGCATTGATAGTAATTCTCCGACACTGACCATAGCAATCTTTTCCAGATAGGTTTCTTGAGGCCAGGGAAACAAAAGCAAAAATAAACTATTGGTATTTCATCAAAATTAAAAGCTTCTGAATGGTGAAGGAAATAATAAAATGAAAAGGCAATCTACTGAATGGGAAAATATATTTGCAAATGACATCTCTGATAAAGGTTTAGTATCCAAAATATATAAAGAACTTACATAACTAAACATCCCCCCAAAGAAATAATTTAATTAACAAATAGGCAGAAGACATGAATAGACATTTCTCCAAAGAAGACACCCAGATGGTAAAACAGACACATGAAAAGATGCTCAACATCACTCATCATCAGGCAAATGCAAATCAAAACCACAGTGAGATATCACCTCACACCTGTCAGAATGGCTAAAATCAACAACACGAGAAACAGTAAGTGTTGGAGAGGATGTAGAGAAATAGGAATCCTCATGCACTCTTGGTAGGAGTGCAAATTGGGGCAGCCAGTGTGGAAAACAGTATGGAGGTTCTTCAAAAAACTAAAACTAGGGGCACCTGGCTGGCTCAGTCAGTAAAGCATAAAACTCTTGATCTTGGGGTTGTGAGTTCAAGCCCCATTTTGGGTGTAGAGATTACTTAAAGATAAAATCTTAAAAAAAAATTAAAAATAGAACTACCTTAAGATCCAGTAATTGTACTACTGGGTATTTACCCAAAAAATACAAAAACACTAATGAAAGGGATATGCACCCCAATGTTTATAGCAGCATTGCTTACAATAGCCAAATTATAGAAGCAATCCAAGTGTCCACTGATAGATGAATAGATAAAGAAGATGTGGTATGTACATATATGTGTGTACATAATATTCAGGAATAATATTCAGCCATCAAAAATAAAATCTTGCCATTTGCAACAACAGGGATGAAGCTATAGAGTATAATGGTAAGGGAAATAAGTCAGTCAGAAAAAAACAAATACCATCTGATTTCACTTAAATGCAGAATTTAAAAAATAAAACAGATAAGCAAAGGGAAAAAAGGGGGGGGGGAAGAGAGGAGGAGAGACAAACCAAGAAACAGACTCTTAACTATAGAGAACAGACTGATGGGAGGTGGGTGGGGGGAATGGGTTAAATAGGTGATGGGGATTAATGAGTACAATTACCATTATGAGCACTAATATATAGAACTGTTGAATCATCATATTGTACACCTGAAACTAATATAACACTGTGTTTACTGGAATTGTAAAAAATTAAAAAGATATATGAAAAATGAGACTTTCTAGCCGTTGTAATTTCCATTTGTTTGATTATCAACCAGGTTGAAGACATCCATATGTTTTTTTTTTTATTTCCTCTTTTGTGAATTGTCTGTTCATGGCCTTTATGTATATATTGGTTGGAATATTTACTACATTTCTCACATATTTTTGAGAAAAGGTAATATTTCATATATATTAAACTTCCTGTCACATATATTTAATCTTTACTCATTTTGTTATCTAGATTTTGTTTTTATATTCTCAGAACTCAAAATTTATTTTTAGTGGGTTTTTTTGATAATAAAATATCTGATATTAAATCTGACTTTAAAAGTTATTTCTTTAGCCACCCCCCATAAATTCAAAGTCCATTTCTATTGTTTCTATTAATTTTTAGTTTTTATAGTTATTAATTGTTCTATTAATTTTTCTACAGTTTTAGTAAAATTTTTCCTGATTTTAAGAGTAACATATAGTAATTGTAAAAAAAATGTATACATATACAAAAATCTTATGCAATTAAAAATAAGTCAAGGATTCCACTGCAAATGTAATCTCTGTTAAAATTTTCTCATATTTCCTTCAATTATTTTTTATGATTTTTAATTTAATTGAAAGCATATAGTATATTTTAGATTACATTACAGATAATTCTATGATATAAAAATAATACTACCTTATCCTGTACATAAAAATTTATTTCTAAACTAAGATCTTTTGTTAGATCATCAGAAGTACTGGTTAATGTTAACATGAAATTTTAAGTTGTTCTTGGTTGTTTTTTTTTTTTAAGATTTTATTTTTAAGTAATCTCTACGCACAACGTGGGGCTTGCACTTGCAAACCTGAGATCAAGAGTCAAATGCTCTACTGACTGGGCCAGCCAGGAACACCAAACTTTTAAATCTTTTGATGTACACTGCAAAACTGTCTTCCAAAATGCCTATATGAACTTACATTCCTTCTAGAAATGTGCACGTTTCATTTATCCTAACTACCACAAGTGTATTGTGTTGCATTTATTTACTAATTTGGTAGGCAAATTTGCTATCTCATTTTTATTTTAGTTTCTATTTCCTGTAGATCAAAAAATAATTAACTCCTTAATGAATCTGAAATTATTTTGGAAAGCTAGGAGTTAAATTCTAATTCCAAAATAACCAATATTGTAATTCTACTTTTGTCCATTTGATCTATAATAGCATCTAATTTGGGGTAGTTTATTAAATTCTACTAGTTTGACTGTTCTTGTGCCAGTTACATAATATTTTATTTGTTGGTGTCTTGTAAATGCTTTAATATCCGGTTGAACTAATTTTATAGTTTCATCAATATTTTTTTTCCCTTTGTATTTTCTTTAATAGTCCTATCTGGTGGGTTTTTTTTTGGCCCTGAAACTTCTAAGCAACTATAGACTTTTTGATCAAAATTAAATATATAAAATTATTGTTTGACATTTTATTTAAAGAACCTATACATATCTTCCCTAAGTTTATTTCCAAATTATTAACTTTGTTGTTGTTGTTAGAATTTTTTTTTTTTAACATAAAGATGGCAGGAACATAGCAATGGTTTTGAATTTTCATTCTGTTGATGTTGTTCTTTTTGAGCCACCTAAGTATATGCCTTGGGATTTACTAGGAAAAAATTATGTTACATACAAATAATCATACTTTTATCTCCTCTCTTCCTATATATATTATTTATTTCTCTTTCATATCTCATTTCCTTAATAAAATTGAGAAAGCAATTTTTCTTAGTAATAACAGGAATCCTAGTTTAGTTTAGTTCTTGCCCTTTGTATCTAATATCTTTATAGTTTGTGTGTGTCTTAATATGCCAAAAATATTTTACTACTCTCAATTTTATTAGGAATGATTAACATTACTAAATTTGTAGTCCAATAAGTGAAATATTATATTATAAGATTAATTTATATTGAAGCTACCTTTGAATTTCTGGGTAAAACTCTTGATTGGTGGTATCATGAAATTCATTTACAATACTTCCAGTTTCCATTTACTGGTATTGCCCAGCAGTTTACTATTTAAAAGAGACATTCTCTTATTATAACAGAAAAAATTTCTTATTTTCTTATTTAATAGAAAAATAGTATCTCCAAGAGATAGTATCAATTAAGTAATGATCAGAAAATACTTTTTTTTTTGACCAAGCAAAGGTATTTATTGAACAATTACCCACCACTGGATTTAACTTAGGCAGTCCAAATAGTGGGTGTCTCCACCTTCCTGATTTATTTTCAGCCCTAAGGGTATCATTGTAGATCAAAGCCAAGGACCCCAGGGAAGGTGACATATTCCCAGAAGTTTACCACCTGGTCCTTGCTCCCACCCAGGTCTTCCATCAGCTTTGCAAAGTCAGCATCCTGCCCCTTCGGGCCAATGGTGAGTTTTTCCTGGATCACTGCCTTCAGCTCCTTCTTGCTCAGCCTGTTCTTGTTGCCTTCCCTGACTGAGTACTTAGGGAAGATGGCCACGAGGAAGCCAATGGCCCGATCCAGGGGACATGCCTTGGCGGGGCGTTGGTCTCAGAGCACAGAGCCATGCAAGAGTCAAAGAATCGAGAAAATACTTTTGAATAACTGAATTCCCCAAGTGGTTGATTTCTTATATATAAAGATATTAAAGATATCAATCTTTGGTTCTCTTATATTTAGTAATTATTATTCACAGAATCAAGATAAAGCAGGAGTTAGTTAATATGTAACTACCTATAACCTGCTGAATGATAATATAAACAAATATTATCTGATATTATGTACAATCTAGCAAGGATTTGGTGGCATATAAAGAATTTGGTCTTCACAACTTTGGTTTGGCCTTTTCTTAGCCACTGCTTCCCAGGCAAATTATTTTCAGCCACACCGGACATTTTATTATTCCCTTAACTACTGTACTCTTCAACATTTCTCTACTTTTATTCACGTCGTGTTTTCATTCTGAAACATTCTTTCTATGTAAAACTGCACTTTTTTATCTTTAAAGCTCTACCTTAATAGTTATTTCTTCAGTTTCCCCAATGAAAATACTAATTTCATATAGCCACCTTCATGCTAATTTTATTTACATGTCTTTGACACTAGATTTTGAACTTATCTAGGATGATAACAGTGTCTATTTATTTTGGTATCTCCTGGAGCCATGTAATAGGAGCTCATTAACTACTACTTACTCAATGAATGAGTGATGTATGAGATTCTTCATTATAAACTTACCCTGGCCCTCATTATAAATGGATTATAATTTCAACTAAAGAATGCCTAGTATAAAAGAAAAAAATATTTTTCTTTGTTCCTATATTCATCTTCTGTTTTACTATACTACAATAGAATATTAGTATTATTGTCTTAGTTGTTACAGACCATGTTCTAGATAGTAAGGATATAATATCTTAAGGACATTCATGATCTCTAGCTCATATGCAGTATAAAATCATGGCCTGGGCTCATATGGAGAATGCTATAGTGAACTTCTCTCTATTCATTTCTTTTCAGAAATATTAAAGGGAAAATATCACACACCCACACCTGAGCTGCCAGTCCCCAGAGAGACTTGCTTTTGCATTTGCAATAAACTGAAAAGAGACTTCTTTCACAGTTGCTTTAGCATTAAGAAGAATGTCCTTTTACCCATTTGACAGAGATTTCTCACATAATCACATGGATGTTGTTCTTAGTTAAATACAGGTATACAAGAAGAAAATTGTGAAATCAGAAAAAAAAAAATTAAAATAATCAATTGAATTCCTGGGAGGCTTCTTTTCTTCTTTCATGGAAATGCAAGGTAATTCAGTCATGTCTTCTCAATTATTAATGCAATGTTTTTTTAATGCACGGATTATAAAATGAAATATTCTGTGTCTTCTGGCTCTGAATGTTGGATCTGAATTTAAATTTGCCCCTTTCATTCACTAGAGGCAGAGAAGCAAAGATGGGGAATGAAGAGAAAGGCACACACAGGGCAGACAATGGTGGTCAGCAGGAAACTAAAGGCAGGTGGTAGAATCAGATGGCTAAGGAAGCTAGATAAATCCCACATCCCTTAGCTTGTCTTTATTTAAAACCCTGAAGAGAAGCAGTTAAAAAAACGATTATAAAATAGCAAGGTTTATAAACAATTTCATTGCCTAATAGACTAATAGCAGTTTAAAGTAGTTGGGTTATCTAATAAAAACTCAAAGTAGAGAAGCATCATAAGGAATGCTAATTTTTTTAAATAAAAATACCTGAAATTTTCTAACTGTAGAGTTGTTTTTGTGAATGTTGGACAAGTCAGAGGTTTAAGTGAAGGGAAAAAAATTACTTTGGAATTTAACAGAAGTTACTAACTACAAATAAGCCACAAGCCACTTTGGGAATTATAAAGCATGCTGAAATAGTTATGTGAGGCCCTTGCATGGTGCCACAGTATATGTCTACTGCTCCTACAAAAGTTGTGCCTAATATACTATAGGAAATAATTACAAAGCTTTTGAGGTTCAAATCTAAATAAAGGGAATCAAATGCTTTTATTGTCACGCAACATTTTGAAACTGACAACACTGTAATAACTTGTGGTTTGCAGTTAACCAAGCAAATAATTTGACTCAATTTATATGTTTACATTGATATAGTAAACACAATTCAAACAGCACCATAATAATAGAGTATTTTGAAATCTATTACAATAAAACAAACCATATAATCACATATTTATGCTAGTTACTGCTAGACAATAGAACATAAGCACAGAATACAAATGTTCAGAGCAAGGTTGGTAAACTTGATAAAAAAAAATGCCACAAATGACAGGAGTCACTAATTCAGATTTTTCCAATGCCAGATTCTCTCTTAGGATCATGTTCGAAAAGAAGCAAGTCCATCCTTTTCTCTTAATGTAAATCGACAACTTTGGCTATAATAAAAGCTACAGACAAGCAACAATGAAAGTAGCAAATAGGGAAGGTATTTAATCAACAAGGAATGAAGTGAAAGTCTGCTATTTGAACTAAAGACTGATGCCCTCAGTGATAACAGTGGTCTAGTTTACTGTAATAATTGAACAGTTTCCTATTTTATCTTTCTACTTTCTGATTCTACCTTTTTTTTTTTTTGTCCAGCCTCAACTGGTCCTTCAAATATCAGTCTGATTGATATTATTCTATAATATGCTTTTGAATTTAAATCCAGTGAGCTGATTTAACAATAAAGTAACAGTAAAAAACAAACTTGGTTCTGTGAAATAGGAGCTAAAATATAGTTCATAATCATAATCCATAAAAGTAAAAAAACCTCCTACTACAATTTTAATAATTCAGCCAATAGTATAAAGTCCTGATGGACAAAACAAAATCAGCCAAGTTCCTAAACAATTCATTTTGGACGCACTACCCTCACCACCAAGCTCTGTAAATGTGTAGTCCTCACTTACTGTGCCTATAACATCACTGACTCTTGCCTGAAATTACATACAATCAATATATTCATAAACATCATCATTTGCTTTGCATTTGGCATTATTTAAATATTAAGATACTGCCAGTCCAGAAGAGAAAAACAGCATAATGCTGCTAGGCTTCATGGAACTATTTCTGAGTTTTAAGAGGCAATATTTCCTAGATTTTACCATATTATTTCAATAACTTAACTGGATTCTATGGTAATTTTAATGTAAACATATCATATTGGATTGCTGTGCCTCTTGCCAGATTTTTAAATTTGAAAATGAGTGTTTATATTGCTACAATTAATTCAAATTGAGACTTCCAGATGTTTATATATGTGCACAGGTGTCTACTCTCTCCTGTTCCATATGCCCATTAAAAATGAATACTGGTATATAAGAATAAAAGAAACCTTACATGTGGGCCCAAAACCAAGAAACGGTGGCATTCCTAAGCCAGAAACATCAAAGCCTTTCAACAGTAGCGGAACTAGGCTAAAGGAGACACTGTGGGTCAATCTTCTGAGCCTGAGAAATAAGTGGAGTAGGCTTTGGTTGATTTCCACAAAAATCTCTTCACTCAAAGAGGCTGAAGATGAGACTAGACAAAACATGAATCCACCAGACTCTGCACAGATGGATTATTTTTCACTGTTGCTCACTGGCTCCACTTGGAAACATCAATTCAAGTAAGTACCAAAGACCATTTCAAATGCCAGTGGCTAGAGCAAGCAAAAAACTGGCATGGGGCTGGCAACATGCAGTAAAGTGCCATTGGTAGTATGATAGAAACACCAGGCACAGTAGCATCTTGGCTGTAGTATGGGATATTCATCATACTATGAACATCACAGGAAATCTGTCAGTGTACAGAGAGACAACTTAGAAGAAAAAATTCTATTTCTGAGTATGCACATTGTTTTAACTCTGTACCTATCTTCCATATATTTGGAAATAATAAAATACAATGTGAAGAGATAACACTCCAATCTTTGACCAAACTTACTGACAAAAGTCAGATGTTTGAGAAAATTCTGCAGTATAAGAAACTGCAAAGGGATGCTGAGTCAGAGCTATGGGATGCATATGAAGCATTTCTATCAAGAGATTAAAAAATAAATACATTTTCATTCACAGTTAAAATAAGATTTAATAGAATAGTGCATCACAGAAATTAAGGCAAGCAGTAATAGAAATATAACAATATATGATCAGAAATAATTATTTGGAATAAAAATAATGCTTTTCAAATTTAAAATCGTAATGGATACAGTGATTAGCAGATTGGATACTACAGAAAATCAAAGAAGTGAACCAGAAGACAAACTCAAGACAAATTCAAGAAATTCTCCCAGAACTCAGAGGAAAAACAACAATAAACAATGATGTAAAGAATTGATTAGAGTCCTGGAAGGTGTATAAGAAGATCAAACCTACTTATAATAGAAATTCAAGTAGAACCATAAAAAAGGGAAAAAAATCTATGAAATTACCCTTCTCCAAATTTCAGAAGGACCTGAATGTATAGATTTAAATGCCCAAGTTCCCCCCGAAATGAAACAATTGAGAGTAGCACCATCACTGCAAATTTATGAATTTCAAGACAAAAGAAAAATCCCTCCAATTATCTATGCTTGAAACAAAAAGCAGGCTTACCTCAAATTCTGCTTCTGTGTTACTAACACCACAAACTACTTAAACACTGTCTATAAAGATTTTGGGGGCAAATGTTTATTACCCAGTCAAAAGTATTTGTGTGAGAAGAAAACAGAGTGTATTTGTAATATATGCAAGGTATGTTAAACACATTCTATTCAGTACAATTAAATTTATTCTCTAACTACTTGGGAGATAAAATAATGAAACAAAATCACCATCATAATATGAAAGTATAAATTGCTTGATGTTGAAATAACAGAACAAAATGTAAATAATTATTTTTAGTTATAAATAAACCCTATGCAAATCTCAAAAATCAGTCTTGAAAAAACAGATGTAAATATGAAAAATAATACATGAAAATAAATACATTTTGAAATAAAGTGAAACAAATTTAGCAATCAAGACAACGTGAATGAGGGGCACCTGTGTGGTGCAGTCAGGTGAGTGTCCAACTCTTGGTTTCAACTCAGGTCATGATCTCAGAGACCTGAGATAGAGCCCCATGTTGTCGGGCTCTGCACTCAGCCTGGAGTCTGCTTAAAATTCTCTCTCCCTCTCCTTCTCCCTCTGCCCCTGCCCCCTGTGATCTCTTGTTCTCTCTCTCACAAATAAATAAATAAATATTAAAAAAAAAAAAACTACATGACTGAAAGTTGAAAGTGATACAGGAAGGGAAGGGAAGGATAATATATATATATATATATATAAAATTTTTTACTTGTATGGGGATAATACATTCAATATAGAAAATAACAATAAAAAAAGAAAATGGCAATGATGGCAGCACATAACAAAATTGCACGATATCATCCCTTTAAGTCTTTTATAATTTTAAACATAAAAATTATGCAGAAAAATGACTGCAAAGAGTAAAATATAGGAACAGAAAAATTAATATCACATTTTGTTACAAAATAAAATAGAGGAGATCAAGTAAATTGAGGGAAAGATAGAACTGCTTCAGGTTCTCACTTAGAACTGAACTTGTCAAAGAAGTACCAATGGAAACATGAAATAAAGAAGTACCATGGAAACATGAAAGGTGTCACGTCTTTAAATACAATTCAAAACAAATTTTTGTGGGGCACCTGAGTGGCACAGTTGGTTGTCAGACCCTTAGTTGTGGCTCAGGTCATGATCTCAGGGTCATGAGACTGAGTCATGTGTGGGGCTCCCCGCTCAGCACAGAGTCTGCTTGGGTTTCTCTCTCTCTCCCTCTGCTGCTCCCTCACACCGCTCCCTCTCAATCTTTAAAAAAAAATTTTTTGTGTGACTAGGTAGTTAGATTGTTAATACTGATAAAAATAAATTTTATCAGAGTCATAAAAACATGTTTTTTGGGGGGTCCTTTGAACTTTAATACAAGCTTCTTGAAGGAAATGTTCATATCTGATTTACTTTGGCAGAGTATATAGCACATGCTAAGCACTCAAGTATTTAAGGGATTGAATGAAAATCCATTATAAGAACCATTTAAATTTATTTTCATGTGCTTCTTTACAAAGGTGAGTCTATATTCTGAGAGACATCACATTCAAATTTATTTAAAAGTGATTTGGTTATGCATTTGTTCAGGGCACATACCCTTTAAAGAAAAAAAAAAGCTAATTCTATGCTGCATGTATAGACCATTAATTATATTTATTGAATGTTTACCAAGTGATAGCCCAAGTGCTAAGAGCTAAATCTCAATGAGTGGTACACACAAAAGCAGGTCATTGTGCTTTCCAACGTGTTACATTTCAAACTACAAATATGACAAACTGTTTTGGGGGGGGGCTGCCCCTTTTCTTCTATTCTCCACACAAAGCCAGAGTGATCTTTTCAGAACATGAATCAGCTCATGTCACTGCCTTAACCTTTAAACCTTCTAATGACTTCCCATTATACTTAGGATCTAATCCAAACTTCTAAGGCTGCAAAACCCTCTATTACCCAGACACTGCCTACACTTTCACCTCATAGTCTCATAGCTTTTTTTGTCCTTGTTCACAACATTCCAGAATCCCTGACATTCTTTTTCTTCCTCAAAAATTTTTACAGTCTTAGCTCTTGGAATTTTCTCTTCTAGGGACACTTTTTCCTATGTTCTTCACATTGCCGGCTTCTCTCCATCACTTAGGGTTCAGATCAAATACTGCATCCTCTAAGAGGGCCACCCTGACAATCCTATCTAAAGATCCCTCTCTGACCCATGACCCTATTATATTTTCTTAATACTGATCACCCGCTGACATAACCTCATACTTGTGTAGTTTTATTTGTTAATTGTCTATCTCCCTTCTGTTACATCCATTAAAATGCAAGCTCCATGTAAGACATTATATGTATTGCTCCCCACCGTGCCCACATCTACAACAATGAAAGGTGCTCAAAATATATTTGAATAGATGAATATGCAAGTCTTTCTGCTTTTTCTACTTAAGCCCAGAAAATAAATAGCAAGAGTACATTTGACGAATGTATATGGTAGCCTACTAATAAAGATATGAATCAATCTATACAACAATAATCATGGATGCTCAGGAAGCAACCTTTTAGTATTCAGTTAAATGATGATGACACTGATCAGAAGACTAACCAAGATCTAAATCAAGTTTAATTAATTAGACACTTACAGTGCTCGATGTTATTGAGCTGCCAGACAGAAAGATGTTTGAAGCAAACTTCTAGTCTTACAATTAGTGACCTTTCCCATGGCATTGCCAAAATACCATTAGCAGGGAAAATCAGACTGCATAAGGCTTAGGCAAAGAGCAGATTTGTAACTAGAAGCGCTTTATATAAGCTACAGGATCAGGGTTTTGGAACTGACTGAGGACAAAGGTATAATTTAGTAATTACAGTAGAGGTCTAGTTCAAAATAGTTTGTGTATTTGTCTCTTGTCTATTTGGTTGGTGGGTTTATGTATTTGCTTACCTGTAAAAGGAAGGGAGAGGAAGTAGAGAACTTTTTAAAGACTCAATAAAAATGAAATGATAATATATAAGGGGAAGTGAATGGGTGAAGTTCAGTGTCAGCTGGAGTCCAACTGAGACTTATATTTGAAATACAATTGAAATAGTCAATTTTTTATCACTCAATTTGATTATTATCAACATCTAGAAGCATTCATCCTTTAACAGTCTTCCAGATACATGGGAAAAAATTAATATGGCTTTTACATTTGTATTTGTAGTTCAAATCATTAAGGTAGAGTCTGGCATCAGGAGAATATGGTTATTCTACTGAAAAGGCTGGTAAAATCAGTCATCTTCAATTAGTACCTTAGGTCTTTACCAAATATTTACAACATACAAAGACATCCCATAGCATTTTATTGTGTGTGTATGTGCATGTTTGAATAATTGTTTCATGGAGATACTGTTAGGGGAAAGGGAGAAGAAAAGGAAAAAGAGAAAAGGAAAGGAAAAGAGAAAAAGAAAAGAAAAATCTAACCTCCCTATAATCACTGCTAAAACCTATTTTTTAATTCTCTAGGGGTACTTGGGTGGCTCAGTCCCTTAAGCCTCCAACTCTTGATTTTGGCTCAAGTCATGATCTTAGGGTCATGAGGTGAGGCCCCGGGTTGAGCTCCATGCTGGATGTGGAGCCTGCTTAGGATGCTCTCTCTCCTTCCCCTCTCCCTCTGCCCCTCCCTGGCACTTGCTGGCACACACACTCTCTCTCTCTCTCCCCCTGCAAAAAATAAAAAAATAAATAAATAAATAAAGTTCTCTACAGTGTTTGAAAACTCTTGCAGTTTTATTAAGAATTCTCACACAGGGATGCCTGGGTGGGTCAGCCGGTAGGGCGTCTGCCTTTGGCTTGGGTCGTGACCCCAGGGTCCTGGGATCAAGCCCCGCATCGGGTTCCCTGCTCAGCGGGAAGCCTGCTTCTCCCTCTGTGGGCCGCTCCCCCTGTTTGTACTCTCTCTTTCTGACAATAAATAAAATCTTAAAAAAAAAAAAAAAGAATTCTCACACAGACACAGAGAAAGAAATTGTGTTGATTATGAAAGTCAGTAGCAAGTAAGGAATTTGAAATTCAGATGTCTAACATAAATATAGAGGGAGTATCACATATTTTGTATCACCCTAAATCCAAGAAGACAACAGTTTGTTTCCTGAATTATTTCCCAAAAGCTATTAAGCCTTTGGTAAAAAAGAACCAAATATTGTTCTCATACCTAAAATTTATCACTATAAGTGTGTTCTCAATGAGTAAAACTGTTTATATAATTCTATTATTTAATTTACAAATGTTCATTCAACAAATCTGGCACATCTGAAATGAGATGTCACAGCAAATCCAAAAGATCGGTTAAACATTTTCCCTTCTCTTTTGAAATCTTTTTCCCCCCTCTTGTTTCCTCAGACACTAATTTCCAGAGGAACATTCCTGAAACAAGCAACATTAGGAGGTGTTCAAATATTTATTAAGCACTTACCATATGCTGATGATTATTCTAAGAGCTTGGGATATATCAGGAATGAAACAGACAAAGACACTGCCCTCATGGTGTACAAGTTGGATAGATGGAAGACAAATTATAAACAGACAACATAATGAACAAGTAAGTAATCAACAAAAAGACGCAAGGTGTTTCTTTAAGCTTGGCACAAATGAATTGAGGAACCAAATCTGACCTGAACTGAGGTAAAGTTATATATATACTTTATCTCATCATATATATAGCCATATGTTTCCCTGCAGAAACATTAATGTGTTTAATAAGGGGGTGATGCCCCAAACCATACTAAGGCTAGTATATATAGTATGTACCACATAATCCTAAAATGAAAAAAAAAAAAACCTAAATTCCAAAACACATCTAGTCCCAAAGATTTTGTATAAAAGATGGTTGACTTAATGTAAAAAGTAGAATGGGGAGTGGAGATTACAATTTTTGAACAAATGGTCAGGATAGGCCATGTGAGGTGCGTTGATTGGTGTTTCCTCTACCCCTAAACATATGTCCACCTGGAACATATGATGGTGACCTTATTTGGAAATAGGATCTTTGCAGAAGTAATTAAGTTATGGATCTTGAGATGGGATCATCCTGGATTTAGGGTGGGCACTTAATCCAATGACAGATGATCTTATAAGAGAAAGGCAGAGGGAGATTTGGGGCACAGTCACACAAAGATGAAGGCCATATGAAGATGGTGGCAGAGCCTGGAGTTACGCAGCTACAAGCCAAGGAGTGACACCAGAATCTGGAAGAGAAGCATGAAATGGATTCTCCCTCAGAGTCTTCAGGAGGAACCAACCAACCCTGCTGCTATAGACTGAATATTTGTGTCTCCCTCTACTGCCCTCCCCCGCCCTGCTCCCCACCAAAATTCATACCTTGAAGCCTGATCCCGTGAGATGGTATTTGGAGGTGGGGACTTTGGGAGGTGATTAGGTCATGAGGGTGGAGCCTCATGAATGGGATTAGAACTCCCTCACCCATTCTGCCCTGTGAGGCCGCAGCAAGAAGATGATAGTTGTCTATGAACCAGAAAGCAGGCCCTCACCAGATAAGGAATCTGCCCATGCCTTGAGCTCAGACTTCCCAGCCTCCAGAACTGAAATAAATTTCTATTGTTTATAAACCAGCTATGCTATGGTATTTTGTTATAGCAGCCTAAACAGACTAAAACACCTATCAACACATTGATTTCAAATTTCTGACTTTCAGAACTGAGAGAATAAATTTTTATTGTGTTAGGCCCCTCAGTTTGTACTAATTTGTTACAGCAGCTCTAAGAAACTAATACATCTGATTAAGAAAGTAACCTTTGAGCAAAGGCAAAGTAGGGGAAGGAAGCAAGCCAAGTGGATGTCTGTGAGAACAATCTAGACAGAGGGGCCCTAAAGTAGGGAGTATATCAGGCACATTCAAGGACGGCTACTGTGACTATGCTGATGATAAGTTGTAAGGGGGCCAAGGATAGAAGCACAAAACCAGACTGACACTGAAATACTGCAGACAAGACAGGATGTTAATTGAGATCACAGTGGTATTAGTAGAAATAAGAAGTTGTTGTCAAACTCTGGATGTATTCTGAAGGCATAAACATTATCATTTCCCAACGGACTCTAAAAAAGAGAGTTTTTGTGGCTGTTTTATGCTTTGCCTTTCTTTTTTTTGGCTGGGCAACTGGGAGAATGGAGTTCCTCCCTACTGAAATGTGGTATGCCACAGCAGGTTTGGGGGAGACTATCAGAAGTATAGCATAGTTTGAGATATGTGTTAAATATCCAGGTAGGGATGCTGAGTACCTAATTGGGCATATGAGTCTAGGGTTCAGAAGTATGGTCAGAAGTGGCAATGGAGAGTTGAAAGCTGTTAACATAGAGCTGATAAAAGACCACTAAAGAGGAAGGGAAAACAAAGAGGACCAAGGACTGACTCCTGGGTACTCCAACTTTTTAAAAGAGTGGGTTTAAGTGGATCAACTGCAAAGCAGATTGCCAAGGAGTGGCTAGTAAAGTAAAGGGAAACCAAGAAAGTGTGATACTCTAAGGCTAAAAATGGATGGAGGGAATAATAATCAACACTGTCAAATGCTGCTCATAGATCAAGTAGGATGAGGATTAAGAATTTACTAATGGATTTAGAGATGAAAGGAATTAGTAACTTAGATAAGAGTAGTTTGGGTAAGTGGTCTGAGCAAATGCCTGACAAGAATGGGCTTAAAATAAAGTAGGAGGGAAAAATAGGAAGCAGCAACCAGGGACAATTATTGAAAGAAGTCTTGCTAGGAGGAAGTAAGAAAGATGGAGTTGTAGCTGCTGGGATGAGAACTGAGGACCAAAAAAAAAAAAAAAATTATGATGAACTTGTCATTCACTTGAATTTAAAAATATAGATTTTTAAAATTCCTTTGAACCAAGCAATCATACAGAATATACTGCTAGATATATAAGAACTTAATATACAGAAATTTAATAACCATATGGAAAAGAAAATAATTTGTATTTTAAAACTGAATGCAGTGTTACCTCAAGAGGAAAAAAAAAAATCCAGAAATACAGAAACTAAAACAAACAGAAAAACATGTTATGAGACCATAGCCAGAAGCCATTTAAGTATACATATGTTAAAAGGCAAGGTCATTAAAATAAGATCTTAAATCTTTCAGCGTTTAGATTGAAGGGTATACGGTGTTGATTGATCTAGGGTGAAGCGGATTAACTAGGAAGTATGACTTTGACAAGGTTAAGAAGGAGCAAAATTGGGTTTCTTTTTTATCTTTGCAATTAAAGATATAGTCTATATGTAGTTAAGGTATTCCTTAATAAAACAGACATATTTTACTGACTCTGTAAGTCTCATTAACAAAGATGAACACAGTAAATACAGAAGGACATATGTTTAGTGCATATATTAGTAAACTTAGAAGGCCATATATAAAATACCTTGGAAGCTCGAACTGTGCAGTGGAAGGCCACTTATACTTCCACAAACTCAAAAAAAAGAAAAATAAAATCAATACTGTTTTGGCTTATCCTGTGCTGGGAAAACTAAAAGTCTTTCTCATACATAGTTACATAAAATAACTTTAACTAAATATGTTTACTGAGATGGAAGAACCATTGTAATACTGAATTTTATATAAACATTGAAGGTGACAAAAGGCCTGCAGGAAGTGTGGCATTGCACACTGAGTTCTCTTCTTTATGCATTCTTTTAATAAAGAAGAACAAACACATGGCTCCTCTTTCATTGACCTGGCCACTTTTTATCTTACGTGTCTTCTAAAGCATACTAATTATGAGAAAGAGAGTCAGGTATCAGGTATGACTTCTTTAATGAATAATAGGACAGTGGGGGTAAGGAGAAGGTGAGAAAAAACAGAATGAACCTTTACTTGCTGTACAGGGACAGAAAGAAAAGAACATATTGAGCTTATTGCCAGAGAGAAAAAGGCTGGAGTCATTTTGTCCTTATAAATAGAATAAGCAATCATCACACACACTAGATGTAGAGTAACATGAGACACTTTATCCCAGGAGGCAAGACCTATAAATTAAGGTGCTTTTAAACACTTAATCCAGAACACGTAGGTTTTTGCAATATAGATTTCTTCACAGGAACATGTTCTTTCCTGCAATTTTAGGAAGTTTTTGCTGCCTAGGCCATACATTTTCCTAAAGGACAACAATTCAACAGTTTGGTCCAATCCCATTAAGATGCAAATAATAACAACATCAAAATTTACTTGGAAAAAAATTTTTTTTCATTAATATTTCGAAGTCTTTTATCCAGGTTCTCATCTACCAATCAACAATTCACTACATGCTCAGTTCAAGTATTATGTTTAATCATTTAAATGCTGTTTCTCATCAAAGTATCTTATAAATTTTATTATTGAATATCTTGTTAGATTGTGCCTACATATTTATCACTCTATTATATATTCAGAGTTAACTGCAAAGTCATTTCAAAATCAAATGCTAAGTAACCAAATTTGAGGGTTCCAGTACATTACTTTGTATTCTTCTTTAAGATGATTTCCTGTCAAATGTATACATATGTGCTAACATTTCAATAGAACACTCTTGGTTTTAGAAGTACCCTAAAATCATCATATGTAATGCCATGAGTCTCTTTTATATCTTCCTCATTAGTAGTAATTCAACTTAATGCTGGGCTCTGTCTATTCATAAGGAATTCACTGTCTTGTGATAGTAAATTTCTGTTTTTCTTAGAAAGAAAACTGCCATCATCTTTAAACTATACAAAAGTCCTTCTTTACATTCAGCTAAACCTCTTGCCTTGTAGCTACTATTTATTGGTTCTTGTACTTCCCCCTTGCAATTCTACTTAACAATTCTAATTTATATTCAACATTACATATCTTCAAACACTTAAGATAGCTATCCACACGAAAAGCTATGGCTCTTTAACCTAAGGAAAACGTATTTACAATAAAAGAATCCTCAAAACCAAAGCTGAAAGGTAATAAAACTAAACCTGGAAGTAAATGGTTACATTCAAAATTATATTTTTATTTCGTTGTTGGGTTTGGTATTGTTTGTTTTGTGCGTGAGGGGCCTTTTTCTGGATGTCTAATACTGGCAGAGTTGAAAACTAAGCACAGACTGAGGAGATCTCTATTTACTCAATATGCTGATTTATAAAAGGAGGCCTCTATTCAAGAGAACAAGAGAGCAATTTAATTTAGCTCTAAGAATACACTGATAAACTTCATAAATTTGCTAACTGTTGTACTGAACTACCAAGATACAAAATTTGATGGAGAAAGAAGGGAAAGGAGTATCCGCATAGATGCAACATATATGAAAACAGAAGTTTAAGAGTCTAAGTCATTTGTTGGAACAGCACAAGTTATGGACTGAATGTCTGTGTCCCCCCCAAAACTCATATGCCAAAGCCCAAACCCCCAATATGATGGCATTTGGGGTGGGACCTTTGAGAAGTAATTAGATTTAGTTGAGGTCATGAAGGTAGGGCGCCATGATTTGATGAGTGTCCTTATAGGAAAAGGAAGAGAGACAGGATTGATCTCTCCTTCTCTGTCATAGGAGGACACAAGAAAAGGCAGCCATCTGCAAGCCAGGAAGAGGGTTCTCATCAGGAGAGGAATCTGCAGGTGCCTTGATCTTGGCCTTCCCAGTCTCTGAAACTGTGAGAAACAACTGTCTGGGATTTAAGGCACCCAGCCTATGCTATTTCTTTATAGCAGCCTGAGCTAAGACAATACAAAACTAAGACCCCAGTCCAAAATACCTCCCTTCGGGCCATCCTACAAAACATGACTGTTAAAATGCAATATAACAGAGGAAGATAAAAAAAAAAAAATCAGTAACATAGTCAATAGAATTCATTTTGTTATAAAGATTTTCAGGCCGGGGAATTCCAGGTATGACCCAGTGAATGAGGAAAAATTAAGGAGGCCGGTAAAATAAGACCTTAACTTTAAATCTCAACAGATGTCATCTATGTTGTACTTTTGAAGGATGTAGAGCAGATACCATCACACAAAAACTTATGCTTGCAATTCCACCAAGAAAAATATAACATTTTACTGTGAAGAACTTTATTGGATCATTTTATGCTGAAGTTTCATAAGAAGGTTTTAAGATGGGAAGGACAGAGGGGAAAGAGGCTAAAGGATGATTAGCTATATTAGAAAATAAAAACTTCAGTTACTCAACAATTGTTTTCACGGGTCTGGTCTCTCTTACTGTTTTACTCTGACTGAGTCTTAGAATAAGAACTCAAACCCTATTCAGTATCCTTCCCTACCTCTGCACATACCATAATGAAGAGAAGAGATTTTTACACTTTTGTGTAAAATGTATCATACTACTGAAGTCTAAGATTATGTGTGCCATTAATATCTGATATTAAAATGAATATATAGTATATATTACAACACATGTGATAGACATAAATCTGGTTGAAATATTGGATTTTTATATAAGCCTCAAAATATAACATTTTATTTTTTCCAAAAGATCACAGGATTTCCCTTTAATCCACTTGTAAGTGGGCTAGAAACCAGAAGTCAAAACATTAAAATATTAATATAAGCACTATAAAGTATTTTTATTTCTCCTCAGCATTTATATCTATAGATAGCACTTTTACATTAGTTTTAATGGTCCATATAAAATAAAAAATAGGCAAATAACACTCTACCTTAATCCACACTGGCAATATGTTACTTTATTTTGAGATTGCTTTTAAGTGCTGATCAAAAAGTGCAGAAAATTCTTTGCATTACATTTTTACACTGCAAATTATAGTTATTTTACTCACAGCTAAGGGACACAGAATTTTTTTCCTTAGGATATATATTTTTGCTTCTCTGGGGAAAAGCTAATAAGTCTTAACATGAATGTATTAGGACATCAAGTGAATCACACAATTTTTGATAGAGAAAAGACTTTAGAAATCATCTTAAATGCCATCTGGATTACGAATTCCTTTGATGAAATCTATTTCCTTAATCTGGGGTCTCTCAACTGGTTGTCCACGGAAAGATTTTGAGAAGTCTGTGTCTCTGTCTGGGAAAATTTCTATGCAAATGTTTGTGCACACACACACAGTGAATGATTATTCGTCACCAAAATCTACTTTTTTACTCTTGCTTTCCGAATATTTCTGAAAATTAGTGAGCAAGGCAACAACACTTGTATTAAGTTTATTTTGTTCCACGTAAAATGTCAACCATCCTAAAAGAGGTGAGGCTGACACCAAGGGCTCAATGTGTTCTTAAAATGAATTGGACGATGTTGGATTTGTTTTTAATTTTTTTTCTAATCACGAATTTTAACAAACCAAGCTCAAGCTCTCTGCCCTTCTGGCAGCTGAGTGAATTGTTCAGCAGTCAAAAAATCACATCTCCCAAGACAGATGCTTATTGCATCACCTCATATGAATAGGACATTTGTAAAATATTTAAGTAGCAAAAAATATACCTTGAATTGCAATGTACTTCGTTGATGTAGACTCCCAAAGTTACTTTTTCTTGAGCACTCATCAATTCAGTGATGCTTTTATATGCATGTAGATTGTCCTTATACCCCAGAACCCTAGGTGTAATCCCTTGAGGCCAATATTTGGTATGACATGTCATTCACATAAACTGCCTGCAGTCATATCACACATGTTTTGTCAACCTATACATTCTTAATCGCTTTGCTGTGCACCTGCTGCAATGCAACCTGTCAATTTGGCAGGAAAGAGGGCCAGGAAATCCCCATGCTGCCTTCTAGTCCACTATGTAAGTATTTTAACTTGGCACATTAAGGATCAGTAGGGGAGACTGGAGTCAAGAGGCATTGATATTCTGTTCTCGTATAAGAGCAAATTTGTAAAGAAACTCTGGTGCTTGCCACAAAAGCAGCTCACCTAAATTGTGGTTAACATCTTTGACATGTGCTCATGGGCTCACAAGCTATCTGGTGATTGGGCACAAACCGAGATTATAGAGGCACACATGTTCTGAGTTGAAGTAAAAACAGCATACAACAATCCACTCTGTTTAAAACTCAGCTAGCCTTAAAACTCAACTCTAAACCGTGGATTGTAAAAATGTTTTACACCAGTCCAGAGAAACAAAATCAGCACTCCAGTAGCTGATGTTTACTGGACGCATAATAGGAACTAATAATTGAAATTTTTCAAAGACACTAGTCATTCCACAATGTCTTTGTACAAATGGTTTCTTATCCCTGAAGTAAAACGTCCATTTATTTGACTGGGGAACTCTTCATTTAAGAAGGAATCAAATATCACCTCTCTGCTTAAACTTTTCTCTAATTATTTTCTTTCAGGTATGAAGACTTGTGCACATACGGTAACTTAATAATTGTTTGGGAATTAAAATTTTGTGGGAAATATTGTGGGAATAAAATCAGGTAACTTAAATAACATCCCCAGGATTGGTACTTTGCATATAGTAGCCTTCCTATATCTCCTTTTACAAACATAAACTTTAAAGTACCTAATCCCATGACTAATGTTTGTTCAGAGGCACTAAACTGGCTAAGGCACTTTATTTCACATAATTCTCAATGTATACCCTTCAAGAAAGTTATAATGCATTTGAGAGACAATCTATACCATCATTGGTTTTTCTTCAATGCTGAAGATTAAAACAAAAAATAAATTTGGGTTTGACGGGCTCCTGGGTAGCTCAGTCAGTTAAGCGTCCGACTCTCGATATTGGCTTAGGTTATGATCTCACAGTTGTGAGATCAAGCCCCATGTCTCGCTCCACGCTCAGGGTGGAATCTGCTTGAGATCCTCTCTCTCCCTCTGCCCCTCCCTTTGCTCACACTCTCCCTCTCTCTCAAAATTTAAAAAAAATAAAAAATAAATAAATTGGGTTTGAAAATTTCGCTTACACCTGGCATGTCTAACAATTAACTGCCTATAACTTATCCCTACAAGATTATACCCCCATATGTGCAAAAATTTCAGTGGACGCTAGATGGTTGCCTCCAAATTAAAGCATAGTTCAGAGAAAATTGCACTTTTCTTTATAAAGAAATAGACTTCTATATTTCAAAAATTATATTTTGAGTTTTAGGGGTTTTCTAATATAAAGCTAAATTTAATTGATTTGTGCAAACCATTGCATCCAGAGCCACTGTTAAAGGCATTATGTACATGGAATGCTTAACAGATTCTTTAACCAAGGGATTTAATTACATCGTGGCTTAGGAAGAAAAGGGTAGGAAAGAAATGGCAGAAGATTACTACACATTAGTTCCCATTGTGAGAAGGTGGGGGTGCCCTGTGGCAAGAAAAGTCAATATAGACTCCCTGCTGATGCTCTCAAAATAGCATCTTTAATGGCTGGTGTTAATAGATACTGAGATCTCCAAACTGACCACATAAGGCATTACAGTATCCAAGTTAAGTGACCATACCTTTAATTAGATTCCAAAGTTCAAGACAGAATAATTCTAGAATGTTATCAGAGAGTTCTGAAGCTCCATAAGCAAGATATACACCTATATAAGATAGATGTATTATCTATCTATATACCTATAAATATAGTGATACATACACATACAGCAGACTATGAGTTGCTGTGTCCATGACTCATTGAATGTAGCTTCAGTAGTTCCTAATAATAAGTCTGGTACATAATCATATGTCAATAAATATTTGTTGAATGAAGAATTGAATAAATTTGGTATGTCCAAATTTAAATACAAATATACTTACATTAAATGCTCTAAATTTGAAAGAATTTCCAACTTGCTGAAAATGACAAGAAGCCCATATCTATTCAAGACCATCATTACAGGAGTCCTACAGACCTAGGTTTGAATCCCAACTCTACCACTTAGTTCCTATATACTCCTGCAAGTTTCATAATCTCTCTGAGCCTTCTGTAAAATAGAGAAACTGAGACCAATTCTCACATGGTGGATGTGAGGCTTAAATCTGGCCATTTAAAGTGCCCAAAGCAATGCCCATCCCCTAGTAAAAGTTCAACATACAGTAAGAATTCTCTTCATCCTCATCATCATTGATGTTAGATATCTCTTTAATTTTAACAGAATGGATGTTTTTACTCATTTTACCAACTCAGGGATGAAAAACTATGAAATAATTACTTCTAAAACGATAATTGCAACATTCATCACTCTATATAAGTTTGGAAAACCTTAAACATATATATATATTTTTAAAGTTCTTGATTAAGTCCTCCTATTTCTGTATTAAAATATTAGAGATAATCAAGAGTATCATTAGAGAATAACTTTTTCTTAAAACAAGGTAAGATATTTCTTAACTCAAATGTGTGATCCTAATTTCAGCAGAAAGTTGTTTAGAGGAGATGATCTTTATATCTCCTAACATTTAAGTAACAAATGCAACCAAAAACATCCTTTATTGTGCATATACTATCTTTGATTCCTCTGAAATTCTTCACTTTGGGTCTGTACGTCACACTTTCACTGGCTACAGAACAAGAAAGAAACAACTTTCTGATGTCAGATGCTGAAGATCAATAGCTACTTCCCAAAGTTTATAGCATAATTAAAATGTGTAACAGGAATAATTTTCTCTTTAAACCCTAAGGCTAAGCCTAGAATTATTGACTAAGTCAAAGTTATGTGGTGTAACATTTTTTATTATGTTTATGGATAATATAAAGGAGTTTATGGCTTTTACATGTAATTTGTTAAATTAAAAACACTGAAGAGGAAATATCCATTACATCAGCAAAGCATCCATTGTTTAAAAACCTTTTTAAAGTGTATTTTGTAGAGGTAAATCCATATTCCTTTATACCGGTTTGTGGTCACCTAAAACTTCAAACTGAAGGTTAATGGTCAAAACATTCTTGAATTTAGTAGAACCCATTTACTTCAAACTACTTCTTCAGAGCTTTGCCATCTTCCATAAAAGTCCCAGGGATGGAGGTAGGATGAAAATATCATAAGGATGTGTGGGTAGGGAGGACAAGAGGAGTCAGGATGTACCCAAACAGGAAACACTATTTATATACATGAGGTTAAGTGAGTTGGTGTAAAATACAGTATCTATAGAAAGCAGATATATCAGCTATAGAATGGACTGGGAATAAAATATTCTTTCAAGTAAGAAAAATTAACAGTCACTAATTTTTGTATATGGATATAAATGGCAACTATTTGAAACACTCTTTGGGCAGTCCTGTGTTTTTGTTTTTGCTTGTTTTTGTTGTTGTTGTTTTAAAGGTAGCTCTTTTCAAATGGTACACCCGGGAAATGTAGTGATTAAGAAACAATGAAGTCAGATATATACCAGATTTAAATCGTAGCTTTGTCTCTCACTGGTATTAACTATATGTCCAATTTTATTACTTTCCCTTTTAATTATTATCAATGAAAATAACATAACCATACAAGCTCTATTATGAATCACTGTCCAAGGGTCTCAAAATTTTGAGCAGATAAAAACTGATCCAACCTTATTTTGATTTCTTTAAACAGAGCCAAATGGGGGCGCCTGGGTGGCTCAGTTGGTTAAGTGACTGCCTTCGGCTCAGGTCATGATCCTGGAGTCCCGGGATCGAGTCCCACATCGGGCTCCCTGCTCAGCAGGGAGTCTGCTTCTCCCCTGACCCTCTTCCCTCTCGTGCTTTCTATCTCCCATTCTCTCTCTCTCAAATAAATAAATAAAATCTTTAAAAAAAAATCTTTAAACAGAGCCAAATGGAAGTGGGTCTCTATCATCCCAATGTCTCATAGGTCTGTCATATTTATGCTATATGGCCAATGTTATATATGGGCACTTTTCAAATGTTACATAGATGAGAAGATAGCACTATAAAAGCTTATTGGCAGTGAAACCAGGTGTTCCATTATTTTTCAAAAATTGGATGATTTTATAAAAAAATGTGCTCCCACTATAGTCCAGGGGCATGCACTCTGAAGATAACTAGCTGGAGTAGACTTAGTGGGTGGTGCTACATGTTAAAGTGTAAATCTTCCAGAATAACAATCTCTAACTCCGCAGTCAAGCTAATAACACACACACACACACACACACACACACACACACACACACACTCGTCTCCATGAAAACTGGCTTATTAATTGGCCAGCATTTTCTTTTTTCCTATTGCTTTCCCATATGCACAGGCACTATCACCTAACTTCTCTGAGGCTGCTTCAGGCCAAACCTTTAATTTTTCTTTCCTGGAATCAACACCCCACATGTAGCCCCACCCTAACTCTTGGCTGGATGAACTCGTCCTTAACTGCAAAGATGCAGTCCATTTGGTATAAGCTCCATCACCCACTCTGCTCTATAACTCTGAATCTGTCATTATAATCACTCTTCCTATTCTTTCTTATAGAAAGTTGCCCTCTTGCTCTTTAAAGTTACTCTAACGATAAAGAAAAAAAATAAATAGGGATACCTGGGTGACTCAGGTCACGATCTCAGGGTACTGGGATCGAGCCCCACATGGTCAGGCTCCCGGCTCAGCAGGGAGTCTGCTTTTCCCTCTCCCTCTGCCCCTCCCCCTCCACTCTTACTCTGTCTCTAGCTTTCTCTCTCTCAAATAAAATTTTTAACCAAAAAAAAAGAAAAAAAATAAAGTTACTCTAATGAGACGAAGTCCTCATTCTCATCAGACACACCCTTCACCTTCTTCCCTGACACTGCTTCCTCATTTGTGAAAAGTGAAAATTATATCTACTCATAGCACTGTGGTGATGGAACTACCTTCGTTCGTTCTTCTGTCTTCCCCTCTCCAGCTATGGCCGTTTCTCACAGCACAATCATTGAACAGTTCCTACAGCCTGACTTTACAAGTTTGTCTTTGCCTTCCATTTCATTCTTGATAATGTTCAAATTGTTTCTTCCTCATGCTCTACCTTAATGCTGTTTTTGAATCACCAGATCCTACGTATTTGGCTATTCTGATGTTTGATCTTTTTCACTCTGTTCTAGAGAAATCCCCACTCTGCACCACCCTGCAAATGCTGTCATCTGTATCTTCTCTTTTTCCTATCACCCCATCTCCATTTCTTTCATTTCTGCTCACATTTCAGACGTTAGTGTTTTCGGTCACCAGTCTTCCTGTCTTCCTTTAACCTCTATCTTTGTATAATCTCACCCACCCACAGTGGCATGTAGGACTTCAGTTTCAGTAATTTCCAGCTCTTTAATTCCATCCTAGTCCTCTCTCCCAAGGCCTAGCATCCTTTTTTGCAATTTAAGTAAGGAAATTTTCATCACTGTATAACACTTATAGTTTAAAATCATTTTCTTTAAAACACTCTCCTATTTCTCTTCCTAAACTGTTCCCCATCCTGCATCCCCTAAATCAGCTAACAGGACTATTTTCTCTGTTACCTAAGTCAGAAATCTAGTTTTCACAAGCTATTCCTTCTGTTGCACTCAATACAAGTGAACACCAATTTAACCTCAAGTATCACTCCAATCTATTTTATTCAAATAGATTACATAAACTAAGTTTTGAATTACTATGTGATGAGGGGCAATAATGAAGATGAATTTGAAATTGAGGAGAGCAGCTCTCATAGTCATATAATTATTTGGATTTGAGTCTATATTCCTCATTGGGTGGTTATGAAACTTAAATATATTGAACACTTGGAACACTCTTGGCACAAGTATACACTTAAGACAGGTTTTCCTCTATCAGCACAACTTAAACTCTTTCAGAGCTCATCTAGCTAACCCCCACAGAAGTTACAGAACTAGAGGAAATAAGAACGAACAAATTCTCTAATTTTAAATGAAAACACACTGCTCCCAATCTCCTAGAATAGTCTCGATGTCAACTATTATTCTTCTAGAAAAATGTTTCTTTCCATTTTAAGACTTTTTATTTGGCTTTTTTTTTAGTTAAGACTTCTTGTTTTATTTCATTTTGTATTTACCATATTAAGTGACTGCTACTTTATGCTCAACTAATTTTCATGTTAGAATAAATGTAAATTGCATAGACACACAGGAATAATAGTATGAATTTTATGTTTGCTTTTCTGAGCATATTAAACTTATTGAAAATATACTATGTTAGTGTGGTTCTAGGCACTAGAAATACAGAAATAAACAAGTCAGCCATGGTCTTTTCATCTCAGACACAGAACATTTTATTGCCAGGATATAGGCAATACACAAAAATACCCCCAAAAAAGGCTCATAGTGAGCTATTAAAAGAATTAAACTTAGATATTAAGATAGAATAGCTGCTCTAGTTTGAAAGACTAGAGAAGGTATCACTGAGATGATATTTGATCTGACAACTGAATGACAAAAAGAAACCATAGGCAGACAGGTGTTGGAGATCTCAGTTTGGTGTGTTTGTTGGTGAAAGAAAGGCCGAAAGTGTGAGATTCAAATAAGCTTAGCGAATTTCTGCTTTGACTTAGTTCCCAATAAATTCTAGTTCTTCCCCCTTTATATGTATGTGATTATAAAGACAAATTATTTACTATCGAACCAACATAAGTAAATGCAAATTTCATGTGAAGACTACCTTTCCAGAACATTCTATTAACTAAGTACCAATGTTATTGTGGATGATGTTATCAAGTCACATAAAAGTATTTTGATAAATATAATTGGGTAATTACTAATTCTTAGAAATATAAATATTACAAGTTTTCTAATCAAGAAGAAATATAATGTCTAAAAGAAATCCACAGAAGGCAAATGGTAAACTGAAAAGAATATGAAATATGAACCTAAAACTGATGAGAACTGGGGGTTAAGAATAAAACCATTATTATTATTTTCTTTTTTTCACCCAAATGCCTATTTATCCATATCAAAAATAGAAACTTAAGGTAATATCATTACCTTAGTGCGCCTGAAGTCCTAAAGTTTCTAAGGAGGATTTATAATGCAGCATACATATTATCAATACCAATGTGCTCTTCTCTATTCTTATTCTCCGTCCCTGCACACCTACTCCCCAACCCCCAACCAAATCGGCCAAGTGAATGTACAGAACCCTACAGTTAACCAAAATAAACATAAAACATCTATATAAAATACAGTAAAAACTTCAGGAGAGACACTTGAGTAATACCATATGCTTATAAAATATATACAGCAGCTTAATTTCCAAAATGAGTTTTTATATTCTGAAATTTTAATAATGTTAATATTTTAATCATGTAAACATTTAGATATGAAGTCTATTTCTTATTCTTTTGTTTTCTTTTCCTTTCTTTTTATTTTCAGATTTTTATTACAGGTTTGAAATATTTTCTGTATAAATTTTTTTCTGACAAATGTCTGATAGGGTAGTGGAACAGCTTAAGGAGCTCAAAAGAGAATCATCCGTCGCAAGATTCCAAGATGAGTTAAATAATACCATTTTCTTTGGCTCTGTAACTCTTAGCTTTATTTCTCAGTATTGGCCTAATACTGAGAAATAGCCTAGCTAGGGCTGACCCTGCCATCTATAGAAATTATTCTGATTTCTGTCACCATCTCTATGCATCCCTTGAAAAACTGAAACATTTTTTATATCATTTGAACAGCATAAATCTTAAAACCAATTTCTTACTTTCTCTTGCCTGCTAGAACTAGCTTAAAAACAAATTTGTGACCGGTTTGGTAGCTGTTTAGAATATTCTGGTGCATATTTTATGTACAACATTTTAACTGTTATTTTAACCTATTTTTTATTATGTTTACTTATTTATACCCTATTTCAAAGTATTAATTTTGGGAAAATCATTTTGTTTTTCTTTTTTTTTTAATTTTATTTATTTATTTCAGAGAGAGAGAGAATGAGAGATAGAAAGCACAAGAGGTAAGAAGGTCAGAGGGAGAAGCAGACTCCCCGCCGAGCAGGGAGCCCGATGCGGGACTCGATCCCGGGACTCCAGGATCATGACCTGAGCCGAAGGCAGTCGCTTAACCAACTGAGCCACCCAGGCGCCCAATCATTTTGTTTTTCAATAAGAGGAGAACAAAGCATGCAAATAAATGGATAGATAGAATCTCTATGCCTTGTCTCTGCTGTTTATTTTGCCAGGGAAGACTTTCTTCCTTCTGGCCACTTATTCTACTTTCCCAAACCTACCAGAGCCAGTTTACATCATTTCTCCTCTATGAAACTCTCCATAAATTCCTAGGTTTCCCTATAAATTCTTAGATACTGTCTGTGGTTATAACAATACCAAGAATTGGCAAGAAGCAACTTTCTCCTTTTGTGGCAACGTATATTTTTCCACCTCTGAAATTGACCACCAAAAAATGTTGATGTGATGAAGAATTTTTTTTTTAAGATTTATTAGTAGTTTAAGGGAAGATAGGACTTGTCTATGATTGCATTAAATGTCCATAAACAAAGAGGAAAATATAGCATAGTGACCCTTCAGCTCTCTCTGCTTCTCACATCTTGTTTTCACAGGAACTCATTTTGGGGGCACCTGGGTGACTCAGTTGGTTAAGCATCTGCCTTTGGCTTAGGTCATGATCAAGTCCCACATCGGGCTCCCTGTTTGGCAGGGAGTCTGCTTCTCCCTCTGCCCACCCCAGTCGGCTCCTTCTCTCTCTCTCTCCTCTCAAATAAATAAAATCTTAAAAAAAAGGGGGGGGGGACATATTTTTGAGAAGACAAAAGAATCACAGAGATGGAATGGTTTCAAGAGTTTAGTCAGTTCTCAAAAATGAATCATTTACCAAGGTCTGAAGTCACACAGCAAAGTTGACTGTGTTGCTTAACAGGTGTACATGCACAACTTTTGCATGTTTATATGAATTGCATTAAGTTCAGTAGTTTACTTTTCAAAATACTTCTCTTTGGGGCTTTTTTAGTAGATAGGATTTTGTACTATCCTCTAAGTCACTTTTTTTTTTTTTTTTTTTTTGGTATACAATACACATCTTGCATTACAGTGACCAGGGGTAAAGAGAACAGGTGAATTGTATGTAAATTAATTATAAAGGCATTTTTTAATGCACCCCCCAAAGTGTTCAATTATGGAGATGGTTAAAGATCTATCAACAAAGCAACAAAATAGCCCTGGCAAATAAAACTATTTACACATACTTTTCCTGAGGAGAGATAAGAAGCTCAAGGGATCAAACTGAAGCTCAATACGCTTTTAAGGGTTTTCACCCTAATCACACTGTCTTTGCAATCTTGTCAGTCACCCATTTTTTTCTTCACTTATGTAGCAAGTATAATACCTTACAATAATAAGTCAAGTATGTGCTTGGTTAATCCTCCCCGCAAAAACTGTGATACAAAAAAAAAAAGAAAAAAAAAGAAAGGTTGGCTTGATGTCCTACTCGATTAGCTAAATTTGTTTAAACTCTTTCCAAAACTAGAGAATAGGCATACAATATAATAATTATAAGGTGTTTATACATGCACAATCATCAGATCATTACCTGTACTCTTTTATTTCTTTAAGGAAAGGAAACAGATGCAAAGACAGATCCAACCTTTTAAATGTATGGAAAAAATTTTAATTGCATTATTAATAATAATGTTTAACAATCAAGTCATCCTGTAGGTATGTATCACCTTCTTTCAAGATTTTATAGTGACTTTAATTGAAACTTAAAATGTTTCCCTTTAAAACAATTTCAGTGCTGTAAAATATCATTTAAACCAAAGGGGATTAAACTGTGCTTTTCAGAACATTCAAAAGTCTATGAACAAACTCTAAATTTCAAAGTGTTTGAGAATTGGCCTCTCCCCCAGCAGCAGGTTTTAAGTGAGTACCATGTTTTTAAGCACCTTTATCTCATGTTCCGTTCAAGTACATTGCTTGCCGTTTTACTTCTAGTAAGGTAAAGATCCTATTTCCTTTTAGAAAGACAAGAAAAAGAGGCCCTGAGCTCAGTTATGCTGCTTTCCCTAACTATTTCTTACACATTATTTCGGAGTTTATCTCCTAGTCTCATTGCCTACTCCAGGGATTCTCTGTCTGATATCTGGGGAAAATCCCCAGCCATCTTCACAGGCACCTTTCCCTAACCCATTCAGGTCAGACTCACCTGGGATTTCATGCCTTGACATTTTCTGCAATTTTACTTGCTCCCAATGTGCTCAAATTTATCCTTAGATAATAAGGTCTCTTCAGCAGAACTTCTGGAAGTTCCAACTCCAAAACCCTTAATATGTAAATTTCAACTCCAAAATGTCTCAGGTCTTCAAGTTTTCCAACCTATCAATTGGAGCCAGTGGAAGCCTTCCTCCTGGTACATGGATACGTTCAACAAGAGCTTCTTGCATTTCTCCTACTTAAAAATGCTGTTAAAGTTCTATAGGCTGGGAAGGAAGAGTCATAAACTGGTTAGTCCTCTTTGGGGCTTTAGAAAGATTTCAAGGCACTCACAGGCATGGTTTACGATGATGAATGCAGAGATACTTTTTCCACCACAGAAAGTAAACATGCACACCAAACCAGTATGACAGGTTGGGGTATATACAGTACTGCTGCCCTGGGGCCGCAATTTAGAAGCACAGACACTAAGGCACCTTCCTGCCTAGATTTTTTTCTTCTTTTCATAGCCCAGCAGAATAAGTATAATTTCTTAAAAAAAAAAAAAAAAGGCTTTATCATGAGAAACATGATGCATTCAATGCATGTGTGTCTGGACTTTCAAGCTGACTCCTCTTGGCTATGATGAAAGTCAAGTAAATGTCTTAAAAGCCAACGTAACTTTTATGGAGTCAAGAAAAATCCCAAGCCTGGATGGACCAGTCCCATAATAGCCTGACTGAATACTGGACAATCCTTTCCAGGCCATAACTATAGAAACTAAAAGATGTCAATATTGAAAGCATTCATAAGCCTGGTTTTCCCTTTTGAAATAGGAAAGTAAATGCCTCCAGAATGTAATGTGCCAAATTCCTTTATGAAATTACAGGCTCTGGGCAGCTAGGGTGGAGATCTGAGTTCTGGCACCTGCTTCTGAGAAACCAAGGGTAATTTTCTTACCTTCATAGGATCTATTTGCTACTCTACAAAGTAAAAATATCGGACTTGAAGCTTTTTAAGCTCCCTCATACCTTGAAAATGTTAAGATTCTATAGAGTTTTTCTCCCCTAACTTTGACAGCCAAATTCTCCTTCAGTGGGCTGTTGAAAACTCCTCTCTTCTCTGCTGACTGCTCTCTAGAACTGGCCTTGGATACCACAGGGTCTAGCCAACTCTTCTGTACTTTGAGACATTTTTCCCCCTGAGCTCTAGTCTTTTGTAGACTGTAGAGAAGGGGTTTCCTAGATCTAGAAAACTAAGAACTGGAGTAGGAAGGGGAGCTATAATTAGAAGATACTCAAAAACACCTGAGCAGCTGTAAGTAGATGGCCTGAGTGACAAAGGTGTGTTGAGCAGTCCACAGGAGACCCCCACTCAAAGAAACCACTCTCAAGGTTGTCTCAGCATTGAACTCAGAGACACCTTTTACTGAAATCATTCCCAAGATGAATTTGTATACCATATCCTTTCCAAAGAGGCAGGTGGCTTTGGAAATGCTTTGACCAAGGAAGAAAAGGAGGAAAATAAAATGGAAAAGGCTCATGTGGACTGAGTTGCTGAGGTAGGAGGAGCTCAGGGGATGAGGGACATAACTGGATAGTGACACCTTCTTTCCCTTTCTTACAATCCCTGCTAGGGTCTACTCTGCCTGTTACTAAGAATCTTGGAATAGAAAATGCATGTCCTCCCTGACAGGCAATACAGGTAAGGGGCCCTTTTACGCCCAAGGGTAGCCTCTGGAAAAATCTTAACCTAAGGAATTTTCCAGGATGCTGCTTGCCTGGAAGGAAGTTGCCATCCTCCTGTTGTTTCAGTCCCGGCCTTTCACTGCTATCACAGACTGACCAGGTGCTACTCAGTGGTACATGTGAGTTTGCAGGGATTGTGCAAGGAAATGTCACTTCCTTTTCTTAGCAAATACAATGCTCAGAAAGCATTTGCCCCCATTCCTATTGCTATATTATTTATATTTTCAAAAATAAGAAAAAAGAAATCCAGCATTTTATCCTGTCCTAGATAATTCTATTTTATGAATCCTGAGACTACTATGAGCCCTCTCATATAAATCTTTACATTATTCTCTGTAGAGTTACTTTTCACTAGGACTGAAAGGAAGAGATTGCTTTTTATGTTTGAAAAGATAATTGAGATCTGTTCCCATGTAGCTGAAGATAACCTTGGAACAACTTCACTTTCATTTGGGAAAAAATAGGTTCCCAACACCATAGTTGCTGATAGCTTATAGGCTCCACTAACCAGGGTACTCTTAACTGGCTTCCTGGGTATAAAACCTACAGGAAATAGCACTCTTTTGACAATGTCTACGGCTAGCCCTCCAAGCTGTGACCAGACATGGTCACAATCTAGACACATGGCGTTAGAAAACCACTATTCAAAGCACATGATAGAGTTCTAATGATAATCTGCTATCACTGATTATCTTCATAACCAAAAAATTTAAGTCATCCATATGTTTAATGTATAAAACAAAGTATTTGAATACAGTCATATCTGTTAGAGCATGCTTATTTGTAAGGTGAGTTGATAATAATTAGTATTATTTTAGAGAACTTCAGAATCTTTTTATAAATACTGCTAAGTCAAAAGCAAAATTAAACATTTCAAAATACCTTTTTCATTTATTTCAATGATTTTTAAACTCAATCTGAGATTTAGGACAGGGTATTGCACAGAAAACAAAATAATGTTAGAGCATTCCATAAATGATTCCAGAAGATATTCTGATTTGTTTTCTAAGATGTTAAATTTACCATATATCTTACCTCCACACACACAAAGCTGCAAATTATCCCCACGGTACTTTCCTTTATTATTAAAAAAAAAAAAATCCAGGAATAGTTTAAAGCCAACAACTGAAGTACCCTCACTTATCATTAGCTCTCTCCTGATTACTAACTTCACTTAATAATTTTAAGGCAAATACAACTGGAATGGAAGCACTGCAATATTCCAAGAAGATGGATCTGAACTATTTGTAGACCCACCAAGGGTACATTTCAACTCAGGTAGAAAAATACAGTCCTCATTGAAAAGTTTTCACAGAACTCACAAGGGAAAACCCCTTGAGATAGAGCTGAGCTCACAAGCATCCCTCAGTTACAGAAGGTTTATGGATATAGCACATGATTTTCTAACTCAAACCATAACATTCAAATTATTCACTATAGCTCTTGTTTAAAACTTCATGCTTTTTTCTTCTATATACTAATTATTAATTCTGAAAGTAAGTGTATGTGTGTGTATATGCATGTATATATGTAGTCACCCTTTTACAGTGGAATATATTACCAGAAACATAACATACATAAAACTGCCAGAGAAAAGGGAAAAACAAAACAAAATAGAGTCTATACACATTCTAGGACTGTAAAATAAGAAGTAAATATTACCCATGATCCTGACACAAAGAGAGACGAGGCCTGGTTATTCCTCAGTTTATTAAAACCTCTGAACACAGACACTGGTGATGTGCCCCCATAGTCTACAACAGGCTATTCAGGTGGTTGCCAAATAATTATATATATTTTATACAAAGTCACTGTTATATGAACAATATTAACAACCTAAATAATTCCTATATACTTTTCCAAGGAAAGACATTATAGAAACAAAGTATATGTTATAATCATATACATATTATTTTCTCCATAAAACACATATAAATGAATTTCATAAGCTAAATAAGTCTTTTAGCTTGTTTTTCCTCAATAGAATGTGCTAAATGCCTTTTTACTAATCTTTAAAAGTGCTTGATAATAGCATTTTACTTATTTTTTTTAAGATTTTATTTATTTATTTGAGAGTGAGAGAGAGAGAAAGGGTGAGCACGAGCAGGAGGGGATGAGCAGAGGGAGAGGGAGAAGCAGGCTCCTCACTGAGTAGGGAGTCTTATGTGGGGCTCGATCCCAGGACCCTGAGATCATGACCTGAGCCAAAGGCAGATGCTTAACCCACTGAGCCACCCAGGCGCCCTGATAATAGCATTTTATGCAGTATTTAACAAAACGTTTTTGGGAAACATACAAAAATAAAACAAGATTCTGGGATTCTTAAGCAGGTTTAGTGAATTCTGGAAGATAATTTAACTTTAGAAAATGGACACTTTATGACCTGTCATGTCTATGATCATCTTAATGTTATTCTCATGTATATTATATTTCACAGATGTAGTTACATGTTCGATTATATGCACTAAATAGAAAACTGGGTGGTCTGGAGATTTTCTTGGTGGTAGCATCACAAGAACATAATTAAATGAAAATGTCATTAGCAGTCGATTAAAAAATATCTTGATCAAAATGTCTCTTGAAAGGTGACAAATAATTCATAAGATACCAGACTACTAGAAATCATAGCAACAAATAAGCATTATGTCAGTTTTGTATTTTTTTTAAGAAGGAAGTTTTCTCACTCAAAAAAGTGAAATGTGTGAGCAACCTTTATTGTTTCTATCAACAAGCCTACCCGTAGAAGCCTAGTCAAGCCAATGTCAACAAAGCCAATCCCTTCAAAGGACAAAGGTATCTGACTGATTAAGTAAGACCTGTAAAATAAACCCCCTCCCCAACTGCTTTGCTCTCCTCTGAGATCCTGTTTTCTACCTTTAAAAAAAAATGATTGTATTAATATATTAATACAAGGACACTTAGCTGGGTAAACCCCAGATATGGCAAAACTTAATGCCAAATAAAAATTCCATAAGTAGAGACAAAAACCAGGATTCTGTCAATGTTGGAAAAGATCTGCACTACAAGTTGGTCACACCATTTCTCCAGCATTACATTGGAGAATAAAGATTAGGCTTTCCCCACTCTCCACCAGATTTGGGTTTCTGTGTTGGTTGAGTTCTTAAGCCTGAGAGACAGCCAGTTTCTTTTGAAATGAGAAAAACCCCCACATCCTTTCCTCAACCTCAAAGCACACCTTAAACCTCGGTAGGGGCACATGCAGGCGCACCTGCAAGCGCTCATGCGCTACCCCCCACACACACACACACTCTGTAATAGAAACTGCTTAAATTTCTGATTGGAAACACTTCAGAGACTGTTGGTACTTACCTTGCAAAGATGTGTTAGGTAAACTTGCTTCATTCTCTCCCATTTTATTATTTCTTTTTAAAGGGGGCCAAGCAGTTTCAAATTGTGTCAGTTACCTTGCAAGCTTTGTGACCTTCTGACTTCCTACCGTGGTACTGTAACAGTATACTACCTGCTCTCTTCTGTGAATCATTACCATTCTGCTTCCTGAATTACCTGGGCTGGCAGGACCTGTTTTGCTGTGGAATGAGATCACATCCTTTGATCCAACGTACTGCTATTAATGTGTGTTTCACAAAATGTGGCTTTGTTTCAGTTTTGATATTAACTTTTAATTCTCTACTTTCACTTTAGTCTAAAGCGTATTTACATTTTCCCCGAGTGTCAATACTACCAACACACCATGGTGCAGAGCCAGAGTTTTATTTGATTTTTAGTGTTCCCAATCTGCTTCTCTTATAGAAATAAAAATTTAAAGTGAATTTTGCAATGTTCATTAAATAAAAAAAATACAGAGACCTAAGGAACACCATGGGAATCAGTTTTGTGAAGTGCTGGAAAGAGTCTTTGGAGTCCCTCCAGTACTAGCTGTGGAACTGTAAGTGAGGGCTATTCCTTCTCCAAGTCTCAGTTTCCTCAACCATAAAATGGGGATGATATCTATATTTCAGAAGGTTTTTATGAAGATTTAAAGCAATCACGTATGTGCTAAACATTACGAATGGCAGATGATAAATACATTGGCAGCATTTTTCCTCCACCCCTCCTCTTCTTTTTCCGTTCATCTTCTTTCTTCTTTCCCTCCTCTTGCCCTTCCTCCCTCTGACAAGTGCAAAGAATGCCCAAGAAGAGCACTGATGTCACTATGTCCTTACGTCACTTGTCCGACTTATTAATCAAGAGATCTTAGACAAATGATCCAATCCGATTTCAGAATGCCTCAAGGTCCTCATTTGTAAAAGGATACTGATATTTGCATTGCCTTTTTACTAGGAACATAACGATTATTAATATAAACTATTGTGCTTCAAACAAAAATAATCTCTAGCAAAGAAAAGCAACAAATTGGAGATTTATCTTTACTCATTTGTAAAAGTGAGAGAGGAAGTAGATCACAAAAATAAATCAATTTATTTAAACTCTGTCTCCCATAAGATATTCAGAATAAAAAACAATCTCTATTTCCTCCCTCTAGAATTCCTTAAATTTTAGTTTTGTTCTGGTTAAAACTGGTTAAAAAAAAAAAACCCAAGGTTTAAACACCTTCTCCTTTAATGGTTCTTTAATTTTCAATTTGGAAGGAATCTGTATACCATGTTTGCTAACTCATTAATGAAAAAAATTGATTATATGTTACATAAACAGAAAAGGTAAACAACTAGAATAGTTATTCTCAAAAATATTAGAAATGAAAACAAATGGGACATAAAAAAATTCCCATCACTGGGGCACCTGGATGGCACAGTTAAGTGACCAACTCTTGGTTTCGGCTCAGGTCATGATCTCAGGGTCGTGAGATCAAGCCCTGAATCAGGCTCTGCACTCGGCTCGGATTCTGCTTGAGTTTCTCTCTCCCTCTCCCTCTGCCCCTGCCCACTGCATGCACGCACTCGTGCTCGCTCTCTCTTAAATAAATCTTTTTTAAAAAATCCTCATCACAGTTAATTTACAGTTCTCTCTTTCATTACGTCTCTGGGTCTCAGTTTCTTCATCTATAAATTGATCTGGAACATTTACTCAGCCCCATTCTCTCATTACAAATACGAAAACCTCTGATTTAAAATCCAAGTTGTGGTTTGTTCCACAATAGTCTTTGCCTGGTACAGTTGCATAATGTAACATACATACTGTGCTACATACTTTATCAAATGGAACCTGAAATTGAATGTTTGCCAATAAAACACTATAATCATCACGTTCGGACTTCCTCCCTAACAGGAGAAACACACATATCAATCCTCCCTCATTATGACAGCTTGGAAATGTATTTACATACTGGTCCCAGGCACCTAAAATTAGTCAATAACCAAACTAAGACACCCATTATCTACCAGCTGAATTATGGAATGTGTGAAGTTACAAAGAAAGTAGAATAGAGAAGTCCTATTTTTGAGCAGAGGAAAAACATAAAAATACCAGAAACCCCAAAAGGGCTTGTCATTGCCCAGAAAGTCACATAAATATACATTCAGTTATACTGAAATAACTTCAACGCTTATAAATTGCCATGCACTCAGTTATTCACTCTCTCTCTTGTGCACCTCATATGCCTAGGAAATTCTTCCTTCATTACTTTCTCTTTGTCTAATTCATATGCAGGAATTCTTCTTGAACCTAATCATGGTTGAGGCTGCCTCTATATGCTCCAGATGCCTCTTAACAACTTGGAACTTTTCCTTTCACCATGGCTCTTATCACACTGTGTGGTATGTACCACTTATTTCTGTCCTTGTGAGCTGTTGTGTGAGAAACCTCTTCTGTGCCCACCACTATATCCCTGAAACTGGCAAGGTAGCACAGTTCCTGCCACATATTATGGCTTCAACACTTTTAATAAAGATGAATAAAATTACCATCATCACAAAGGGTGAATTAAAGGATCTCAAAGAAAAGACGGACATAGATTAGCAAAGATGATGATGAAAGATATTCCAGGAGGGGAAAAATGCCAAGTAACTTTCAAAAGTGAAAAGAAGTGAGGAGAACTAGTTAGGTTTATCTGCAAGAGTAAATAATGAAGAGCTAGAAGGATAAAAGAGATGAGGACATTTATGAGAATTTTCAAAAAAAGGAATCAAAGATAAATAAAGAGAAAAAATATATATAGTGAATGCATTAGTTTAACACACACACACCCCCCCAAAAACTAACACTGGTAGCATTAGCCAAAATACCCTTATTGAATGGTGTAAGGAACACTAATTATAAAATTACCAAGATTTTTGGAATATTGGAAAGAAACTCTATGAGAGTGACTGTATCCTCCATGTGCATTCTGAGACAGTGCTGTAAAAATTAACCAGCACGTTTTTAAAACAACTTAGATGACTTAAGAGAAAACAATATTTACAACCCTATTAGCTTTCTGTATTTCTGCCATTCTATTTCTAAAGCAAACCTCAAGGAGAGAGCAGCCACAGAAGGTTATAAATGTTATCCTTTATCACTCAGTTTGAGGGTTCTACATAGAAATTAAATAAGAGGAAGAAAACAATGTTAAAGTTTAAACTTGTTATGGGCAAGTTATTAAAGTGATTATGTTGTTCTGTTTTTCAAGGGAAGATACCTGTGAAAATTTGAAAAAAATTATGAAGTGGTTATTCAAAATTCTGAATGTTGGCACTGTCTTATAAAGCATGGAGCCCTGGGTATGTAAAATGTTACACATTTAATAATTACACAGACCTGGTACTTCTCAATGAAAAGTATAGCAGTAGGGGAACAAATAATTTAATCAAAACCATAAATATCCACAAATTAAGAAAAGGATTGGAACTCAAAACTGTAATCCTAGAAGCTACTATGAGGAGGAAATTCCATGTTCAGCAACCAGAATGAATTTTTGTGATTGCAGTTTCAAGAATTAGGTAGAGGTGCTTAAAGAGTACCAAAATATACCACCCCAAAATACGTCTCATTGGCATATGGATTTTATTTCTTTTAGAGAGAGAGAGAGGGAGAGAGAGAATCTTAAGCAGGCTCCATGCCCAGCATGGAGCCCCACGCAGGATTGGATCTCCTGACCCTGAGATCATGACCTGAGCTAAAATCAAGAGTCAGGGGTGCCTGGGTGGCTCAGTCGTTAAGTGTCTGCCTTCAGCTCGGGTCATGATCTCAGGGTCCTGGGGATCAAGCCCCACAGCAGGCTCCCTGATCGACGGGAAGCCTGCTTCTCCCTCTCCCACTCCCCCTGCTTGTGTTCCCTCTCTCGCTGTGTCTCTCTCCGTCAAATAAGTAAATAAATCTTAAAAAATATATAAAATAAAATAAAATCAAGAGTCAGATGCTTAACCAACTGAGCCACTCAGGCACCCTGGATTATTTTGACCTAAAGGGCCTTGAGAACCAGCGGACATAGGAAAAAGTTCTTTACCTCCCCTCACTGCCTCAAAATAGAGTATAAATTTCTTCTTTTGTAAAGAAAAGTTACATGTATAAAGGAAATTTCCAGTTGTAAAAGTTACTCCGTAACAGGAACAGAACTAGTCCTGGAGACAACTCTTACCCCTTGAGAAAAAACCCTTCCTTACTATACATTTTCTTCCCTTTTCTCCATAACTTGCCTCCCATCTCCAGAAGCCTCAAACCCCTTTCCATTGTTTAGCCTAAGATGGTATAAACCTCAAACATCTGGCTCCTTCAGTCTCATTTTCTTGAGAGATTCCCATGCAAATCTACATAATTACAACTGTTTTTCTCTCTCCCTCCCTCTCTCTCTCATTAATCTCTTTTATCAGTTTGCTCAAGGGCTCAGTGAGTGAAACTGGGAGGTAGCGGGAAAAGGTTTTTCCTTCCATATATGCTCTTTTCTCAAGAACATACACTGGTGGTATTTATTTCATGCATTTTAGAATAAAGGAAACCTAGTTCCTATACAGCTGTACTCCAATGTTTAAACTTTTCAGTCTTTTTCTTCATCTATAAAGTAGAACTAGGTAACAGTATCCTGAAAATTAAATGAGATCATATTTAAATGCTCAACATGGTGGGGCCCCTGGCTGGCTCAGCCTATAGAGCATGTAACTCTTGATCTCGGGGTTGTGAGTTCAAGCCCCACATTATGGGGCAAAGACCTTACTTAAAAATGAATGAATGAATGAATGAATGAATGAATGCTCAACATGGTGTCAGGCAAGTAATAGGATGGTTAGTTTTTAAACATCACCTCAATACAGATCCTCAGTCCCGTCAAACCACCCCAAATCTAATAAATATTTTCCAATGTTGAGAATTGATAGGACATAAAATTTTCTGAACTAAGCTTACACTTTTCTTAAATTTATTTTTTTTTAAGATTTTATTTATTTACTTGTCAGAGAGAGAGAGAGAGAGAGCACAGGCCACAAGAAGGGGGAGTGGCAGGCAGGAAAAGCAGGTTCCCTGCTGAGCAAGGAGCCCTACTCATGACTCGATCTCAGGACCCCGGGATCATGATCTGAGCCAAAGGCAGATGCTTAACCAACTGAGCAACCCAGGCGTCCCATTAATTTTTTTTTGACTAAAATAAAGGTGTCAACACTGTAAAAATGATGAAGTTTGCATCTTGATACGATGAGCCGTTTGGCTTTAGACCCAGGCATTTCATAACTTAGCATTTTTGATTACAGATTCTTTGTTGAAGCCGAAATTCTGTTGTTTGATTGTGGCCGAGAATTTCTAAATTGGGATTATCTGATCCTTATAGCTGCTAAATACTTTTGAGTCCTACCAGAAATAAGACAGTTAGCTAAACCAGAAAAGGGGGAGAATGCATATATTGTACAGGAAGAATGGGTAGAAATAAACAAGATTTTCTCATGCTTAGGAATACTGGCTGAACATATTCTCTTCCAGATCTGGGTATCACCATCTACCCAGTTGCCCTAGACAGAAACTTAGGATTTATCCTTAGCTCTATCCTCCCACATTCCCTAAATAGTCACAAAGTCCTAACAATTCTGTCCTAAATGTCATTGAAATTCACCTCAACTTTCCATATTCTCTAGGTAAGGCCATTATCATCTCTTGCCAAGACAGAAACTCCCTAAATGAATTCTCCCTTTCCTTTAATCCATCCTTTCTGTATCTGTAGAGTCCTCTAGCAGATAGAGTGATCTCCCTAAAACATAGTCATGCCATTTCCATGTTTAGGTATGTTCACTGGTCCCACAGCCTACTCAGTAATGTCAGTACATAATCACATTTACTTTTTTACACCTGTGAATATATATATATATATATATATATATATATATATATATATATATATATATATATATAGCTGGTCAAAAAATATATAAAATATATAAAAAATAAATATAATAAAAATAATAAAATATATATATTATATATAATCACATTTACTTTTTTATACCTGTGAATATATGTATATATGTATATATATGGTGTATATATATATATATAGCTGGTCAAAAAAAATTAAGGCATACTCAGTGCTTGGTATTAGGATTGACTGGTGGGCAAAAATAACCTAACTAAACTTCTTTTCATAAAATTGGCATACAGAATCTTAGGAAAATTTGTATTGATGGAGAACAAAGAAAGTAACTACTTCTTTCAGTAGTAAGACATACCCATTAACAAGGAAACAAGTAATAATGACAAGGAGAGTATTGTCATTTTCATGATCTTTCCACTATAGTCTTATTAAATGAAGTAGCCAAGGAACTATATAAATTATATTCTAACACACACATGCACATACAACAGAATTGCTTAACAATTACTGGTGGTTTATAGGTTATTTCACATAATTAAATATACAATGACTCATCTAAAAATAACAGACACAGGGAGGTTCCAAGTTGGAAGTCAGGTGGGAGTGATGCTACAAAGCAGTCTAATTTGCTGCTGGGAACACTCTCCTAGATTGTGGAAGAACTTTATAACAAAACATTAAATACAAGCTTGTAATCATAGTATGTAGTGACTTATACACTTTTTTATGAGGATCTCATGAAATCTTGGCTTACATGCCAGAATTTTTTAAAGCAATATACTCTTATTAGCAGTCTCAGCCTCATCCATGTGAGTCTACTGATAGTGGGAAAACTAGCTATGACGGTCATCTAAGTATCATTCGAAAAAGAGAAAACAGTAAAGTTTCAATGTATATTTAATACCATCATGGAACTATAAAATGAAGCACACACACTCACACACACAAATACTTGATTAATCTATACAGTACTATTCCACAAACCCTGGCAAAACTCCCTCAGGAGGAACCCCAAGGAGAGTATTCAAGGAAGATACATGATAACTGCCTGAGACAGCATAGAATGATGGACTTTTCAATTTGAGAATACCAGGGCATGTTAAAAATCTACAGTAAGGCTGGAAAAAAATTCTCCAGCCAAAACCCTAGAACACCAAGGTTTAATAGGAATACCAAAGTGATAGAATGGTATCTCTAATCCTTTTAAGATGCAATGAGAATGCTTAAATGGTATTAGCTTGGAGATAAGTTTATTTGCTCAAAACATCCTGATATGACCAATCTTCCAAAAAGAAGTTTCATCTTCGTAACAAAAAATGATCTAAAACACCTCTGATACTATGTTACAAGTACAACCCAGTCATCCATGCTGAAAGGTAAAATGTCTTCTCGTCTTCAGCCTCTTCACTATACCCTCAAAAAGCAAGACCACAATTAACGCCAACTGTGCTGCAGAAATTTGGCAAATACTAACTAAATGAAAACAACATTTAACAGCTGTTCAGAGGGTAACAGCCTTCTCTGCTAAGGTGAAGCTGAGGTAAAAGATGAGCCTTCTCATTGTCTTTAGAAACATTCTATCCCTTTCACTTAACATCTTAGTAATGGAACACAGTAACTATAATAATCACTTATTAAATTTAACACTAAATGCCTTGGTTTCAATTCATGAATATGAACAAAAGTAGTCAAGAATAACTGATTATGAGGAATCAAAGAAAATTAGTATATCATTTTGTCACATAGTATTTCTTTAATTTTTATTTTTTTAATGTTTTTCTTCTTCCTCTTCCTCCTCCTTTTTTTTGAATAAAGTCAAAGTGGCATAACAAGCATTCTTAGAGGGGGAAAAAAAAGATTTCAGGAGAACTACTTTTGTTCAACATCATAATGGGCCACTACTTTCTAGTGGGAATGTTTTCTTTCTGAAAGCTCCTCTTCTACTTTCCCGCTGACTACCTGCCAGCTAACATTGTTACAGAAAAGGAGAGGAAGGATTAAAGTCTTCAGTCTTCCCCTAAGTAGCGAGTACTTAAAATAGACTTTCTTTAAAGTGACTGGCTGTCTTTCCTATGGTGTGACCAGACTTAACAAAATGGAAAAAAAAAAAAAGTCACGGAACAAATGATGGGAGATAAACACAGCTTCTTGGGAGGGACTTTACAGAATAATGGGCTAAATGTAGAGAAATCTATGGGAAAAAAATAGAAGCCCTGGAAACTACAGTATCTGATCACCATGGACAATGACGGACTCACATGTGAGCAATTTTAAAGAATGAATAAACATAAAAATAGAGCTAGCCATGCCGTGGCTTAAGCTACCTTTAAATACTTACTATGTTGCCTCATACCTCTTCTAAAACCTTTAGTCTTCCTATAGCCTAATATACCAATTTTTATTTCCTTAACATTTTTTTTTCTTTAAAAAGCTGGGCAAATATGACCCTGTCTTCCAATTCTCAAGGCTTCCTAGCTGCTGTTTTTAGATCTGCCAGATTTATAAGCGTTTAATAAATACTTCATAATTGATTAACTGAAAACATAATTATATTTCATCTTTCTCCTAAAATCTTTAAAATGAGAGTGTAAGGGAGATTATTAATTAAAAATGTTACTAGTATTCGGCTTCCTTCTGAAGAGGCCAGAGTATGCCACCCCAAAATATGACACTTTGGCCTGAGAATTGTTTTGAGCTGAACCCAATTAGCTCTCTGCCTTCTCCCCTTTCTATTTATAAGAAGGACATAAATTTCCATCAGTAATATTGTTTCCTTCTCCATTACCAGGGAGAGAACTACTCTGGAGACAATTCTTAGTACCTCAGATAATTCCTATCTGAAACAAAACAAAACAAAAACATTAAATAACCCTTGTTTTACAATACAATCCCTCCACTACCCTTCCCATAGCTTACCTCCCTCTTACAGAAATCTCAAACCCTTTTTCCCAAATTCTGTCTCCTAGATTCACAGTCCTTTGTGAATTCCCAGTGTGTATGCATGTAATTAAATCTATTTTTTTTCTACTGTTATTCCATGTTTTGTCAGTTTAATTTGCAGGGTCCCCAGCCACTGAACCTAGGAGAACAAAAGAAAAAAGCTCTCTACCTCTCCTACACCTCTTTTCTTCAGTTTTCCTAAATTCTAAAAAAAAAAACTCTTTTACGTCAGATTGGTGATAAATTGAAAATTATATTTTAAAGTTCACAACAGTTTAAAGAAATGAACTGAGATCGAATTACCCCTATTAGCACCTAATGAAACACAAGTTAAATAGTGTAAACAAAGCTGACAGTGTAAAATGCATCAAAAAATTTGGAAGGCAATTTAAATTATTAAAGTTAAAATTAAAGAGAACACTCTACTTTCTAACTTAAGGGTTATTTTATGACATCACAAATACTGCACTTACCTGCCCTCAGACACTTTTGTCTGGAAACTTTTTTTTAAAAAGTGGAATCTGAATAATTTTAGGTCAGTTATTCACTTCCAGTGGGTCCAATTCTCTTTGTACAGCCCTGTTTGCCTTGTTTCTTATTGTTTATCCTTTAAAGCATTTAAATACATGACCCTTGTCTTTTTACTAACAAAGTCACCTGAGCTCTCTTCCCAATTTCAGTGTCCAAATGTAATGTAAATATATACAACTGTATCAATAAAATAATTCATCTTCACCACCAAATTAACATACTAGAACAGCTTTATTTGAATTTTAATGTGTTAATGAGCTAAAGATGAGTCTATCAAATGGCCAATCTCAATTTAAGTTCAGAAATTTTCTGACATAAAGACCAAGTTGCCGTTAGCAATATAAGTAAACATTTTTTTTAAATGTTTATCATACTGTCTTTCACTGTTGATGGCATACATATTTGCCATTTTTATCCTGTTTGTTCCCTTGTGTAGATCCACATTTAAGTTTCCTACTGCCTGAAAATCGCCCTTGTTTGTAAGTTCTAAAATAAATAAATATGTACATAAATATATATTAAATAACAATCATTTGAAATGTCACTCTCAGGAAATTTTCCAATACAATAATCAGGAAAGTATGCAAAATAGCTTATGTAACATTTGTTAGTGTTATTTACAATATAAAAAAATATAAGTAATTCAATACTAACAATAGATTTTTAAAATTAATTATACAATAGTGTAGTGGAATGATCTATAACTGTTAATGCAGAAGTATTCATTCACTTACAAAATATCCAACACATTGTGCATTATATTTTTGTCATGATATATGACATATGCTAAGAATATTACAATTATTACTACATTACAGAATTGCTGGTGATTGTCTAATTTCTCCTTGCATCCTTGATTTTTTTGTATCTTAAAACTAGTTATGTGTTACTTTTACAATCAAAACAAAAAAGCATTTCTTTACTATTTTGAGAAAAATATGTCTTATTTATGATTCCTGACTGTTCTTCAAAATAAATTGAAAGATAAAAGAGGTCCTAAACTGTGCTTTCAAAAAATGCCAAGGATATCCATAGAGTTTATCTATAATTTATGTCTCTGGTGTTTATAAATGGAACCTGATCTTGTTAGTGTTGGTAAATAGCTAATAAAAGAAACATCTATATATGTATAAATATAGGTATTCAATAATTTTATTTAGTAAATTTAGTTGCTAAGGAAAGAAATTTTTGTAAACTTTAATTAGAATTCCTTAAAAGGACCTAGGAGGAAAAACTATGGGTATAATTAAAAAGCTATAAAATTTAGATGTTCTATTTATGGGAGGGTGGAGTGGGGAGAATAGCCACCCTGTTGATTTGGGGAATTTTAGTTGGAAAAGGGAAACAGCAGGTCAGCAAGACAATTCTGTTTGAGCTGGGAAGAAAGCAGACAAGAAGCCACCTAAGGAAAAACTGTCACTCTCCAGAGAACTAGCAAAATAAGAAAATTAGCTTGATGTTTCTTATTCTTTATAAAACACCATCTTCTGATAATCATTACTACATTATCACTAACAAAAATAGAAACAGAAAAAAATAGAATTTAAATAACAAAATATTTCATTCTCAGAAGTATTGGGGCGCCTGGGTGGCTCAGTGGGTTAAGTGTCTCCCTTCGGCTCAGGTCATGTTCTCAGGGTCGTGGGATTGAGCTCTGTGTCATGTTTCTGTCTGGCTCCCTGCTCAGCAGGGAGACTGCACTTCTCCCTCTCTCTCTCTGCCCCTTCCCCCCCAGCTTGTGTGCTCACTCTCTCTCTCAAATAAATAAAGTCTTTTTTTTTTAATAAAAAAGAAGTATCCAGTATTAACTTTTAAATATACATCTCAGAGAGAAAGGAGGAGGAGTATATGGGTAAATATAGATATGATATAGATGTAGAAAGATATAAATATATTCAGAGATAGGCATGAATAGAGAGACAAAATCTGACAATGTACAGACCATTGTGAAACATGTCTTTTTTTTTTTTTTTTCTGTTAAAATTACGCAGTGGATATCATTCTATTGACATCTTTTTGATGGACTTTGGAGTCAGATAAATGTGCATTTAGGTCCTGGCCACTACTTACTCCCAGTGTGACCTTGAACAAATTGTTTCACTTCTCTGAGCCTCAATTCTTTTCTTCATTAAAATGGAGAAAACACCCGAGTCTCCATAGGGGGTTGAGGCGATAGTTCCATATGATAATGCAGGGCCTGATCATAATAGGCTCTCAATAAACTTTGGCTATAACACAGATCATTGTTTTTGTTTAACTGTTATTATAAGATTTACAAGTAACTGCGATACAGTTTTTGGAATGTTTTCCCAAATCTCAATGATCTTCTCTTACCTACTCCTCACATCCACAGGGGTAAAGATTTTGTTCTGTGCAATATAGTTCATTCCACAGGTTACAGCTGACCAAACCAGTATGTATGTAAACTCCAAGTAGGAAGACCAGAGATTTTTTTCCCTCTGCAATTTTGATTTGGGGCTGAAGGAGAATTAAAGTTAGGCTTGTAACAGGTAACGTCAGGAGCTATGTGCATAACCATATTCAGCCATGAGACCAGGCACCCTAGAACAGCCATTCATGGTAGGGAGGATAATTAATTTTGGAAGAAAGGTGGATAAGAGATAAAGAGAGAAATTGGTTTGGATTTCGAGGACCTGTTCTGTTACTCTCAGACCTCTTAGCCTGGCCAGTGATACTGATATTCATCAGAGATTGTATGAAAATGTCTGGTGGAAGAATTGATGAAGAGCTTTCTTGGTGGACAGCAATTGCTATGATTTAAGACTAATCCATCTCTTGTGGGGGGAGGACTGGGAGAACGGTAATTTTGAGTCACAACCCTGAGTAGAGGAACCTGAGGGGGACCACACAGAAAGTTCTGGAATGTAAAATGTGTTTGCTCTCACTGGAAGGTAAAAAGGAAGGATCCTGCCTCACGCCTTATAAAGTTTAACCTACAGAAAATCCCAATCTAGAAGGCTGGATTTTTTAATATTAGGACAGATACGGAGGGGGTATAATGGTCCCTGACGATGTCCATGTCCTATTTCCTCAAACCTGGGCATTTACTAGGTGACATGACAAAAGGGGATTAAGGTTGCACATGTAATTAAATTTACTAATCAGGTGACCTAGAGATGAAGACATTATCCTGAATCATCCTGAAGGGCCCAATTTAATGACATGAGCCCTTTTTTTTTTAAGATTTATTTATTTGAGAAAGAGAAAGGGAGAAGGAGAGGGAAAGAGAGAAGCAGGCTCCCCGATGAGCAGGGAGCCCCACCTGGGGCTCGATCCCAGGACCCAGAGACTATGACCTGAGCCAAAGGCAGACGCTTAACTGGCTGAGCCATCCAGGCGCCCCTAATGACATGAGTCCTTAAAAGTAGAAGAGGAACACACAGAAAGGAGGGTCACAGCAGTGTGATATGAAGAAGACTTGATCTGCTATTGTTTGTTTTTAAGATGGAAGAAGGGGACACAAGCCAATGAATCAGGTGGCTCTAGATGGTGGGAAAGGCAGATTCTTCCTCAGGCTTCCAGAAAGGAACACAGTCTTGTAGACATCTCAGTCTCAACCCAGTGAGACCCATGTTGGACTTCTGCTCTATAAAACCAGAGGGCAATGCATTTGTTTTGTTTTGTTTTGAGCCATTAAGTTTGTATTAATTTCTTACAGCAACAATAGAGAATTAATACACCAATATATTCTAATGACTGAATTGAAATTATGTTTGTGACTTAAAGTAACTACAGGTATGTTCTATCCTATTGGAGTAAAAAGTCATGACATCTGCCAGGGTTTTCATCCAGGAAAGAAGGGAACTTTCCATAAAGTTTAAAGGGGAAATGGAAAACAACAATGAATTTAGGTTATGAACATATCATGAAGGATTTTTGCTCAATCTGATTGTTATAATAAATGTGCTTTTTAAAATTTCTTATTTTATTTAGGCTAAAGCTAGTTTGAATTTGTTTTGAACTGAATTTGTTTTATTATTTATAACCAAACAGTTTTAATGACTAGGACTGTTAAAGATAATTATCCCAACAACAGGTACAAATGGCCTCAGGCAGGGCTGTTGACAGTCCTAAATGAGAATGATATCTAGGGCTTCCAATTTATGTTTTAACAATAGTAAATCATAGCACATACTATAAAGAACACCTTATTGCATCTTTACAAAAACCTCAAAAAAGCCAACACCATGTTATACACTGAGAAACTGAGGTTCAAACAACTTAAATAACATTGCCAAGGTCCTAAGTGATGGAAATGGCATTCAAAGAGACTTTGGTATCTTTCTGACATCAAAGCCCTATTGCATCATTCATCCATCCATCCGTCTATCCATCCAACCATCCATTTGGTAAATGTTTATTGATTACTATTTACCAGAAACTATGATATATGACGTTTAATAAGGCCTCATTAGGTGCCAAGTAATTTACATATTTTAACTCACATAATCTTTGTTCTATTATGTCCATTTTACAGATGACACCCAAAAAAAGAGGAAACTTGCCCAAGGACTTGCTAGTGACAGAACAAGGATTCAAACTAGGCAATGTGGTTCTTCGTGACTCTTTAATTTTTTATCTCTACTGCTGCTGCCTGTATGAGGTGCAGAATATGCAGATATAGTTTCTGCTGCTCTCATAGAGGTTACATTCTAATTGGAGACACAGAGGAGAACAAAGCAAACAAACAAGTACTAGCTGTAATAGGTTTATGTAAGAAAAGGGCAGGGTGTGATATGAAAGAATAACAAGATGTCAGTAGTAGTTTAGGGAAGTAACATTAAAAGCAGATATAAAATTTGAGGAGCCAGCCACAGAAATGTTTGGAGGATAGTGAGAGAGCATGAGAGAAAGCCTAGAGGTAGAAAAGAACTTGGTCCTCTAGTTCAGCTGAAGGAAGGCCACCGTGCCTGAAGCAAAGGAGTAGTTACATAAGATTAAACCATGAGGATTGTAGCGATAAGTGGTCAGATTTAAAATTAGTTTTATAGTTCATTAGGTGAAATAAAATTTGCCCACAAAATTAATAAGAATTATTAATAAAAAAATCTTATTTTCAAAATAATTTATATATGTCTAATAAGAGAAATCATTTTGACTGTCTTCCATTTACCTATACTGGAAGAAGAAGCATTGTCATTTGGTCTCATATGTGAACAAAGCAGTCATTACTGAACAGCAGCTCTTCCAGCTGCAGACACAAAGGTCTCTATAGCGTAAACAATAACCAGATAGTTCACTAGCTCAGTTCACTCCTAATTTCCTGGTTATCTGCTCAGTCAGTTTTAGCTCATGGTAAAGATACTAAATTAACTATCAGTTTCACTGGTTATAAGTAAAATCCATTATGTTGATGCATGGTACATAAACTACTGTAAATATCTGCAAGGGTGTATGTATAACTCTTAAAAATTCAATTCACAAACTAACCAGTCATATCCACTCATACATTTGAAATGTGAACTCTAATTATGTTTCAGAACTTTAATTTTAAGCATACTAATTAAATTCATAGTCAAAATCAGAATGCTGCTCAGAAATTTTGTGAAAGGGAATTGTCAGTAATACTCTTGTTAAAAGGGCATACACTTACAATGTCTTATGAATTCGTTAAAAATACAATTCCTTATAGTTTTGATAAACTAAAATTTAAATTTTAGTTTAAATAAATTTAAAATTTAAATTAATTTAAACTAAAATCAAAACTTTAGTTTTGATAAACTAAAATATCAAATTCTATATAGACAAACTTTTCCATTCAAAAAAAAAAAACTTTTAAAGATTTATTTATTTTAGAGAGCTAGAGAGAGAGAATGAGAGCACAAGCAGGGGGAGGGAGACAGGGAGAGGGGAGAAAGAATCTCAAGCAGACTCCCCACTGAGCATGGAACCCACACAGGGCTTGATCTCATGAACCCAAGACCCAAGATCATGACCTCAGCAGAGAAACCAGGAGTTGGATGCTCAACCGACTGAGCCAACCAGGTGTCCCCCAGTTAAAATTTTTTAATGTAACAAATAAATGACCTATCACTAGACAAAATTACACGTAATTATAAACATAAAAAAGAATAAGAAGTAGTCTAGGAAACTCAGTCTAATAATCCATTTAAATTAGTATGGTGATTACTCCCCTAGAAGTCTGATCCTCAGAATAAAAGAATAATGTTAAACACAGAAGAACAAATCCACCTGGCTTATAGATCTTAAGAATTGATATTTTGTTTAAAATAAAATAACTATACCAAGTTTATTTTACAGAAATCACTAAAGTTTGTACGTTTGTACTGGCTTCCTCTGATTAAAAAAAAAGATTCTAAAATATTGCAAAAAGAATAATTTGTGTTACAGAGAAAATGTTAAATTTTCTTTCCTTAAGATAAAGAGTAGAGGCTTGTGAGAATGGGATTGCTCTTATATCCACTAGATGAGCATACCCTGCTTAAAGATAATGTTAAAGTATCATTTCGTTTTTCCAAAGTGATACATACAAAATCTGTTGACCAATATATTCCTACTCATTAAACAATTCTGAAACAATCTATGCTTTAAGGTATTGAAATTATATATGTTATTGTATATTTGGGCTTAGTGGTGTTTTGCAAATTTGCCCTCTAGGAATACTGCAGCCTTATACTCCAGCAAGGAATAGAAAGCATTTGCTTAACAAGAATTTGGGTTGGCCAAAAAGTCCTTCAAATGGAACACTTTAATTAGAATTTCTCGATGAGAAAAACTGCAAGTTTTCCTTTCCTTTCCTTTCCTTTCTCCTTCCTCCTTTTCTCCCTTCTTTCCTCTCTCCTTTCCTTTTCCTTCCTTCCCTCCTTCCTTCCTTCCTTCCTTCCTTCCTTTCTTTCTGGAAAAGAAGTACCTGTATTTTATGTCCTTACAAAAAACAAAAAACAAAAACACAAAAGAGAAAACCCAGACACTTGGGAGGAAGAACAAACCTGGTTTTAAATTATATCCACTTCAATGGCAGTAAATTCTTCCAAAAGAATAGTTATAAAGATATAAACTACTTTCATCTTTTACATCCTCCTACACCTTTATCAGAAATTACCTTTATAAAGTATATCTCAGTGTCATAGTCAAGTGGAAAGACAGGGATACAAGGGTCTGTGTAAGTATCTTTCACTTTCCTTTTTGTCCTATTTATTGGGGAAAAATTCTGTCTTTTTCATTCTCAATAGATCAAGAAAGAAATATTAAGTACTTTCGATAAAGACACAGGGACTAAAACTGAATTGCCAGTGGAACACAAAACAAAACAAAAGAGCCCACATTGTACATTCTCCAACCATGTAGGCCATCAATTGTTTCTCCACATCCTCAACGTACCCACACTGATGCTTTTGATTGAATATCTAAGAACAAGACCCACCATCACACCTCCTGCCTTTGCATATACATTTCCCTGTATTTAAGGTGCACCTACACATACCACAGGTAAATATATCTGCAGATATATGATATACCATGTATTATTCAAGACTCAGCTCATAAGTCACTCCTCTGAGCTGATTTTCTTTGGCATTCTCCCTTGTCCCTGACCCCAGTGCCTGCCTGGGGCTACATGTTCCTGTAACAGTTATGCAGCTCATTTGTGGGCAGAGGTTACAAAATCTATGCTGAAGCTAGATTCAGCCCTGGCAAACTTTATATTTGACCCAGAAGGTGTTGTTTTCATTTTAAACTGGCCCAATATTTTATATTTTATGATTTACCATAAAATTCCAGATTTCCAGCTTTGCTGCTGAATAAAAAAAAAAAAAAAAAAACTTCCACATTTTCACATGGCAAAAATCCTTTGAAGCAGAGTAAGTAGCTCCTGTGCAATAGGCAGGAGCTGTTAGGTTCACCACCTTCCCTCTGGTCTCCCCCTTCTGGGTCTGTCAGCTGTCAGGTAGTGTATTGACAGGGTATATGTGTCCATCTTTATCACAGAGAACTTTTTCTCTCTACCCAGCCCATTCAACTCACTTATTTTTTGTCATTCTTGCCTATATGTTATTTGACTTTGGTGCCCCTAGGCAGTGGGAACGTGATCACAGAAAATTTAAATACACATATCATTTATTACTACCATTATCTCTATTATTACAGCCATTTTTTAACTGACTTCATTTCCTCACTTCGAACTCATTTTCAATGCAACTAAAAATACCCATTTGTCTCTTGCCCAGCTGTTCTTCTGTTTAATGTGTTAAACATGTAATGACCAAAAGAGAGGCTGTCAGAAGGTAAAGAAAGCTATTGATAATTCTCAACCTGGATAATTAATCCATATATAAAGAAATTAGTTTAAACATCCCATAATCTTACCTTCCTCCCAGATAATTGGCTTCTTGCCCAGCATTAAACACAGAAGGCCCAAAGAAACGCCAGAAGTTCCACCATAAGCTTCTGGAATCAGCTGACAACTACAGGGTCCGCTGGGAAGTCAGAACTCTGTATAATTGCCTGAAATTCCTCCAGGCCTAGCTAGGCTTGGTTTCAGTGACTAGTGGTTCATTTGCTCAATCTGTCTGTAGCTTACCAGGGGAAAACTGGCTTTTCATCACTTGCAAAATGAGAAATGTTACATTCTTTGAAAATGCAATCAAACTTTCTCCAGTCTCTGTGAAAGGTACAGAAGAGAGCATGTGTTTCTGTTTAAACGCTAATAAAAAGAATGGCAAACATTACCTGATCATCTGCTATGTGCCAAGTGCTAAGCTAGGTGACTCATGCCTATTTTTTTCATTATACTGTTCAACCTTGAGCTAGGAAGTGTCATTCCCATTTTTACAGCTAAGGGAGCTGAATCTTAAAGGGAAGATGTATTGTCTAACATAATAGGATTAATAACTTGAAATTCTGGCATCTCCATATGTTTGATGCCAAACAGGTACAAGTACTGATTTTACTAAGCTGTGCTGTGCCTTCACTCAAGCATTCGTGTCTACTCATCCCCAGTCTCCTAAGAGGAGTAGGGCCTTAGCTAATAAGCAAACACGCCATGAATCAGTGATTGATGCAAAATGTGAAAAGAATCATCATACTGGAAAGAGCCTGAGGATGTCTAACTGGGGAAGAAAAAGAAGACCTAAGTGCTGTTTCTGAATATTTGGAGGATGAATGAGTTTGGGTCCTAAAGGTCACACAATTTGTGAAGGAGGGGCTTTCTATGAAAATTAACACAAAATTACAAAATGCAAAAGTAGTTATCCAAGTGAATATTTAGGATGACAAAAAAGGTCAAAATTTTCAAGTGCCAACTTAAACTGCATTCATAAAAAATATTCAGAAAAATAATATAATATTATTTTTTTAATTAACTGCCTAGCATGCTTTTATAGCACATTTTCCCCTACATTTTTGGCTGCATATTCTTGATTATCTCTTTAATCATTCTACGGCAATGATTTTGCAATATTTTCTATACAGAGAATAGAGACATAATTAGTTTTTTTGGTATGGTTGATTAAAAATTATTTTTCGGTAATGATATTTTAGAAGAGTTTCTATCAGTTTTACAAGTCATCTTTGAAAATTTATAAATTTTTAGGTTTGTTAACAAATTACGAGAAACCTCGGTCAAGTTTCTTTCACTTACAAGCTGTCACAGATCTACTCAGGGTTTATAGTACTGCTACAGTTTTATATAACACAAACATAGGAATTCTGAAGAATTATATTTTGATCAATTTCATGGAAAATGAAAAAAATATATATGGTATTTATAATTGCATATGCTCCATTACAGTGTATACTCCCGAGAACAGGAAACACTGGCTAGAGAAGCCTCCACATAACAATACGCCTGTGATGATTAGACAGATTTTGATCAACTAGCTTCTGACTTCATGCATTCAAACATCCACTACCCACATACTTATGGTGTGAGACATTTTAGGACTGTTCATATTATGCTAGGACCTGTGGCCACACGTTTGTGTTCAGCAGAGTTAGCGGTAGCAATTTCCTAGAAGACACTCCTATGTATTGGAATGGAGAGCAATAAGTTAAAAAAAAAAAAAAAAAAGAGGAGCCACATAAACATACCCTACTAAGCCCAAACTAAGTACATTCCCAACTGAAGCATCCCATAACCAGGTCCCCAACCTGCCCCCAGCCCCTCCAACCCCACCATACATGAGGAGAAATGTAAGGGAGGAGAAGTTGGAGAAGAGTTGTCCTAACTGTGATTAAAATATCTTATTTTGACTAATCTATAAAACTCATGACCTTCAGGACTATTCCCAGGGCCCCTCCCAGAGTTTTGGAAGTGGTTCGTGCACATGAGATGCTTGAAGCTTAAGCTGTATTAATTTCACAGTAATTCAGCCTCTATTGGAGGGTTACTTTGTAGATAAAGGATACCTGTCTTCTGTGCTTTTCTGTAGAGTATGACACTATATAGCTTGGGGCAAAAACTATAGGCAAGAGGTTTCTGGTTCAGTTTTACAAAAGAACTTACTAACAAGGAAAGGTATCCAGTAATATTGTAGGCTACAGCAAAAAGTTGTGAATTCCCATTACTAAAAGTAGTTGAACAAAAAGGCTATTTGACATCTGGAAATGACATGATTGTGAATGAGAAGTCAGGCCTAGAATACGTGTGTCACACTTTTATAGCTCTAAGTCACTGTGATATTTAGTTTTGACACACTAGCTCCTTTTTGCTTATTTATAAGAATTTTGTTTGAAAAAAATAAAACTAGTATGAAGAATAAATGCCTGAAAAAGAAACACAGTTATTCAAAGAAATTTTCTGTTAAAATTGCCTTACTCCTTCTATATAATTCATTGGTTCTTTAAAAAAAAAAAGGAAAAAAAGATAGAAAAGCAAACTTTTTACAAAATAAAATCTTAAAAGACAAGCAGATGCAAACGGAGCTGTTCAGTTTGAAGCAAGGGTAGAAGACCAAAAACATGCCTTTACCCCTTTCTCTTCCTCTTCACCCCACAGTGACCTGCATGGACTCCAACAGTTTCAAATTTAGGGCTCCGTGAAAGTCAATGTTCTATCCCCTAGACTCAGGGGCCTCCTCATGAATTTGTACTATCCATGTGAATTTTGATATTTGAAGCATTTTTATAGTCAACCTTAAAGTAAAGAGACTTTTGTGAAAGATCTCAACAGGGCTTCTTAAACTGGGGCATGCAAATTCCAGGTTTGACAGGTAAAGGAAGGAGATAACAGGACCTACAAGATAAAGGAGGCACAGCTTCCTGGCATAACTCTTCTACTTGATGTTAAGTTTATACAATGTTACTTTTATATTCAAATAGAAATAACCAATGCAAAGTAATATTTATAGAATTCTTAAAGATAAAATATGTAATTTCAAAGAAAATTCCAGCTGGCCATAGAAAGCTGCTGTTAGGACCTCAGGCTTGCACAGAGAACATGTTTCATTCATGTCTGCAGCTAGGAGTATTTCAGCAAGAGGCCCTGCATTAAGCTAATCGGTTCAGAATTGGGCTTGGAAGCTGAAGATAGAACTCCTAATCTCTGCTCCCAGGAGTGCTTGACCATATTAAAGTCAGAGGAAATGGCATCTGTCTCCCTTATGTGGCTGCAAAGATAAAAATCAATCCAAGTGATTCTTATTAAACAACTTCAGAGTTCTTGGCATTTCAAAGACACCATGGGGTAAAGATGTATAACAAAGTGCACAGTCTGTGTCCTTTAAGAGGCTGCAACCTGGTACGGACAACAGAGACAAATCAATGACTAATCCAAAATGGTTATCAGATGAAGGAAGCCCAGGCAGTTGCATTTTGAAGAGCAGAATAAAATCACATACTTTCTGTGAACTAAAGTTACTGTAGAAATATATGGAAATGTTTTTATTATTGACAGTGAACAAATAGCTGTCCACAACTTGAAGAAAACAAGTTTCCTGATAAGACTATTTTAAAGAGATAAACTTCCACGAGACCTAGAGAATAATTCTAAAATGCTGATTAACAATGGAGGTAAACTGAGGGTTTATAAGAAGCTAAAAGCTATGCTTGTAAAATTAAAATTCTAAATACATTAAGAAAAATGATAAATATTCCTAATCTTCTTATGGAAAGTATTTAATTTTATTACTATGTACTCATATCAATTTGTACATTCAAGAGCTTTTGATAAGAATCACATTATCATATTATCATACAAGGTGTTCGCAGGGATATTTTGCCAAGTACCTTATGACAAAATCACCAACCCAGTAATTCTAAGACTTAATATTAAAATTGTAGGTGATTTTGTCATTTTATTTGATTCCTGTGGATTATCCAGTCACACAATTTGTCACCCTCACCCTTTCTCTGGACATCTGTTTGGTATCTCTAACACTTCCACAAAAGGAAATAACAAAGAACTAAAGTCAAATTCATCAGCTTTAAGTTTGTACCCCTTATAAAATGCCCAGTGACTAAAGATGTGGACTAAAATATTATCACATGATAATATTTGCACTTTTCATGATGGTTTTCTCCAATATATGAAGAATCCTCAGATATTCTAATGTATGGTTTGCAGTTAATACCACAAGGTCTGTGGCTTACCTACACCAATGTACTTCTAATCACTGAGCTGGTTCAGAAATTCCAGTGCTGGTTTGCAACAATAAATAGTATAAAATGTAAGCAAAGGACTGTCAGGGTTAGGAGAAAAGCAGCTTGAATAAGATAAAAGCAAGAAGGTCTTAATAAATAGTGGTTAAAAGTAAGAGTTTAAGAATCTAACACACTTGAATTAGAAATCAAATTCTGCTGCTTGGGTTATCACAAGGGGGCTTTGGCAAATTACTTAATCTAAATCTCAAGTGGTCTTGTTGGTAATGTACCCATGATTACTAAAGGATGACTGTGTGCGCAGAGATGGAAAAAAGGAAAGTGGAAGGGAGAAAAAGATGGAGGATTTATCTATCTCTATGTTTATCACTGAGGTGTATGTATTTGCTATACAATCTAAAGACATATATAATCATAATCTATAGGCATATATTTTGACAATGAATGGGGTAATAGGCCCAATGTTTGTTTCAATAATTTGAGTCTAAATGTCCATTAACAGTTGAATGCTGAGTTAAATCTCCCCCAAAACTCAGTCTCATGCCTCAAACATGACTCCATTTGAAGATAGGGTCTTTACAGAGTTAATTAAGTTAAAATGAGGCCATTAATGTGGGCACTAATCCAATATGACTGATGTCCTTATAAAAAGAGTAAATTTTGACACAGACTTCCCTCTCTCTAGATGAAGAACTGAGGCACAGATTATTTAAATATTGTGGGGAGGGCAAACCCAATGGTTAATGGCTGAACCAAAACTAAATTCAGTCCAGTTATTCTTCCTTAAGTTCTAGTACTAACTTTGATTAAATGATTAGGTTTCAAACCCACTGTTGGAAGCTTAGGAAATATTTCTTAATGTAGAGTTGTAAAGGTAATAGAAAGTATTCTGAAAAATCTTTCTCATTATTTAGAAAAATTCTGAAAAGACTAAAAATCATAATCTTAACAACTTTTTTGTACCAAGTGAGGATAGGTATTAATGGGCTAAATTGTCTTCCAAAAAATTCATGTTGAAGTCCTAACGTCCAATACCACAGAACCTGTCTTTATTTGGAGATGGGGTCTTTACAGAGCAGATTAACAGGGAGTTATTAGGGTGGGCCCAAATCCAATATGACTGGTATCTTAATAGAAAGAGAAAAGGCCAGAAGAAAGGCCAGAAGAAAGGCTATGTGAAGATACAGGGAGAAGGAGGCCATTAGCAAGCCATGGAGGAAGGCCTGGAACAGAGCTTTCCCTTATAATCCATAGAAGGAACCAACCCTGCCATTGATCATGGACTTCTAGCCTCCAGAATTTGAGAAAATAATTTTCTGTCGTTTATGCCACCCAGTTTATGGTACTTTGTTATAACAGCCCTAGCAAACTAATACGTTGTCTAAACCAACACCTTTGCTGAATAGATGACCACTTGCTTCTATAAAGAGGTGAGCCCAAGGATGTTGTAAAACTAAAGCCAGGACTCCTAAAATAGTTTGGTTGCCTTCCAGGACATGGCAAAGAAAACTCAATTTTGTATTTTTTAAATCTATTTATGACAAATTATACAAAACATATTAAACATGTGATAGAAACACGTTATAAAACGTCATAGGGCATACCTAACATTGTTTTGCCCTGGATAATTACTGAAACTAGAGTTACCAGATATTTATGTAAGGCATAAAATTTTTTGAATAATGAACCAATATATCACCTTTTTGAGAAAAACGCAACTTTAAAGTCAAAGTTCAAGGATGAATTAACTGCAAAATATACCTCTACGTAATGGAAAGAATTGACCTGCTATATGGTGCAATTATATGTAAACCAATTACATTTTGGAAGATATCTGTCAAAAATAACTTTTATTTCAGAGTATTTGTTCTTAAAGAATTATTTCTGGACATTATTAGGGCAACTGCTATACACACATATACACACACACATCATATTATCAGTGTAGGAGGACACATATCTTTTGCTTATTTATGATATATGAAAATATGTATTTTAATAAGGTTCATTTTGACCCCCAAAATAAACTTGCTGGAATTGTTGCCCAAACTAAATGCAGACACCACAGGAAGCACAAGATTCAAGTTTTACCTGAAGTGTTGGTAATGCTTCCTCAGGAAATTTTATATAAACTGGTGCTGTCTTGGGAGTTCAGAGATCAATATAAAAGCCTAGCCTCTATTGATCTCACTTTACAAAATGTCCTTTAATCATTCAATTAAGATGGCCTGAAGTACACAAAATTCTAGTATTCCATATATAAAAATAATGCACAAAATACACACTTAAATTTTTATCTAGACAGATAGTTTTCAGCCTTTCTTTTGTATTCAAACCATTCACATTTTCATTAAAATTCCATAAGAAATTGCTCTTATTACAATGCAGTATAATGGGGTAGGGATTCATGTGTACCGGGAAGGGGCATATGCTTTGCCTTACCTAGACACTAAATATCTGTTGAAGAAATATCAACACTTTATCTTTTTTTAAAGATTTTATTTATTTATTCATCAGAAAGAGAGAGCGAGCACAAGCTGGGGGAGGGGCAGGCAGAGGGAGAAGCAGGCTCCCTGGATGTGGAACTCGATCCCAGGACCCGGAGATCATGACCTGAGCCGAAGGCAGAGGCTTAACCGACTGAGCCACCCAGGCATTCCTCAACACTTTCACATATATAAAATTTTGAGAGCTTAAATATATAAAATTTTCTATTTTACTTTTCAAAAATGTAAAGGGTGGTAACGATGAGGAAAGGTAAGTTATCTGTACAGAAAGATTCAAGAAAATATATTTCAGGAAAATAAACAATTTTATAAAGTTAGTAAAGAGGTTCAAGAAATATCAACTAATTTAATAGATTACCTAAGCATTATCCATTATTTCCAAATAATTTTTATGAAATACAAAATGTGAATCTATTTCCCAATGGTCCTTTCGTAAGTTATGCATCATGCCAACTCCTTGAATATAATGTTAAAATGTTTTGCATAAACTGACTCATTGCAAAGGCTTGCCTAAAAATCCCTGGCACCTTTATAATATTTGGTGACTACAGAAAGGACAATTCTCCTCAAATCTTTTTATTGTGCTATCATAAAGTGAAATTGGTAGAATCTGAACATACTAATCATTTAAGGAAGACAGAACCCTAGGTTCTTGTCATATTGTTTTAGGTTACATTCTAATATGCTGCATAGAAATTTCATTGTCTTTATATTTGTTTCTGTTACTTTTACACAACATAGCTCTTTTTAATAGAAGCTGCTGTTATTGTTTTCTAACAACCAAAAAGAAAACTATAGTCCAGGACACTTCTGATGCAAATACAGCCTGCATATACATGCAGAACCTAGAACTGTTTCCATACCTGACCACATATTACATTGCCTATTTTGATTTCCTACCTACTTCAGGTTTACAATAATTATTTTAGTAGTTTCCTTAAAAATTATTTCCACATAAAATATTTATTTAATACTCATTAAACTTTTCAAAATCACTGGGGCCCCATTAGGTAAAGTCAAAACAGTTGAAACACAACCAAATAAGTTACATAACTGGTCAGTGTACAGGAGAAAAGGCTTACAGAAAGCTGTGGTTCTGTAAACTATAACCTCTAAACGTGATTTTTAAAACTACTTCATGTGCCTGGCTGGCTCAGTTGGTAGAGCATAACTCTTCATTTCAGGGTCCTAAGTTCAAGCCCCACACTGGATGTAGAGATTACTAAAAACTCATAACACAAGCTAACGGTCTCAAAGGTTGAATGGTTGGATTATATGACCATTTATAATCTATGTACAATCATGCTGTGCATGCTTATGTGCATGCATGCACACATTAACATCACTACTACCTCACACACACAGATGACAACATTTTTAAAACTTTTTTTATGAATGTACTTTTGGAAAGCAGATTATTAAAGCTTTCTCCAAAGCAAACCCTGTTTTTTCCATCACCTTCTATTAAATAATCAGAGATGCTTCTTCTCTGGGAGAAAATAATCCACCAAGTAAAAATGTGTAATGATAAAGGCACTAAAAATGATGACCAGATTCCTAGAAGGATAAGAATTTCAGCAAGCTCAACAAATTAATGATGCCTATTAAAATAGGGTAGTTGTTCTGCTTTCTTTTGCAGCATTTTCTCAACTCTATATGAACTATATAGTAAATACAATATATAGGTCACATATTTTCATAAGTGGGAATATTCTAGAATTCTTTAAAGCCCACAAGAAAGTGGACTCCCCAGTTTTATCTTCTTTTCCCTTTTTGTTTCCTTTGACGATTTACAACTGCACATAATGCTTTAGTAGACTTGAATAGCTATATGACACAATATGAGGAAGTGCTTAGGAAGATACAGTGAGGCCTTGTTTAATGATTTTTTAACCTTAATTTTTCATACTGTGAAGAATGATTTCATATTCCCTTTTGTTATTCCTAAGTGTGAACTCTTTAAAAAAATTTAAGTATAGTTTACTTTCAATGTTGCATTAGTTTTAGGTGTACAATATAGTGATCCAACTTCTCTATATGTTATACTATGCTCAGCCCAAGTGTACCTAACATTTGTCATCATACAGCACTATCACAATATCACTGACTATATTCACTATGCTGTGCCTTTTATTCCCATGACTCAGCCCATAACTGGAAACCACATGTCCCACTGCCCTTCAGTCATTTTGGCCATCTCCCCACCCCACCCCCACCCTTTGGCAACCATCACTTTGATCTCTGTATTCATAGGTTTGATTCCTTTTATTCACTTGTTTTTTTTTTTTTTAGATTCCACATATGAGTAAAATCAGATCCTGAGAGCCAAAGCAAGAAAAAAGAACAAAGCTGGAAGTATCACAATTCCAGATTTCAAGATATACTACAAAGCTGTAGTAATCAAAACAGTATGGTACTGGCACAAAAAGAGACAAATATATCAATGGAACAGAATAGAGGGCCAAGAAATAAACCCATGGTTATATGGTCAGTTAAGCTGTGACAAAGGAAACAAGAATATACACTGGGGAAAAGACAGTCTCTTCAATGGTGCTGGGGAAACTGGACAGCTACATGCAAAAGAATGAAACTAGACCACTTTCTTACACCACACACAAAAATAAATTTAAAATAGATGAAAGGCCTAAACGTGAGACTTGAAACCATAAAAATCCTACAGAAGAACATGGGTGATACCTCTTTGACATGGGCCAAAGCAATTTTTTTTTAAGATTTTATTTATCTATTTGAGAGAGAGAAAGAGAGAGAGCATGAGTGCGGGGGAGGAGCAGAGGGAGAGAGGGGAGCAGACTCCCTGCTGAGCAGGGGACCCAACATGGGGCTTGATCCCAGGACCCTGGGATCATGACCTGAACTGAAGGCAGACACTTGACTGAGCCACCCAGGTACCCCTACTTTTTTCTAGATATGTCTCCAGAGGCAAGGGAAATGAAAGCAAAAATAAACTACTGGAACTTCACCAAAATAAAAAGCTTCTGCATAGTGAAGGAAACAATCAACAAAACCAAAAGGCAACCTACGGAATGGCAGAAGATATTTGCAAATGACATATCTGATAAAGGGTTAGTGTTCAAAATATATAAATATCTTACAAAACTCAATACCAAAAAATGAATAACCCAATTCAAAATGGGCAGAAGACATGAATAGACAATTCTCCAAAGATGACATACAAATGGCCAACAGACACAAGAAAAGAAGCTCAACATCACTCATCATCAGGGAAATACAAATCAAAACTACAATGTGATATCACCTCACACCTGTCAGAATGGCTCAAATCAACAACATAAGAAACAGTAAGTGTTGGAGAGGATGTGGAGAAAGCAGAACCCTCTTGCACTGTTGGTGGGAATGCAAACTGGTGCAGCTTCTGTGGAAAACAGTACAGAGGTTCCTCAAAAATTTAAAAAGAGAACTCCTCTATGATCCAGCAACTGCACTGCTAGTTATTTACACAAAGAATACAAAAATACTAATTTAAAGGAATATATGCACCCCAGTGTTTATAGCAGCATTATCTACAATAGCCAAATTATGGAAACAAGTCCATCAACTGATGGATGGATAAAGAAGAGGTGATATATATATATAATGGAATATTACTCAGCCATAGAAAAGAATGAAATCTTGCCATTTGCAATGACATGGATGGTGCTAGAGAGTATTATGCTAAGCGAAATAAGTCAGTCAGAGAAAGACAAATACCATATGACTTCACTCATATGTGGATTTTAAGAAATAAAACAAGTGAGCAAAGGGCAAAGAAAACAGAGGGAGGCAAACCAAGAAACAGACTTTTTTTTTTAAAGATTTTATTTATTTATTTGACAGAGAGACACACAGTGAGAGAGGGAACACAAGCAGGGGGAGTGGGAGAGGGAGAAGCAGGCTTCCTGCCAAGCAGGGAGCCCAACGCGGGGCTCAATCCCAGGACTCTGGGATCATGACCTGAGCCAAAGGCAGATGCTTAACGACTTTGTCACCCAGGCACCCCACAAGAAATAGACTCTTAACTATAGAGAACAAACTGATAGTTACCAGAGGGGAAGTTGGGGTGGGGAGGATGGGTTAAATAGATGATGGGGATTAAGGAGTGCATTTGTTGTGATGAGCACTGGGTGTATGGAAGTGTTGAATCACTATATTGTGCACCTGAAACTAATGGAGTTTAAATAAAAAACTAAAAAAGGCTATATAGAAATGTAACTTTCTTTTTAGATTTATTTTAAATTGAAAGTATCTTTATGAGAATGTTTCAAATTTCAGTAATTACCTATAGCCTAGCTATAAAGGAAACAAAAAGTAAGGCCCAATATTAAAAATAATATGCCAAAGAGAACAAGGGAAAGAATGATTTTTATTGTTACAGTCTGTTCTGCTCATTTCTACTGCTTCTATTTGGACTATTTATATATATTTGGAAAGTACAAATTCATGGAAGACAGACTTACTGAAGCTATCAGCATTGCCACAAAACAAACAAGCAAATTACAAAAGAAAAAGTATGTACAGGGAAAAAGCAAAACAGGAAAAGAACATTTTAGCACAAATTAAATTCTGTATTCAGTGAATGCTATATCTGATAAAATGGGGGTGGCTGTTATCCTCATGCTTCAAGTTGAACACAGTTGAGCGCATTGTATGGGCAAGAACCAGAACCTATTACTAAAATGTAAGCCCTATCCATTGGAGTTATCAGTGTTTTATCACTTCACTGTGGAATTTCTATATACATTTTTGTTAACCAGAAGCAGAAGTTGAATATATCAAAGGATGACTATTATGGTACTCATGAAGAAAAAAAAAAGTATGGTAGTAAAAATGCTGATGTAAGAGACAAATTCTAATTCAATTAAGGCAGCACTTCATAAAGACCTAGTATGTGAGCGTGAGCTAATATAATTTCAAGTCCCATAAAGGCTGAAACACTAAAATACACAAGCATATTTCTAATGAATGAATCCTTAATGATGAGTACACAGGACTTAGAACACTCAAGCTCAGTTTTAAGTTTTCTCATTTATCTTGTGACTGTGAAAAATCATCTAATCACTTTTGTATCTGTTCCCTAATTTATAATTTGGAATAACGATGCTTATCCTGTCTTGTTTACCAAATGTCTATAAGGACCCATAACCTTATCTGAATCATATCTGAGGAAATATGCTATAAACTATAATCCAGAAGAAAAGGGCTATGTAAATTATCTATCTTCAAATCAGTAAGAAGATGTTTGGATGTACATGGCTTAAAAAAAACTGGTGTCTGAAAATTGTATCACCACACAAATATCTTAGAAAGCAATGAAGTACAGTGGAAAGTATAAAGCTCTAGAGTGAGACAATTTTAGTTTTTAATCCCATTTTAGCTAATTATTATCTATGCAACTAGAAAAATCCCAGTTTTCCTCTCTGTAAAATTGGGATAATAATATTTTCCATACAGAATTTACAGGATTATTAAATCTGTGATCCATCTTCAAGAAAGAACTTATTGCCCCCACTCCTGGGAGTGCTATTAGCAGACAGCCTTCAGTTGTCAGTGCCTTCAAAGATTAAACTCAGAGGCAGAGAACCACATAGCCCAACAGGATATCTTGGGTGTCTCACATTGAATGACTGACTTACATGGAAATAAAAAGTTCTCTCCTACAGGCCCAATTCAGGGCAACTCTCAAGGGCCATGGTAGGCCCAAATCTCCCTGTGGTGTTGGCTAAGGCTGTCCTTAGGACTATGGAGCAGTTGGATTCCTCCTTTGGCCCGCTCTTCTTTCCTTTCCTCCCTCCCACAGGTATTAAACCTCAGGGGACTCTGTACCAAACATCCTGTACTCTAAATTCCATGTTAAAGTCAGCTTTGAGAGAAGGCCAACCTGTGACAAATGATTAGTGATAATAGAAAGGTTCTGATAACTAATTTGTCATCTAATAAGTGAAGGCTGTTATGGTTATCCTCAATTATTTTAAACTATAAACTTCCATAACAGTTAACCACCACTGTTAGAGAAGCAGAGATGATACTGGTACATAATCAGAAATGAAGTTAGTGTAATCACTTTGACAACTAATAGGATAATTTGGGCCCAATACAGGTTATAGTGAACTAGGATAAGTCATTTAGTTCAAAATAGACTTTTACATAAAACACCTACGTAATTGAAACAAATTTTTTTCTTGGAAAGTTGTGAATTGTTTTATATTTTCATTTGTTCTCAAAATATGATTATAGTTTAAGATGGTAAACTTTGATTAAATAATTCATTGGGTCTTCCAATGGTCTTCTTTAGAGAATGGTCTCTCTTTCACAATAAGATGACTATGTTTTTGTAACAAAGTGCCTAAGGAAAATTAATGAGTAAAGATTTTTAAAATGACACAAAGAAGGCTTGACAAAATAGACTCAAGCTGATATATAGTAATTCCTGAAATGTTAACATGACATATTACTACTAAAACAAGGAAAGGCTTGATAGATATCAGTAGTTAATAAGATAATATACATAGTACTAGAAGATTGTGTTTTGTGCCAAGGTGTTCCAGGAAAAACTGGACAGCAATCAACAAGTGATATTCAGATGTAGTACACTAAAACAAACAAAAGCAAAATTAGAACAACTAAATAATCTTTTGAGATACATCCTTTAGAGACAGAGATAGAAAGTAGATCTGTGGTTGTCTCGAACTAAGTCTAGGTGGGGGGAAATGTAGTATGTGTGAAAGATGGGGAGCAATTACCAACAACTGTGGACTTTCTTTTGGGGAGGATAAATATCCCAATTAGATTGGGGTGATGGTTGTACAGCCCTGTAAATTTACTAAAAAACATGGTAAAGTGTATGATATGTAAACTACATCTCAATAAAGCTAGAAAGAATATTCTAATTTAAAATCATTTTCTACATCATTTAGGTGGCTTTTCAATAATTGTCACTACTCTACTTATGAAGAACTACCATGTATTAAAAGATGTGTGAGGAAGCAGGCAAGGAAAAGTAACATTTCTTCAGCTAAGATAATTTAGTTGTTTTTCAAGAGTTGCATGGATATCTCCTATTTAACGCTATGTCTAAGCCATTTAAAATTTATTTGAAGGTTTAATTACTCAATATCTCTTTCAATTATTAAAGGTTTGTCAGTCCATTTTTGTGCTGGCATTATAGAACATTTGGAGAGCCATTTGTTCTTATTTTGTTCTCAAATTTTAACTTACTATTTCCTAAGGCATATTCTATTCCTTAGGTTCTAAGTATTAAGTAATTATAAATGATATAAAATGCAAAAAAAAAAAAAAACCCACAAACAAAAACAAACAAAACCAGTAAATTTTGGTCTTTCTGCAATTTTAGTTCAAAGACACTGTACAAAGTCTCAGAATTGGACAGATCCTTATAAGTCATTACCTGCTTCACCAATTAAACATATAGTAAGCAATTAACAGAATAATTGCTTAAAGAACTATGTCGAGGGACGCCTGGGTGGCTCAGATGGTTAAGTGTCTGCCTTCGGCTCAGGTTGTGATCCCAGGGTCCTGGGATCGAGCCCCACATCAGGCTCCTGGCTCAGTGGGGAGCCTGCTTCTCCCTCTGCCTCTACCCCTGCTCATGCTCTCTCTCTCTATCTCTGTGTCTCAAATGAATAAATATTAAAAAAAAGAACTATGTCTAGTCAAGAATCTAGATCTGGAAATGCCAACTTCCCCATAACTGTCCAACACTTAGATTTAATCCTACATTTTATAACCATTCTACCACTTCTCTTGTGATCTCCCCCCCCAAAAATACAAAAAGAATAACAGAGAGTAGTGAAATCATCCCATGGATGCTCCATCCATAGCTGGTTTTTTTTCTCCATTAGATGGAGAAATGCCAATTTTTGGCATTAGACTATTCTTAGCATATAAAAATATTTCAGGAAATTAAATTATAAACATATACTCAATTAGTCATATGATTACAGCACATTTAAATAATCATATTGAAAAATACAGGGCTAATAATTTAAACTTTTAAATTAAATAAGATAAATCTCCTTCCCCGGTATTATAAAAAATGACTGGGACAGGAGTTGAGGGGTGCTTCCGGGGTGCTGATATTTTATTTCTTCATCTGTAGTCTAACAACCAAGGTGTACTTACTTTGTGACACCCATGATTTGTGTACATCTCCTTAAATAATTTACACTTAAATAAAAAGTTAACTTAAAAAAATATTTATTCTTTTATAAATCCACTGTTTAATTTTTCTATGATGCAAATTTTCTCATGAAAACAGTGATTTTCTATAGATAATAATTTTGGTTTTCTAATAAGTAATAAATCCCCAAATCAAGAGAAGAAAATATTAAAGGATCAGCAATATCTTCATTATAATGCTAAGACTATTGGATATTCATAGTATTGTATTTCTTAGGAACTTACATATACATTAAAATTTTTGTGTTAATAAAAATGAAAAATTTTTTTAAATCAAAAATTTTAATTGGATACTAAGCACCACATGGGAAGGACCACAGTGTCTAACATTTTATAGTCTCTAATGCAGAGTATATTTTTTCTGTGATTGTAAAACTTAAGTACAGAAAAAGATACCCTGGGTTGGCAACCAACCAATGACTCTAGAAGAGAACTGTTACTAGCCTCCACCAATTGAGTATCAATGGATGTAGAAAACTACTCCTTTTTCTTTATTTTATTCTTATATTTTCCTCTCTCATATCCCTCATCCTTCATTAATAGGGCCAGAATATAAAGAATAAATATGACCAAAGATTATAATCATATATTTGTTTGGTTTTATATAATCAATAATTATATTTTGTAAAACCATAATTTTGTCTAGTACTTCTAAAACAAAAGAATACAATAAAATAGTTAATGCAACTTGACATGATTTATTGAGTAAATACTAGAGAGATAACATTGGGCACACTGAATCTAACCTACTTACCATCAAACATTAAATATATTTAAAAGTCTTATTAAATCATACAGTTTTCCATATGCTTTACTTTGAAAAGGAAGAAAATGAATCCACCGTTATAAAAACCGGGCTTCTTGCTACTGTGAAGCTTAAACTTCTCACATCCTCTTCAGTTGCTCAGCAACTGTAATTGTTCTAGAATCATTTATATTAGACATTAGATACTTCCAACCTTTATTTTTCTTTCTTATAAAATGAAAGCTATTGTTAAACCAAATAATTTCTTTGAGGAAAAAGGTAACAGCATTTCGAATCTGAATGGGCTCAAGGATCTCTCTCAACCTGCACAATTCAAATTGTTTCTATGCAGATTATAAAAGCATCCAGTTAGATTATGTATTTTTGTGTCTGATGTGATAGACCTGAAAAAACTTAGGACTACTATAAATCCTTCTTTAAAACAAATACACATTCTTAGTTGATATAATTAATTATGTTATCTTTATGAGAAAGCTAGCCATAGAAATAAATTCATTATAAAACAACCAATTTTCAATAATACTTAGATTTTTTTTTATTACTTTGTTTTTTAATTGGGGAGGGAGGACCATGTATACATATAGCAAAATGATGTCCAAAACAATCAACGATTCTGGATAACTTCAACCAGAAGCATTATTATGACTGACTGCACTCAGAATTACCATTGGACAAATAATTTGACCATAACTTTGGTGGTGATTTGTATCTTATTTACAGGGTTTACCAAGCACCTATCATTATACCCACCTTATATATTACCCAGTAAATAACTGTTTTCTGAATCAAAATGAATAATCAATAGACTATATTATAAAGGATACTGTTAAATACCCTGAATGTAATTCTGCCAGAAGTTATTCACCAGGACTAGTCTCTAACTGGCTTGTGTTGCTAAAAAAATAAATAAATAAAAGCCATTTGAAAACAGTTTTTATATATAAAAACCAATAGAATTTTAAAAGAAACAAATTATCATATAATAAATATGATTATTATAAATCTTATATCAATACAATAAAGTATCCCATCTCATAAGAGAAAAGAATGTACCAAGACAAAACAAATTGGGATACTGTTTATTTCTCTAAAACCTCTATCTGTCATGATGCACTAAGTACTTATGCATGTAAGGAACACTGTTATCCATGTGAACGCCTTTTAAGTACAGTGGTTCCACTGACTCAAAATGAACCTTCATATTTCAATGTGTATGACACATTTTGTAAGAAGATAAAGTGACTATTTTTAACTTACATAAATCAATCCAAAACCCTGCTTAGTTAAAAAAGAAAAAGTGCATTGGTAAAACTTTTAAACTAGCAATAGAAGATATTTATACTCTAGACAGAGAGGACTTATTTTAGGAAGGATAACTCAAAATGAATATTCCACCTATGCTTGCTACTAGCCCTTATTCCCTAGGAGTAGATAGCATCTTACTCCTAATACTGTCAGCTTATTTTTAAGTTTGAAATTTAAGGGTTTTTTTCTAGAATTAATTGCATATAAAGATAGCTTATTTGAAGCTGAGGCATAAAATAAAGCTATAATATAATGCAATGCCAACATTTGAAAGATATTCAAATTTGGGGGAAAGGAAATTGTACAAGGAATGAAGCTAGCTTTCTTAAAAAAAAAAAAAAAAAAAAACAAGATATGAAGGGACAAAAAAAATTTACTGAAGCATTGTAAGAGTCAACCCAAGTATAGGCCATCTGCTATGTTAGACCGCTTATCCATACGTGCATGTTTCAAACTGGGGTCAGAGGAATGTGCTGAATGGAACTATACTGTCTCTACCACACATCTGGATAAAAAGGGATTGAACAAATGGCAAGAGAATCACCACACAAGGTAGGTCATTCACCATCAATCTAAGAAACAGAATAAGATGAAGAAACATAATTCTTAGTTCTTAGCTTTGATGCGGTTTTTGGTCCTGGGAATACTATACTAAAATGACAGAATTCTGGTGAGAATATTTTTAAATGTTAGAAAGAAGAAACATTTGGAAGAAGTAGCTCTGATACTGACTATGGGTTTAAATGTTTTTTTAAACTCATGTAGTTAGAGTATGCGGATTCTTCGGCTTTTCTAATATAGATGTTCTCTTGATGGTCTCTGTCCAAGAATTCCCAAAGTCAAACTCTTCTGAAAGAGTACATTTTCCCATCTTCCAAATGCAGTAATAGCTGAGAAGACAATCTGAATCCATCTAGGTATTTGGACCTGAGCTTCTTTTCATCACTGCTATTTATTTTTCTATTTTGGGGAGTCCTGGGAGCACACACACAAGAGTTAACTGACAGTTTAATTAACAGATAATCTATAGAAGTATGGGCTAGGGTTATGGGAATCAACAGGGGGTAATGAAGCATCCAGGATCTAGCAACAGTAGAAACCTGTTACCACCCCTACATCTTATAGGACATGGAGACAGTGCAGTGTCATCAGAACTTCAAGGTAGACCCTGAGTAGAAATAGGAAGACTATGTAGTGAACTGAGGGGTGGAGGTAGCGACTTCTCGGTCTAGATCAGGTTTACAAAAGTGAAAGAGAAACAACAATTACAATGAGATAATTATCTTTTAAATCAATCATCGAGATGTCAAACTCTTTATCTGCTGTGCCAGTGCAGTCACTAACAATTTTTTTCATGTTTGCTTAGTTGTAGAATCATCTTTCCCTAGTTCTATTTGTATTTCATTTGTAGATATATCAAAAGCTCATACTATTTCAAGATGGTTTTTGGTTTTGTTTTTTTAATTATGGACATACTGACGTCCTCATATGTGTATAATATATATTTATGAATTTTTGCAAAATATAACATTAAATATTAATCTTTTAGAAACAACTGAACAGTAAGCTTGGTTTTATGCAAGCTCCACAGAAGGCAAGAATCTTTGTTTTGTTCACTGAGGTATCTTGTGCCTAGCTCAAGTACCTGGTAAATATCGGGTATTCAATAAATATATCTGTTGGATGAAATATAAATGGTGACTATTTTGCTTTATGTGTGTGTTGGGGGCGGGGGTAGTCCATACTATTCGTGTTATTTTATTTTTACTTCAGATACTGTTTTCAGGTCAGATAAGGCTTCACTGTTTGCTATCTTCTACCCAGGTTTCTCATAGTCATTCTGTGCCACTGTCTAATTTCAATACCATTTAAAATGAAAGCATTCTCTACCATGGTTGTCTCCTACACACAATGTGCTGCTGAGTCATCATTTCCTGTTCCATAACGTGATTCTTGGGCCTTCTTCCCACCTTTCCTCCATCCCAAATTCTTGATCACAAACTTCAGTCAATTGCTTTTTGGACAACTGAAACTTGTTTTATTTTGATTACTTAGTTTCTACGCAACCTCTGAGTTATTTTTAATAACTTCCAAAATTATTTTGCACTGCCTTCATTTTGACTCTTTGTCTTGCAGTGACTTACATCTTCATAAATCCCTAAGTATTACCTTCAAAGTATTTGAGTAGCCACTTGTAAAGATGTGCTACACTAAACACATAGATATGGTAATTAAGCTAATCCTGGGTAAACAGAATACTTTTAGGAGTGGATAAAAACAAACAGAAAGAATATAATCCCTATTTCAATTTTTTTTAATAAAACCTCACTGTGAATTAGACATAGGCTACATGAAAACAGAACTGCATTACTTATGGTTTGACTGTGGGATTTTTTTGTTTGCTTGCTTTTAGTTTTATAACTAGAATTAATAATGATTTATACAATTTCCTAATTCTTAAATGGATGAAAGTATTAAGAATTTGCAACTAAGTATCATATTTATATGAACACAAATATTCTAAAAAAGAAAGATGCTATTTGAAAAATAAACTTGTTTACTCTTAAGAGTTAACTCCTACAATCTTAATTCTCTTTCATTTAATCATAAACAGGTTAATGTTACTTTTAATCCAAAAATAACTGACAGTTTTTAGTTTTGTTTTTAATTTTAGTATTTGGAATCATTTGCAAGGTCAGGAGAAGAGTACAAACTGAGAACCCTCAGCCTCACTCTACTCTCTTCTCAAACCAGGCTCCATCAGAACAGTCAGAAGTCTGACACATGCAATGGAGACCCCCAGCTGCATCTGAGTTCTATTGGTTTCTCCCTGTCCCTTCCCCCAGCCTCTAAGACACATCCTGGAAGGAGCCTGAGCAGGCCAGGAAGCAAAATAAGGGCATATTTGGGGCAGGGTATTTCTGGCTCCTTGGTACCAATGGCGCAGTATTTGAGGACAGAAGGGAAATGGAGTTGGGCTTAGCTAGGCATGTCCTTCTGGGAGGAATGTGGTAGGAGGATGTCCAGAGAAGCGTCTGGAAAGAATGTAGCCCAAGACAGGGTTCTGGTTGTCCAGGTCTATGTTGAGGTAGGGGGTAGAGTGGTTACCAATGCATTTCATGATAATTTCTTATGGAAAGGGTCCAAAAATACTACAAAATAACAAAAATGCTCAAGGAACTTGAGTTTTTTACCTCATGCAAGAAATTTTCTGAGATCCAGTGGATGTAATAACTCTTATTTCAACACTCTTTTCTTTCACAACTGCCCTTTCCTATAGCAACTATTCCAAAGCTAATAAACCCTAATGTCAAACACCAAAACTCAAAATATAAAGTATACTTTACATTTTCCTATATGATACTTTTTTTGCATGTACATTGTGTCTCACCAATGTCTACCAGGGAGCATATGTAGAGTAAATATAAAACTGTAGTAAATAATAATAAAAGTGACAGTATGTCCTTGAATCTAAATAAATTATCAACATTCTTTGGAGCATCTATTGGATGTACATTATTGTATTGGGACATTGATGATTTACAAATTATCATTTTTCTACATACTGGTGTACTTGTAGAAAAATTTTTCAGCAAGACAAAATGACTACCTCTTATGCACATTTCTGACAAATTATTGTTTTTAATAAACCACATAATAGAGACGAGGGAAAGAAATCAAGTCAGATAAAGCATGCCCTATTGTCGTCATACAAATTATCAATTTTATAATAAGCTATGGTACCAATATTAGGAACAGAACAAATAGAGACCTTTCCTTGATTTTGACCCTTTCCAAGGTTACACATTATACCAGGAAACTGGAGCCTACGTCTGTCTTTATGACTGCCAGGAAATCCCACTTGGTTTCCCTGAGGATCATGTAAAATTGTCATTCAATCTCTGTCCTTGAATACAGTGAAAGAGAGCCGACTTCAGTTTTTTGAGATGCCCAGGATCCCCTTTTTCAAGGGTGACTCATACTGTGAAGGAGACACGTCAGAGACTATACTCTGCATGACAAGGTCCCAATGGCCCATACACTCCATCTATTGCCTCCGAAGTCAGACCTAGTGGCCAGCACTTCATAGCAGAGCCTTTGTGAGAGCTATCTCGAGACTGTACCTCCACCTTTGCTCAATCTGACACCATCTCTTTGTGGTAGCTTTTAGCAACATAGTTTACTTCTCTTTGTTGTTGGCCAGTTGGGTGTTCCCTGTGCTTGTTGCAATAATACTAGCTGCTGCTAGAAAGCAATTTCCTGAAAGCCGTTTCTGTGACTCTCATGTCTTTCGCATGTGAGGCCCTGCTCACCTCCTTAAATACTGATCTAAAAACAAATTCTAGGTTTGGGTTTTGTTTAAATCAACTAATGAGTTCCTGTTAATCCTCAGCACCATTTCTAAATGGCATTTCACAACAGAGCTCCTTTTGAGAGTTATGGATGTAGTTAGGATGCTCCACAGCTTTTCCAAATAATTACATTTTTAAAGAATTTACTTTAGGGGCACCTGAGTGGCTCAGTCCTGTTAAGCGTCTGCCTTTGGCTCAGGTCATCATCTCAGGGTCCTGGGATCAAGCCCTGCATCAGGCTCCCTGCTCAGCGGGAAGCCTGCTTCTCCTTCTCCCACTCCCCCTGCTGTGTTCCCTTTCTCGCTGTGTCTCTGTCAAATAAATAAATAAAATCTTTAAAAAAAAAAAAGAATTTACTTTAAGTCACAATTGACAAGACTCAATAACACCTTGCAGAGTGTTGATCCTCCCTTCCTTCTGTACCCGGCCCTAACCCCATATTATGACTTAACCTTCTTTGGTAGCAGCAAAGGCAGAGAAAATAAATGGAAGATTACAAATTGCCATAACAGGTAACAACTACAGCCACCACACCAATATTGTAAGCTATGCTCTCCTCCAGTCCTAAAGTTCTGTCCTTGTATTATTGGCCACCAGACAGAACATATGAGGCTATATGGGTTAATAAAAACTGTTTCTTATAATGACAATGGCCTCAGCAGTAGAAGATAGAATAAGTCTCCTGTACTCGAGAAAATCCTAAACTTAGAACCTCATTACCAGTTCTCTACTTAAGACCCAGTTCATCCTTTTGTGATCTTTCCTGTTTTCTGTAACACAAACCTCTCAAACTCTTCCCCAGGGTGGGCTTCATGAGAACGTGTTAGAATATCCTGAGCAGGAGGAGGGGGCTCTGTAATCTAGGTAATCAGAAGTGATGCCTGCACAAGTTGGCCTCAGTTAGACCCTCTGCTGTACTTTATAGAACTCTGTATTTGGTTCACCTCAGTTTGGGAATATTAAAAATATAAGCACTTTACAACAGCCTTTTTCTTATTCTCATCCCTTGTCTTCTCTCTAATAAAATAGATGTGGGTGATCAATATTACCCAATAATGACACATTGTCACAATCCATGGTGCTTTGTTGCTGTATTTTGTTGGACCTAAGATTCCAAGTTCTGCTGAGGCTCCTCTGGCTAAAGTCAAAACTGCTAGTATCTTCAATTTTTTTTTTTTTTTTCTCCCTCAGAAAGTTAAAGGAAGCGCCTACCAGCTTTCCAAGAAGGGGCCAGAGAGGGCCTCCAAGAATTCAGCAAAAGACTCTAATACCTCTTCTCTAGTCTACCTTAGAGAAAAACACGAAGCTTTATCCACATATACCTGTCATCTCTCCTCTATCCATGATCTATTCTTCGTATCACAAACACTATAAAAGTGATTCTGAACTACTTATTTGGTTATTAACCAAGTAAATCTTCTTTTCTAATTCAGGTTGAGACAAATACTTAAGTAAAAGGCATAAAAGTTATTAGAAAGCACATGCAGTATCAGCTTATGCACAAAACAATGACACCCAAGTTGATCACTGATTTTATAAAACCCCAGAAAGATTTATTCCCTACTTATCATTAAGATATCTCTGTCCTGACCAGGTTTAGAAAAATACATTTAAGCCCTATTCTATCAACAAACTATCGTTATCCAACAATCCCTGTCTGTAACTTTATTCACTGAGCTACTTCTAAATTATCTAAATTATTGCAGCTAAGAAAGAGCACACATTTTAAATTATTTAGCTTTTGCTGATTTTCTAATATAACTTACCTATTCATCAACAGTGATCATCTTTTTATGCACAGTATGAGTTTGCTTCCGATGGTACACACTTGTTACAATAGCAATCATTTTCTTCCATTAATGTGTACATTGACTTCCTTTCCATTTTTTTAGGCTGCCTTCCCAGATACTTTTGCTCATGGATATCTATGATGCCATCTTTCTCTCTGGTGTTATCTAAATCTAACGTTTAATAAGTCGTAAATCTGTAAATGCAATATGCCTCTGCTCTGCAATTTATTTTACCCATTCTTCATTTATCCCTAGCAATAATACACATTCTTCCTAATCAATTTAGCAGTCAAAGGAAATCAGCTTGGTCACAGATAAGCCTAGATAAGCTGAATTTCTTAATATACTAATATATTCAAAGGCTTTGAAAACTTCACACACTGAGAATAAAATGTTATTCGGTAAGGTCCTGCATATTACTACCCTTCCCTGGTTCCTGGTCAATACTCTCTAACTCTCCTTCTTTCTAAGACCCTAAGTTCCCTACGTGTTTTCAACCCTTTTTTAGGGGTCAGCTCTCATGCGTGATAGCCGTTCCCCAAATTATGCAACAGGAACTCTTTTAGTGGAGATTATGCAGTCCTTCCCGATTTTACAGTACTAAGTCTTCTAAAATGCTTTAAAATAGTATCAAATCCGCAATATTTTTTAAATCTTTATGGAGTTCAGAGTGTACTATGACACACATACGCACACGCACGCACACACCTCTTGTTCTCTGCCTCAACAATGTACTTGCGGATATGCTCAGCATGGGGCCATAAGCAATGAAAGAGCTAAATAACCACAAAAGGGAACAATCCAAGAAACATTTCAAGGCAGTACAAGGTTAATTGCTTGAACAGGGGATAGAGACAATAAGGTTCACGGCAAACAAGAAACTCACCATTTAGCAATTCTGAGTTAAAGGATTATCCCCCCAGTTGAATAGAGAAGCTTCTGCATGAGCATAAAAAACAATGTATCACATTTGGTCCAGTTGATCAAGTTCAGTGAAACTTGTGGTTCTCTACTGTGAGAACTTCAGTCCACTGAGCCCTCTAATGTTTGTGAAAATTGCTCAGTGACTTCATTTTTTTAGGCTTTTTTTCCCCCTCAAAACAAACTCCCAATAGGACTTCTAAATTTACGACCACATCTTTAACCCATTTATTCAACAAGAGATTATTTCATCTCATCCAGTACTTCGCTAACTATTGGGATACATGGCCTATAGAAATGATATCAAAGTGACTTTAAGTAAATATGGTATATGACACAAAAAGTAAAGGCAGACATTGACTCCTCAGCCAAAAACTGAGTTAAACTGCAAAGTCTCATCTTCACATAATATGATGGAGGTTTATAGACAAATACACCTCTAATCAAAGCTATATATTGACATGTCCCCCTTTTTCCTATCCTACACTTGCGTAAAGACATGTGGGTTCAAGGCAGAGAACCTTTTACTATAGAAGTAGGTGACACCATTTTACCTGAATATAAATGAACTCATAACACACTAACTAGCCAAGCAAATAATTGTAAATGCCACAGAACAAGACATAGAGATTTATCTATCCTAAAGACATGAATATTTATCTAAATGTGTATGATGGTACATTTCCATCTTCTGTTGAACCATTTTAAAGGTTAAAAATAACAAATTAAATAATCTAACAAATCCTGTGGTCAAGACAGCAAAGCACATTCATAGAAAACCGTGTGTTAATTGAGGCATATTTCTCGCCTTTTAGTCTTTGTAGATCCAGCTCTAGTTAAAAGCACCTTAAAAGAAGTATTAGGTTACTTTTCAGCATGGCTCTGTCAAAACAAGGAAGAAATCCAGTAATTTAGCTTTGCAAAATCCAGAAATGTAAATAAAACAAGATGCATTTATGCAGTCTTGGGCACTGTGTTTTCATTACACTTGCAATGTTTCCCTTAACTTGTGAAATATTTTGTCAGTTTGGAGGGAGGAATAAAAAGCTGAAAAATTTCATCATATCTAAAGAATTCAAATCCAACTCTAACACCCAAAGATGTAATCTCATCACTTCATGTGTCCTTAAAGTAATATAAAGCCAAATATATTATCCAGTTAAAGTTGAACTGCATTTTTTTCTTATTTGCAGATTTTTTTTATATATCATGTACCAGTCACAATGACATGATTAGCCAGATGTTCTAACTACATGTCAGAATATCTATATTTATTTCATAAGGCACCAGAGAAGGAGCAAATTTAATTTTTATATCTCAAGGATAGTAGGAGGGAAGCTGAGTGATGTTCTCTTGGTCTTTATTACTATAGGAGGGCATAATCCTTACCCCTAACTTTTACACAAACATTATGTTTCTTCTTCAACCCACCAAGGACCTACGCCATTTATGTAACTTCACAATTCAGTTTTATACCTGATCTTTCTTTCTTAGCATGTATTATCTTTCCCTAAAATTTTTATCCATTATTAGCAAAAGTTTTTCTGAACAAAAGAGAAAACCAGAAAAAAATCTCAGGGCTACTTGTCATAGAGGAAAGGATAACTGGACATCTGGGAGGGAAATACAGAACAGAGTAATCATTCTGTCTACAAAAACATACTTTTACTTTTCTCACAAAGCTTTTGACAAGCAAGAATCATGCAAAAATAACCAGACGGCAGCTTGATGCTAATTTAACTAGAGCTCCTGGCTGTGGCCTTGTTGTTTGGTACCAGTTAGGTAACTAGAAGTCAGTAAAAGATACCACAGCTAATCATGTAATCCCTGTGCCTTTACACAATCACTATCTGTATAATATGCAATAAATTAAGAAAAAGGGATCAATGTCAACTGAGAAGAGCCTGCTGTAATCCACTGAAAACACACTGGTAAAGAAGTAATGAAGAAACAAACTTGAAGAGGGAAAGAGTATTCTGACAAGTTTTAACGCCAAAATTCACATTTGGAACCCATTTAAAAAATCATCAATGCTTAGTTTTAATTTCAAAGACTTCAAACAGCAGAAGACAAAATAAATAAATAGGGCAGAAAAGCAACACGACTGTAGTCTGTGTCTCATTCTCTCAGAACCTACATCTTAATAATCTACTCAATTGAAATGCAGTGATACGGAGTGTAATACAGTAAAGAACCAAAATAGTAGCATCAAACCCACATCTGTCTCAATAAAAAAGTCAAAATTCAGTAGCTTTACATAAAATCATATTCAAAGGATAAAATAAAGTATATTATGTCAACACAGGAAAAATAAAACAGGACAAAATAACCTGCATGTTTTTCAGAATGAGCTACCTTTGAAAAGAAGAAATAATATATTATGCATTACCTGGTTACTTCCAGAAACTAAAGTAAAGGGCTATAGTGTCTGCTCAAGTATAGAAGTAAAAAAAAAAAAAAAAAAAAAGGATCTGGTATGTGGTTGAGGAGGACAAGCACAAAAACAGCGATTCATCTCAACATTCAAGATAAATAAGTAAATAATTCTAAACTGCAAACACAATTTGCCTCTTTGCCTTTGAAATGCACTTATAGATAGCAAAGAAAATGTGTTTTCCCCCACATGCTGTCTGCTCTGTAAACATTAATTAATTAATCCCAATAATACCCTTGTGAATGGGAATAGGTATTTTTCTCTGTGTTCTACAAATGAGAAAACTATAATACTAATTATGTGCATTTATAGAACCATTTTTCCTTAGGGATACAGGGTGCTTTACTATTCTGCAATTAACTAAACAGACATTAATCATCACATTACCTCTGTGAGGTATGCAAAGTTAATATCAATTAAGAATGATTGAAACTTTAAGGAATTTTATCATTTTATTCTTCTTAAAATTACCCCTACATATCAAGAGAATCCAGACTAGATGATAATAACTACAGTAAAAACGAAGATACTATTTTGGAAATACGAAAATGTTGTACAGTTGTTTTTTTTCTTTAGAGACAAAAAAAATTGGCCTCAAAGTCTTGGAATTTTCTAATCAAAAGAAAACAGAAGACACTATAGGAAGTTAAGGAAGATGATGTATTTATTAATAAATATCTACTCAGTTCTGATAATAGAGCAGCCACTGTTCTAGATCCACGGAATACTGAAATGAATAAAGTAAACAAAATAATTTCAGCTGAAAAATAAATTTCTATGATGCATAGAAATGGGTGAGAAGGCAGAGTGAGGGCCCTGCCATGTGCAAAGAGTAGGAGAGGGATATCACACACAGGTCAAGGTCAAGAAACCGACATGATAAGAAGAAAATGTTCCATTAGTAGACTAAATATCATAACACACATAAGACATTTAGCACTAGGAATTATTAAATTTAGGTTTTGTTGTTTATTTGTTGAGGTTTATTTTTTTCCTTTGAGAATTACTGCAACAGTTTAAGCTTTGAATTAGTGTATACTGTTAGTTAATATATCTATGGAGGCAAATGAGTCCGCTTATCCAAGGAAGCCCTACTTCAATAGTTCCCAATGCTGCCGGCACATCAGAATCATCAGGGACTATTTCTTTTAAAGATTTATTTATTTATTATTTGAGAGAGAGAGAAAGAGAAAGAATCTCAAGCACACTCCCCACTGAGTGTGCAGCCCAACGCAGAGCTCAATCCCACAACACTGAGATCATGACCTAAGCCAAAATCAAGAGTTGGATGCTTAACCGACTGAGCCACCCAGCTGTCCCAGTCAGGGACTATTTCTTTAAAAGACAGATACACTGGAAGCCCTTTGAAATTTCCAACATAAGCATCCTAAGGGTAGGACTGAGAATCTGTTGACACTGCAGCCCTTCTCCAACAGACCCCCCCCCCACCACCACCACTGCAGAAGACTCAATCACCAATGATTTTAGGGCCAGACAATGGTGATGCTCCCAAACAGAGCAGCTTAAGAAATAAACATGACAGTGGTAGCACTCACTAAGGTATTCAAAATAAAAAAAAAATATGAAAGCCCTGTGGAGATTAAAAGAAACAGAACTGTGAGCTGAATCTGACCTAGAGACTGAGTTTGCCACAGCTGCAAAATGCACACTATTTGATTGTACCAAGTACAAAGAACACTAATCCCAGTGATGAAGTTCTGCAAAGGATCAGAATTGGCTAGGATTTAACCATAATTCTCCAGTGCAGAGTGGAATAACCCTTAATTCTGGGACAGCATTCATTGGCTGTTCATGCCAAGAAATAATCCTCATTATCAGGGATGCTCTTTTAGCAGAAATTCAGAAATTCAGTCACTCAATACACTCTAGTAAATACTTCCACCCTAGCTGAGACTGTCAAGTAAGAAGTCACAAAAGCTATATTTTGCATTCTGTGTTTAAATGTGGAAGTGTCAGAAGGCATAAATGTTTAAAAGAATGCTTAATCTCAGGAAACAAACTGAGGGTTGCTGGAGTGGTGGGGGGGTGGGAGGGATGGGGTGGCTGGGTGACAGACAGTGGGGAGGGTATGTGCTATGGTGAGCGCTGTGAATTGTGCAAGGCTGTTGAATCACAAATCTGTACCTCTGAAACAAATAATGCAATATATGTTAAGAAAAAAGAAAAGAAGAAGAAGATAGCAAGAGGGGAAGAATGAAGGGGAGTAAATCGGAGGGGGAGACGAACCATGAGAGATGATGGACTCTGAAAAACAAACTGAGGGTTCTAGAGGGGAGGGGGGAAGGGGGATGGGTTAGCCTGGTGATGGGTATTAAAGAGGGCACGTTCTGTGTGGAGCACTGGGTGTTATGCACAAACAATGCATCATGGAACACTACATCAAAAACTAATGATGTAATGTATGGTGATTAACATAACAATAAATTTTTAAAAAAATATAAAAAAATGAAAATTATTTTAAAAATATGGATAGAAAATTAACGTTGACTCCATTAGTTGGCATTATAGAAGTTTTTGGCCATACGGATGTTCAGCTCATCTTTACATGAAAACACAGTTTGGATATAAGATAGGATAGAGGGAAAATAGGTGAGAGACACCAAGCACCTTCACTTTAAACATGATAGAATGTGTTCATTCTATTCCCTAGCTTAGTTTCATTATTGCTTAATTCAGTGTGTAGTTCGTAAAAATTACTACATTTGCATTTAATACGTGTGTGTATATACATATATATATATGCAGATTTCTGTAAATTTTTCATCTTCTCTCATTTGTGTCGACACAAATATTGAAATTATTTTTGCACACTGGACAACTGTGTAAAAACTGGCACAGCAATAAAAGTATCACTGAAAATCAAGAGAATGTGAGACACACACTACTTTTGCATTAGTTTCTTTTCTAGCTTCTATTTGAACTGTGTTTCACTTTGAGAATACCCTTATGTGAAGTGCAACCTTGTACTCAGTGAGGAGCAATGTCATTCTCTGGATCACTTATTTCCTACTTAAACCCTGTTTTTGAACTAGTATTTTAACAGCTTGAACAAGAGTAAACTGTTATCTCAGCAGTGAACCAAAACCAGCAGCTGACAGTCAAAAACAATGCATATCTATCTTTACACTTCCCTATGAGGAGAAAAGGCTCAAGTGTATCTAAAGTTTTAAGGATGCTGGAAAAAGGAAATAGTGACCCTGATCTGTTTCCTAGGGCATAAAATATTTAGTAACAAGTGAACACATAGGGTATTTTTTTCTACTTCCATCAGTAAAGGAGAGAAGCATTCCCTTTCCACCATGCAAAGATCCTGCCCATTTCTCTAGCCTAGGTCCCTGTTTTTCCTCTACAATAATCATGATTGTGGCCTGGATGCTTAATACTACCCTCCTGAACACACTGAGCAGCTCTTCACTCCTCAGCTCTTCACTCATTTTGTTTCCCCTTCTTAAACTATTTATTTCCTTTTACACTAAGTCTTATCCATCCTGCAAGTCTCACTTCAAATTCCCTTTTAATCACTAGCCTTCTAAGATTATTCTAAAAAGAAAGCAATCGCCTCTCTTCGAACCCCTATAGAATTTATTTTTATACTTCACCTATGGCATTTACCGTATACTGCCTTGCCAACTAGTGTTTATTTAATATGGGATCACTGAAACTTCAGCACTGTGCAAGACTACAGGAGACATCTGGTCCAATTGCCTAACCAGTACAGGAAGCCCACTGGTCAATGCCCGTCTTGGTTTGCTTGGCTCCCCACTCCGCTCTGGCTTCCAAGGATGAGAAGTACACATTTTATTTATTAAATATGAATATACAGAACAAAACTTCATGCAGAATAGCCCCAGTAAATGTCTGTTGAATGAAAAAAAAAAATAAAGTTGAAGAGTTCCAACTTTGTACTTGTTCCTTCTCATGCTTAGGTCAAATGTGGCCCTCTGTCATTTTAACTCATAATAGTTGCTGTAGGTTCTTCCTGCTTCTATACCAGTAGATATCACAAGCTTCAAGACAGATTAGGTAATGATGAGCTTTATCTCAACCACACTGGATATCCCCTTTAATCATCTAAGATAACTTCCAGGCCCTCTCTCCTTAGGGACACTTAAAACAGACTTTGGCATTGACAACAAGGTTCAACATTCCTCTGAATGCCTAGCGAGTGTGAAATGTCTCTCCACTTAGGACATAGTTCAATACCCAGCACAGTACCAATAGGCAGATAGCAAGTATTCACTCAATCCAGATTAAAAATCTGTTTGTATGATTGGTATAGCATTGGAATGCCAGCACCATATCAGCCCTAATAGCTATGTATATTCATACCTCATAATACTATAGTCTATGTGTATTTCTGAGGTCACTTTCTGGCATTCAAAGACCACCTTGATTTTCCTTATAGTTGTCTGTCAACCTTTCACAAGAAAATTAATGATAAAGACTGTTGAACCATGGAGAGGACATGGAGTATAACATGCATATGCATGCACATACAGCAAGGAGAGGTTCAAGTTGCAGAAACAGTAGATAGACTGAACTTCACATTGAGCAGAACAGGTTCAGAATTGAGATATCCTTTGCTGTGTTTTTTCATTCCTCTAACTTTCAATCATTCAGGATATCAAATCTCTCATCGAGACACGGAATAGTCACAGTATATATGTAGTGTTACTCAGGGCTCCATTTAGATATGAGGTACATTGACTTTCATCAACTTCAGGAAATGCACTTTTGTTTTTTGCCTCTAACATTTGACAATCTTTTAAGTATAAATATATTATTTTCAATATCTTCAAACTCTATTTAATGGGCTTGAATTCTAGTTTTATTTACTAATTTCTACCATGTCCTTGTGTCAGAAGAGAGAAAGGACAACACTGGGTGGCAAAAAGTTATGTCATGATTTTTGGTATACTATCTAATTTTAGCTAAAATAAACATTAAAATATATGTGTGCTTTGGTCAAAACATTCTGCTTATTGAATGTATTTTTCATAGAGAGAGGTTCCTTATGAGAATGTAAGACAGTGTTTTCTGGTTTGGTGTCCAAGTTATCAAGAATGAAACTGCAGTATTTTGTCCCTTGAAAAGATTATGATAGTTGACAAATGCACATAATCACTTCTTATTGTGACTGAAATTAAAGTGTTGAAATGGGCGCCCAGGTGGTTTAGTTGGTTAAGCATCAGCCTTCACTTCAGGTCATGATCTCAGGGTCCTGGGATCAAGCCCCGCATCGGACTTCCTGCTCAGTGGGGAGTCTGCTTCTCCCTCTCCCTCTGCCCTTTCCCCCAACTCATGATTTCTGACTCTTTCTCTCTCAAATAAAATCTTCAAAAAAAATTAAGTGTTGAAACAATAAACTTCAATTAATTCCTCATGATATATGGTTTTCTACTATTTTACAAAGCTGTTTCCACTGTGTTTGCCCCAAAGGAATTTAAAAAACAAATTTAAAAAGGCTTTCTCTATGATCACATAGTGTGCTGTGCACTCTGAAATGAATTATGTCCCTAAATATGTATATTATGTGCAAACAGTGATGCAGGTTTATCATGCATGGTGAGGAATGAAGTCCTTCATAACTGAATCAATGGAATTTCTTAATTTTATCACACCGTCACCATGATTCATAAAAAGTTTATAAAGATCCATCATAGAAATGAGAGAAATCTCTTCCATCTTCAATAAGTAAAACTAAAAGCAATATGTGCCTAGAGATTAGATCATCTGTCAGTTACAATGCATCATTACAGGTTCTCAAATTATGAATATGCACTTTTCTGAGTGGCAAATTTCACGGCTGAGGGAATACAGATTAGTTTCCCAGTTCACAATGAGGAATGTAGAATTCAGGAAGGTTTCAGGTACCTGGGGACTGGATGGAGCATATGGTCAGAGTTATTCATAAGAAGATTTCAATAAGAAGTGGCTCTGGAGCTATAGAGCTGCAGCGTTAAGAAAGGTGTAAGTCTTTAAAGCCTATTACCTAAACATGGCCATTTACTGCCAGTGATGTCTGCCCATGTGCTGTGAACAGTAAGCATTGTACAGAATCATGATTTCTATTTTGGTTATCATTACCTTCATTGTATACCCTTGAGGAAGCCACCTAACAGCTTCCAGACAATTTTTGTATGTACTTTGTAATCCTCTAGACCACTTCAGTGTAGAATTCTAAGAGGTAGGGGACTCTTCTATTGTGTGCCAAACAAGGAGACTTCAGGTCCAAATAAGAAATGTTTTCCTTGCTTGTCTAGGTCTGTCGGATCAACAGCATTTATTGAGCTCCCATTGTATATAAAAATTCCTACTTGAAGAAAGTTGACTCCAGCTGTGGGAGAGAAGGCAACAAATGAATATGCAGTGGAGGCTTATTTTGAATCCAGGATGCAAGGAGCACACACCCAGATAACTGAAGCTTTTCTATTTTTTTTTTTTTTAATTTTTTTATTGTTATGTTAATCACCATTTTAACAGATGCTTATTTTAGCCCTGTTAGCAACAGAGATGTGACACTCAAACTGCTCTTTAAGAAAGGGCTTGCTGCCCAGCTGCAGGAGCAGGGTTTGCTAACAGCCTCTAACTGAAAGGTTTATCCAGCTTTGCCTCAGTCTTCTGTCTTATTCTCAGGAAAGCCCCTGGTCAATCACCAACAAGGCAGTGGTGGAAGGTCATTCCCTCCCAATGGAGGACTCCTCCAATGGGTAATCTTTGCCCTGGGGCACCGAGATGGGGGATATGTATCATGGCCTGTCAGCCCCCTTTTATAATCCTGCTTCTGCTCTTTTCCTTTCACAGCTATTACTCATCAATAAGTCTTTTGCATGCCCAATTCCATCTCTTAAGTTTCTTTGTGGAAAACCTAACTTTCAACAGATTTATCTATGATATTTTTCTGCAATAAAAATGAATGATACTGATACATGCCACAACATGCTAAACATCATGCTAAGTAAAACAGGCCAGACACAAAAGGCCACATGTTGCATGATTCTATTTTTATGAAATGTGCAAAACAGGCAAATCTTTAGAAGCAGGAAGTAGATTAGTGATTGCCTGGGCTGGGAGGATGAGAAGATGGAAAGTGATTAATGGGTATGGGATTATTTTTGACAGGTGGGAAAAATGTTCTAAAATTGATTGTGGTAATGATTGTATAACTCTGAATAGAACAGAAGATACTGAACTGTATACTTTAAATAGGTAAATTTTAGGTATATCTCAATAAAGCCACTGACTATTTTATTTTTATATACTTTCCTATTTTCTTAAACAGACTATGTTCACACAGTGGCAGCAGGGGACTGTGAGAGAGCATGAGCTCATTCTTTACTGACAGTTGTCATTTTTCAGTGTATGAGAGTAGAGGAGACTAACTCTTCCATTTGGGAGAACTGAAGTGAAAACTAAACAAACCAAATTTGTAAAGTCATTAAATTAAATTTGTATAAAATTCTAATGTTTCAACCTGAGTTCAGACAAAGTGAAAGCCAAGGCTGAGGGAGTCTTCTTTCTTTGCTTAGAAGTTTACTTTCCATTACTTCTGTGACTATAGCAGCTAAGGGTGTCTAGAATCCATTTTGGATAGGTGCATAGGTAATTATATACCTGCAACAGAATGTTATGTGAGAATTTTCTTTTTGGTGCAGAATTGTCAAAAATGTTAACTATTTCACATTTAAACGAGTCTATAAGGCACAGAGAGTAAGGACAAGACATGAGCTTACTAAAAAGAGGCAAAACTGGCCCTGTTACCACAAACCATTACTTCATCTCCTCTGTAGAACCTGTGAGGGAAGAGGGTTGTCATCAAGCCCTCTGCTTTGTGTGGAGTCCATGTTCATGCTGAGAGGTTGCTATTAAGAGTAGCAATTACTGAGAGACATATGGTGCCTTCACGAAAGGGATTCAGGCATTTCATTCCCTGTTAAGATGTCTGTTTGGGCAGATAGGCAGCAGATCAGTCTCAAAGCTTGCCTAGGTAGTGGGAAAAGAATATTGGAGATAGTAGAGCCAACGTAAGGCATGTCATTGGGTCAGCCTATATTTCCACCATTTGGCACAGCAAGGATATATGAGTTTCTGCTGGATCACATGGATGCCACAGAAGGTAGCTAGAGTTGCACCTATTTTTAACATTCCATATAAGACCACTTGTGGGGTAAAGGGATTCCAACAGCAAGCAGTTGTGGGTTATATGAATAGTGTTGGGAGCAGGTAAAGTGAGATAATGAAATGGATACAGTGGGCAGATGACAAAGGGTCAGAATACAGACTCAGGTCCCTTAAATTAATGAGATAATCTTTTAAAAAATACACCCAGAGTTAGGTCAGAGTTATCACATATTAAGTATTGTAATCATTACTGTCATTTAATTCTGCTTTCCCAGAATGAAGCCTGCAGTTAAACAATCAAAACTGCTTATTTTACTCAATCAATAGCCTCTACTACTTGGATCAGTGCGATTAACAACACTACACTTTTCAAATCACATTTACTTAAATTCATTCTTTAAGGAAAACACCAATTAACTTCTTATTATAGACAATTAAAAAAATCTGCACACTAATTAACATCCTCTCTACTCAATTTGAATCCACAAATATTCAAAAGCAAACTGCAATGAAAATCTGGGGGTTAATACATTTCTATTTCTAATGCAGTAATAAATTATTCTTGAAAATGCTGCACAAATATTTTAATTTAGAAAGAAACAGAATACTATACCAGCTCAGTGACATCAAAATATTGAAGACAAAAGATTGAAGATTTCAAGAGAGCAATCAGACTTAACCCACTGATTAATATAAATAATATTAAATATAAATATAATAAATAATATAAATATAGAAATATTTGGGGGAAAGCTTAGTCTTTTTTTTTTTTAAGATTTTATTTATTTATTTGACAGAAAGAGCGTGAGAGCACAAGTAGGGGGAACAGTAGAGGGAGAGGGAGAAGCAGGCTCCCCAACAAGCTGGGAGCCCGATGCAGGGCTCAATCCCAGGACCCTGAGATCATGACCTGAGCCGAAGGCAGACACTTAACATCTGAGCCACCCAGGAGCCCCAAGCTTAGTCTTATTCTATATAAAGAGAGCATTAATCAATTATGTCATGATCACAAAAACCAGAAACACCAATACATTTTATGAGGAAAAAACTGGGTCCTGTTTGTTTCTGTGTACCTAAACCAATGTCTAACAATGTGGGTTTAATAAAGTGTAGCTCAAAGGTTGAACGTGTGCATGGAGCAAATGATCTTTTCCTTATGTCTCAATCACTCTCTCCATATAGTCATGAAATGTTCATTTTACTCTAGAAATGTCTCTTGACATGTCCACTTCTCTTCAAACTCCCTCTAAAATTCTATCAGAGCTTTGTCCTCTGATATTCTTACAGCAATCTCTCTAGTAGTTTCTTCTCTTGTAGCATCATTGCAGTACCTTTTTTTTTTTAAGGTTTTATTTATTTATTTGAGAGAGAGAGAGAGCATGAGAGGGAGGAGGGTCAGAGGGAGAAGCAGACTCCCTGCTGAGCAGGGAGCCCGATGTGGGACTGGATCCCGGGACTCCAGGATCACGACGTGAGCCGAAGGCAGTCGCTTAACCAACTGAGCCACCCAGGTGCCCCATCATTGCAGTACCTTTCTAAATAGGTCAGAGATTTCACTCTCCTATCCCCAAACCTCCACTGCCTCTGGTGTGTGGTGTAGGATACCATCCAAACATCTCAGTAAGGCACACAGAGCCCTTACAATCAGTCTCAAAGCTACTTCTTCATGTTAACTTCTGGCTACTTCCTTTCCAAATCTGATGCACCTATTAGAACAACCAGTGTCTCTACATCCTAAGCAAGCCACACTCTTGTATGCTTTTCAATCTCAGCATATTACCCTCCCCATCTTTTCTTCTATTAATAACAACCATGTTCTTGGCACTGCTCTGGGTGCTGGGCAGAACCACATATTGCATTCAATAAAAATTTACTACATCAGTACACATCTCTGATGTTACTTCTGTCTTAAAGTCTTACCCAACTTCCTCAGAGGTAGAGGTGTTCTTATTATACTTCAGTTTTATTCTAGTTTTTGTATTTTTTAATTGTCCGTGTATGTTTATATCACTTCCACTAGGAATCCAGGGGCTTTTCTGCTCACCTACATCCCTGACACCCAACAGAGTGCTGGGCTTGAGGAATGCATTTAATTTAAAAAGCACAATGAACGAATGAATTGTCAAAGTGATAGAAATATATACCCAGGTATTTGAACAAAAGAAATTCAGACTAGGTAAGTTCTAAATTAATGCTGGTTCAGACAAGGGCCACACAGAAACTTAGGAAGTCATTATCTTTAAACAAAACGATTATGAAATGTGTCTTGGAAAAATGAAATATTTGAATTGCTTTTTCATTGATACATGCAATCCATTAATCTATAAAATATTACCAACCCTGTCTATTTATAGATGAGAAGTAACAGAATCACCAAGTTCATGTAGAATTTGATTCCAGGTCTTCAAACTTCCAATGCAGTGCTGTTTGTTTGTTTTCATGAAGTTAACGTCACAATATTTGTTGTCTGGTCAAAATTAGCAATCACTTTCATCATATTGGATCCTATTCCAAATTGGCAGTCACTGTCAGTATAACAAAAATCTAATATCAAGTTTCTATTTCCTTTGTTTGAATGCACACTGATAATATTCCTCAGAGGCAAGCTTGTGTATTTTTTTGTACAGTTCCTTTCATACACATGCATGCAGATATCTGAGCACGTGTTTATATATAAATTGTGATTTTGCTAAAATGAGTGTCCAGATAGATTTAACATAACAGATTACTTTCTATTCTAAATACGAATTCATAGAAAATGTTGCTATGCAGTTTCAAAAGATGGGCATCTAATATTTTTCATTATAACATTTATAGAAATGTATAGATTAATTCCCAACTTCTGGAAAAAATATGGAGGCCTCTGTATCCTAAAATTTAGTTGTTGGAAAGCAAAAGATTTTTATTCTCAATAGTAAGAGACAACAGACAACAGTGTTTAGATATAGGATCAAGACTAATTAGCTTTTTAAAAATAATTTCTCAAGGAAAGAAATGAAATAAAATTTTGAAAAACGCAAGAAATTAGAGGGAAATTATATTTGTTTTCAAAAGGGTGAAATGAAGTTTCCCACAAAAGGGAAAAAATGTTACTAGAGAAAACTGAGAATATAGAAACATCCAAATTGCATTTTCTGTGTTTTCTTTTGTGTGTCCTCATGGCTGAGTATAAATCATATTATAAAATGTAAAATTGAAAGGTATAATAACATAAAAATGTAAAAAATATTTTGAAATACTCCAGTATTCCATCTTTGGTCCCACTTTAAAATACTTAAAATATTAAGGAAAATTAATGACTAGATATACCAATAATATACTTAAATACATATTTTATTTTTTAAAAAAGTACCTGATATATGTAACTGGACTCATGGCCTGTGATGGTTAATTTTATGTGTCAATTTCACTGAGCTGAGGGATGCCCAGATAAGCCGGTAAAATATTATTTCTGGGAATCTCTATGAGGGTGTTTCTGGAAGAGATTAGCATATGAATTGGAGACTAAGGAAAATCCCCCTCACCAATGCAGGTGAGCCTCATCCAATCTGCTGAAAGCCCAAACAGAACTAAAAGGTAGAGGAAAGATTAATTCACTTTCTCCTTAAGCTGGGACACTGATTTTCTCTTGCCCTCAGACATACATGCTCCTGGTTCTTCAGCCTTAGGACCTGAACCGGGATTTACACTTCCTGGCCCTCTGGGTTTCAGGCTTCAGACTCAGATTGGGAGTTCCATCGTATTCTCTTCTGCTTAGAACTTCAGGTTTGGACTAGAACTTCTAAGACTTCTAAGCAAAGAATACAGAATATTTAGAAAAAAAAAGAAAATGAAAACATTATCTTTTAAATTCATCCAAGGAACCAAAATAGTAGTTATACATTATTTTATACCTCTGGTTGCTTTTATTTTAAAATAAACATCAAAAATAAAACCACTGTAATCATTCACCCTCAAATTCAAAACACAACCCATAGGGACAAATTAATGAAATTAAAGGCATACTACATTAATTTATTAAAAGCATTGATTTGCAAATATAAAAGTTTTTTAGAAAAATATATCAGCAAAAATTAAAAATGCAAATGGAGATATAAAAAACAAAGACTTAAAAGTTTATTTATGTGATAATAAATAAACTTCAATCTTTTTTTTATTTTTGATATTAGCACAATGCTATAATTGAGAGAACTATTAAATTTCTACAAAAGAAGCAAAGACTTTTTGGACTGATCAGCAAATTTTTCAAACTTTTAACCATATTCTATAATTTGTTCATATCATAGACAAAAATATAGTAATCTACCTAACTTGTTCTAGGAGAAAAATAGTATTATTTTTAAAACCTACTAAATATATCTCCAAATAATTAAATAACGATAGTAGCAACAATTAAGTATTTTGCTAAAATCAAGCATTAGAGAACGTGTCTTACATTATCTAACTTAATCCACATAACAACACCCCTATATTAGGTACTTTAATTTCCACTTTATAAATGATGAGACTGGGCTCAGAATTACTGTTACAAGCCCAAGGTCATCAGCAGTAACTGGCAAAGCTAAAACATAAACCTAGTTCTATTTCGCGCAAATGTTCATTTTCTTAACCAATAAATTGCACTATCTCCCAGCTAAAGACATTATTGCATACCTGTATCTAATTGTGCTTACTTATAAAAGGATCCATGATTTCCTCACTGAACGTACTGCCAGAAAAAAACACTGCCTCTCCATACCAATTTATCACCCTCTGACTCAAAGAAAGTAAAATGAAATTCCTAAAGCTACAGTAAATAAAGAGTAACTGGCCAGAAAGATTTTCTACATACTCTGAGACTTCTCCTATCTCCACTTCCACCAACTTGTTCAGGTGACTTGCTTCTCCTAGGGCTGTTATATAACCTGTATCAAAAAATCCCAGACTAAAATTGAGGTAATAGTGTCTTTCTTTCTCTTAAAGATTTATTTATTTATGTAAGAGAGAGAGATAGTGTGTGTGCTTGAGCAAGCAGGGCAGGGCAGGCTAGGGGGAGAGGGAGAGGGAAAGAAACTCAAGCAGACTCCCCCCACTGAGCACAGAGCCTGATGTGGGGTTGATCTCAGCACCCTGAGATCATGACCTGAGCTGAAACCAAGAGTCCTACCCTTAACTGAATGAGCCACCCAGGTGCCCTGAGGTAATAGTTTCCAATAGGTCTCTTTACTTCTACATTTCTGTTCTATTGGCATATACTTTATTTGCTGGCCCAGATTACAACCACAGACTTTACAATTTGATGAGAGCCAAACCTTTTTTTTTTTTTTTTAAGATTTTATTTATTTATTTGACAGAGAGAGAGTACAAGCGGGGGGAGTGGCAGGGAGAGGGAGAAGCAGACTTCCTGCTGAGCAGGAAGCCCCATGTGGGGCTGGATTCCAGAACTCTGAACCGAAGGCAGATGCTTAACCAGCTGAGCCACCCAGGTGCCCCAGTGAGAGCCAAAAGTTTGCACTTCACTGCCAAACCATCTTTTTGCTCATTCACTCAGCTCTGCATCAGGAACTACACAAGAAAAGAAAAATATAAAAGAGAATACTAGAACTACTCTAACTGAACTTAGATATTCCTGATAATCTATTTTGGGAGGATCAATAAAATAGAAATCAAAATAAAAACTCCAAGAGAAAATCAACCACTGGACATTTATGTAAATATGTCCCAATGTCAGGAACTGTGTCTTAGGAGTAAATGAAGACAGGCCTGGCAAAGCTAGCCAGGCTCAGCCCTCTGGCATATGCAGGCCAAAAATGGCTCCCCTCTGAGCCCTGACACGGCACTGGACGGTGGCAAGACTCTCTGTAGTCGGCATCATGTAACCTCGAGGCAACGAGGCATGATTGTGCTTGATGGGCAATGAGAAACTCTACTCAGAACTTGAATGTCAGATCCAGGTGACATGGCCTGCAAAAGCCTGTTTTGTAATTTAAGGTAATTATGCTAAAATTTCAAGTGATGTGTTTGGTGGGAAAAGCAGTTTGGTAAGGTTAACTACAAAGATCTCACACTAGACAGGAAAATTAGCCTGACCATGTCTCTCACTAGGATATAAGGAGATTTGAAAAGTCTTATGTCCTCTGATACCATTTGCTATTATATTATTTCTATTTAATTGAAGTCAACTCTAACTTCTATAAGTTTGCAACCACAGTGTGCTCATTAGTGTTCAATTTTCACCAAGTTTTAAACCCACTCCTTCAGAAAATTCAGGCCTGTCCACTCTCAAGAAATCATGTGGCATTGGACCAAAATTTGTTGCCTTTACTGAAACCTGGCCCAACACCAAAGCTGTCACCCAGGGCTGCACAGGCTATAAAATATACAATCCCCAGCAATATCATTCACTAGGACAATTAGGTAAGTAGCATTCCCGGGAGCTGTGTAGCACACCAAATGCACAGCTGTACATGTGGACTCTGCCTAAGACCCACACATAGTAATTTAAGCCTGCTCAGCCTTTAATATTGTACTTTATGTTCCCTAAACCCTGCTAGAATGTAAGCTCCCAGAGGACAAGGATTTTGTCAGTTTTGTTCCCCAATATATGCCAAGTACCTAGAACAGTGCCTGTTCCAAAGCAAATACTCAATAAATATGTGTTAAGTTAATGTGTCAAAGGCAGATTAAATCTAAAGCAGATAAGACGATAAGACTAGTGTTTAAATAATGGTAATGAGGAAAGGAAATCATAAAATCATAAAAGGAGCCAAGACAGTGGCCTAAGTGGTATAAGCACTTATTAAATCTCTTTTGAAGATGGAGCCCTTCGATGTTACCTGAAAAGGAAATTTTTACGTTTATAGCTTTGATTATTGACATATAAAGGACACACAGAAACTTTTGCCCATCCCATATATTATTTTCTGATTCACACTTCACGAGAGCCTAGGACATAAACTGAAAAAAGCAGTGACCATCAAGGATCCATTGAGGGGTGCCTGGGTGGCTCAGTCATTAAGCGTTTGCCTTCGACTCAGGTCATGATCCCAGGGTCCTGGGATCGAGCCCCACATCGGGCTCCCTGCTCCGCGGGAAGCCTGCTTCTCCCTCTCCCACTCCCCCTGCTTGTGTTCCCTCTCGCACTCTCTCTGTGTCAAATAAATAAATAAAGTCTTTAAAAAAAAAAAAGAATTCATTGAAAGATGAAGTGAAGATAATAATACTGGTAGCAGAGAGGATACATTAAAATAATGGCTTCAAAATGACTACTTCAAAATTCCAGACTTCATGGGCAAAGAGCCACATCTAAGGAATAGATAGGGACTATCTTCTGAAAAGCAAAACTCCCCCAAGGAGGTAAGTGACCCAAACCTGAAAGCAAACATTGAATAATGATAGCCAAACAGGGTAAGAAAGAAGAAGGTGGTATCAAGAGGCATTCCCAGCGAAAGCATGAGTCTCTTTCCTTTTGAGGTGCCTCTGAAATAACATTAATACAACAATTTGAGAACAAAATGCTCAAAGCTTTAAAACTATTGATGGGTGTTTATCTGAGATGGTCCTGAGGTGGCCCCGGCAGTAGAATTAAGTTTGCTGTTCCCAAGGGTCTTCTGTATGATTATTATTCAAATTGGCAACCGTAATTTACTCATAAAGTTTGGTGAACGAAACAGGGGAGGCTTTCTCTCTCTGCTGACTCCTTTCACTGTCACACTGTTAGGTGAGGATATTGCATACATTTTGACAGTCAGGTGTTGTATAGTCTGAAAACTCAAGCGGTAGAAAATAATACAATTTCTCATGTTGTCATTTTGCCAAAAAATGACATTATACTGAATAATATAAAAACCTATGTCATTGGCAAAGCTGCCCTAAATGCTGCACTCAAAAATAAATAAGGGTTTGCCCTGAAAAATCTTGACCTTATGCAACACTGTCAATTAACCCAGAAAAGACATGAACATAACTGGTGTTCACTCCTATCCCAACACTTTCAGTTCCTATAATAAAAACAGCAAGTTTCTGAAAACTTCAAAACCATGAAAAACTGCCCACCTTTTAATATAAGGCCAAGAGCAGGGGGGTGAAGACAAATGAGGGGGAAGGGTGTGACAGGAAGAAAAAAGTACTACAACTTATTTATTTAAATATTTTTAAAATATTTTTAATATTTAAATAAAAAAATTATTTACTTAAAACCTCAAAAGATAAACCCAACATTTTCTCTCCATGTTGGTAATGAAACTTGTTATTTGGATGACATTTATTAGTGTCATTAGATTTGTTATTAGATGAACTTATAAGTTCAAGTATTTCACAAAAAAATATGTTTTCTATTTAAATAATCTTCGCCATTTGGTTTAATATCTAGTATCTTTAAGTGAATAGCCAAGCTCTGTGTCTGTGTATGTGTGTGTGTGTGTGTGTGGTATTCAGTCCAAATTAAATCACTTGGTTGGCTTTTATTTTCCTGGCCATTTAATACCTATCTGTGTTATTTTCATGTTGTCACAGAAATAGAAAGGAAAAAAAGACAAGTAGGAAGTAATCTGTACATGTATAACTCTAAGTTCTTCATAACACATTTTGTCCCCATTTCCTTCACACTATCTGTCTACATATAAGTAAGTTTCCCCTGATTGTTCCTAGTTATAAAAGGACTACCACTTCTACTTCTATCTGTTTAATCATTGGTCTCATGTCTCCCCACCTCTACATTGCCCCAACTACTGCCAAAGTACATGTCCTTATCCCCATCTAACCCAAAAGTTACTGATTACCAGTTTTATTACTGATTACTGTTTCTATAAATTCATCCTTAAGAACTGTCAACACTGACCTTCTAATAGAATGTGATATTTGTGTTTTGTTTGCTTTTTAAGACTTAGGGAAGGGAATTGCAGATATGGAACACAAAAGTTGCCTAGATTAAAACTATGTTGTTTTGTTGTTATTGTTTTGAGAGAAAGAGAGAGCATGCACGTGCACACGAGCAGGGTGTGGCAGAGGGAGAGGGAAAAAGAAAATGCTAACTCCATGCTGAGCATGGAGCCAACGTGGGCTTGGTCTCACAACCCTGAGATCATAACTTGAGCTGAAATCAAGAGACGCTTAACTGACTGAGACACCCAGGTGCCCCTAAAAGTTGCCTAGATTAAAACTATGGCTTGAAACAAAAGATCATGAACTATGGTATATATAATCACAATAATTATCATTTGATAATTCTACTTAGGATCCAGCAGGTGAATGAATAATGATGTTTAATCTTAACATTGATAAACATAGTAGATAGTAGGGCACCTGGGTGACTCAGTTGGTTAAGTGTCTGCCTTCAGCTCAGGTCATGTATGATCATCGAGGTCTCAGCTCAGCAGTGAGTCAGGGGAGATGAAATATTGAGCCATCTCTGTATCCCTGTAATAAATCCCACTTGATCATGGTGAATGACCCCTTTAATGTCACATCGTTGAATGTAACTTGCTAATATTTTGTTGAGGATTTTTGAAATGATATGCAGCTATAGGAAAAATGAGATCCTGCCATTTGTGACAACATGGATGGATCTAGGGGGTATGATGCTAAGTAAAATAAGTCAGACTGAGAAAGATAAATATATGATTTTACTCATATGTGGAATCTAAAAACAAAAATGAACTAATAAAAAGAAGAATCAGACCTATAAATATAGAGATTAAACTGATGGTTGCAGAGTTGGGGAAAGGAGAGTGGGAGATACAGCCTTCCAGTTATGGAATGGATAAGTCACAGGAATAAAAGGCACAGCACAGGGAATATAGTTAATGATATTTTAATAGCACTGTATGGTGAAAGATAGTAGTTACACTTGTGGTAAGCGTGCCATATTGTATAAAGAAGTTGAATCACTATCTTATATACCTGAAACTAGTGTAACATTGTATGTCAACTATACTCAGATTTATATTTTTTTTAAATCGGGGGGAGAGGAAGTTGATTAGTTAGCTTTAGTCCCAATCATCTCTAAAATGTTATCAATCTTAAACAGTTTGGGAGGGTTTCTTGTTTGTTTTTTTTAATTACTAGTACTACTACTACTATTACTTTTCCAACCAGAAAATTGACGTATAGACCTTTAAAAAAATTCCAATTTCAAGTTATTTTCACCCTACAATTTTCATCAACTTAACCATTTTCATAGGTATTTTTTCATTTTGTACCCCATTAACAATAGATACATTGTGAATTCACTGAGCTTTCGCTCCTGCAAAGAATGAGTTTGTGATAAATGCTACCTCCACATTTTTTTCTCTCTTAATAATCTACTTCAGTGCATAGAATCCTAAAATTTCATATATTAATTATTATATTCATATATTCCTCTGAACAGTTAGAAATTTAAATTCATGAAACATTTTCAAGATACAGTCAAATCTATACATTAATGTAAAACATTTAATATAATAAAATGAGATCAATCCAATGTTTTAGTGAACTGTTCATAATAGGATTACATATGATACCTCAAAAATTATAAACATTTAAGGACAAAGTAACTGTTTATTGTTTTAATTCCCCCTCAAATTGTAGCTATATCTCTTTATTCACAGTCTTATTTGGAATCCCTCTGTTATATCAAAAAGCTTCAAATATTACCCTGTAAATGATAAATATGTATTATAAATAAATTATGTATTATATAAATATATACACAATAATGATACAGCTCAGTTAAGAAAATGCTTTTTAAAAATTATTACTGTATTTTTTTAAAGCTATGGCATTAAGATGATATTTTTCCATTAATGGCATTCTTACTATAGTTATTAAAATTACTACTTGGTATCTAATGAACAGCACACATCAATCAGATTTTCTAAATGATTTTCAGCATACTCGGGATAGATGCTAAAGAATTGCCTCAAGATGACTTTGGGGCAATGTATTAAGACCCTAGAGTAGGTCTATCCACCATAGGGTCCCAATTATGATGTAGAGCACTCACTCTGAAATTTAAAAATTCAGTAAGTTTCTTTCCACCCCTTTCTTTCCCTTAACAGCTAGGGGTGACCAAGTCTGAGCCCAGAGAAAAAAGGAATAATTTAATGAAGTAAACAATTTAGTGTCAAGTTCTGGTTTAGATGATAATAGAATACAAGGTATCTGTTGAGGACGCTGAGCTCAGAAATTGGCCAAACTTAAATTAGGATCTGACTTCTAACACTGTGTGATCTTGTGCAATTTAAGTAACCTGTAAGTTTCAGTCTCCTAATCTGTAAAGTAGAAACAAAGCAATATATTTTCAAATGATAGTAGAGAGAGTAAAAATAAGATAATGTACCCAAATTACTTAGTGGAGTACCTAGTACTCAAGTAATCAGGTCAGTAAATGACAGCTATCAATATGATTACTATATATTTTGTCTTGTTATTTCTTAACAATTAGTTTGTGAGCCTTAGTTTTACAAATAAGGAAATAAGGTCCACAGTTTATGTGGTGGTTTTTAAAACTTAAGAGGCAGCATAAAACCACAGTGAAGTCATGGGGGCTTGTTAGAACTCACAGTTCCATCTTCTGCCATGTTTCATAAGAAACTGGCTATAAACTGTTGAGAACTAGTGAGGCAGAGTGTACAAGTTCTGGTTCAAGATGGCAATAAAATATGCTCTTGAACTCACCTTCTCCCATGGACATACCTAATCTATAGAGACACACGGGGCAACTCCATCTGAAAGAAATTGAGAAACAAGCTGACTGACTCCTACACATTGGGCAAACAAGAAAATACCAACCTTAAAATGGTCTTGACACACCTTCAGCTACTGAGAACCACTAAGAACAAAGAAGATGGTTTGAACAATCAATAATTTGAGAGACAATTAAGAGCTAGTGATGGGTTGAATAATAATGTTCATCTCCTACAAGACTACAAGAGATGGGTGCATTATCTAAAGCATAGATACCCAACAGAGAGTCAAGGAAAATTAAAAAAAAAAAAAAAGTTGTTCCAAACAAAAGATAAAACTCCAGAAAGAGACTTAAGGAAATGTAGGTAAGTGATTTGGCTGATAAAGAGTTCAAAATAATAGTCATAAAGATGCTCACTGAGGTCAGGAGAACAATGCGTGAGCAAAGTGACAATTTCAGCAAAGATATGGAAAATATACGAAAGTGCTAAACAGAAATAACAACTCAAAAATACAACAATGGAACTGAAAAAAGCTAGGTCAAACAAATGAAAGGATCAAAGAACTCAAAAACTGGGCAGTGAAATTCATCCAATTAGAAAAGAAAAAAGATAAAAGAAAAAAGAACAAAAATAGCTTAAGGAACTTATGGGGTATCATAAAAAAAACAAATATTCACATAAGTCTAGAAGGAGAAGAGAGAAAAAAAAGGGACAGAAATATTTTTCTAAGAAAAAAAAACAAATGAGCAAAGGGGGAAAAAGAGGGAAAGGGAGAGAGAGAGAGGGGGGGAGGGAGGGAGGAAGGGAGAGAGAGAAAGGGAAACCAGGAGAGACTCTTAACTATAGAGAACAAACTGATGGTTACCAGAGGGGAGGGGGGAGGTGGGTGAGGGGATGGGTGAAATAGGTGATGGGGATTATGGAGTACACTTTTTGTGATGAGCACTGGCTATTGTATGGAAGTGTTGCATCACTAAATTGTACAGATGAAAATAATATCACACTGTATGTTAACTGACTGGAATTTAAATAAAAACTTAAAAAAATAAATATTATTCAAAGAAATAATGGCTGAAAACTTACCTAACTCAGGGTAAGAAACAAACATCCAGATTCAGGAAGCTCATAGAATTCCAAATAAAAATAATCCAAAGAGACACACACCATGAGACATAATTAAATTGTTAAAAGTTAAGGGGCGCCTAAGTGGCTCAGTCAGTCAAACGGCTGCCTTCACCTCAGGTCATGATCCCAGCATCCTACTATCGAGCCCCACATTGGGCTCCCTGCTCAGCAGGGAGTCTGCTTCTCCCTCTCTCTGCTCTTGTGCTTTCTGGCTTGCTCTCTTTCTCTCCCTCTCAAATAAATAAAATCTTTTATTAAAAAGTTAAAAAAAAAACAAGGAGAGAATCTTAAAAGCAGCAAAAGAAAAATAACTTATTAACAAGACCTCAAAAGACCTTCAGCAAACTTAAGCAGAAATTATGCAGGTTAGAAGAGAGTGCATGAGATACTCAAATTGCTTAAAAAAAAAAAAAAGAAAAGAAAAGAAAAACCACTACCAAACAAGAATACTCTACCCAACAAAGCTGTACTTCAGAATTGAAGGAAAGATAAAGTGTTTTCCAGACAAGCAAAAGCTGAAAGAGTTTATCACCACTAAATCAGCCTTACAAGAAATGGTACAGGGATGTGAAACTAAAATGAAAAAAATTAGTAGCAGGAAAACACATTAAAGTATAAGCCTCACTAGTAAAAGTAAATATAAAATTAAATTCAGAATACTTATATTGTAATGGTGGCAGGCAAATCACTTATAAATATACTATGAAGGTTAAACATGCACAAAAAATTTTAATAAACTATAACTGCAATAATTTTTTCATGGATATACATGGTAAAAAGATGTAAATTGCTACTGCAAAAACAAAGTGTGGGGGTAGGAAAAGTCAAGAAGTAGAGCTTTGTATGCATTTGAAGTTAAATAGCTATTGGGCTCAAGTAGACTGTCATAAATATAAAATGTTCTATATAAACATCATGGTAACAACAAAGCAAAAACATATAGTAGATACATATAAGATCAAGAGAAAGGAATCTAGGCATAAGATTAAAGAAAATAATCAAATCACAAAGAGGGCAAGAGAAGAAGAAACAAAGGAATTACAAAGCAGCCAAAAACAGTTACTAAAGTAGCAATAAGTCAATACCTATCAATAATTATTTCATAAATGGACTAAATTCACCAATCACAACCAAAGGGTTAATAAAGAAATAAAAAGATATCAAAAAACACATGAAGACAAATGAAAATAAAAACACAGCAGTCCAAAATCTTTAGGATGCAGCCAAAGCAGTTCTAAGAGAGAAGTTTATAGCAATACAGGCCTATCTCAAGAAACAAGACAAAATCTCAAACAACCTCACCTTACACCTAAAGAAAGTAGAAAAAGAAGAACAAAGCACAGACCTAGTATGAGGAAGGAAATAATAAGAGTGGAATTAAATGAAATAGAACCCCCCCAACCACACAGACACACACAGACACACACACACACACACACACACACACACAGACACAAAATAGAAAAAATATAAACCAAGTTGATAAAACTTTAGCCAGATTCATCAAGAAAAAGAGGGAGAGGACTCTAAATAAAATCAGAAATGGAGGAGAAATCGCAATCAACAGAGCAGAAATGCAAAGAATTTTAAGAGTATTATAAAAAAAATTATATGCCAACCAACTGGACAACCTAAAATAAATAAATTCCTATAAATGTACAATCTTCCAAAACTGACTCAGAAAAAAATAGGAAACTTAAACAGACCAATTAATAGTAATAAATTGAACTGGTAATCAGAAAACTCCCAAAAAGCAAAAGTTCAGAAACCTTTGTCTTCACAGATGAATTCTACCAAACATTTAAAGAAGAGTTAATACCTATTCTTCTCAAACCATTCAAAAAAAAAAAAAAAAAAAAGAAGAGGAAGGAAAACTTCCAAATTCATTCTGTGAGGTCAGCATTACCTGACTCCAAAAGCAAAGACATCACAAAAGACAACCATAGTCCAGTATTTCTGATGAAAATAGATGCAAAAATCCTTAATAAAATATTAGCAAACTAAATTAATTAATACATTAAAAGAATTATTCACCATGGTCAAGTGGGATTTATTCCAGTGATGCAAGGTGGTTCAATACTATCAAATCAATGTGATAATCACATTAACAAGAAGAAAAATAAAAACCATATGATCATCTCAATAGATACAGAAAAATCATTTGACAAAATACAACATCTGCTCATGATAAAACTCTCAACAACTTAGGTTTAAAAGGAACATACCCCAACATAATAAAGCCATATACAAAAATCCCACTGATAACATCAAACTCAATGGTGAAAACCTGAAAGCCTTTCTTCTAAGATCAGAAACAAGGCAAGGAGGTCCACTGTCAACACTTTTAATCAACATAGTACTGGGAGTCCTAGCCACAGCAATCAGAGAAGATATAAAATGTATCCAAATTAGCAAGAAAGAAGTAAAACTGTCACTGTTTCCAGATGGCATACTATCTATAGAAAACCCTAAAGACTCCACCAAAAAAGCTATTAGAACTAATAAATGAATTCAGTAAAGTTGTAGGATACAAAATTAATATACAGAAATCTGCTGTGTTTTATACACTAATAACAAAGTAGCAGAAAAAGAAATTAAGAAAACAGTCCCATTTACAATTGTACTGAATAGAATAAAATCCCTAAGAATAAATTTAAGCAAGCTGGTGAAGGACCTATACTCTGAAAACTATAAAACACTGATGAAAGAAATGGAAGATGATACAAATGGAAAGATATACCATGCTCATGGATTGGAAGAATATCATTAAAATGTTCGTACTACCTAAAGCAATTTACATTCAATGCAATCCTTATCAAAATACCAAAAGCATTTTCCACAGAACTAGAAAAAATACCAAAATTTGTATGGAGGCACAAAAGACTTCAAATAGCCAAAACTCTTGATAAGAAGAACAAAGTTGGAGGTACCACAATCCCAGATTTCAAACATACTACAAAGCTATAGTGTCAAAAGAGTATGGCGCTAGCACAAGAATAGACACTAGCATAAAAACAGATCAATAGAATAGAATTGAGAGCCAAGAAATAAACTCACATATATACAGTCAACTGATCTATGAATAAGGAGGCAAGAATATACATTGAGGAAAAGCATTGTTTTCAATAAATGGTGCTGTGAAAACTGGATGGCTTCATGGAGAAGAATGAAACTGGACCACTTTTTTATACTAGACACAAAAATAAGCCCAAAATGGATTAAAGTCCTAAATGTGAGACCTGAAACATAAAACTCTACAAGAAAAGAGATAGTAATTTTTTTGGACATCAGCCTTAGCAATATATTTATGGATATGTGTCTTCAGGCAAGAGAAATAAAAGCAAAATTAAACTATTGAGACTACCTCCCCCCAAAAAGCTTTTGCACAGTGAAGGAAAACACCAACAAAACAAAAAAAGCAACCTACTAAAAGGGAAAAGAGATCTGTAAATTATCCAATAAGGGGTTAATGTCCAAAATATATAACAAATTCATACAACTCAACACTAAAAAACAATCAGAGGGACTGTAGCCATTTTTCTAAAGAGGATATACAAAGGACCAATGAATATGAAATGATGCTCAATATCACTCATCATCAGGGAAATGCAAATCAAAATCCTGATAGATCACCTCACACCAGTCAGAATGGTTAGTATCAAAAAGATAAAAAAGGGGAGCACCTAGGTGGCTCAGTCAGTTAAGCATCTGACTCTTGGTTTTGGCTCAGGTCATGATCTCAGGGTCATGAGATCAAGCCCTGAGTCGTGGAGTCTGCTTCAGACTTTTTCTCCTTCTCCCTCCCCCTCTGCCTCTCCCTGCTCCCACATACTGTTTCTTTCTCTCTAAAATAAATAAATTAAATCTTAAAAAAAAAAAGATAAGAAATGACAAGTATTGGTGAGGATGTGAAGAAAAGAGAACTCTTGGGTACTGTTGGTAGGAATGTATATTGGTACAGACCCTGTGGAAAACAGTATTCAAAAAATTAAAAATCATAATGCCATATGGTCCAGTAATTCTGCTACTAATTATTTACCCAAAGAAAACAAAAACACTAATTTGAATATATATATATATGTACACACACACACACACACACACACACACACACACACACACACACCTTTTATTGCAACATTATTTACAATAGCCAAGACAGGGAAGCAACTCAAGCTTCCATTGATCGATAAAGAGATAAAAAAGATAGGATGTGTGTGTGCATGTATGAATATATATGAATATTTCTGTGTTTATATATATTTATAAATTATGGAATATTTATCATAAGAAGAATGAGATCTTGCTATTTGAAAAAACATGAATGGACTTAGTGGGTATTATGCTAGGTGAAATAAGTCAGAAAAAGACAAATAGCATATGATTTCACTTATTTGTGGAATCTAAAAAAAAAAATGAACAAGTGAAAAAAAATACAGAGAATAAACTGGTGGTTGAGGTGGGTAGGGAATAGGTAAAACAGATAAGGGAGAGTAAGAGGTACAAAGTTCCAGTTATAAAATAAGTCATGGAGATGAAAAATACAGCCTACGGAATATAGTCAATAATACTATAATAATGTTAAAAGGTAAGAGATGGTGACTACAGTCACTGTGATGAGTATTGAGTAATGTACTGAATTGTTAAATCAATATGTTATATACCTGAAACTAATATAATGATGTATATCATTATTTTTCAGTAATAAATATACATTTGGACTCAAATAAATTAGAAATGAAAGCAGAGACATTATAACTGATACCACACAAATACAAAGAATCATAAGAAACTATGAACAATTATATAGCAAAAAATTGGACAACCTAGAAGAGATAAATTCTTAGAAACATACAACCTACCAAGACTGAATCATGAAGAAATAGAAAATCTAAATAGACCAGTTACCAGTAAGGAGACTAAACCAGTAATCAAAAATTTGCCAACAAACAAAAGTCCAGGACCAAATGACTTAACTGGTGAACTCTATCAAATATTTAAAGAATTCATAAGAATCCTTTTCAAACTCTATTTAAAAAATAGAAGCAGAGGGAATGCTTCCAAACTCATTTTATGAGACCAGCATTACCCTGATACCAAAGTTAGACAAGGACTATAAGAAAAGAAAATTACAGGCCAATATCACTAAAGAATATAGAAGCAAAATTCTTAAACAAAATATTAGGAAACAGTATTCAACAGCATTCTAAAAGGATCACACACCATGATCAAGTGGTATTCATCCAAAGGATGAAAGAATGTTTCGACACTGGCAAATCAGTCAATGTGTCACACCACTTTAACAAAACGAAGGATAAGGATATGATCATATGAACAGATGCAGAAAGAAACATTGGACAAAATTCAACATCCATTCATGATAAAAACTCTCAACAAAGTAGGTACAGAGGGAATGTACATCAACATAACAAAGGCCAATGATAAGTCCACAGCTACCATCATACTCAATAGGGAAAAGCTGAAAGATTTTACTTTAAGTTATAGGACCAAGATAAGGATCCCACTCATACCACTCATTCAGCATAGTACTGGAAATCTTAGTCCAGAGCAATCAGGAAAAAAAAAAAAAAACAGAAAAGAAAAGGGGAGGGGAGCGAGGGAAGAGAAAGGCATTTATTTAGGAAAGAAACAAGTAAAACTATTTTCAGATTACATTATGTATTGAAACCATAAAGATTCTACCAAAAACCTGTTAGAGTAAACAAATTCAGTAAAGTTGCAAGATATAAAATCAATACAGAAAAATTCATTTGTGTTCATATACATTAATAACAAAGTATCAGAAAGAGAATAAATAAAATACAATTTGAAAATAACCACATTTGCAATTGCAATACTAAAATACCTAGGAATACATTTAACCAAGGAAGCAAAAGGGCAATACACTGAAAACTGTTAAGACACTGATGAAAGAAATAAATGAGGACACATGGAAAGCTATCTCATGTTCATGAATTGGAAGAATATTGTGAAATGTCCACACTACCCAAAGCCACTATAAATTCAACTAATTTCTATCAAAATTCCAATGGCATATTTTTTAGAGAAATAGAAAAACAATACTAAATTATGTATGGAAGGACTAAAGTCCACAAATAGTAAAAGCAATCTAGAGAAAGAACGAAGCCAGAGGCATCATGCTTACTTACTTCAAACTATTTAACACAACTATAGTAATTAAAACAGTATGTTATTGGTATAAAAAAGAAACATGGCTCAAAGAAACAAAAGAGAGCCTAAACTTATTGTATATGGCCAGTTAATTTATGACAAAGAGGCATGAATATACAATAGAGAAAGGATAATTTATTTAATAAGTGGTGTTAGAAAAAGTGGACAAGCACATGCAAAAAAAATAATAAGATAGAACCTTACACCATATCCAAAAATTAATTCAAAATCGGTCAAATACTTGAACATTAAACCCGAAACCATAACACTCCTAGATGAAAACATAGGGGGTGGGTTCCTCGACATTGGTCTTGTCAACAATTACTTGGACTTGATATCCAAAGCAAAGGCAACAAAAACAAAAATAAACAAGTGGGACTACATTAAACTAAAAAGCATCTGCACAGAAAAGGAAACCATCAACAAAATGAAAAGGCAACTAACTAAATGGGAGAAAATATTTGCAAATCATATAACCAATAAGGATTAATAACTAAAATACACAAAGAACTCATACAATTCAATAGAAAAAAAAAAGTCTGTTTAAAAATTGGGAAGAAGAGGGGCGCCTGGGTGGCACAGTGGGTTAAGCATCTGACTCTTGCTTTCAGCTCTGGTTGTGATCTCAGGGTAGTGAGATGAAGCCCCAGAATGGGCTCCAGGCTCAGCCTGGAGTCTGCTTAAGACTCTCTCCCTCTCCCTCTGTCCCTCCTCCCATGCTCTCTCTCTCTAAAATAAATAAATAATATATTTTTAAATGGGAAGAAAAATTTAATAGACATTTTTCCAAAGAAGACATTCAAATGGCCAACAGGTACATGAAAAGGGTGCTCATCATCAGTAATCATCAGGGAAATGCAAATCAAAACCACAATGAGATATTACCTCACAACTGTAAGAATTGCTCTCATCAAAAAAACAAGAGATAAACAAGTGCTGGTGAAGATGTGGAGAAAAGGAAACACTTGTGCATGGTTGTTGGCAATGTAAATTGATACAGTCAGTATGGAAAGCAATATGGAGGTTCCTTGAAAAATTAAATAGAACCACCATATTACACAGCAAACCCAGTGCTGTGTATATATCCAAAATAAATGAAAGATATTAAAGAGTTATCTGCACTCTGGTTTTTTTGCAGCATTATTTACAACAGCCAAGATACAGAAGCAACCCAAGCGTCCTTCTACAGGTGAATGGTGTACTGTTTAATTATATCCCAAAGATGAAATTTTTTTCTTTCTTTTTTTTTAAGATTTTATTTCCTTATTTGAGAGAGAAAGAGAGAGAAACAAAGCATGAGCAGGGGGAGGAGGCAGAGGGAGAGGGAGAGGGAGAAGCAGACTCCTCGCAGAGCAGGGAGCCTGACGCGAGGCTCAATCCCAGGATTCTGGGATCATGACCTGAGCCGAAGGCAGACACTTCACCAACTGAGCCACCCAGGTGCCCCCAAAGCTGAAATTTAAAAAACAAATAAATGGGAGGGCAGCATAAAAATGACCCACATCTTCTCAAGGAAATCATTACTTACAAGATCAAGAATTACCATCTAAAGTGGAACCAGAAGAAGTGACAATATTTTTAGGTGCTACCTTCAGTATCTAAATTTATGCTCAAACTATTACTTGCCTGGTAATAAGAACTGTTTATCCTAAGTGAAACTAACTAGTAAGCCAAATTTTCATCTATCCTCATTTTGAACTGACATATTTTTTCTTTACCCCAAATTAGCTGTACATCCAGCTAATTGCATCAATAAGTGACTAATTAGTAGGTAGCTGTGTGAGCAATTACCTGATTTGCACATGTAAGTGATGCTTATTTCAAGTTTACTTCTCATGCCAAGCTTTAGAAATTTGACTCAGAAGTTCAGGAAGACAAACTGAATCAAAACTGTATCACACCTTGTTTACAATCATAAATAGAGCATAAGTATTACTTGTGATATGCTATTTGAAGTAATGTAAATATCTCAAAATATCTTCAGATTGTACTTTTCAGGTATTTATAAAAAATAAAAACAAAAGCCAAATGTTCCATTTTGTTAAAAATCAAAAGCTTAAATTGTACTCTGTCGGGTGGGCTATGCAACAGGACAAGTGGCAGTAATCTATCTAGGAAATTACAGAATCCTGAATAATCATTTCAAGATTTGAACGAAATAAAAATGACCCTATATCCTGGCAATATTACTACAATCACACAACAATGATTTCTCTCAGCATTTAAATACGGGACAAATAACAGAAGAGATTTTACTGAACTCCCAATCTTTTTCAGCAGGGCATTATAATTTCAAATGGTTGCAATGGTGAATTTAAAAACTTTCAACTATGTGACTCTTAACCTCTCTCTTTGTAATTTACCACCCTCTCCTTCATTTACCAGGTCCCACAAAATAAGAAAAAAAAAGTCATGAACTTTCACAATATACTAAATTACAAATTATTTTCTTTCAAAAATATGTCCCAGGAGTTTCTTGATATTATAAAAGATTTATTTTTGTTACTACATTTTCTACATCAGCCTTTTCAATGAAAAATGCTTTTCATGTAACAAAATGACCTCAAAGTCATTTTAAAATATTCAACAGGTATATATAAGATCCCACATAAATTATTCAACAGATACATATGAGATCCCAAATAAATTGGAAGATATGTATATAGAAAGATTATTTCACCCAGATGCATTGTTTTCTTTCATTAAAAAAAAATTCAACAGGGCTTTAAAAAATACTTGATATATTACTATAGATTCAGAAGGTATAACAATGAACATAATAGACCCAGAGATGTGCAACTTTCCAAAAAAGAAAACATAATATTTACCAGCAAAGTGTGACATGAGACAGAGAATTCAAATATAAATTCAAACATAAATATAAATCATAATAAATATAACAATTTACACATAAGCCAAGCAGATGCTCTCAAAATTTGCTTCTAGGATGTTGTAATTTATTTTACATGTCAGGTAGTAAGCTTTGATATTCTTCCAACATAAGATGTTAAAAATATATTTTATTCCAGATTAGGTTTTTTGTTTTTCCAAATAGATTACTGGTGTCTAGTTACCATGAAAACTTGCAGGTGCATTACTTTTTCCAACCATCATCAATGTGAATAATATCAAACAGCTTTAGTAAGATAATCCATAAACAGGAGCTCCATGGAATTTTCCACATCAGAATAATAAAATTCAGTTATCATTATAAAGTAGATATTACAAACCAATTGAAAATGGATTCTGGTAAAGCTCCATTCATTTGGCACAATTATTTTCTTTAGAAGAAGGACTTTAAGATAATATGGCATGCGAAACTAGGTGTCAGACTACAGTGTGTGCTACTGTGAAAAGGATTTAGAATCTGATATTGGAAAGGGAGTTATATTTAAAGGTCCCATGAAGAAGCTGTGGGTACTATATCAGCTGTTTGGGGATCATGAAGAATTAAGAGATCTCACACTAGGTATGTCCCCCCAAAATAATTTCTTTTATCTTTGTCCCCTGTCACGAGACTTGAACAATCACAAACAGCAAGAATTGGAAATAAATAAAATAATAACTAAGCTGAATACTATTCAAAAAAAAAGTTATGTATAATTTAACTAGCTGTAACATGGGAAAATTTCTTCTCAAACAGGAATGAATGTCCATGTTCATATATTGCCAACCCCAAGTTGTACCCCAAAATACATTATAAATGTCTGCATTATAAACTTAACCAACTCACCTCAAAGGAAGCAACAATGACAGCAAGAGCCTAGTGAAGACCATCCGGTGCCCATCCACATGTTAAACATGTAGCTAGGTTCCTAACAAAGCCCTGTGGCTTGTTCTCAATGACGTTATACACAAGTGCGTAATGAAATTCTCCACCACAAATAAATCTAAAAACAAAAAAAGGATCACACTAAATCTGGGGATTCTTTATCTGTTTTGCCCACACTGCCTATCACAGTTTTCCACTGAGTGAATGAATGATTTCTCTATGTCCGTGAATCCAGCCACAGTATTCAATACTGACCGACTGAGAAATTTACCATTAGGTTAGAAAGTTCAACTGCCTTTTTTCATTTCATTGCAGAATCACCATCACAACTTCTGGGTGGAATGGCTTCTTTGTTTAAGAAGAGAAATGACTGGCAGAGTGGTGCCATGCACAGACTTCAACTGACATGGAGATATAAGAGAAATATCAGAAAGAGAAGTCCCATGAGTGCCAACTACAGCTCTTCCACTGTTTTCTGCAGCTTTACCCTTCAGAGAATCTGCTTCCTTGGGTGTAAAATTACTGCCTGCTTTATCTATTTTCCAGAGAATTGGCTTAAATAAGATGCACTTGAAATGTCTTGTAGACCATAAAGCATTAGTGAAATAAAAGTTATTACTGTATTTCATAGCATAAGAGAAGAAACATGTTATTAGATATGGTCTGTCCCTATTTCTAAACTTCTACTGACAGATCCATTTATTGATGATAAAAATTTACCTTAAATGAAAACCAATCTTTAATGAACCTCTAACCTGTCAATGATTGTAGTATACACAATTTCTGCTTCTACCTTTTGTATAGTCCTCTTTTCCAAGAGCTAACAAGGGACTCTGAGGAAACACAGGCATCTTTATAACTAACTGTACCTTTACCAATTAAGAAGGCAATATACCATGTTCAAATTAATCTGGGTGGGAAATGAAAATTCTGTCTCTTAAAAACCACAGGAAGAATTTGCACAAGCAAATAAACTTGCAACTGGATCTTTTATGTAAATGGTGAAAAGGATCCGTGATCTTTTTTTTTCTTCTGTCTAAAAACAAATACATTTAAAACATCTGAATCATTCCAGATAAACTGACTGAATGCAAATTAACAGTACGGCACTGAGAGCAGCCATTATGGAATAATAATAATAATGCCAATAGTAGACTAATCCCAGTTGCCAAATACACAGATAATTCTGATAGCATAAATGTAGAACAGATATTCTAGTTAATTCTAAATTTCTTGAGAAACAAATCTTATGCTTTCTACTAACAAAGGAAAAAATATGTGGATGAACTACTATCATAACTAAATATAATGTTTGCTGGCATTGTTATTTGTGCACACATTTAAAACCTATTATAAATTATAGACATAAGAATTGTATAAATAAACAGTCTGGATAAGACTCAGTAAGAAAAGCAATTAAACTTACTGTAAAATGTGTTTTTTTTTAAATAAAGTGATGCAGCAGTACAAAAAAGTATCATTTTTTCATGATGCAAATGAAAATAAGCTATTAAAACCATCCTAGACCCACTGAATATTCATCCACATTATAGGACCTTTAAACCATTCAACAATCTGGAAATATTTCTTAGTCCATTCAAGCTACTATAACAAAACACCGCAAACTGGTGGCTTATAAACAACAGAAACAACTTTTTTTAATTTTTTTTTTTAATTTAAATTCAAGTTAGTTAACATACAATGTAGCACTGGTTTCAGGAGCAGAATCCAGTGATTCATCACCCAGTCCTCCCCCTAACAACAGAAATTTCCCACAGTCTGGAGACTAGAAACTCCAAGATCAAATCCAAGATCCAAGGTGCTGGCAGATTTAATGTCTGGTAAGGACCCACTTTCTGGTTCATAGACAGCACCTGTGTCTGTGTTCTCACATGGTGGAAGGGGTGAGCTAGCTCTCTAGGTTCTCTTTTATAAGGGCACTGATCCCAATCATAACATTCCATCCTCATGACATAATTACCACCAAAAGGCCCCACCTCCTAATACCATCACTTTGGGGATTAGAATTTAAATATATGAATTTTAGGGGGACACATTCTCTCTACAGCATTCTCCATAGTTTATAAACAGGGAATGGGCGAGCATGAAGCTATGTTCCTGAACAGGCTTCCTTCTGCTACAAGCAGCTAATTACAAGGCAAAAGGCTACCCCAAAGGCAAGCCTAAGGCAAAAATGGAAAGGAGGAAATTTCTGTCTAAGCCTGAGGCTCCCCTCTTCAAGTATCCATCCTGTCTCCAGGATGCTCCCGTTACATGTACTTCACGAGCTCTCAACGTGCCCTCTTGAATATTGCTGTTGACTTCTTATTCCAAGAGTGCAGGTGACAGGGAAGGAAAAAGAAAGATAATTGAGCATCTATTATATCCCTGGCTCTAGTTTAGTTTTATATATTATTCCATTAATTAACAGAAGATAATTAACAGAGGTGAGAAAGTGTTGGTGCAAAGATCCAAACATAGACTTCCGTTGTCTTTCACTAAATCATGCTGCCTCCTTGAAAAAATAAAATATATTACATCCTGGGGAGGTTTGTGTTTCATTAAGAGAGAGTCTTTTTTTGAAGACTAAAAGAAACCAAGACAGGGGCCCTTTTTGGTCCCTGCTGTGACTTGTTGAGTCTTCAGGCAAGGAGTTGGCACCCTCAGTGCCAACCTGTCCCCTCTGCTTTCTTTAGCTGGAAAGAATAATGGTGGTAACTCTTCAGGCTCTTACATGTCATTCCCCTCTTTTGCTAATTTTAAAGAAGTTTCAACTTCTGAAAAAAAAAAAAACAGTTAAAATCAAGTACTTTACTGGCTTCTCTTGTTTTGCTAAGAATCCATCCTCCATTCCTTGATTAATTCATTCACTGAGTAACATCATGGCCCCAGGTATTCTGCTAGTATTGAGGTTTTCACTATAAACTAGATGCCTCACTATCCCCCGACATGTTATCTTTGCTTTCACCCCAGGCCAACCTTGAAGGAAAACCACTACATCAACCTTTTGTTTCCCCAAGATATCCTTGAGCAGCAAAATCACTGGTGGATAAGAGACACTGAATATTTTGTAGAAGAGTCAGAGAAAGTGAATATCTCACACACCACAGACTCCTATTTCCAAAATGCTCCTAAGTCATGTCTATTCACTAAAGTCCCTCTGGGTAAGCACCTAACCAGAGTATGCCCCAGGTTTGCTCATTGGCTGCTTTAGCCACCGTATCCCTGCACTTGGCCTCACTGTTGCTACTGACCCAAAATATTGCAACTATATTTATGCAGAACAAAGATGCTTTGCCTTAACTTTTCTGGATTTGAGAACTCAAATCCAATCATTTTGCAAGCAAGGTGATCTCCAAGTATTGGAACTTCACTTCTTTAGCAAAAGCAGTTGATCATAACAACAAAATAGTGTCACCTTCAAAGAGTACAGAGTCTAACGAAAAAAGACATATGTACCTAGACAATAATTTTGTGCAAAAATTCTAAAACAGAAACATACTAGAGTTACCATAGGGAGACAGAGATGAGAGCTCTTTCTTTAAGCCTGAGGTGTCAGGAAACACATAAAAAGAACTGTCAGGAATCTTGAAAAATAGGAGATCGAAGTTTTCCAAGTACACAGGATTGAGAAGGGGGCTCTAATAAGAAAGAATAACATGGACAAAGGCAAGGACACATGAGAGGTCAGGGCATGTCTGAGAACAAATAGCTCACTGTGGCTGTGAGATCAGGAATCAGAGCAAATAGACACTGTAGTACCAGCTTTATTTCAAAATTCACCTACTTCCCTGCCCTCATGCACCAGCTTCTCCCTCCGTGCAAAGCAGTGTTCTATCTTTCCATGACAGAAGACAATGCTGGCTGCATATATTTGAGTATGAAAGAATGGGATTAATTTGATTTGTCTTAATTCTGCTCTGAGTTTTCTCAATGTAACTACATAACTTTAATGCTCTTAGACACCATGCTTAAGACAAACTTTCTTAAAAAGCCATTATAAAAATAGTGATTTTGCTAAAGAGTGTACATAGTAAAAATCATTATTCCAGTAGATGGAGCAGAGGTGACATCAGAATAGCAGAACACTGCCTGGCCCAGAATATACAGCAGAAGTCCAGACACAGCAGAGCCCCAAAATGGAAAAAGCGCATTTGAGAGCAAAGACTGAACATTACTGAATACGGCTTGGCTAATCACCTAATTTGGACTTAGAAAATTTCATATCCTATTCAAACTGAAGAGGAAAACAACCTTAGGCAAATACCAAAATGATTCCTTAAAGAAACATTTATATTTTAGAACAAGAAAGCTGTAATTCTGATTTGTTTAAAAGTCTCACTGTGGTGCTTTACAATCATTCTACGTAACAAAGAAGGCTAACATTCTTAGTAGAGCCTCTAAATGCATGGCTAATGTGTTTTTTCCCTCCCAGACAATTTGTGAATTGTGTGATTGTCTGATATAGAATTATTAAGAAATAGATCAATAAACACAGCAGGCTACAAGCTTAGAATCTCTGCCTACACAATGGACCTAGGAACAAAGTTACTGCTTAGAAATTGTAACAGCAAAGAACTGACCATGCGGATTCATATTTGAGAAGATATTAGCAAGTGGAATTATAGACATTAAAAGAACTGTGGAGAAGCAAATGTTTTGATTACAAGCTCTAGTTATTTATTATATATTAGGTAAATGTCTTAAATCTGATGACATTCCTTAGGGATTCTTGAAATCAAGGAGGAACTATTCAATTTGTGGTTTTATAAAGTAATTATTGTAAGGAAATAATTTCTAATAGTTCTAGGGAATAGGAAATATGTCCACTTTCTCTTAAGAATCTACCATCTGTCCTACTCTCCTAAATTCTTTGGCAATTTGCAGGACTGGATTATTCACAGGCAGACAATGTATGTGTTTAGGACACAAGTAAAGCAGAAGCAGCTCCAAATATTTTTTTAAAGATTTTATTTATTTATTTGACAGAGAGAGAGAGAGAGAGAGAGAGAGAGCAGGAACACAAGCAGGGGGAGTAGGAGAGGGAGAAGCAGGCTTCCTGCCAAGCAGGGAGCCCGATGTGGGACTCAATCCCAGGACGCTGGGATCATGACCTGAGCCAAAGGCAGATGCTTAACGACTGAGCCACCCAGGCGCCCGCAGCTCCAAGTTTTTTATTGAAGAACATACCTGGTACTTCACAAACATGTATCAAAGTTATCACTGGGAGAAAAACAACTTTGTCAGATCTTAATTTGATCAGATTTCTAACCTAATAGAAGAACTTATTAGCCACATACTAAAAACAAACAAAAAAACCCAACAACAAGAACAAATTAATTCATACCCCTAATGTTTAAGGGTATGAAATAATTTAAAACTCAACTCTGCCACAATCTAGTTATATAAATTAGGAAAACACCCTTGCCCTTTTTTATAGTTTCCTTATTGCAAAATGAAGATAATGAAACCTCTCACAGGGGCACCTGGGTGGTTCAGTCAGTTAAGGGTCTTTTAATTTTGGCTCAGGTCATGAAATGGCAGGGGGGTGAAGGTGGTGTTGTGGGATTGAGCTCAGGATCAGGCTCCATGCTCAGCACTCAGCAAGGACTCAGTTTCGGATTCTTGCTCTTGCTCTTCCTCTTCCTCTATGCCCCCCACCAGGGCACATGCATGCATGTGCTCTCTCCCTCTCTCTCTCTAAATATAAAAAAATCTTTAAAAAAAACCTCTCACAAAAAATGGTTATGAGGACAAAGTGATACAAAGTGTAAAAAAGCATCCTCAGATGCCATTATTAATGAGAGTATCATATCCCTTGAGACAAGACTGAAAAAATGACAAAAAAAATTATAGATGTTAATCCCAAAGCAAGCTCTTTTAATAAAAATCACATTCTAACCCAACTTACTTTGTTTATTTTTTTATTTATTATTCCTTTTAAAGATTTTATTTGTTTGACAGAGAGAGAGAGCATAAGTAGGCAGAACAGTAAGCAGAGGGAGAAGGAGAAGCAGGCTCCCCGCTGAGCAGGGAGAGAGATGTGGGGCTCAATCCCAGATCTGAGCCAAAGGCAGACGCCTAACCGACTGAGCCACCCAGGTGCCCCTAACCCAACTTACTTTGCAGCACATCTTAATGTTAAGCAAGTCAAAATTTCTAATGTTAAAAAAAAATAGCTCTGTAATTTTCCACATGTGGAAATATGGTGTCCTCATTTCATACTTCATCAATCTTCATTACACAGGAATCATGAATAGCAAAGGATTTACTTAAACATATCAAGTAATGATGTCTGAATTGGAAACAAATCTTATCATTACATTTTATAAACTCACAACACTGTTTACCCTATGTCTGTATGTTTTCTTGATATGCATTTAAAAAACATGTATCAGACCAAAAAAATTATTTTTCAAAATTTCCAATCTCCCATTATAATCACTACTGTGGTAAAAACCATTATATTTTTACTACTTTGAAGAGCAGAGGTTTCCATAAGTAAAATGAAATGTCACTGTTTTAGTCAACTCAGGCTGCCATAACAAAGTACTATAGATTGGGTGGCTTCAACAATAGGAATATATTCCTCATAGTTCTGGAGACTGGAAGTATAAGATCAAGGTGCCAGCAAGGTCCATGTCTGGTTAGGGCTGTCTCCATGGGCTGCAGACAACCACATTCTTGTTGTGTCTTCACGTGGACCTCCCTTTGTACATGGTGCATGTGAGCAGAAAAGAAGCAAGCTCTCTGGTGTCTCTTCCTTTAAAGGCAGTAATACATCATAAGAGTCCCACTGTCATGATCTCATCTAAACCTGATTATCTTCCAAAGGCCCCATTTCTAAATACCATCACAGTGGAAGCTAAGGCTTCAACTTATGAATTTTGTGGTATACAATTTAGCCCATAGCAGTCACTCTTGCTGAAACAAATATGACCAGTGGCTAAGAGAGTACATGTGTAAACAACTTTAAGCCTCCTCTCTCTCTCTCTCTCTCTCTCTCTCTCTATCATACACACACATACACACACACACACACTTCAATCCTGTCATCCATTTCTTCTTGGTGTCCCTAACGGCTAGAGGTTATACAACTATTCAGTCCCTCAGAGTACTCCTAATTAGAGAAAGTATGATTTTAGGAAGCAATATTTGCCTTCCTCCCAACCCATAAAAATAAATAAATAAATAAAACTATTGAAAATACATTTTAAGATTATAAAGGAGAAGAAAATTCAAAATTCATAGGGTCATTTAACCCTCCTAATTTTAGAATAAAATCCTAAAAGGAAAATGGGATCAATAAGAAAGTAAATTTCTTAGCAAATTATTACTGATGTGTACATACACAAAACACAAATATACACATAAATGTTGATTATATATCACAAATTTTATATGCATAGAAAAGTTAATATCAGAATATATATTATTAAATCTATAATGAGGTCTTCTGTGATCTGGCTAAGTTTAATCTACAACTACTATCCCACTGAAATGTTTTGCCATGCTGTTTTATGCCTCTCTATAAAACTACATATATATATACACACACACACACATATATATACACACATACATACATATACATATATATATATATATATATATATATTTGGCATGGACTATTTAACTCCCACTCCTCCTGCAAAATGTAGTTATTAAAAGTTAAACACATTGCTCAGAGAATTATTATTGAGTATTTTGTCCATAAAAAAAAAATCAATGAAAATAAATTAAGAATCTGTTATAAGAATTAGAAAAGGAATGGGAAACTGTAATGAAGCAAAACAGAACAAATTATTAAAGAAAAAGCAGATAAGAAAACTGAAAATATAATAGAATTAATAAATTCAACAGCTGGTTATTTGAAAGAAAAAAATTACTAATGAACCTATTTTTGTAAGAAAAAGTAGAAATGCACAAAAATGAGTAAGTTATAAAAGAAAAATAACCATAGTGAGAATAAATTTTTAAAAATAGAGTATGTTGCTAAACACAATACAAATAAATTTGAAAATCCAAATAAAATGAATAATTTTCTAAGAAAATATAATTTGCTAAAACTCTCTCTCTCTCAAATAAATAAAATCCTTAAAAATATGTAAGTCATAGGAAACATTAAATTATTGGAAAAAATACTAAAAGAAAGAAATATAATATGATGATTCCTATATTTCTGATTTGATCAATTTAATGTAATACACCAAGATAGAAAATATATTGTAAGCACATATGAGGAGACTATGTTTTAAGTATGTAGAGTATCAATTATATCTTAAAGCTAAGTACTGGTTTTAGGATGACCACTGATTCCGGTTTGCCTGGAACTACTCTGGTTTGAGAACTAAAATCCCCATCTCCCAGGAAATCCCTCCTTGGGACGCAAAATATGCTGGTTTTCAGCAATGGATATAGAAGGTTAGGGGAAAAGTACAAAACCCATATGGATGCTCAAAAATTGAAGCAAAAAGTAACACTCTATTTAGTTTCTCTATGTCCTATGGATAGGACATAGATTATGCATTCGCAGTAGTTACTGTCACTGTTTTTTCCCCAACTGCTGGTTGGCAACTGTGATTTGCAGTTCATAAAAATGAAACATCCATTGTTGCAGCACTGACTGATGTGACTTATATGTGCAACCTAAGTGCGTTGTAATCATGAACATTAACAGTCATCTTTCACTTTCCTGTGGATTAATTAAGCGCTTTGCATTGAGGTAATGCTAATTTAATTTTAACATTGTGAATACTTTGACCAAGTTTTCTAAGAGATCAGATAATGACATGAGAATGATTATAATACCAATGTCAGTATAACCCAGACAACTGTATTATTTTAATGACAGAAAGACACATTTAATTGTATTAGGGAGATATTTAACCAAGACAGAGCATTTTATACAAAAGGCAGAAAGGAATTTGGGAATGGACATGGTGGAAAAGGGGATGCAAAAGTACATAGGGAGTAGAAATTTCGCAAGTCCTAGATGAAACACTTGGGTACTTATAAATCAGTCATATGCATTGTTTTTTCCATCTCCCCAAAATACATCAATATTCAGTCAAAACAGTCAATGTATTAGCCTGTGGACACACATAAAAATAAATGCACATCCTATGATCCACTGGATTATTCTATAAAAATAAATAAAGTTATGTTTCTTGATTCAGAGACGACAGCCATGTAGGCAAACAAAAGGAGAAATTTTGAATAGATGGGTTCACCTATTATAGTGTAAACCAGATTTAATTGGACCTTATTAATAAACACACTTCTCTCTGTATATTCAGTGATGCACTGAATCACAACAACAAAATGTTTACTCTAGTTCTTAGATGCTTTGTTTTGAAAAATGGAGTTTCAAATCTTCTAGGTTTTTATGAAGATATTATGAAACCACAGAAAGCATAAAACAAAGAATGCTGATATCTTACCCAAATAAGAACTAGACTTTGCCCATTAATTTCCTATTGCCTTGTAACAAATTACCACAGACTAAAGAGCATAAAACAACACAAATTTATTATTTTATGGTTCTGGAGGATGGGATCCTGAAATGAGTATTACTGGGTTAATCAAGGCATTGGGGCTAAAAATCAAAGTACTAGCATAACTGAGTCCCTTTCTGGAGACTGGGGGAGTATATATTTTCTTGACTTTTCCTGCTTCTAGAAGCCACCTCCATTCCTTGCCTAGTGCTTCTTCACATCTTCAAAACAACCAATAGCTGGTTGAATCTCAGATCACATCACTCTGACACTGACTCTTCTCCCTTCCTCTCCCATGTTTAAAGAACCTTGTGATTACACTGGAACCACTTGGATAATCAAGGATAGTCTTCTTTTTTTTTAAAGATTTATTTATTCGAGAGAGTGAGAGAGTCAAGGGATTGCTAGGGGAGAGGGAGAGAGTCTTAAGCAGAGCTTAAATGTGGGGCGTGGGGCCCAATGCAGGGCTTGATCTCAGGACCCTGAGATCATGACCTGAGCTGAAACCAGGAGTTGGAGGCCTAGCTGACTGAGCCACCCAGGTGGCCATATTCTTCCATCTTAAAGTCAGCTGATTAGCAAACTTAATTCTATCTGCTATCTTAATCCCCCTTTTGTCATGTAACATAATATATTCACAAATTCCAAGGATTAGGACTTGAACATCTTGCAGGGCCATTATTCTGACTACCACACTCCTCTATTTACATATTTGGCAGACTATGTGAATGTAAATTTTGACAAATCCCAATCAGCTTATAAACTTCTGGCCAAAGAAAATGCAAAGATATTACCTGCTAAATGCCCTGCACACCTTATATGCAGCACTGCTCAAAGGATGTGTGTTTTGCCCAAATGTGAAACTGAGGATTTCATAATGAAAGCTTTTGATCATTTTTCAGTTATGTCAAACTGCATAAGTACTTAATGAGATTTTGGACTTTGCAGAAATAAAATTATATAGTCTCCTTAGACATAAGCCTACAAGATGGCTATCATTGTTACTGGCCATAAAAAAGGATTAAAATCTTGGCCTGTCATAAATTCATTTTGAAAGTATGGGACAAGAATAATGTTTTTCTCTAATTTGGAAATATATTGAAGTTAAAAAGAAAAGGACTGAAATAAAATAGACATTTATGGGTGGTTTCTCTAAATCTGATGAACTCTGAATGGCCATAAGGAATCTAGAAAAAAAACTGATTGCACCTGAGTTGTTAAGGCTGAAACAAAAAACTCAGAAACTACTATAAAACTCCCCCCCCAACCAAAAAAAATCAGTAGGAAAGGGTAGCCAAGTTAAAGAAGACTATTTCTTTACTAAAACTGTAATTTATTTAAAATCCAATGTTGATTGGATACCCAAGTTCATATCATCTCTGTACTTTAAAACCACTGATCCTGAAGAAGACAGGTTTAACTTATGTTGCCATACAATGTACTCTGAAGTTTTCAAAAATGATGAATATTTTTGACAGGGATGTCCTATCTGGTAAATGTATACAAGCAAAAGGCCTGGTTGACACAGAATGTCTGCCAGAACAAGCCTGCAGATATGAAGTGAATCGATACATCTGGGATCTAATTCTAACAAGTCTCAATAGCTGCTGCTTCAAGTAAGTAAAATCCAAAGTAATCCAAAAAAAAATTTTTTTTGAGAGGATATTTAATCTGGTGTTATCACATTGAGCTGATAAAAGGAATTAGTGGGATAAGGCTTTGATGAGGGCAGAGCTTCAAATCAAAGTAAATGTTACATGTAACTACATTCAATTTTAGTGTGACACTAAATACTTACCTAAATACTTAAACACTTAAGAGAACTGTTATTAGAAAAGGAAACAAGGAATAAAAATATCCCATTGTATCATGGGACAGAAAAATATGTCCTTATTCTGCATTAAATATAGGTAACATTTGTTTACTTAGTTCTTTTGTTTTAAATTCTCCATTTATAATTCCAAATTTAAGTTCACAATATAGTCTATAAAATTTAAATATCCAGTAAAAATTCAAAAAATTAAAATTAATTGCTTTACCAGAGGACAGAATGAAACAAAAATATTGTTATATTTCATAATACTATTTGTTAAATTAGTCCTATTAAGTACTAATTGACACTTTTAACTATTCTACTACTATTCTGTTTAAATAGCAATTAGTAACAGAAAAGTAAATAAGAATATATAACTTCAAATAAATACCTATTTTCCATATTTTAATGTTAAGGTAATACACACATGCATGTAATTCTTACATGTTATGGTGTATTGGTTGTTTTGGACTAGTATGATATGGCTGTTTCAGTTTGGCTCTCTAAAATATTAATTACCCTAGTATCTGACCTGAAGCCAAAGAGATTGATCTGGCCTAGAAGTACTTGAGAGTTAAAAAACAAAACAAAACAAAACAATATTCCTACCTTTGTGCTACTTTTTACATGTTCACATTACCTTAGCATACTATATTGTAATTATTTTTATCCCCAATAAACAGTGAACATCCTGAGGGAAAAGTACTGTAGAATAATTAACTCTGTTCCTCTAGTACCTAAGATGGTGCCTGACATACAATATAGGCTCACCAAAAATATTTCTATGAAATTGTCTTTGAAAAACTTTAGAGAATATTTTTTTCTAAGGATTTTTTTTTTTTAATTTAACTGACAGAGAGAGAGAGAGAGAGAGAGACACAGCGAGAGAGGGAACACAAGCAGGGGGAGTGGGAGAGGGAGAAGGAGGCTTCCCGCGGAGCAGGGAGCCCGATGCGGGGCTCAATCCCAGGACCCTGGGATCATGACCTGAGCCGAAGGCAGACGCTTAACGACTGAGCCACCCAGGCGCCCCTATTTTTTTCTAAATATTAGTATGCTACACATTTTATATATAAAGAAGAGAATGAGTTTTGCAGATTACAAACAACCTTTTATTTAAAAGGTGAACATTTAGCTTGAAAAAAGATCAGTTTTAGAATTATTTTTCTTGGAAATGTAAATATAAAAAGATGTTTCAAGGGCAAGAAAGCACTTCATATATACACAAGGATGAAATTCATACCATGTAACTTAACAAGAGACCATGTGTCAAATTTGCAAGGAAATGGTACAGATTTCTCTCAGTTATATAAGAAAATGAAGCCACTTGTGTAAAGATATTTTTCAGCGTCAGGTACTAAATGAATTGCTGCCAAGCTGATTAATATGGTTAAAAGTTGGTTTCTTTGAAATTTACTTCAAAAACTATATGCAAAAAGCTTTAAAAAAAGTTATGAAATTAGGCAAGAAATACCTAACAATTGATTTATCTATACAACAATAAAAAGTGGGGTGCCTGGGTGGCTCTGTTGGTTGAGCGCCCAACTCTTGATTTCAGCTCAGGTCATGATCTCAACCTTGCGAGGTTGAACCCCATTGTCAGGCTCAGAATTCGACACAGAGTTGTCTGGTCCCTCTCCCTCTGCTCCTCCCCCTGCTTGAGTGTGTGCTCCCTCTCTCAAATAAGTAAATTGAATTAAATGATATTAAATTAAATAAAAAATTAAAAGTTAATGATTTGGGGTCTTCCCCTTTAAAATATCCCTTAGCTCTTAATGGCTGACTTCTTATTCCCTACATTAATATTGTTATTTTCTACTTCTTTAGAAAGGAAACTATTTCAAGTGAGTCTACTGAGAGAAATACATTTGTAAAGAAAATATAAAAAAGTAATGCAATTTCACCTTTAAGGATGAATCTAATACAAAAATTATTTTTATTAGAAATAGTACAATAAAATTTAAATATTCATAATATTTAAGATGTTTTATGAATTACATATTAAAGTATATGATATAGCTCAAAAATATTTTACTGATTAAAATGTAATTTATAAGAAACAGACTACAAATCTTTTCCTAACAAAGTTAATCTCATGCTGAGATTAACCAGAAAACCATTGTTTAGATGAAATTACATTGTAGGTGTGGGAGTCCTTAAGGACAGATCATGACAAGTACCTTACTTGCCCTCAGTGCTCTTCCCTATCCTTCTCATATAGGACTTAGGGCACTGGTAAGATTCTGTATCAGTCCACTGGGTTAGAAATGCACAGCTACTGAGGGTGATAAGGCTATTTATGATTCTAGGCTTTATTTTTACATATATACACTTCTGTTAGATCATTTAACTGTCCTATTTTTATTATTATTATTATTTAGTCTTGTAGCCTAAGCAAAGGCTGCCTCTTAAGAAAAGAGAGTAAATTATGGAACAAATCACATTTATTAAACAGGTTAGTGAGAACCTTCTCAAGAAAAATAGTGTGACAATGGCATGTACTTTGGCTTACAGAGACCCAGGAAGAGGTGTCAAATCTCAGGAAGCATAAAAATGCCTTTAACAGGCTCCAGCATCCAGTCACTCACTAATGCTTGATTTCTAATTACTTTTGTAGTTTGTCACTCTTTAACACAATCAAATCTAATTGACCAGAAAATTTTGGTTAGATTGTACTAAGCTATGGCTAAATTTTTACTGTTATTATTCTGGTTTCTTTGTGAACATCTCAACTTTACTGCATCATTAAACCTTAAATTAGATTTCGACAATAAGAATGTTTCATAAAATTTTTCAAACAACTCCAGTATTCACACAGGAGCTACAGTATTCTTAAATCCACTGTCATGTCTTTTTTTTTATTTAATTCATACCCATTTTTTTCTGGGTTATTAAAAACAATGGCATTTTAATTTTAATTAAACACTTCATTTGAAAGCCTTGCATAACAAATGTCAAACGCTAAAGGTGAACTTATGTTAAGTGAGGATCAGAGCCTTTGGTCCCATGAAAGGAATTAAAATCTGAGGGTTCTTAGTTTCAGAACCACTGATGAGGTATACATACAAGAAGGGTGGCAATTAACTACCTCAGTTTAGAGTTTGCATTACTTTGTTTTAATGTTGGGAATCAGTGATCTAAGCAATAGATTGGACACTCTTGTCTTACTTCCATAAGCCTAGAAAAATAAAGGAATAATTGAGTTTGTTGTCTACACATCTACTTTGTCCGTATATTTTATGTATTACTAAAACACTGAAGATAAACATTCATGAATTTATTCATAAACATATATGAGTGTATTCATTAAAGAGAATAAAGAAAAGGCTTAATCACGCTGGTAATTTTTTTAAATGCCTCTATAAAACAAGATAATAGGATGTGAGATAGCATCATTAGAAAGCCTCTCTGTTTGGCTTACCTTAAATTATATCTGTTAATATTTTTACTTACATGTTTATTCTTATTTTCCACAATATGTGGAGCCTTCAGAGAACATCATGAATGTTTGGGGGCAAAAAAAAAAAAGATCTTGTACTTTTAATGTCAGATGCAGATCAGTCAAGGAACAGACCTAACCAGTTCTAATCCATTTTAGTATTAACATCTAAGTACTTCAGGTTTGACTTGGCTATCAAAGAAATGAACAGTAAATACTTAAAATCATTACAACATGGCTTGACTCTAAATCTAGTAAGAATTTTTTAAGCATTATTTCAGGATATAGATCTTAAAGACAGTAACAGTTGGTACTAACACTTGGAAAAATTATCTGAAAGATATAAGCATGCCTCACACAACGCACCCATTCTTAAAACTAATCATACATGAAGTAACTTGAATAGATCTACAAATGCATATGATCCTGAAATGAAAAGCTATACAAGTAATATAGAAAGAAGAAACTACTAGAACGTCCCAACTAAAGGCATAAAAATTCTAGTTTCTTCTAATTCTCCCATTGTCACTGAGATAACACACGTGGCTCCCCACAGTCATGGGTTCAATTTTCTTGTAGACATAAATTCTTATTTAAATTGAGCCAAAGAGATTAGATAAGACCCCCAGAGTATATTGACTTGGCCTATTTCCCATCTTCCACTAGGCTTGTTGCCTAACTGCCATTAGCATCTAATAAAATGTACTTATTTTCTGAGCTAAAATATAGATTTAAAAGGCAGTAAAGGTAATAAAAAGAAATAAATAAATGCCATTGCTGTAAAAAGGAAAATACAAAAAGAGCAAAAACTGATGGAGCTAGAAAATTACGTTAGAAAATATACTGACTTAAACTACAACTTTAATTTTTCCATATAAAATAACATTTGTTCCAAAATTTTCATTAAAATATTAATCAAAAGAAAATACAACTTGTAAACACTCCTTAAAGAACATGAAACTAGTCACAAAAAGGTTGCATGACTCTCTTTTTTAGATGTTCACATGATTTTTTTTAGTGAAAATACTCACTAATAGAGAAGTTGCTAACCAGTAACTTACAGGCTGGGTTTTATTCTTGGACTATAGTACTGGATTCAAAATTCTCTTTCCAGGTCAGTAGATTAAAAAACAAAACAGCAACAACAATAAACACCTCAGGAAATTAAACTGTTGAATCATTTAACTATTTCATGGTCAAATCACTTTTTCTCCTAATTCTAATGTACAATTAAAGGGGAAATTCAAACTGAAAACTTTTTATTTTACTGGTTTATCTTCAATTACTTAAAAAGGAGCACATATAGAGCTCAACAGATGCTAGGCAAATTCTAAGTGTTTTACATAGTAACAAAATTTTACAACTGTGCATTGCATTAGAAATGACCTTAGAATTTATTCAATCCAATGGCCAAATTTAATCCTCCTCTTGCTTTCCCCTCCCCCACACCACACAATTTACTTCTTTGTCCAGCTTTAAAATGTTGGAATCTGAATGGCTTTGTGAGGGCACAGCCTCCTTCCCCACAGGCTAACCATTCCTTACTGTCTCACACCCAGAAACTTTATACATTTGTATTAAATGCCTAACCTCAAGGCACATGAATTTGTCACCTTGCCCTGATCTAACCTGACCCCTTCAAATTCAGACCCACGGGAATACTCAGAAGGTTAAATAATTTGTCCAAGTTCTTAAACTACGTTGGTGGCCATGCTGGGTCTGCTCAGAACTCCTAGCTCTTGGTTCTGTGCTGCCTTTTGGGTCTTTGTATCACCCATGCATGTAAAGTTTCATGCATGGTAAGCCTGAACCAGCACTTGAACATGGTAAGCCTGAATCAGCATTTGAACCTGCTAGTGCTTGACAGAAAAGCATTTCAATCACACACTGGCATCATGCCCTCAGAGTATTCCAGGAAGAACAATAAACCCTCTTTAAACATATATTAAAACTCTAATGCCTACCTGAAAATTCACAGTCTATATGTGACCATATACAGACAGATGTTCCAAAAAGTTAACTTGTATGAACTTGAAATAAATAAGCAATGCAAAGTCATGCTGAATCATGGCACATGAACAACTGCACTGTTGTCATTTTTTAGTAAAATCAGGGGGTCAACTTAAGCTTTTAAAAAGGAGAGAGATGAATTTGATTATTTATAATAAAATTTATAGTTGTATAAAAATTATTTGATACTACAAAGACAAGAAAATTGTACCAATTTGAACAGCCACAATGGAATTAAAATATTTAGATAATACTATCCAAAGAAAAGGATTCAAGTCCATGAAATAAATGGAAGAACAGAAATTGAAATACACAAGAATTTGCCACAGAATAATGTTCTCATTCTTTTAATCAAAATTAGCAACTATTGGCACATAATAGAGGCATGCCAAATCACCTTATTAAAAGTTGACTCAAGAGTAAAAGTCTTACATTCTAATTAAAGTAATTAGGTCTTACTTTAATCGAATGATCCTTGTGCAACCAGAGGGTCTTTGTAGGCTACAGGACTTTGACAAGCTGAACCCAGGGCTCTTCATCCAGGTCCCTAACAGTCAAAGCTCATTTCCTGTTCATAAATCAAAAAAGAGGTGATCAGTTTAAGTTGGGAGCTGCATTAGATAATTTATCAGCTGGCCCCTGAATTTCATTCTTTACTTAATGCTTTTTAGAGTTCTTTTTATTGTAAGCAGCCTGAAAGTATTCATTCTTTTTTGCAAGAATGTATAGACATTAAAAAAAAAAAAAAAAAAACCACTTAAAATGTACACACAATCACACAAATCCTTTTCTCTCTTGCTTTGGTTTTTGTGTGCTTACATTTATGCCTTAATTTAACTACCCTCAATGGTACATTTTCTTTATGCCATGTACTACCAAACACAATAAACAAATACACAAGAAAACAAATACCTGGACACAAAGTGACTTACTTCTTTGGGGAGAAAGGGTTAACCAAAGGAATAAATGTGTAGTAGTAGAAAGAGCATAACTAGGACTGAAAGCCTGGCTCTTCCACTGAACATCTCTGTGACTATGGATAATTTCTGTAACTCTTTACTAATTCCTTCACTTTAAAATTTGGATGAAAATAGGTAATTTGAAGAACTATTGTGAAAGTAGAGACATTGTATGCTATGTGCCTAGCACACTGCCTAACACATACTAGGTGCTCAATAATGGAAACAAAGTATTTCAGGAGATTGATGGACTTTCCTATTACTTTATATGTCCTAATGCCAAGATTGATTATTCTACATTTCATATTTATGGGCTGTGATATTAATAATGCCATAATAATAGAGGTGTTTAATTTTACTTCCCCTATTTTTATATTTTGATTTTAGCTCTGCAATATCTGAAAACTATCGTGTTTTTAATCCTCCTTTTAAAATTATTCCCCCAAATAAGCTATTATTTATTTTCCTCAAAGTCAACTTGCAGTATTTCACAAGCTTGTGACTACTTGTGTTTACTTTCTCTTTGCTTTCCTAATTTTTTCTCCCACATTTCAAAATTATACATCTCCCTTAAGCTTTGCATAATAGGAAATAATGTGTCATAAAGTACTCAACGACCAAGATACAAAATAAAATAAAATTTCAGTATTGATATCTTAAATTCCTTTGCTTTCAGGGAAAAATTGCTTCAGGCGGTTTTTGTAGATTATCTAATTCTGAAGTCTCATCCAACTCTTTTTTTCTTTTCTCACCCATTTCAGAGCTTCTTGATAACAGTAACCTAACTTGGTCAACGATAAGCTTTCTGGACCCACTTATTATCAAATAAAGTCCTTGGCTCAAGATTAGTGACTTTACATCCTCAGTACAGACACATATGCACACATGCACAAACACACACAGAGTTCAGGACATTTTAGAATATCTCATTTGTGGGAAATAAAAGGGATGTGAAATGGGGAAGACTGACAATAACTACTCAATTCTCAATTTTTATTTAAAAGTGCCTCAAGTCTATCCATGGGCAAGGTTGTACAAGAAATCAATTACTGTCTTAGTACAAATGTAGGTTTCTGCTCTCCCTTAACACTGAAAATGAAGGAGCCATTATAAAAATGGAATTGGCACACTCACAGAGACTTGCGTTTTCAAGCCACAAATCACAGGAAATCTAAGTCACATGGGAATTTACCCCTCACCTTTCTCTTGGTATCTAACTAGATAAAAATGGCATGCTGTCATCTGCATCCCTGCATTTGATTAAAAATCAAACTGTGTAGAATGGTTTAGATACTGAAAAGTCATAGTTCATCTTGTCTAACATAATACCTTTGATCAATCCTTGATTTTTCAAACCACAAACTCAGGATTCTATTTACTAAGTGAAATAAAATCTAGTTTCATGTATTGAAATGCATTATTCAGGATGTAATTTTCTCAGTTTCTTAGGGAAACCTGCTTGAATTAGTTCCTGGGGATCTTTCAAATATCATCTACGGTCAGAACACTGAAATTAGAAGGAAACTTAGAGATCATTTCAATCAAACACTCACACCAACACCTATCATCAGCTCTACTAAATGTTTTATTTGATAATAGACTCTACCCAGACCCTGCATCCAATTTTAGGAATAAATCTCAGAAATAAAGAGCCCCACTTGTCTATGGAGATTTTTTCTTTATACAGAGTATTAAATAGCATAAACTTATATCAGAAAGACAAAATGGTACAACTCCCTGGAAACTCTCCTTAGTTCTCATGATGGCTTGATACCAACATAATACACTAATTTGGATTTTAGTAAGCACAAATATATAAAAACAAAGCAAAAAAATAAAAAACAACCCAACACACACTATTCTCCATTTTAGCAAAGTTTCTGTGAGATTATCACTAACAATTGTTCTTTTACATGGTTTATCATTTTACTAGCTTATGGAGGGTGACTTTTCCTAAAACGGTTTTCTTCAAGCCACTCTACCGATCAAGAACTAACGAAAAGTCTCTGTTGTCAATCATATAAATTTCATTTTCAGTTTAACAGCCATTGAAAGCCCACCATGAGCTAAGACTACCAACTCCAAATACTTGTATATGGCTTTTGGATTCTTTAATATCTTGATCCACCTGAGATTCTTGAGGGCAGGGACTATGCCTTGGTTAGCTATGCCCCCAGGACCTATCACTGTGCCAGTATTGAGAGTATGCACAATAAATGTTAGTTAAATGGCATCTGTGACTCTTAACATTTCCAATCCTTTCCATAGCACAAATCTCCTTGCTGCTGTTTGGAAGAATAAAGTGTTCCCTCTATACCTTTTCTCTTTTGGCCTTCCTTTCTGAGACATTTATTTTGCTCTCTTTCGCCTAGTTTCTAACCATTCTCCAAGATTCACCTATATCATGAAATCTATTCCAGCCTAGGCATTTACATTTTTTCAAGACTATACTACACTAATCTAATCTTTTGAAAAAGAGTAGAAAAATCAGATTTATACTTCTTATATATTCCCCAGGGCTCCTAGCTCAAAGCTGGACTTACGGTTGCTGGCTACTGTACAGGATACAGATAATTTGTGAGCTAGGAAAGATACAAGTTACCTGTTGATGGATTAGATCAGGGATTGGCAAACTATAGGTCATGGGCCAAATTCCTTGTCGTCTCTTTTTGTAAATAAAATTGCATTGCAACACACCCACATCCATTGCTTTTATATTGTCCAAGACTGCTTTCCTACCATAACAGCAGAGTTCAGTTGTTGCAACTGAGACTGTCTAGCCCACAAACCTATAATATTTACCATCTGCTTCATTACAGAATAAGCTGTTCAATCAGCATATTAGTTCACTGGTTCTCCGGCATGGACCCAAGAAGAGATCTGGTCCATTCACAGCCTTTAAAGCACTATGCTAAACAATTACTCTAGAACCCAGTTTTCAAAGTGTGATCTCTAGACTGGAAGCACCAGCATCACCTGGGAACTTGTCAGAAATGCAAAATCTTAGGCCCTATCCCAGATTTCAGATTAGAAACTCTGAAGATGGAGATAGTAATCTGTTTTTACCAGCCCTCCAAATGATTCCAATGCATGCTCAAATTTGTGAACTACAGATTAGATAAAAAGAGTATTTATTAGCACCTGGCCATAATGACTTCACCTGGTTATGGCAGACCCAGGTCCTTCAACTGCTACTAGTGTGTACAGGGATTTTTAAGTAATTAAAGGATATCAATTATATTTTACCTGCCCTGAAATGTGACACCTTGGGTTAACTCTGAAAGAACACTAAGGAGCTGGATTACTTTGATGTACGAATTGCTACAGCACTTTCAGTAAATGTTAATACAGCCGTGAGCTGTATATCCAAAGGAAAGACAATCTACCAAGTGTCAAAGTGTAAAATCTATCCAATTTAGATTGAAATATCAAAGCAATATAGCAGATAAGCTCTAGTTTTTATAGGATTGCCTGTCAAGACAAACCTTTGCACGATAATTCTCAGCAGGGACACAGGAGAACAGACGGCAGCTCAGTATGGGCCTCCGCTAATCAAGGATTTGTTCCAACATGTATATCCCCCAGCTCTGAGCCTCACATGTGGCCAGATAGCACTTTCCATGATAGTGTGTGAGTAGAAATAAGGAAAAATCACCACCAACCCTTGTGGAAGGTAGTAACTAGATAGCATTTCCCCTGAAAAAAAAAAAAAAACAATATATATTATGTTCTATAATATATACAATTTCCACAAAATAATGGATGTTTAAACTTTACAATAAATCCTGCTTCTTGACTGTTTCTGTCTAAAACATAGACTGGCACCAGCAGCCATGGCTATGATGTGAAAGGGCTATAATACACAAAATATAATGGTAAGGATTTGATAAGAGATGAGCAAGATAAAGTCATTTCGTCTGGAAAGAACCTGGCCTCAATGTATTATATTTAATGCTAAAAGCTTGGCAGCTGTATCAGGAAACAAACAGTAAAGTTATTTAGCCTTTTGAAGAGTTTCTACATAAAGGTAGAAAGGAGCATGTCAATCAATAAGAATACTATTGACTGACAGCTTCTAGAAAATTCACATTTCTTAGTCATAAAAAAAATCACTGTTTCCACATAATCATTATTTCTCTTTTGAAAAGTGACAATAGACTTCATATGCCTAAAATCTATATAAACATTTATTCAATAACCATTTAAGAGAGTTTTTATTTGGACATGTATCTATGGAAAACAGGAAAAAGCATTCAGATCTTCTGTGTATTAGAAAATTTGGTAATATGGACCTGGATTTCACACCTATGAATTTAGTAAATGGGCATTGTTCAGACTGTTAGAAATCAGATTCAAAGATTTGAAATTCACAAATTTAAATCAAATATTAATATATAATTTGGTACATTTATACATAACAGCACAAATTCAAAGAAGCAGCATATACAATTATCCCTCAACATAGGAAATACCAACCCATGTAAAGATAAGAACTATGCTTCACTCAGAAATAATTCACAGTGGGGAGACATAATACCTATCTAGAAGGACAATGAGTCACAAATAGTGTGAACCAAGGAGGCAGCAGAGGCTTAGTAGGTTACAGAAAGTAATTAGAAGTAATGCTCTAAAATTTTAAGGAGTGGAAAATTAGGCTAAATGTTAGAAACTTTTCATAGCAAGTCCATTAGCCTCTAGAATAAACCTCCAGCTGAAGCTTCTTCAATTGAGTCATTTAAAATTAGACAAGAGTCTGTCTTTGCCAAAATACCATAGGGAATTATTCATAGGAATGACTAGTGGGATGTACTAAATGAACCTTTTTTTTTTCCTTTTCCTCCTCTTTACATATGTCAAGAATTCATACCCCTTAAAAAAAATAGTGAGATGAAAATGCTCTGAAGATTATTCTTAATACCATGTTAAATTCATATTGTTTTTATGTTTTTCAAAACGAGGATGATGATAGGATAAAATATAATTAAAAGATAAAAACTCCCCTTGATTGGTCCTCTCAAAATATTAAATTCAAGGAAGAGGCATATTGAAAGACAGTATGTTCATTCATAAAATCTGCATAGTTAAAACCATATTTAATTATCAGCAATGTCTTAGTATAATGCATAACAGAGTTGATAATCAATAAATACTAAATGAATGAATAAATGAATACCTCCCCCACTCTGGAGATTATCTCTTCTAGGATTTATGGCCTTGAGATGTAGGCTTATTGTAGTTATTAATTACTGATACCCAAGGCAGACTGCCTGGGCTCAAAGCCTGGCTTTGCTACTTCCTAGCTGTGTATCCTTGAATAAGTAACTTAGTCTCACTACGCTTCAGTTCCCTCATCTGAAAACTGAAGAGAAATTATAATAGTAGCCAGTTCCTAGGGTTTTTGTAAATACTAATGAGTTAATAGCAGTAAAACACAGAATCTGTTAGATAGTAATCACTCAGTAACTACAAGATATTATTATTAACCGTTACTACTGTGTATAATGACCGATGTAGGAGATTTTAGGAAATTAGTCTAGAACATATCTGAAAGAACAGTCGGAGTGACAAGCTACAGATTCTTTGTACATGACATATTTACCAAAATACTACTAGAAATCAGTCAGTTCCTTCATAAGATTAATTATGGAAAATAAGTGACTATTCTCACCCAATTTAAAAGAAACTTGACCTTTCCCTCCCAGACCACATGTCTATTCACAGTTACTTAGCCTTAGGTTTTGTGCTGCATGTCAAGTTCTTGATCCCAGTAAGGCAGCCCAACAAGTTACTAGCAAAACATCAGGCCACTTTGGTTTTCTGGATTTCACACCTACAGTGCTACCAGCCCTGCCAGTTATTCATATATATAAACTATCTGATGCTTCAGGGATAATGGCTACTGGGTCAATTAACTCAAAAAGATTAGAGATGTAAGTTATAAGTTAATCTCTCCAAGTTTCAATTCCAGTTAAACCATGAGCTCTATGACCTTGGGCAAGTTATTTAAACTGTAGGCCTATTTTCTCATCTGTGAAATGGGAAAATCACATTAATTATACCATCTCATAGGGTTATATTATGTGCTTTATAGGTGCATAGAAAAAAAACCTAGCTATTGCTATTTTCAATAGCTTTGAGATATAATTTATATAATATATCCATTGTATATAATTTAATGATTTTTTAGTAAATTTATACAATAATATAACCATCATTATAATCTATTTATTTATCCCAAAAAGGTTCTCAATGCCCATTTAAAGCCAACCCTCACTCAGCAAACTAGGAACAGAGAGGAACTTTTTCAACTTGATAAAGAACATCTAAAAATCCTACAGATGACATCATACTTAATGGTGAGGAACTAGATGCTTCCCCTCTATGATCAAGAACAAATGAAGGATGTTCCCTCTCACTTTTCAACATCATACTGGAAATCCTAGCTAATGCAATAAGACAGGAAAAGGAAATAACATATATACAGATTAGAAAGGAAGACATAAAGCTGTCTTTGTTCACAGATGATATGGTTGCCTTACGTAGAAAATCTGAAATAATCAACAAAAAAATCCTGGAACAATTATAGCAAAGAGAATATACAAAAGTCAACTGTTTTCCAATATACCAGCAATGAACAAATGAAATTTGAGTTAAAAAATACCATTTACATTAGCACCACAGAAAGTACTTAGGTGTAAGTCTAAAAAAAATACATATAAGATTTATATAAGGAAAACTATAATATTCTGATCAACAAAATAAAAGAACTAAATAAATAGAAAGATATTCCATCTTCACAGATAGGAAGACTTAATACTGTCCATATGTCAGTTCTTTCCAACATGATCTAAAGATGTAGTACAATCCCAATCAAAATCCCAGCAGGTTTTGTGGATATTAATAAATGGATTCTTAAGTTGATAAAAAGAGGCAAAAGATCCCAAATAGCCAACATAATATTGAAGAACACTAAAGTCAGAGGACTGATGCTACCCGACTTCAAGACTTAAAACCACAGTAGTCAATACAGCATGGTATTGGTGAAAAAAATAGACAAACAGATCAAAGGAACAAAATGGAGAGCCCACAAATAGATCCACACAAATATAGTCAAGTGACCTTTGACAAAGAAAGACAATCAGTCAAGAAATGATAGTCTTTTAAGCAACGGTATTGGAACAACTCGATAGTCACATGCAAAAAAAAAAAAATTAATCTAGATACAGAAACTACAAATTTCATAAAAATTAACTCAAAATGGGTCATAGCCCTAAATATAAAATGTAAAACTCCTAGAATTTAACATAAAAGAAGATCTGGATTACCTTGGGTCTGGTAGTGACTTTCTAGATACAACACTAAGGGCATGATCCATGAAAAAGGAATTGAAAAGTTGGACTTCATTAAAATTAAAAATCTTCTATGTGAAAGCCACTGTCAAGAAAATTGGAAGACAGCCACAGACAAAGAGAAAATATGTGCAAAAAGACTGCTACCCAAAATATACAAAGAACCTCTGAAACGCAGTAATAAGAAAATGAACAGGGTTGCCTGGGTGGCCCAGTTGGTTAAGCGACTGCCTTCGGCTCAGGTCATGATCCTGGAGTCCCTGGATCGAGTCCCGCATCGGGCTCCCTGCTGGGCAGGGAGTCTGCTTCTCCCTCTGACCCTCCCCCCATCTCATGTGCTTTCTCTCTCATTCTCTCTCTCTCTCAAATAAATAAATAAAATCTTTAAAAAAAAAAAAAGAAAAAAAGAAAATGAACAGTCCAAGCAAAAAATTGGGCAAAAGATTTGGACACCTCACCATAGAAGATATATGGGTGGAAATAAGCATACGCAAAGATGTGTATCATACATCATTAAAGAATTGCAAATGAAAACAATGCAATACCATTACACACTTGTTAGAATGGGTAAAATCCAAACAATTGACAACACTGATAAGGATGTGGAGCAACAGGAATGCTCATTCATTGCCAGTGGGTATGCAAAATAATACAGCACTTTGAAAGACAGTTTGTGGTTTCTTACAAAACTCAACACACTCAACTCACATATGATTCAACAATTGTGTCTTTGTTCTTTACCCAAAAGAGCTAAAAACTTATGTCCACACAAAAACCTGAACATGGATCTTTTTTTTTTTTTTAACCTGAACATGGATCTTCATAGCTTTATTCATAATTGCCAAAACTTGGAAGCAACCAAGATGTCTTTCAATACGTGAACAGAAAAAAAAGTGGTATATCTAGACAATGAGATATTACTCAACACTAAAAAGAAA